>NC_053493.1:314909321-315643071 GCF_905171775.1 Rana temporaria
TTGGTAAGAGGATCTGCAGGAAACCCTTGATCTGGAGAAGTGGTATACGATGTTGGAGACTGCGTCTAAATCACTTATAAATATGTCTATAATAGAAGCCAATTATAAAGTGTTGCTTAGATGGTATATGGTGTCGGCTAGGCTCGCCACCTTTGTACATGGTGCTACCCCTAAGTGTTTTAGAGGTTGTGGCCAGATTTGAACTACCTACCATATTTGGTGGACATGCCCTAAGGTCAGGAGGTTCTGGATTAGGGTTTATAATTTTATTTATTCACTGACTCAGTTGAATATGGTTAAATCTACGAAACAGTCTCTTTCGGGTGACAGGGTGGCCGAGGCCTCTAGAGCCCAAAGGCAGCTGCTTACTTTTATTTTTATATCAGCGAAGATTGCGATGGCTAGGAATTGGTGATCCGCCTCCTTGCCATTCGATCAGCTTAAAAGGAAATTGTCATGGTTAATGTTGAACGAGAGAATGAAGGCACTGGTTCAGGACAAAATGAAGATGCTTCATAAGGTTTGGTACCCATGACTTGCATATCTAACCAACGATCTAAGGTCATTGGCGATGTAGGTACGGTCCTATCTGATTGATCTTGGGGTGGTCAGTTGCTCTCTTATCTCTCTCCCTTTTTTCTTCTTTTTTTTTTTCACCTCTACTTTTCTTTCAGGAGCTCTCAAGCACGGGTCCTCCCGTCTAGGTTATAGCATTGGCAGTAAGATGGGTTTAGGATTTTATGCTTGGGATCCCTTGGCATGTGGGTCTTGGGGTTCCTAGGGTAAGCACTGATTATTTATGTTGTTTATATTGGGTTACACTTTGTGCTGTACCCTAGAGTCTTCTTTAATTTTCTTATTCCAATATTTCTGTTAAACACTGCGTTGCACTATATATTTGATATGTGGACCTTGATTGCGTTTGCTAACACTCGCTAATCTGTTGGGATGCTTTTGTATTGTCATATATATCTTTTCAATAAACATAATTGAAATATAAAAAATAGGATTTTTGTACTCACCGTAAAATCCATTTCTCAGAGTTCATGGACGGACACAGCAGCCTTTGACCTTAGGGTTATATCCGCTTCTTTCAGGAGAGTTAGGCAGAAAAAAAGCACTTTAAGTGTTAACAATACTTTCCTCAGTGCAGCTCCTCCCAGGGGGCGTGGTTCCCCGGGTATAACCCACACCCTGCCTCAGCAGCCCCAGTTCGTAACAAGCAGTACAAACAAAGGAGGGGCGGGTGCTGTGTCCGTCCATGAACTCAGAGAAATGGATTTTACGGTGAGTACAAAAATCTTATTTTCTCTTCCGTACAGGGACGGACACAGCAGCCTTTGACCTTAGGGATGTCCCCAAGCAGTGTCAAAAAATTTGAGGGGTGGGAAAACAACACAGCAAACCAAGCTTACACCCCAAACAAAACCGGAGTTACTCAACGGAGGAACTCCAACCTTAAACTGCCGCTTGTCCCACCTTGCGACCGAAGGAGAAATCAGAAGATGCACTCACATCCACCTTGTAAAACTTTGAAAAAGTGTGGACCGACGACCAGGTCGCTGCCTTACACACCTGTAACACAGAGGCTTGATTTTGGAATGCCCATAAGGCACCGATCGCCCTGGTCGAATGCCCCGTAACCCGAAAGGGAGGCGCCCGCCCCATTAGGGCATAGGCCTGAGGCATAACCTGTCTGATCCACCTAGAAATGGTGGCCGACAAGACTGCCAAACCTTTTTTAGGACCATTCACCGACACGAACGGTGAGTCCGACTTCCGGAACGGAGTCGGAACCGTTAAGTACACTCGTAGGACCCAAACCACATCCAGGGAATGCAAAGCGGCCTCCGTCGGGTTCTTCGGCCGAGAACATAAAGATGGAAGAACAATGTCCTCGTTAATGTGAAAAGCCGAAACAACCTTTGGCAGCACCACTTTATCCTCATGGATGACCAAATAGGGAGCATTGCAAGACAAGGCCGCCAGTTCAGACACCCGTCTGATCGATGTAATCGCTACCAGAAAAACCATCTTCTGTGACAGAGTCAACAAGGGGATCTTCCGAATGTCCTCAAAGGGAGCTTGTTGAAGCACTGAAAGGACCAAATTTAAGTCCCATGGGGGCAGTGGAGGGCGCACAGGAGGGGCCACATGCCGGACCCCCTGCACAAATGTGCGCACCAAGGAGTGCGCAGCCAAGGGTCTCTGAAAGTAAACAGCCAGAGCTGAAATCTGACTCTTAACCGTACTTTAGGCGAGAGCCTGGTCCATTCCCCGCTGTAAAAACAGCAGAATCCAGGACACCACGTATTTACGGGGGTGCCATCTCATCTCCTCACACATAGAGATGTAGGCCCTCTACGTACGATGGTAAATCCTCCGTGAAGTAGACTTCCGTGCACGCAGCATGATAAAAACCACCAAGCCCGGTCCTTCAACACCTGTCTCTCAACAGCCATGCCGTTAAAGCCAGCGACTGTAAAGCAGGGTGGAAGATCGGACCCTGCGACAGAACATCTTTTCTGAGGGGTAGACGCCAAGGGACGTCGGCCACCAGACGCACCAGGTCCGCGTACCAGGAGCGGCGCGGCCAATCTGGTGCGATCAGGATTGTTGGAATCCCTTCGGCTTCCACTCTGCGCAGCAGGCGAGGAAGAAGCTTCAGAGGAAAGAAGGCGTAAATTAGGCGATAGTGACCCCAAGGTGCCACCAACGCGTCTGACGTGTCCGCCCACAGGTCCTTTGAACTGGCCACGAACCGTGGCACCTTCCGATTGAGACAAGACGCTAGAAGGTCCACGTCTGGAGTTCCCCACTTTCGGCACAGATTCTGAAACACCTCCGGGTGAAGTGACCACTCTCCTTGGTCTAGTGTTTGGCGACTTAGGTAGTCGGCTTGCCAATTCTGTACTCCCGGAATGTACATGGCCGACAGAGCCGAAACGGACCTGTCGGCCCACCGAAGGATGTGCGCGACCTCCGTCGCTGCAGCTGAACTCCGTGTGCCTCCCTGATGACGGTCGGCCCTACAGATCCCGGGACCACCTGGCAAGGCACAGCTTGATTGCTCGGAGCTCCAGTATATTGATTGGAAGGCGGGACTCCTGAGTCCAGCATCCCTGGGTCCCCAAACGCCCCCCCCCCAACCGGAGAGCCTGGCATCCTTCCTGACCACCGTCCAGTGGCACGGCAGAAACTACTTCCTGGTCCGAAGCACCGGAGACGTCAGCCACCACACAAGGGAGGACTTGACCAGTTGACTCAACTGAATCTGGTAATCCAGAGATGACGGGAGCTTGTCCCAACGTGACAGAATTTCCTTCTGTAGCTCCCTGGTGTGGAATTGGGCATACGGAACCGCCTCGAAAGAGGCCACCATCAGACCCAGAACCCTCATGCAGAATCTAAGAGATGACCACTTCTGGGTCGACAACTGCTGCACTGCAGATTGCAGTGTCTGAAGTTTCTCCGTTGGGAGAAAAACTCTCGCCTCCGCGGAATCCAGGACTAGTCCTAGGTATTCCAGTCTCTGAGACGGAACCAACACTGACTTCTGGACATTCAGAAGCCAGCCAAACTCTTGGAGTCTGACACGTGATAGACACGTCCTCTTCTAATTCTGAGCCTGAAGAAGCTCACCGGAGAAGGTCGTCCAGATATCCCACTATAGCGATCCCTCGCTGTCTCAGCAGGGCTAGTATCGGGGCAAGCACCTTGGTGAAAACCTGTGGTGCCGATGCCAAGCCGAACGGGAGGGCCACAAATTGAAAATGGCCCTCCCCGACCGCAAAGCGCAGAAACCTCTGGTGCTTTGTGGATATGGGGACATGTAGGTACGCGTCCATGATGTCCAAGGACGCCAGAAAGTCCCCCTGATGGAGCGCTGCTATTCCCAAGCGAATCGACTCCATCCTGAATTTTTGCACCTTGACAAAACAATTGAGGTCCTTGAGGTCCAGGATTGGACGGACCCCTTCCTTCTTGGGGACTACAAACAGATTGGAGTAAAATCCCTGAAACTGTTCCATTGAGGGAAGTGGCACAATCACTCCACTGTCCAGTAAATCCTGGACAGCCCCTGCCAGAGCCTTCCGGCGATCCGGAGAAAGCTGGAGGTTGGAAGGAAAGAATCTGTTTGGTGGACAAGAAAGAAACTATCTTGTACCCCGAGGAAACTACTTTGAAAACCCAACGGTTGGAAAGAAGAGACCTCAACGAGCCGCGAATTCACGAAGCCGGCCCCCCACCCGAGACACGGGCGGGGGCAGACCTTCATGCGGAAGCAGGCGTGTCCGCAGGCTTGTTGGGCTTGCAGTACCAGGTGCGCTTCTGCCCCGCAGCGGGGGTCTTAGCACCTTGCAAACTTATTCCTGACGCACTGGGCGCACAAAAAAACCCACTTGGGGGTAGTAAAGGAGGGCCCTTGCTTACGGCGAGGCTCCTTGCCCTTCCCAGACTGTGGGAGCAGCGTGCTCTTACCACCCGTGGCATCCTTAATGATGTCTTTCAGGGATGCCCCAAAAAGTCGTTCACTCTTAAAAGGCAAATCCACCAAGGCCTTCTTTGAGGACTGGTCCGCAGACCAGCATTTCAACCACACAAGGCGGCGTAGTACCACCGCATAGGCGGAGGCCCTGGAAAGCAAAGGAAGCGTATCCAGGACCGACTCACAGACAAACTTCAGAACCTGAACCAATTGCTCGGCCAAGTCCTTACAGGTCTCGGAAGCATCCTGTGCCTCCAGCTCCTGCAGCAAAAGCTTAGCCCGTTCGGTCAGCGTCTGCGACACCAGAGTCCCGGCCAAAACCGGTCTCACAGCCGAACCCACTACTGTGAACATGGAGCGGGCCACAGCCTCCACTTCCCTACATGCGGGGTCCTTGAAGGCAGGAGCCCCTTCCACAGGCAATGTGGTGGCTTTGCTCAATCTGGACACGGGAGGGTCCACTGACGGAGGAGAGACCCATTTTTAAAAAAAATCCTCCTCAAAGGGATAACGGGTCGCAAAGTATTTTGGAACGGCAAAAACCTTTTGCGGCGTATCCCATTCCTTGTACAATAATTTGTCCAAATAAGGAACACAAGGAAACACTTTTGTGGTGCGCGGCGGTTTGCAGAACCCAAAAGGGACTGGCACATATGGTGCCTCCGCCAGATCCTCAAGTTTCTGAGGATCACGCACCGCAGAAATAAGAGCCCCAACAAATTCTTTATCAGCAACTGACCCTGAAGCAGAGTCATCCTCACTGTCCGCCTGGGTTAAGCCTGCATCATCTGACATGACAGAGCCAGACGCAATAGCAGGGCCAGATTCTGAGTCAGAGACATCCCCAGAAGCAGGCTCAGGGAGGGGGCGCTTTTTACCCCCCTTCTGGCCACTAGCCGCTTCAAACCTGGCGAGAAACGCCTCTAGAACAGCCGACATTGCCTAAACAGATGTGGCAGGGGTAAGGGCATCAAGGGCATGTTTGGGGCAGAAGTACCAGGTTCAGGCTCCATAATTCCCCACCGCTGTCACCCGGTACTGCAAGGCAGAACCACCCACCGGTCACCTCCTGGCTGCTAAAAACAGAAGTAGAGGCCCCCAGGGAACTCGCCACCCCACCCGGTGCAGCGTGAGCTGAAAAAAACCTGAGGTGTGCTTTGAAGCTGGCTGCGCTGGGTCTGTCACCTCAGGGAGATTTGTGGTCTTGTGCAGCGCTAAAACAGCCACACGAGGCCAAGAGAAAACCAAGATGGCCGTCGTGTGAGGAAAAAAACACCAGCGGGCTACAAGAAAATGGCCGACGAGCAATGTAAACCGCGACCACGGCAAAATGGCGGCCGTTGCGCAGTTTAAAATACCCCCAGTGACGCAGCACACAGTAACACCTCACAGTAAAAAACACAGCCCCACACATACACACGGACCCCGGTGGCAATAAAGAGACCCCAGGCGGCCCCCCCTCACAGCCCCACCCAGTATGGGGAAGGAGGGAGAGGAAAAGGGGAGAGAGGAAAGCAGGGCGGACCCTCAGTCGACCTCCCCAGGGAAAACGCCAGCCATACCACCTTACCTGAGCAAGGGGCCACTACTTACCCATCCTGCGACCACCGGCTGGAGGTATTGCAGACAGAACAAACGTCCACTAACGGCATGGCTGTCGGCCAGACACACTGCGACAAGGCCATAGAGACCGGTCATATGTGTGTCCTGGAACATGTAGTTCCCCGGCCACCCCTGGAGCAATGGGGCCTGTCGTGGACGACCCAGAGCTGAGCTGAGGGCCGGCACACGCTCGATGGCCGAACATGGGGGGACTACAAGAGTCAAGACCCAGCCTGTCACCCAGTCGGCAGTTGATAGAAGAATCCCAGGATTCAAAAATGCAGGAATAAAACAATAAAAAGCGAAAAAAAAAAACGCAAAAACTGTCCAGAGTACAGGGACTCCAGAGTGCCTGTCCTCTCCTGACGTTAGGCACAAAGAAACTGGGGCTGCTGAGGCAGGGTGTGGGTTATACCCGGGGAACCACGCCCCCTGGGAGGAGCTGCACTGAGGAAAGTATTGTTAACACTTAAAGTGCTTTTTTTCTGCCTAACTCTCCTGAAGGAAGCGGATATAACCCTAAGGTCAAAGGCTGCTGTGTCTGTCCATGAACGGAAGAGAAATGGTTTTAACAGCAGTTTGGCTTCTACTGTATGCACATTTGCAAAACATAAAATAAATCATCTTCCCACCTGTGCCTGCAAGGTGGAATTCAGTAACTCCGCCTTCTGAAGCTGCTTGCAAGCAGAAAGAGTGGCATCCAATTTGACACGGTCATGTTTGGCGTTTGGATCATACAAATCTACAGTGCACAGGTCTTCAATACTATCCAGAATGACAAGAAAATAGCATTAATTATTTTTATTATTATTATTCAAAAACATGCAATTATATGTTTTGGATGGCTGACATACAAGGGTGCACTACACAGCAGGTAAAATAATCCCAACACCATATATATCTGGGCAATATAAAAAAAACAACTGCTGTGATTCTAGCAAAGAAGAATAGTGATGCAGATTCAGTCAGCACTAAATAAAAGTTAAGCTGCACCCCATCATAACATTGGTATCAAACATCAGATAACTTCAGTGCTACCAGCTCCCAACCTTTCCTTTTCCAGCAATATAAAAATATACTTAAAGAAATAACAATGCGATATTGTGAAAGCAAAGCAAGCCCCAACTGTACCATTGCAGTGTTATTTTTGTTTGCAATGCCATCTCCAGGGGTCTTCTATATGGTGACTTTACCAATGCTTTTAATAAGCGTATGCAAACATCAGGCAGATTCTTCATCACTTGAACGTCTGCTGTGTTGAACCCAATACTACACGGATTGCATATAGTGGCTGCAGTTAATTCCCACATGTAATTATTTAGCAGCTCCTCTTCAAGCATCTATAATGCAAAAGAAAAATATACAATATAATTGCTTTTGACTCTGTATTAAACAAATAAGGCTAAATAATAATAATAATATACAATAGCAACAAACTACCACTGTTAAAAGCAGAAAAGCTTACATTTTGTTTACATTTCTGATCTTAGTTGTGCTCATTACAGGCCACCTTTTCATGACTTTGTGGCTAAATCTTGTCCCATCCCTAAAACCAAGACTCGTCCACCTACCATCCACCTTTCCAGTGATAGTGCTCCTTAGTGCCAATAACAGCATTTTCATTGAAAAGGGTGTCAGCAGATTAGAGGTACTTAGGTCTGGGGCTTTGCCCCAAAATCAGGGAAGTCAAGCCCTTAGTTACAAAGCGAAACTGGGATCACAGGTACACAAGAGGTTTTTCAGGATAGCAGAGGTAATATCAGGCGTCTTGTGCTTGATGTTGGACAATACTCTAAAAGATTGAAAATGGTTAACCAGTTCACTTTAAATCAAATTATTTCTAAACATCTTGGAAGAAATTCTCACATTAAAATCATAATGTTTACCTTCCAGAAGTCCAGATGGCAGTTCTCTAAGATCATGGATACAAATTCCATAATGCGTACTATAATTGTGCACTTGCTGTAGTTGTACTGTTCCATTTCATGTGGGCTGAACAAGTTCGATTTGGAGCCTATTGTAAAGCATGCTTGTGCCGCTTTGATGTCCTCCATGGAAAGGTGGCGGATGAAGAAGTGTAATGCTTTGAAAAAGGATGACTTCTGTGAAGCATCTGAATAAATGGAAAAAAAGAACATCAATCACTGGAAAGCTTTGTGGCAAGATATCATGTAAATATCAGAAAAAATACTTTCTAGGGGAGCGATTTGAACTACCCTTGTAAACAGACCCTGGACCAATAAAAAGTTGTAGAATCTCTTTGTGAAATGAAGGTGGCTAGCATCAGTGAAAGAATAAATCAACTCAGAGAAAAAAAAATAGGATTTTTGTACTCACCGTAAAATCCTTTTCTCTGAGTTCACGGACGGACACAGCCTTAATCTTGACAAAGTGGGTATTAGCCTTCATTTAGGAGTGACAAGGCAGAATTAATAACATGAAAGCTGAACGACCACGTCCAGGGGCTATATCCCCTCAGCAGCTCAGTTCGTCAAAAGCAGTACAAACTTAAAAAGGAGGGGTGGGTGCTGTGTCTGTCCATGAACTCAGAGGAAAGGATTTTTACGGTGAGTACAAAAATACTATTTTCTTTTTCGTTCATGGACGGACACAGCCTTAATCTTGACAAAGTGGGACGTCCCAAAGCAGTGTCAAAAAACTAGGGGTGGGAACAGTATAAAATTAAACTTTATCCCAAAACAAAACAGAGCTCCTGAACTGAGCAATTGCAACTCTAAACAGCCGCCTGCCAAACTTTGCGGCCGAAAGAAGAACATCAACTTTGTAAAGTTTAGTGAAAGTGTGAAACGGATGACCAAGTCGCTGCCTTACACAACTGGGAAACCAACACTTGATGTTGGAAAGCCCAAGAGGCATCTATTGCCCTGGTCGAATGCTCCGTGACAAGAAAGGGGGGCGCCCGACCCTTTATGGCGCAAGCCTGAATCACGATCTGTCGGATTCACCTTGAGATGGTGGCCGACAAGACCACTAGGCCCTCCTTTGGGCCAGCCACCGAAACAGTGAGTCTGACCTCCGGAATTTCCAGTATGTTGATGGGCAGGCTCCTTTCAGTCTTGGCCCAGGTTCCCTGTGCTGAAGCTTCTCCCAATACTGCACCCCAGCCTATTAGGCTGGCATCCGTAGACACCACCTTCCAGGTGACTGGGAGAAAGGATCTTCCTTTCCGCAAGTTTTTGGTCTTTAACCACCAACTGAAGCTTTGGCACACCTGTGGAGACAGGTGCATGGGTAAATCCAGTGCTTGGATCTTCTTGTTCCAGGCAGTTAGAAAACTGCCCTGAAGTAGTCTTGCGTGAGACTGGGCATAAGGGACGGCCTCGAAGGAGGCTACCATCGTCCCCAATAGCCTCATGCAAAGGCGAATAGATGGTCTCTTGTTTGCCTTGACCTTGTAATTCAGGTCTTTTAGTGACTTGATCTTTGGCTCTGGTAGGAATACCCGGCTTTGGGCTGTGTCTATGATCATGCACAAGTACTCTACCCTTCTTTGGGCTTGTAGAGAGGATTTTTATAAGTTTACAATCCATCCTAAATGCTCCAGGTATCTTATAGTGGTGAGCACAGCGTGATCTAATTTTGACACTGACTGATCTATAACCAATAGATCGTCTAGATAAGCTGTTATCGCTATGCCTTGTGCTCTGAGATTTGCCAACAGCGGGGCTAGTACCTTTGTAAATACCCGAGGTGCGGTAGCCACACCAAAGAGCAGAGCCACAAACTGGAAGTGGCCATGTTCTACCGCAAACCTTAAAAATCTTTGGTGAGCGCGATGGATAGGCACATGTAAGTATGCTTCTTTGATGTCTATTGACGCCATGAAATCTCCGCCTTGTAGGGTAGCGACCACTAATCGAATAGTTTCCATTCGGAAATGGCGAATGTTCAGAAACTGATTTAGAGATCTTAGATCCAGAATGGGTCTGACGTCGCCGTTTGGTTTTGGGATTACAAAGAGGTTTGAATGAAACCCTGAACCTTGCTCCTTTAAAGGGTACTTCTGTGATCACCCCTTGGGACAGCAAGTGATCCAATCCTTTGAAGAAGGACGCTCTTTTTAAAGGATCCTTGGAAAGCCCTGAGCTTCGAAACTGAGAAGATGGGATCTCTTGAAATTCCAGCTTGTACCCTAGGGATACTGTGGATACTACCCATCTGTCCTGGATTTCTGTCTGCCATGCCGCTGAAAACTGACAAAGCCGCACCCCACTCAGCCGAGCGGGGGCGCCTCTTCATGCAGAGGCTTTTGGGTTTTGCTTGTTAGCCCTTGAACCCCACTGCTTCTTGTTCTTCTGGGCCTGGTCTTCTTTAGTCTTTGTGGCTGGCTGAAAATGCCGTCGCCACTGGCTGGAGGTAGATTTACCAGGAGCCGGAAAGAGATAACGTTTAAAACAAGGTCTCTCGTTTTTCTTCTTCTCTGGTAATAGAGTGGTTTTCCCACTTGATATCTTTTGGATATATTTCTCCGAATCTTCCTCAAAGAGTCGTTCGCGATGAAAGGGGAAACTAGCCAAAAGCTTTTTGCATGGTGCCTCTGCAGACCAATGCTTTAGCCAAAGAATTCTACGCATATGCACCAGTTGGAGTGCGAGACGCGATGTTTACAGAATCAAATCTCTCATTGCAACAATTGTAAAACATAAAGCTTTAGGCAAATTTTCACACAATTTGACTTGTTCTGGAGGCAGCTCCTTCAGCCCTTGTTTTACCTGGTCCCAGAGGACCTGACACATGCCTACTGCTGCTACAGCAGGTTGGGCGACTGACCCAGCCAAAAGGAAGGAAGACTTCAATAAAGATTCCAATTTCTTTTCCGAAGGGTCTTTAAACACCTGTACATTATCTACTGGACAAGTCAGGTTCTTATTTACACAAATGTGCTTTCCTTAGCACATCCTCTGTGTCCTTTTAGACACTGGTGAAAAAACTAAGGTGCTTCCCTGATGGGAGGGGTTATATGGAGGGGAACTGTCAATTGGTTGTGCCAGTGTCCAATCACCGCTGGTGACCCTTAACCCATTATGTAAAGATAAAGGCTCTGTGTCCCATGGTGTACGATAAAGAAAACTGAGCTGATGAGTGCAGGCTGAGGGGATATAGCCAGTAGGCGGAGCCATTCAGCTTTGATATTGTTAACACATTCTGCCTAGTCACTCCTGAATGAAGGCTAATACCCACTTTGTCAAGATTAAGGCTGTGTCCATCCATGAACAAAAGAGAAATAAAGATTTGCAGTATGCAGCAGAAAGAGAAAAGAAAATCAGGCCCACTAGTAGAGGAAAGCTTAGCCTGGGGGTAGAGGAAACAAGAAGAACTTGCCCCAACAAGCAAAAAAATCTTAAAGTATTTGGAAATAAACAGAAGGAACCATCTCAAAAGAAAAGTGGACATCTGCCGAAGGACTTGCATGCAATGGCAAAGTATGCAAGGGTGCTAAAAGTCTGGACTTTAAAAAGCCTAAAGGTTTGCCGTGTCTCTTACAACTATCTTCTGATGGATTTGAAAGTTAAAACGCTATAAATGAGAAAGGAGTGTTAAAAATCTAAATTAAGGAACACTATCATTTAAAAGTTACAAAGAATATAACACAATATGTAAAAAAAGCTAATAAAAGCGCCAAAAAATCTAAATGAACAACAGGTTGCAAAAGAGTAGGACAAACCCCCAAAAAGTATTCAAATACAGTATATTAACAGCAAAAAAAAGGACAGGTCTGAGCATTAGGCTCCCTACAAAATAATTTAGAATTAGAAACGGGGACAAAAAAAAGGATGCTCCATGCTCCTTTGTATACACAGAGCTGAAGAATGTATTTAAAACATTTTATCTTCTTTCTCTTTCGTTCATAGACAGACACAGCCTTCATTGACCTTAGGGTTATGCTTCTTCCTACCAGGAGATTTAGGCAGAATTCTACAGCACTTAAGGTGTTGAAAACTTTCCTTCCTCCCAGGGGGCGTGGCTCCCCCAGGCATAACCCACACCCTGCTCTAGCAGCCTCAGTTCGTAACAAGCAGTACAAACAAAGGAGGGGCGGGTGCTGTGTCCGTCTATGAACTCAGAGAAATGGATTTTACGGTGAGTACAAAAATCCTTTTTTCTCTTTCGTTGATAGACGGACACAGCCTTCATTGACCTTAGGGACATCCCCAAGCAGTGTAAAAAAATTTGAGGGGTGGGAAAAATAACACAGCAAAAACAGGTTACACCCCAAACAAAACCGGAGTTACTCAACGGAGGAACTCCAACCTTAAACTGCCGCCTGTAACACCCTGCGGCCGAAGGAGGCATCAGAAGATGCACTCACATCCACCTTATAAAACTTTGAAAAAGTGTGGACCAACGACCAGGTCGCAGCCTTACACACCTGTAACACAGAGGCTTGATGTCGGAAAGCCCAGGAGGCCCCGATCGCCCTGGTCGAATGCGCCGTGACCCGAAAGGGAGGCGCCCGCCCCTTCAGAGCATAGGCCTGAAGCACAACCTGTCAGATCCACCTGGAAATGGTGGCCGACGAGACTGCCAGGCCCTTACTGGGACCGGACACAGACACGAACAGCGAGTCCGACTTCCGGAACGGAGCTGTCGCCGACAAGTAAACTCGAAGGGCCCGAACCACATCCAAAGAAGGCAAGATGGCTTCCTTCGGCTGAGGACACAAGGATGGAAGAACAATGTCCTCATTAATGTGAAAGGCCGAAACGACCTTCGGAAGAAAAGAGGGCTGCGGGCGCAGCACCGCCTTATCCTGATGGATGACCAAGTAGGGGGCCTTGCAAGACACTCGTCTGATAGAAGTAATAGCAACCAGAAAGACCACCTTCTGTGACAGAGTCAGCAAAGGGATCTCCCGAATGTCCTCAAAGGGGGCGCGCTGAAGCGCAGAGAGGACCAAATTCAAGTCCCATGAAGGCAGTGGGGGGCGCACTGGAGGGGCCACATGACGGACCCCCTGCACAAACGTGCGAATTAGGGAGTGCGCCGCCAAGGGACGCTGAAAATAAACAGCCAGAGCAGAAATCTGGCTCTTGATCGTGCTCAAGGCAAGAGCCTGGTCCACACCCCGCTGAAGGAACAGCAGGATCCGGGACACCACGTATGTACAGGGGGTGCCACTTCATCTCCTCACACAGAGATGTGGGCTTTCCATGTACGATGGTAAATCTTTCTTGAAGTGGACTTCCGTGCACGCAGCATGGTAGAGATTACCAGGCCCCGGTCCTTCACTACCTGGCTCTCAACAGCCACGCCGTTAAAGCCAGTGACCGTAAAGCAGGATGGAAGATCGGACCCTGAGACAGGAGATCTTCCCTCAGAGGCAAACGCCAGACGTACCAGGCTCGCGTACCAAGAGCGACGTGGCCAGTCTGGGGCGATCAGGATTGTTGGAATCCCTTCGGCTTCCACCCTGCGCAGCAGGCGAGGGAGGAGCCTTAGAGGAGGGAAGGCGTAAATCAGGTGATAGTGACCCCAGGGAGCCACCAACGCGTCTGCCCACGGGTCTTTTGACCTGGCCACGAACCGTGGCACCTTCCGATTGAGACGGGACGCCAGAAGGTCCACGTCTGGAGTGCCCCATTTTTGGCACAGGTTCTGAAACACCTCCGGGTGGAGAGACCACTCCCCTTGATCCAGAGTCGTGCGACTTAGGAAGTCGGTTTGCCAATTCTGAACCCCCGGAATGTATACGGCCGACAGAGCCGGAACAGACCTTTCGGCCCACCGAAGTATGTGAGCGACCTCCGTCGCTGCAGCCGAGCTCCTTGTGCCGCCCTGATAATTGACGTACGCCACGGCCGTGGCGTTGTCGGACTGGATCCTGACAGGACGGCCCTGCAGTTCCAGGGACCACCTGGCAAGGCACAGCTTGATTGCTCGGAGCTCCAGGATATTGATCGGCAGGCGGGACTCCTCCCGAGTCCAGCGCCCCTGGGCTGACTGGGTGCCCCAGACGCCCCCCCAGCCGAAGAGGCTGGCATCCGTCGTGACCACTGTCCAGCGGCACGGAAGAAAAGACTTCCCGGACCGAAGCACCGGAGACGTCAGCCATCACGCCAGGGAAGACTTGGCCAGATGGCTCAACCGAATCTGGCGATCCAGAGAAGATGGGACCCTGTTCCAACGTGACAGAATCTCTTTCTGAAGTACCCTGGTGTGGAATTGGGCATACGGAACCACCTCGAAGGAGGCTACCATCAGACCCAGAACCCTCATGCAGAAGCGAAGAGACGACCACTTCTGGGTCGACAACTGTCTCACTGCAGAATGCAGGGTCTCCAGTTTTTCCGATGGGAGGAACACTCTTGCCTCCCCCGAATCCAAAACCAGACCCAGGTGTTCTAGTCTCTGGGACGGAACCAACACTGACTTTTTTAGATTCAGAATACAGCCGAACTCTTGTAGAGTCCGACACGTGATGGACACGTCCTCCTCTAACTCTGAGCCTGAAGAAGCTCACAGGAGAAGGTCGTCCAGGTATCCCACGATAGCGATCCCTCGCTGCCTCAGCAAGGCCAGGATCGGGGCGAGCACCTTGGTGAAAACCCGTGGTGCCGAAGCCAGACCGAACGGGAGGGCCACAAACTGAAAGTGGTCCTCTCCGATCGCAAAGCGCAGATACCTCTGGTGTCTTGAGCAAATGGAAACATGCAGGTATGCGTCCATGATGTCCAAGGACGCCATGAAGTCCCCCTGGTGGAGGGCCGCTATGATCGATCGGACCGACTCCATCCTGAATTTTTGCACTTTGACAAAGGAGTTGAGGGCCTTTAGGTCCAGGATAGGGCGAACCCCTCCCTTCTTGGGGACCACGAACAGATTGGAGTAGAACCCCTGAAACCTTTCCTGCGAGGGAACCGGCACAACCACCCCCCTGTCCAGAAGATCCTGGACAGCCCCGGACAGGGCTAGCCGACGATCCGGAGGAAGCTGGAGGTTGGAGGGAAAAAATCGGTTTGGGGGGCAAGAAAGAAACTATCTTGTACCCCGAGGCAACCACCTCGCAAACCCAACGGTCGGATAGAAAAGACTTCCACCGATCCGCGAATTTGTGAAGCCGTCCCCCCACCCGAGACCCAGGCGGGGGCGGACCTTCATGCGGAAGCAGGTTTTTCCGCAGGCTTGTTGGGTTTGTTGAACCAGGGGCGGTTTTCGCCCTGCAGCAGGGGCTCTAGAACCTTGCAGACCTTTTCCTGTCGTGCTGGGCGCACTAAAAAAACGCTTAGGAGTAGTAAAAGTAGGACCTGGCTTGCGGCGAGGTTCCTTACCCTTCCCAGACTGCGGGAGCAACATGCTCTTACCCCCCAGTGGCATCCTTTATGATGTCATCCAGGGACGCCCCAAAAAGCCGTTCGCCCTTAAAGGGGAAATCCACCAAGGCCTTTTTTGAGGACTGGTCAGCCGACCAGCATTTTAGCCACAAAAGGCGGCGCAGAACCACTGCGTTGACGGAAGCCCTGGAAAGCAAAGGCAACATATCCATGTTCGCCTCGCAGAGAAATTTTTGGCCCTGAAGCAATTGTTCAGCCAGGTACCTAGAGGACTCGGAAGCACCCTGGACCTCCAGCTCCTGCAGCAGGAGCTTAGCACTTTCAGTCAGGGTTTGCGCTACCAGGGTCCCGGCCAGAGCCGGCCTCACCGCCGAACCCACTACCGAGAATAGGGAGCGGCCCACGGCCTCCACTCTCCTATCAGCGGGGTCCTTGAATGCAGGAGCCTCCTCCACAGGCAACGTAGTAGCCTTGCTCAGTCTGGACACAGGAGGGTCCACTGACGGAGGAGAGACCCACTTTTTTAAGAAGTCCTCCTCAAGGGGGTAACGGGTAGCAAAGCTCTTAGGAACAGTAAAAGCTTTTTGCGGCGTATCCCATTCCTTATATAACATATTGTCCAAATAAGGAACACAGGGGAATACTTTAGCAGCACGCGGTGGTTTGCGGAACCCAAAAGGGACCGACACCGCTGGCGTCTCCGCCGCATCCTCAATATGTAGAGTCTCACGCACCGCTGTAATAAGAGCTCCAACAAATTCCTTGTCAGCAGACTCCGCAGCAGAGTCATCCTCGCTGTCCATGTGGGTTAAGCCCGCATCTTCCGACATTACAGAACCAGAAGCAACAATAGCATGATCTGATTCTGTGTCAGAGACATCCCCAGAAGCAGGTTCCGGGGGGGCGCTTTTTACCCCCCAACCGAGCACTGGCTGCTTCAAACCTGGTGAGAAAAGACTCCAGGACAGCCGACATTGCCTCAACAGATGTGGCAGGGGAAGGGGCGGTAAGGGTTAACTCCGGCATTGTTAGGAATGAGGGGCCTGATTCAGGCTCCATAGTGCAGCTGCCGTGACACCCCCACTGCTAAAGCAGGAAAAAAATTCCCCACAGGTCACCTCCTGGCTGCCAGAACAGTATGGGGGCCTCTGGTACTCACCACCCTCCCGGTATAGCGCGGACTGTGAAGGACAAGCTGTGCTGTATAGCGCGGTCTGTGAAGGACAAGCTGTGCTGGTGGAGCTGCAGCGCTGCGTCTGTCCCCTCAGACGGATTTGCGGTCTTTTTCCCTGTCGAAACCGCCACAAGAGGCCAAACTAGAGCTGAAAACAGCGCTGGTCACAAGAAAATGGCCGCTGAACAATGCAATCGCGGCTCCGGCAAAACCTGGGGGGACTACAAGGGTCGAGGACCCAGCCTGTCACCCAGTCGGCTGTTGATAGAGGAATCACAGGATTCAAAAACGCAGGAACAAAATAATAAAAGCGAGAAAAATCGCAAGTAAAAAAAATTTCAGGGTCCAGGAACTCCAGAGAGAGCCTGACCTCCTGTCGTTAGGCAGAAAACAAACTGAGGCTGCTAGAGCAGGGTGTGGGTTATGCCTGGGGGAGCCACGCCCCCTGGGAGGAGCGGCATGAAGGAAAGTTTTTAACACCTTAAGTGCTGTAGAATTCTGCCTAAATCTCCTGGTAGGAAGAAGCATAACCCTAAGGTCAATGAAGGCTGTGTCCGTCTATGAACGAAAGAGAAAGAAGATAAAATGTTTTAAATACATTCTTCAGCTCTGTGTATACAAAGGAGCATGGAGGAGCTCAAGTCCATAATGGGAATATTATTGACACAGCCACAAATTTAACACTATGTCTCAACTCATAAAATAGCTGAGCTCTGTTATTTCAAAGCCATAGTTTCTAATTTTTATGAACTCGTTAATGACTGGCAAAGCACCGCTACATACTAGGAGGAGTACAACTGGGGAAATCTGAGTAGAAGGATCTGGGTGTTAGACCATAGCCCTAAAGAAGTATTAGGGGGCACTCTTTAGGTCTGGAGGATAAAAAACTATCTGCAAGTATGGAAACGCTTCTTCACAGTAAAAGCTGTGAAAAAGTGGAGGCACAGAATATAGCTGAATATTTATAGATATTAGCTCCACTATTATTTGATCCAGGGAATATCCGATTACTTCCTGGGGAATCAGAAAGGCTTTTTTTTCCCCCGCTGAAGTATGCTTTATTGGGGGATTTTTGACATCCTCTAGATCATGGGTGCTCAACCTGTGGCTCTCCAGCTGTTGCAGAACTTCAAGTCCCATCATGCCTTTGCCTTTGGGAGTCATGCTTGTAACAGTCAGTAGCTTGCAATGCCTCATGGGAATTGTAGTTCTGAAACAGCTGGAGAGCCACAGGTTGAGCACCCATGCTCTAGATCAACTATGGGTAAAGGATTGCGTATATGGAGGTTTTCTATTTGTGAATTAGTGTTTTTTGATCTATTGGTTGAACTAGATGGACTTGTGTCTTTTTTCAATAAATTAACCTATGTAACCTAGAACAAATGATTGCATCTGCACCTGATTTGGTCTTCATTAATGAAAGCATTTGTTTTCCAATATATATTCCTTTGAGAGGATATGCGGTGGTCTGCTCGAAGAGGAAATAATTTTATGCTGGCTCACCAAGCTCCCCCTTATTATTGTGGGGTATCTGACTGGATTATCCAGCTTAAAGCAGGGGTTCACCCAAAAATAAACTTTTTTACATTAGCTACATCCCTCCAGCATACTGCTAACATCTGCAGTATGCTGTTTTTTTTACGAGCCCTTGTTATCCGGCTCCGAGTGGGGGATTACTTCCGGGTATAGGCGTTCCTAAGCAAAGAGGAGTCGATTGACGGGCTGCACGCCTTCCGAAAATACCCGAAGTCACACTCGGGTGTTTACGGCGCCTGCGCAGTCAGCTCTACGCGGCAGGCGCAGTAAACGCCCGAGTGTGACTTTGTGTATTTTCGGAAGGCGTGACGTGCCTTAACAGCCGTCAATCAACTCCTCTTCGCTTAGAAACGCCCATTCCCCGCAGGATTCCCCGCTAGGAGCCGGAAAACAAGGGCTCATATAACGATAAGTACAAAAAAATAAGAAAAAATAAAAACAGCATACTGCAGATGTTAGCAGTATGCTGGAGCTAATGTCAAAAAGTGGATTTTTGGGTGAACCTCCGCTTTAAGAAGAATGGATAAAGATAACAACCCCTGAAGTTGAATGTAAAAAAAGCAAGTCAGAAAAGGCAGCTCCGGTAATTGTAACCTGTGATTAAAGTGTAGGCAGATATAAAAGAACACAATATAATCCAGCTATATACCAAATAACATAATTATATTGATAACTCTTGTCTCTGAAGTATTCTATTCCCCTGTATATGAACATTTAGTCTAGAGGAGGAAGGGGAAAGCAAGGTAAGCAAACAAGGCTGGAACATTGCATTGATTTGAACAAAAAAGCTTGCAGATTGGAATGGAGAGTTCAGAGATGATCTCATCACTGTCTGGTTTGGGTGTATTGAAAGTCTGGCTGAACAGAATTATTCATTTTTTAGCAGATAAAATATTTGTATTTCAGCTGTGAATTTAATTACTTTGTCCACACTTTTCACTTATAAATTATAATCGCCTTTTTTTTAAAAAAAATGCCATATGAGAACTGTCACATACCAGACACATACAGAAATAAAAAAAACAAAAACAGTATTTCCTTACCAAGCAATGTGTGTGACTTCACAACACGCATGCCAATAAATGTATTGTAGCAGTCCAAAGCTGCAAGCAACATGTCCATCCACTTTATTACAGATGTTAGGGTGAAGACCTCTTTCAGTTCATGGAGTGTGGCAATGTGCAATATTCCACAATTTCTTGCGTTCACATTGCCTGCACCTTCAAACCTATTTATCACAAAAATTATGCCATCGTTCTTAATAATCTCATCCAACCAGGCAGATACAGATTTTCTTTCTGAAATTCACCAAAAATGTGTCATACATATTAGCATCCAATACACAGATCTACTAGAGTTGAGCACTGAATACACATAACAGCAACAAGTGACCTACAGCAGCTGTAAAGACTATAAACTGCAGCAATATAAAAACTCAAATACAAAAAAAAAAAAAGAAGAACCATTTGGGGTGAGGTTTTAGGTCCAAATGAATTTCCTTAAGACATGCTATTTAATGAATGAATGTGACACTTCTGAGACAGCCATAGATCCCAAGATTCCTCCACAGAGGATTCTAGATTATCAACAGCATCTTCCTGAGGAATTTCCTCTGACCCCTCATGGTGAGAACCCTCAGGAGAAGCTGCCACAAAGTTCTACAATAAGAGGCACTTAGCGCTGCAGGGCCAACAGGCCTACTCTTCATCCACCAGGGACGGGACTTGACTACCCTCCAGGGGAGCACTCTGCCAGCAAGGTTACCAGGTACACTCTACAAACACAATTCTGACTGACACTGCAGCTGCTGTGAAAATCATTTGCCCAATGAACCCTGATGGATGAGTTATGGCACACTGATTTACTGCAAGAAAATAGCTGCCCCCCCCCCCAGTTCATCAGCACTCAGGGAACATACATAACAGCTTTCATTTGAATAGCTGTGTGTTCCCCGCCACGCGTCATATACAGCCCCTCCCCCTTGTCCAGGCACTTTGATAGACAGATCACCTGTCCAATCCTGGGATGGGTTATCTGTCTATCAAAGTCCCCGGACAAGGGGGAGGGGCTATTTATGATATTTATGACGACGCGCGGCAGGGAACACACAGTTATTCAAATGAAAGCCGTTATGTATGTTCCCCGAGCGCTGATGAACTAGACGGCGGCAGCAGCTCTCCTCCATTAGTGGTATGTAGTAGCATGTTTTACATACCGGAGGACTGTTCTGCTCTCCGCCTCCTCAGTCCGCTCTCCACCTGCTAGCCGCCCCCTCTCCGCCTGCTAGCCACCCGCTCTCCGCCACTTTCAGTCCGCCCTCCACCTGCTAGCCACCTGCTCTCGGCCCGGGTGGAAAAAAAAAGTATAGGTGAAGCATCGGGAGCATTTGCGCGAGTACAAGTACTCGCGCAAATGCTCAGTAACGGTACCAACCAGTATCGGGACAACCCTAATTAATTTTCTTCAATTCAGGTATACTCTTCATCAGAAATCGCTGCCCAGAGGATCCATTGTCGTCAGACAAATGTTACAGGCCAAACTTGAATGCTGGGTCTGGCCCTTTTGGCTTCAGCGACTGATCCAGATAGTGCCCACAAAACTCAGGGCTAAGTGGAGCAGGGGAGGGGTGGTTATGTTTAGTTGGGATTCCTGCATTTTTTGGCCAGTGTCCATTTGCCTGAAAATGGCAGCATAACCGAAGAAGAAATTAATATTAACTTCTCTATGTATGGTAATGTACGATGAGGGAAAAATAATTGCTTTTAATATGTTAAAACTTGTGAAACATTTTAGTGATAGCATTTACATGTACTTTAACACATGGACAGTTCCAGAAAACGTCACATATATTTTCTCCATGTTTATTTCAATTAGGTTGTGCTGCCTCATAAAAATAAATTAGGAAAACAGGTATTTGAAGATCACTATCTAAATATTACTTTATGAAGGATCAGTATACAGGAATATTAGAATTCATATTAAGATACCTGGTAATAAAGGCACAAACTCAAAGAACAGCTTCATTGCCTTGTGTCTACAATCAGCCTGAGGGCGCCCACATTGTTCTAACAGCCACAGGACAATATCCAGGAGACAGAGAGACTTGCCTGCAGGAAACCCTCTATATTGAAAAAGGACGACAAAACATATACTAAATTCCTCAATTTTTTTTAGATTAAATTTGTCCTTTTTTACTTACCATGACACACTTTGTAACTGAAATGTATTCAATAATCTTTAATAAAACGAATTTTATGAATTATTAAATGTAAAAACAACAATACAATTGAAATATATATTATTTTTTTATAGCTATTATGAGTCTTTTTCTCAAAGAATTGAAAAAAAACAAAATAAAACAAGAAATTAAAAAGAATTAGCCGCCCAACGTAATAATCAACATCACCCTATGTGTAAAGCGTACGCTTGACTAACGGCACCTTGGTATGCGTCGTTTGGATTTCTTGTTCAGCGACGAAGCTTTGTTAACAATAATACGTTTCAAATGGTCAATGGCATCACTACATTGCTGAATTGTTCCTATGAGGAGATGAAGAATATAAATGCATGTAAAGTTAAACAAAATCCAGTACAGAAAGAAAGACTGTCCAGTAGATAAATTTACTCTCACCTAAAGATTTTTCATCTGCATGAGACAGTGCTAGACTTTCCATAAAAATCACTAACACTTCAAACACAAACTGTTCCACCAGCGCCGATTCCTCTCTAAGAGACAAGACAGCTAAGAATTAGGGGATTAGTAATCACATTCATGTAAATTATTTATATTTATGCTTTAATCCAGGATGAGAGAAACTCAATGAGACAGTAGACTGCTTTGATATAAAAAGTTAATTCAAAGATGAGATTGTCTTTGCTAAAAACATGTCAGCAACAACATATGTAAAACTAGGAAAAACAACATATGCTGTTTTCACAAATATGCAAACTTCAAAACCCTGATAAAAATACAGTAGGGCATTCAGATTTACAGCATGGTCAATAAGTGGGTTATGTTCCTTACAATATCACTCATGAAATGTGTACATAAACAAGTATATGTCCCAAACAATTCCTTATTAAAATTTTAAATAGTCATTTCAAATTTGGCAGAAGTACCCAAGAATGTGTCTGTCTCTGAGTAGATAAAGCAAGGAGAATCTCAGCTATACTGCATACACATGTATTCTAATACAGCTCAGCATACAAGCTTGTCACCCAGTACTCTACAAGCAATGTACTACTGCCCACCTAAATTCTTTGTATATGTTGTTGAATGCTAGAGAAGCTCCTAGCCTCTTGAACACATTTGGATGTAACGCAAGACTGTAAAGCCGTTTAAATAAAGACTGTGTGTTGACTGGGCTTCTTTCCTGCTGTTGTGGTGTTGTCTGTTTTATTGACCACTTCAAAAATTCTCGAATGCATTGTCCAGAGAAGTCTCGTAGTGTACTATCAACAGGATCCACAATGCCATCCTTAAAGAGGAGAGAAAACATTCAAACAGATATAGGTCAACAAATAATGGATATAAAAATGGGAAAAACTATTTGAAAATAAAGGGATACAGTAACGAAAAAAACTATTTAAAAAAAATTACAAATGTTAACAATTGTGGAAATGCTGCCAAAAAACTAATGGGAAAGCCACAAGTCATGTTTATAAATGTTTCAACAGGCATATTTTAAAGTGGTAAATTACGAATAAAAAACAAAAAAAAACTGACAAATCAATAAAGCATTTGCAACACTTTTCTGGTGGTATTATTACATACAGTATATTACAAAGTTCTGCACTCAAACGGATTGTAAAGTCTCGTTAAACAAAAAACAAAAACAAACATGTCATACTTACCTCCTCTGTGCAGTTGGTTTTGCACAGAGCAGCCCGAATCCTCCTCTTCTCTGGTCCCTCTTTGCTGTTCCTGGCCCCTTTCCTCCAATCGAGTGCCCCCATAAAGCTTTGTATGGGGGCACCTGACCCCAGTCAGAGCTCTGTGTATCAGACACAGAGCCCCGACTTGGCCCTAGCCCCTCTGTCCCCTGATTGGCTGACTGACTCTAATTGACAGCCGTGCCAGCCAATGACGCTGCTGCTGTGTCTCAGCCAATCAGGAGGAGTGTTCCAGATGGCCTAGACATTCGTGGACATCGCTGGAGAGAGAAGGGGCTCAGATAAGTAATTAGGAGATGCTGGGTAGGCTGCTACACACAGAAGGTTTTTTTATCTTAATGCATAGAATGCATTAAGATAAAAAAACGTCTGCCTTTACAACTTTTTTAATTCAGGAAAGCCATTATACAGATTTGGTTACAGTTTCAACAAGTATGACAGATTCAGTTAGTTATTTTTTGTGTCACTACGCTCATTGAGTAGCTTAAACAGCAACAAAATTAAAAAATAATGCTTTTAGAGAACAAAACTGGAGGTAAATAAGACCAACTATAAGTTGGTGTACTGAGACAGTTTTAACCACTTAAAACTCGGAACATTATGCAGGTTAAGGACCTTGCCCCTTTTTGCGATTCGGCACTGCATCGCTTTAACTGACAATTGCGCGTTCGTGCAACGTGGCTCCCAAACAAAATTGTTGTCCTTTTTTTCCCACAAATAGAGCTTTCTTTTGGTGGTATTTGATCACCTCTGCGGTTTTTATTTTTTGCGCTATAAACAAAAATAGAGCGACAATTTTGAAAAAAAAAACAATATTATTTACTTTTTGCTATAATAAATATCCACAAAATATATATAAAAAAAAAAATTGTTCCTCAGTTTAGGCCGATACGTATTCTTCTACCTATTTTTGGTTAAAAAAAATCGCAATAAGCGTTTATCGATTGGTTTGTGCAAAGTTTATAGCATTTACAAAATAGGGGATAGTGTTATGGCATTTTTATTAATTTTTTTTTTACTAGTAATGGCGGTGATCAGCGTTTTTTTTTTCGAGACTGCGACATTATGGCAGACACATCGAACACTTTTGACACATTTTTGGGACCATTGTCATTTTCACAGCGAAAAGTGCTATAAGAATGCACTGATTACTGTGAAAATGACAATGAAGGGGTTAACCACTAGTGGGCGCTAAAGGGTTAAAGGATCACTAAAGGAAAAAAAATATTTTTTAGCTAAATAGCTTCCTTTACCTTACTGCAGTACTGGTTTCATGTCCTCATTGCTCGTTTTTGCTTTGATGTTGCTGTAAAACTGCTCTAATCTCCACACTTCCTGGTTGTCCGTTTCCTTATAACCATCATACTGGGAGCTTTTCACGATGGTAAGCTGTCATTACTGTGTGTCTAAAACTTAACAGAATCAGATTCATTTTAAAAACAAAACGCTGCCCTGGATTTGTTTGTTTTTGTTTTGTGTGTCTCTAGTTCAGAGGAACATGAAACCAGTTTAAAAGTGAAACTAAACTGCAGGCACATTATATGATTGATTTTTATCTATTTGTAATAATTTTTAAAAGGAATCAGTTAACTTTTATGTCTCTATACCCTGTAAACAGTCATTTCAGCAAAACATTTTTTTTTCTCTTTAGTGACCCTTTAAGTGTGCCCTAAGGGAGGGATTCTTACTTTAGGGGGCATGGCTGTAGGCATTACGTCACTGATCAACAATCAGTGTCACTGCCACACAGAAGAACGGGGAAGGTGTGTTTACACACACCTCTCCCTGTTCTTCAGCTCCTGTGACCGATGGCGGGACACCGGCGGCGATCGGGTCCCGTGGGCGCAGAGCCCCCCCCCGGCTCTTAAAGGCAACATACAGGTACGTGCCTGTGCCCAGCCGTGCCATTCTGCCGACGAAAATCGGCGTGAAGGGGTCCTTAAGTGGTTAATGGATACACATTGTTTGTTTTTTTTAAATAGTAAACGCTTCTAAACGCGACATGTAAACATGGAAAAACTGACATTTTTAAACATCGATTACTATGGGTCAAGTTAAATCGTTCAGGAGAGGTTTCAAAACGTCCCGTGTACATTAAAGGGGTTGTAAAGGTACAATTTTTTTTTCCTAAATAGCTTCCTTTACCTTGGTGCAGTCCTCCGTCACTTACCTCATCCTTCCATTTTGCTTTTAAATTTTCTCCCTGGTGTGGATGTCGTGCTCGCCTCCTCCCTTGGACTACAGGAGAGTCAGGACGCTCTCTACATTGCAGATAGAGAAAGGAGCTTGTGTTAGTGGGCGTCCTGACTCTCCTGTAGTCCAAGGGAGGGGGCGAGCACGACACTCCACACTAGGTAGAAAGCCTTGCATTACTGTGTGGAGTTACAGACAGCAGAACAGGAAGTAAGGATTTCTCAGAAGATATTAGGACATTTAAAAGCAAAATCGAAGGATGAGGTAAGTGAAGGAGGACTGCACTAAGGTAAAGGAAGCTATTTAGGAAAAAAAATTGTACCTTTACAACCCCTTTAAGCCTTAGAGATGCAACAGGATTCTAAAGGTTATCTATGACACTCTTTGTGAACTCTGCGACATGTTTTCTCAGCACAATGTACATTTATACAGCAAAGTGATGTGCTTTACAAAGGTGCACTCCATCTTGTTAACTTAGGTACCCTTAGACAAGCAACGTTCTTTTCATTTTATCAAATGGGGGAAAAAATGTCCTGGGAATAGGAGAGCTGTGTCAATTGACCTGTTGATAGTGATGTGATCAAGCTATCTTCTCATAATGGATTGCCTTCTGCAGCATTACACAGCAATCACTATGAAGAAACACCACAGGGTCATAAAATGGTGCAGTTTTAATCAAGCCCTGAGGTGTCCTATGGAGACCAGATAGCTTTAACCTAATGCAGGGCTCGACAAATCCCGGGCGCCATGGCGACTAGAAATAGGGCCCTGGCGACTTGGCTTGGAAGGGGGGGCAAAAAAAAAAAAAAAAAATTTTTTTTTTTTTTTGAGCTGGGGCCATCTGGTGGTGAGCCGTTGGTATTACAAATTACCACCAGATGTGAGCTGGCGCCATCTGGTGGTGGCCGTTGGTATTACAAGTTAAGCATTACAAGTTAAACAGCAATTCTAATGTTGTTTTTCACTATTTTCACTGCCATCTTCTTCCCTCTAATTAGAACCCTCAAACATTATATATATTTTTTATCCCAACACCCTAGAGAATAAAATGGCAAACGTTGCAATACTTTCTGTCATGCCGTATTTGCGCAGCGGTCTTACAAACGCACTTTTTTGGTGAAAAAATTACACTTTTTTTAATTAAAAAATAAGACAATAGTAAAGTTATCCCCATTTTTTTTTTTATATTATGAAAGATAATGTTACGCCGAGTAAATTCATACCCAACATGTCACGCTTCAAAATTGCGTCCGCTCGTGGAATGCCGACAAACTTTTACCCTTTAAAATCTTCATAGGCGACGTTTAAAAAAAATCTACAGGTTGCATGTTTTGAGTTACAGAGGAGGTCTAGGGCTAGAATTATTGCTCTCGCTCTACCAATCGCGGCGATATCTCACATGTGTGGTTTGAACACCGTTTACATATGCGGGCGCTGCTCACGTATGTGTTCGCTTTCTGCGCGGGACGGGGCGCGTTTTCTGGCTCCTAACTTTTTTACCTGGCTCCTAGATTCCAAGCAAATTTGTCAACCCCTGACCTAATGCACCACAAACTAAAACACAATTTAACTCATTTTTATTATTCAGAGAAAACTCCCCCTATTCACCCATGTCTCCATGCTTTATTTTGCTGGAGAACCACTTTGGAAAAAAAAAAAAAAAACCCTAGCATTTTAAGTTAGACCATCTTGAGTAAGGGCATGTGATTCATGCAGCATTTATTTATTTGAATCCATCTGTCCTTAGCTCAGGCATGCACGCAGCAGAGTGTGCTTAGCTGAAAAAGCCCCCTCCCCTTATGAAGACTTGGGATGCATAACATCATTTGCCTAGGCCAGAAACCAGGAGGTAACTACAGAAATGTAAAAAAATATTTAAAACAAGTAAATATAATATTCCTTCCTATTTATATACGAACACTATCAGCACAAGGTTTAAAAAAAAAAAAAATGTTCATGTTATTTTAGAGAGTGAAGTTCCGCTTTAGTGTTCATATTGATGTTTCTGCTTAAGAGTGAGCGAGTGAGTAATTTGTATAGCGCAGCAAATGCGAACTTAATCGCCTCAAGGCGCTTGGAATCCAGCGTCGTACCGGTCTTTCAGAAGAGGAGGGTCTTTAGTTTTTTCCTAAATGCCCAATGGTTTTCCTCTAAGCGGATGGTGATGGGTAGAGCATTCCAGAGTGGTGGTCCTTGGACCGAAAATCTTCGTTCTCCCTTCGATTTGTAGCGAATCAGTGTGTGTATATGTAAAACAAAAAAAAAAACTCTACGTTCAAGTAATACATGTCAACACTGAACAGAGACAGGTAACTCCGTCGGCACCAACTCGCTTGACAAACTTCTATCTGAAAATTGAAGGGGCCAGGCAAAAAAACTCCCAGCCTAACAGTGACTGCAACCAATCAGATACAGTCACTGTTCTGGTATTCTGACAGGCGTATGAGCAGTGGTTATTAATTAGAGTACACAAGCCAGCTAGGGAGAATCCTCCATCCACACTGTTCAGAATGGATGGGGGAACTGAGTGATTACACTCATTCAATCTGCAGGGCTGAACAGGAGAAACTGACAGATGAATTGCTAGCTTTACTAGCATATCTGTCTTATGTGGCTCACTGATTTATTAGCAATAATGATTCTGCAGATATGTTGAATTAAATGTTTGACATGCATCCAGCCACCAGAGAAATACATACGCACACATACAGTATATACATGCACAGTCCAAATTAACTACTCATTTCTCTTTCACCTTGGGAATTAAGCATCTCAAGATCCCGGGCCTGATGCATAAATTATATGGGGTTTTTTTGTAGACACACATCGCTGCACTTATATTCAAGAGAACCAAATTGCTTATCACTAATTATGTATATAAAAGAGCATGCATTGACAAATGTAAAAATCATATAAAAATACAATATACTATCCAAAAAACAACAGAAAAGACATACCAAAATAGCTTCCAGTAAAGCCACTGTGTCATTGCTTTCAAATTTTTTGTTGTTAGTGAACCAATGAATGAGACCCATAACAAGTGGCTCATATAGTTGTCTTGTTACCTATGCAAAAACAGAGCACGTTTAGTGTAATATTTAACAAAGTAAGCAAAGTTTTTTTGTTTTTTCATACGAAACATACTTTGTTTAAAAAAAATAGAACTATGGTTAACGATATTCGTTTTAAAAGCAGCTACTTCAACCTCAACAGCAAAGGATGTACAATGTATGGTAGTAGGAAAAACAAAACCTGCCCCATAAGTGTTCTTATTTTAAATATAGTTGATAGACAAATAAGAGATCTGTTTTGCCAGACAGTTTTTGAAGGTGGTTTTGTGACCCGTCATTTAGCAATAGCATATTTTCCACCTCCACCGCACACTTTGTATAAATCAACACTTAGGGCCAGTTCACACCAGACGCAGTTCCGAGCGCTGTTTTTCCTAATTTTCTGCATTAAAGGGTTTGTAAAGGAATTTTTTTTTTTTTATCTCAATAGCTTCCTTTACCTTAATGCAGTGCTGTTTTCATGTCCTCATTGTTCGTTTTTGCTCTCAAGTTGCTGTAATTCTTCTCTGATCTCCACATTTCCTGGTTGTCTGTTTCCTGATAACCACATTACTGGGAGCTTTCTCTCTGTGGTCACTAATCAAGGAGGTGTGATTACTGTGGGCCAGATCCTCAGAGCGAGTACGCCGGTGTATCTACTGATACGCCGGCGTACTTTCAAATTACCCACGTCGTATCTTTAGTTTGAATTCTCAAACCAAGATACGACGGCATCTGGGTTCAATCCGACAGGCATACGGCTTCGTACACCTTCGGATCGTATATGCAATACTTCGGCGCCCGCTGGGTGGAGTTCTCGTCGTTTTCCGCGTCGGGTATGCAAATTAGCTATTTCCTTCGATCCACGAACGTACGCGCGGCCGCCGCATTTTCTTACGTCGTCCGTAGTCGGCTTTTTCCGGCGTATAGTTAAAGCTGGTATTTTGCGGCGTATAGTTAGATTTGCCATGTTAAGTATGGCCGTCGTTCCCGCGTTTCATTTGAATTTTTTTTTTTATTGCGCAAGTCGTCCGTGAATCGGGATGGACGTAACTGATGTCCAAGTTAAAAAAAATGACCTCCTAGCGACGTCATTTAGCACAATGCATGGTGGGAAATTTAGAAACGGAGCATGCGCAGTTCATTCGGCGCGGGGACGCGCTTCATTTAAATGAAACACGCCCCCTACTCGCCAATTTGAATTCCGCCGCCAGAGATACACGGAGATATTACGGCGCAAATTATTTGGGGATTCGAAATTACGCCAGGTAAAGTACGGCGGCGTAGCGTATCTGATACGCTGCGCCCATTTCTATGTGGATCTGGCCCTGTGTGTCTAAAACCCCTCAGCACCAATCAGTTTAGTTTTCCAAACCATCACTGCCCTGTATTGGCTGTGTACAGCAGAGAAGCAGGAAACATGCAAAAACTAAATTAGAAACTACAGGTACATTATATGATTGATTTTTTATCTATTTTTAATCGTTTTTAAAAGGGTATCAGTTAACGATTATGTCTCTATACCCTGTAAACAGTCATTTCAGCCAAAACATTTTTTTTATTTACAACTCCTTTAAGGGCCAGTTCACACCAGATGCAGTTCTGTTTTTTTCTGCACCAGAAACTGACTGGAACTGACTGAAATCCCTCCTGCTGAGCCATTGTCTGCTTTTGGCAGGGGAAACCATCCAGCCGATAATTGCAAAGGTAATATCACAGCATTAGAGTGCATACAGTGCCTGGAAAAAGTATTCATATCCCTTGAAATTTTCCATATTTTGTCATGTTACAACCAAAAAAGTAAATTTATTTTATCGGGATTTTATGTGATAGACCAACACAAAGTGGCACATATCTATTAAGTGGAAGGAAAAAAATTATAAATGGTTTTCAAAATGTTTTACAAATAAATATCTAAAAACTGTGGCGTGCATTTGTATTCAGCCCTCCTGAGTTAATACTTTGTAGAACCACCTTTCACTGCAATTACAGCTGCAAGTCTTTTGGGGATGTCTCTACCAGCTTTGCACATCTAGAGAGTGACTTGTTTGCGCATTCTTCTTTGCAAAATAGCTCAAGCTCTGTCAGATTGGTTGGAGAACGTCAGCAATTTACAAGTCTTGCCACAGATTCTCAGTTGGATTTAGGTCTGAACTTTGACTGGGCCATTCTAACACATGAATATGCTTTGATCTAAACCATTCAATTGTAGCTCTGGCTGTATGTTTAGGGTTGTTGTCCTGCTGGAAGGTGAACCGCCACCCCAGAATCTCTTCAGGAAAAAAAAATGTGTTTTTCCCGACGAGATTCTTAGCAAGAATCTCTTGCCGCCCGAGGGTACAGACACTCCTTTCAAAAGAACCGCGGAAGGCAAGAATGCAGTGACGTCATCGTGTACGACGAACATGCGCTCGTCACATTCGATGCCGTCGCCGCCATCTTGCTGCACCCTACCTATGCTTAAGAAGCCACCGCGAATGCGTCAAAGTAATTTTGAGCATGCGCGGGTTTCCACGGCGACAGGCAAGTATACACACTCTTGGGTTTCTAGGCAGGAAAATTGCCGAGAATCTCACTACGAGAAAATAGAGAACATGTTCTCTATTTTTCTTATCTAGATTCTGGGCAGCTTTCTTGTCGAGAAACCTGAAAGCCTCGTACACACTCTCCGTTTACTCGGCAAGAAAGCTCTGCCAGCAGTTTTCTTGCTGGTTCTTGCTGAGTAAACCAAGCGTGTGTACGAGGCTTTGGCTCCATCCAACTTCCCATCAATTCTGACCAGCTTCCATGTCCCTGCTGAAGAGAAGCATCGCCACAACATGATGCTGCCACCACCATGTTTCACGGTGGGGATGGTGTGTTCAGGGTAATGTGCAGTGTTAGTTTTCCACCACACATAGCGTTTTGTTTTTAGGCTAGAAAGTTCAATTTTGGTCTCATCTGGCCAGAAAGTTCAACTTTGGTCTCATCTGACCAGAGCACCTTCTTCCACATGTTTGTTGTGTCCCTCACATGGCTTCTCTCAAACTGCAAATGCGACTTCTTATGGCTTTCTTTAAACATTGGCTTTCTTCTTGCCACTCTTCTATAAAGGTCAGATTATGGACAGAGTCTCCCCCCTGAGCTGTGGATCTCTGCAGCTCCTCCAGAGTTACCATGGGCCTCTTGGCTGCTTCTCTGATTAATGCTCTCCTTGCCTGGCCTGTTGGTTTAGGTGGACGGCCATGTCTTGGTAGGTTTGCAGTTGTGCCATACTCTTTCCATTTTCAGATGATTGAACAGTGCTCTGTGAGATGTTAAAAGTTTGGGATTTTTGCTAACCCTGCTTTTAAACTTCTCCATAACTTTATCCCTGACCGGTCTGTTGTGTTCCTTGGCCATCATGATGCTGTTTGTTCCCTAAGGTTCTCTAACAAACCTCTGAGGCCTTCACAGAACAGCTGTATGTATACTGAGATATACATTACACACAGATGTACTCTATTTACAAATTAGGTGACTTCTGAAGGCAATTTGTTCCACTGGATTTTAATTAGGGGTATCAGAGTAAAGGGGGCTAAATACAAATGCTTGCCCCATTTTTAAGATATTTATTGGTTAAAAAAAAATTAAATCATTTATTATTTTGCTTCCACTTCACAATTGTGTCACTTTATGTTGGTCTATCACATAATATCCCCATTTTTTTTTTTTTTTTTTTTACGTTTTTCGGTGCAATATGACAAAATGTGGAAAATGTCAAGGGGTATGAATACTTTTTCAAGGCACTGTATGTAGCTCAATTTTTTTTAGGTTTGGATGGAGTAGAGAAAAGTTAAAACCCCTGCCAGATCATTTTTTTTCAGTTTGTGTACCATTAGGGAAATTTCTTTCACATCAGGAAACAAAAGGAAACCTCCCAAAGTGAGTTACCTGCTCAGACAGCTGTCCCCAAAAGAGGTGTCCCCGTTACCTCTTGTTATAGAGACAACTATTCTCTTAGTGACAAATGTCACCAGTGCAAATAGAGGGGTGAATCACTTACATGTGAACGCCAACCCATAATAACTTAATAGAGGGATTAACTCTTTCCCACGATATCCAAACGTAAAGTATAAGGTTTTCCCCTATACACTTTAAGCCTTTTGCAATTCTTACCACATTCTAAAGACTCAAAAATGCATAATTATAAAATACCACACATGTATAAGAAAACTACTAGAGCTAATTAATGGTCTATATATCATCTATTTTATGGCTCTGAAACAGAACTCATATTACAAGATTAGAAATGCTGGCTTTGGAGATATCATGAAACATTTTAGGGGTAGAATCATCCAGTTCTGTCCTGTATACCTGATCAACATCACATGCCAGCCGGAGAAGTACAGGAAATGTGCGCTTGTACAATCTGTACATTGGGGGAGGCCCTTCACTTGAATCAGGTATTTGAGATGCTTTTCCCAACATAAAAGTAACCGTGCTATGCAAAAGTTCACAGGCGGCAACCTAGAAGGAACAAAACAATTGGAATTATCATTCTTTATGTGACTCAAATGGCTAGTATTTAAAAATACCCAAAACCTTAAAAAGGCAACTCCACTTCCTGTAAAGAAAATAAAGCATAGATAATTTCTCCACATGCCAGTTTGTTAGTTTAAAGTAATAAAATACATTTTGCATTTTAAAAACTGTAGGTGCAAAAATTGCCAAACATTTTTTTTATTCCTTTAAATATAAAAAAGGAATTTTTATATACAGCTTACCTGTAAAATCCTTTTCCTGAAGTACATCACGGGACACAGAGCGGCATAGTCATTACTATATGGGTTAAAGAGTCTACCATCAGGTGATGGACACTGACAATCTCAGACAGAAAATTCCCTCCCTATATAACCCCTCCCATAGTGGGAGTACCTCAGTTTTGTAGCAAGCAGTATGCATCCCAAAATCTTCCCCATAAGAGGGATGGGAGCTCTGTGTCCCGTGATGTACTTCAAGAAAAGGATTTTACAGGTAAGTTGTATATACAAATCCCTTTTTGTTTATTGTACATCACGGGACAGAGCAGCATAGTCATTACTATACGGGATGTCTGAAAGCAATGCTTTAATGAGGGGAGGGAGACATCTCAACCAAGAAGATTTAATTCAGAAAATAAATTTGAAATCATAATTAAATCCAAATTAAATCCAAACAAAAATTTATTAATTAATTAATTAACCAAGGGTGCCCCAGATCCCGAGGATCTCAAATCGCAGCCTGCAGCACCGCCTGCCCAAAGGCTGCATCGGTACTCCTAACGTCCAATTGGTAAAACTTTGTGAACGTGTGGACTGATGACCAGGTCGCCACCTTGCAAACCTGAGCCATAGAGATCTGGTGGTGTGCTGCCCAGGAGGCGCTCATGGCCCTAGTACAATGGGCCTTTATTGATAAAGGAGGGTGCAACCACTTCAAGCCGTAGGCCAGACTGATTAACTGTTTAATCAATCTAGCGATGGTGGCTTTTACTGCCGCCTGACCCATCTTGGGCCCCTCCGGCAGGATGAACAATATGTCCGTCTTTCAAATCTTTTCTGTAGCCTTAAGGTAGGCCTTCATGGCCCTGACAATATCCAAGGTATGCAGCAAGCCTTCCTTTCTAGAAGTGGGTCTTTGAAAGAAGGATGGTAGGATCAAATCCTGGTTTAAGTGAAAACTGGACACAACCTTTGGCAGAAAGGACGGATGCGGACGGAGAACCACCCTGTCTTTATGCAGAAAGAGGTATGGTTCTCTACAAGAGAAGGCCGCCAGCTCTGATACTCTTCTAGCAGAGGCCATAGCGACCAAAAATACTAACTTTCTAGTTCGTAATACTAACGGAACCTCAGCCAGAGGCTCAAAGGGCTGCTTTTGTAGAGCGGACAACACAAGATTTAAGTCCCATGGACAAAGCGGTGATTTGATAGGGGGATTAATGCGTAAGACCCCCTGCAAAAAAGTCTTAACTAGAGAGTGAGTGGGCAAAGGCCTCTGAAACCACACTGACAAGGCTGAAATCTGTCCCTTGATAGTGCTTAAGGCCAAGTTTTTGTCCACTCCTAGCTGTAAAAAATCTAACACTCTGTCAATGGTGTACTTGCGTGGGTGCCATCTTTGGGACTCACACCAGACTACGTAGGCCCTCCAAATCCTGTAATAAATTACTCTAGAGACTGGCTTTCTAGCCTTAATCAGAGTAGAAATTACCTGGCTAGACAGGCCTCTACCCCTGAGAATCAGGGATCCACCCGCCAAGCCGTCAAATTTAGATGCCGTAAGGCAGGGTGGAGGATCGGGCCTTGTGAGAGTAGGTCTGGACGAAGTGGAAGGGTCCAAGGCTCCCCCACTGACATTCTCACGATCAGTGAGTACCATGACCTCCGGGGCTACGCTGGGGCTACCAGAATAACTGGTCTGCTCTCTACCCTGATCCTGCGCAGCAGGTGGGGCAGCAACTGTAACGGGGAAAAGGCATATAGTAGATTGAACCGATGCCAAGGGCAAACCAATGCATCGGTTCCACAGGCCAACGGATCCCTTGTCCGGGACATGAACCTGTTCAGTTTCCTGTTGAACCTCGATGCCATGTCGTCTACATCCGGAATTTCCCATCTCTGGCAGATTTCCTGAAAGACCTGGGGATGGAGAGACCATTCCCCTGGAACCAGCTGCTGACGACTTAAGAAGTCCGCCTGTAAGTTGTCCACTCCGGGAATAAAAATTGCCGAGATGCATGGCACATGTGCCTCTGCCCACAGAAAAATTAAGTTCACCTCCCTTTGGGCGGCTCGACTCCTCATGCCCCCTTGGTGGTTTATATATGCCACCGCTGTGGCATTGTCGGACTGCACTCTCACTGGAGACCCTCGTAGCTTGGGTGTCCATGCCTTCAAGGCTAACCGTGCAGCTCTGATCTCCAAGACATTGATGGGCAGTAGTCTCTCTGATTCTGCCCAAGTCCCCTGCTGAGTGTGCCCATCCAAGACCACTCCCCAGCCCTTTAGGCTGGCATCTGTGGTCACTATCTTCCAGATGATGGGACTGAAAGATTTTCCCTTCAGTAGATTCTGAGGGATTAGCCACCAGCAGAAACTTTGACGGACCTTTGACGAGAGGGTCAAAGGAAGATCCAAGGCTTGTGGTTTCTTGCTCCAAGCCGACAGAATGGCTGCCTGTAGTACTCGTGTGTGAACCTGAGCATACGGTATTGCCTCGAAAGTGGCTACCAGCTTTCCCAGTAATCGCATACATAAGCGAATGGTTGGTTCTCTTTTGCTCAGAACCAACTGGATTAACTCTCTGATACCTTTGACCTTTGCTAAAGGTAGGAACACTCTCTGCTGTTCCATGTCTAGCAGCATGCCGAGGTATTCCAACCGCTTTGTGGGTTGCAAGGCCGATTTCTCTCGGTTTAGAACCCAGCCGAATATCTCGAGATACTGAACCGTAAGGGCTACTGCTCGATACAGGCCAGAAGCAGAGTGATCTATGATAAGGAGGTCATCCAAGTAAGCTAGGATCGAAATTCCTCAAGTCCTTAGGTTGGCTCAGATGGGAGCCAGGACCTTCGTAAACACCCGGGGGGCTGTTTCTATCCCGAAGGGGAGAGCTACAAATTGGTAGTGGTGTCCTGCGATTGCAAAGCGCAAGAACTTTTGATGCCCCTAAAAAATTGGTACATGTAGGTATGTGTCCTTTATGTCTATTGAGGCTAGATAATCGTCCTGCTGCAAGGCAGCGGCTGCCGACCGTACGGATTCCAATCCGAAAGGAGCGAACCCTTAGGTAAGAATTTAGACCCTTTAGATCCAGGATTGGTCTGACATCGCCGTTGGGCTTTGGTATGATAAATAGGTTGGAGTAAAAGCCTAGCCCGCGGTCCTGGGCTGGCACCTCTATGATTACCCCCTGGTATAGAAGGCAATCCAAAGCTGCCAGCAGAGACGCTTTCTTTACCGGATCTTTTGGAACTCTTGATTCCTGAAAATGAGGAAGGGGAAACTCCAGAAATTCTATTTTGTAGCCTGTGGCTACCAAGGAAAGAACCCACTTGTCGGGGACATTGGCTTCCCAAACTTCTGCAAAGAATCAAAGCCTTCCCCCCACCCGATTGATTGGGGGCGCCCCTTCAAAAAGCTGATTTGGGGGCTGGTTTTGCTGGCTTGCGAGACCATGGTCTCTTGCCACCCGAGGCCTGTCCTTGCGACTTATTACCAAAGTTTGATCGTGCAGGAGGCTGTCGATACTGCCTGGAGGCCGAGGGCCCTGGGGCTGGAGACAGCTGCCTCTAAAACGTAGGGCCTCGAGATCTCTTTTTGACCGGCAAAAGAGTACTCTTGCCACTTGATATCGTCTGTATGTATTTATCCAGATCCTCTCCAGAAAGTCTTCCTCCGTGAAAGGAGAAGCCCTGCTAAGAGTTTTTTACATGGAGTCTCGGCCGACCAATTCTTTAGCCACAAGAGCCTTTGCATGTGTACCAAGAACAGTGACAAACGGGAAGCCTGCTGGATGTAATCTTTTATAGCATCCACCGCAAAACACAGGGCTCTGGGGAGGTCGGCTAATTCTCGTGCCTGCTGAGCCGGAATGTCCTTTAACATCTGTTTTGTCTGGTCCTTTAACGCTTGACAAATGCCAATAGCAGCTACTGCTGGCTGCATCACTGCTCCTGCCGTAGTAAAGGAAGCCTTCAAGAGAGTTTCTAATCGTTTATCGACCGGGTATTTGAACATTTGTATGTTCTCTACCGGGCACGTCAAGGATTTATTCACGCAGGAGATGGCTGCGTCCAGCCGGGAGCGCCCATTTCTTTGAAAATTTCTCTTCCATAGGGTAAAGGACCGAAAACCTCTTAGGAGGTAGAAATATTCTGTCAGGTCGTACCCAATCCTGAAAGATCAGATCCTCTAAAAGAGAATGGACCGGAAACAGCGCATTACTTAGTGGCGCCTTTAAGGAGCCCAAAGAAGACACCGCAGGGACTTGAGGCCCTGGTAAAGGCAGTTTAAATGCCGAACGGACCATGTCTGTTAAAGACTGGATCCACAGACTCTCCGCCTGGGAGGCTGAAAATGGTTCTTCTATGTGGACTCCTCAATATCTGAACCCTCTAGGTTCTGTTCCACTTGATCCTCCTGAGATTTGTATTCCTCAGGGGAGAGAATCTCAGCATCCGAGGATATGAGTTTAGGCGATGGGGATCTAATCCGCTTTTTGCCTGGAAAAGAATTTGCAATTAAAGTTGTCAATCCTTGTTCTAGCCCACCCAGAGAGGTAGCTAGCATATCCTCTGTGACAAACACAGGGTTGGGATGGTTAGGGCCAGCCAATTCACCAAACATACCCAATGGCTCATCCAAGGCGACCTCCTCTGGTTTATTAGGTGAGGATAGAACTGGCGTAGCCTGACTAAGATCCTCAGAATCAGAGGGAGAACCCTTCTGTTTGTTAGCATTTTTGGCACCTTTAGTTCCTGAGCCTTTGGGAGCCATGATACAATACCGAAGGCACTCCGCAAACAACCAACTGTTGTAGCAAGGAGTAAAATAATATGGCTAGGGTAAATATGTTCTTCCTAATGCCCCTAAACTACTGGGAAGGTAGTTACTTTTCTCTTTTTTTTTCAAAACTGTTCCCAAAGATTGTGCTGTTTGCCAGCTGCCGCAAGAGATTAGGCTTTATAGAATAATGGCCCTTGGGGAGCTAGCTCCGGACCCGCAGTTCTCTCTTACGCCACCGGGTGTCAGTGTGTACCCTAGGAGCGCCACCGCTCTGTGTCCTTCCTCCAGCCCTTCAGCGTGCATCGGAGCTGAAGATAACAAGTGAGGGAACGCCCCCTTCCTCCTGACGCCGTTGACGTTCCCCGCCCCATCCACGCGCGTACTCGCAGCATGCTTGGGGGGAGCGTGTCAAACGCTGGAGGCTCCATCCTTCCTGGAATGAGGGACACCTGCTTCAGCATGCGGTGGAACAAAACCCTGGCCAGGTAAGACAATTTAGGCCCTACAGACCTATTGTCAAGGGGTAGGCTGTCCTTCTAGCTCCTTCCCCACCATGCAGAGTTGCAGCAGCATAAAATACAACACAACCAGGGGGACCGGCTACTGGGGAGAAATAAGACCATCCTGTCTTAAACAGACATGGTGGAAGTTTTTGCCAATGCAGAGCATACCCAGGCTAACCCCCTCAGTATCTCCCCCGGGGTGCCTGCCGTCGAACCAAGTCCCGCAGGCCCCCCCTTACTTGTTCCATGCCGCAGGACAATTGCATAGCAAGCGGTCCAATCTTCCCCCTTCTCCGTGGGTAGCGTACTAGACCTTCAGGTACTGGGGTCCTGGAAGGAACACCTACTGCCCTGGACCTATACAGCACCCTGGCAGCAGGTACTTTTGACCTTTAAAAAGCCCAAAGTCCTGGGCCCAGTGTTCAGCCCTCCAAGGAGAGGCATTATAGGCAAAACCCCACGACTTGGGGCCCAGGTATTGTCCACTTTGGCTCTGAGGAACCTTGGACAGATCCGGTTAGCCTGCCTTGGTCCCAAGGACGTGGAGGCAAAGCTAATTCGTGACCAACACCTAAGACACTGGCGAAAAAACTGAGGTACACCCACTATGGGAGGGGGTTATATAGGGAGGGAACTTCCTGTCTGAGATTGCCAGTGTCTATCACCTGAAGGTAGACTCTATAACCCATATAGTAATGACTATGCCACTCTGTGTCCCGTGATGTACGATAAAGAAAAACTGAGGATGCTCAGTTACTGCATACATAACCTCACTATATGACTGGCTCAATGCTTTCCTAAAGCTGAAGTTGCGCAGAGCTAGAAATGTAGAGGCATGTCCTGAAATAAAGGTTTCATTTTTACTAAAGTACGTTTCTATGACCTCACAGGCAGGGACGGATCCAGAGTCTATTTATCAGGGAAATCACTGGTGTTAGCGCTTCAATGATCACGGCACCATGGTTGTTATGGTGTCAGGATAATTGAAGCGCATTATTTATATTATTACATTGTAATATAAAATTCAATGGTTTTACTCACCATAATGTAGAATCAGTGGGAGCCACGAGTGTGTCACTTGGCATGTCACCTGCCACCAGATGCAGCTTGTCACTTGCCACACGTGGCAGATTGTCACTTGCCACACATTGCAGATTGTCACTTGCCACACGTTGCGGATTGTGACTTGCCACGTCGCCTGCCGCGCGTTGCGGATTGTCACTTGCCTGCCACCAGATGCAGGTTGTCACTTGCCACGCCACCTGCCACATGTTGCGGATTGTCACATCACCAGCCACAAGTTGCGGATTGTCACTTGCCACAAGTTGCGGATTGTCACTTGCCACAAGTTGCGGATTGTCACTTGCCACAAGTTGCGGATTGTCACTTGCCACAAGTTGCGGATTGTCACTTGCCACAAGTTGCGGATTGTCACTTGCCACAAGTTGCGGATTGTCACTTGCCACAAGTTGCGGATTGTCACTTGCCACAAGTTGCGGATTGTCACTTGCCACAAGTTGCGGATTGTCACTTGCCACAAGTTGCGGATTGTCACTTGCCACAAGTTGCGGATTGTCACTTGCCACAAGTTGCGGATTGTCACTTGCCACAAGTTGCGGATTGTCACTTGCCACGTTACCTGCCACATGTTGCGGATTGTCACTTGCCACAAGTTGCAGAATGTCACTTGCCTGCCACTAGATGCAGATTGTCACTTGCCACGTCCCCTGCCACCAGATGTAGATTGTCACTTGCCACATGCTGCCACATGTTGCGGATTGTCACTTGCCACAAGTTGCAGATTGTCACTTTCACATCACCTGCCACACCTTGCGGATTGTCGCTTGCTAAGGTGGTGTTTTGCTTGTCAGAGTCAGGCAGCAGAGAGATGATGTAGAAAAAGAAAAATTACCTCTTGAAAATGGGATTTTGTGGGCAATGAAACAATATACAAAAAATTGAAAAAAAGATATAATAATTTAATATACATGTAATTTTTGTATATTAAATTATTATATCTTTTTTCAATTTTTTGTATATTGTTTCATTGCCCACAAAATCCCATTTTCAAGAGGTAATTTATTTTTTCTATATACCCGGGATGGTGGCAATGCTCATATCAGACTGTTGGGAGTATACTTTTGCAGAGAGATGATGTAATCTCTCTGCTGCCTGCACAGTGAGGGCGGAAGTTACTGCAGGGATGCAAAGCGGGTGCGGGCGGTGATAGATGATGTCATTTCTATGCTCCCCCGGGCTTGTTGATTGGATAGCCGCCCACACACCCACAGAGCCAACCAGCTGACCGCCCACTCTCTGACTCTCACTCACTGAGGAGCCGCACACTCAGACTCTACGGCGCCTGCGAATTCCGCAACTAAAACCAATTTCTCGATGCCGCCCACTCAGACTCTAGTTAGTGTGAAACGCGTCAGCTGTCCTAGGTTCCGTTGCTGTGACTTGTAGTGCCCGTTTCTATTTTTTTACATTAAAGTTACGTTGGATTGGAGTGTGGCTGTCCTGATCATCTTTTGTTCTTAATCACTCAAGACTCTTTGGCGCCTGCAAATTCGGCAACTAAAACAAATTTCTCGGAGCCGCCTGCATTTCTAGCAAATAAATGTGTATTTTTCTTTACTTACACGACCTTCAAAAGGATAAAATAAATGGAAATGTGCATGCACTGAAATTATATACTGCACATTTTTTTTGCCCTGCTACACTAACTGGCAGAAGCATCTATTAGAATATTGCTTAAAATTATAGCACTAGAGTAAACCTTAGTCTGTTCACTGCTATGGAAATAGCATGCAGAACAAAAATAAAAGTCTGCTTCCATCACAATTGGCTCAAAAAAGGAGTTTGTTTGTAACAAAGTTCAAATCGATACTAACAGCTTGAAACGGTAACGGTATTTCCAGGTACCTTCCAGGACAGCTACTTGAGAAATGATTGGCTCCGCCCTCTACAGGAAACACAAATCAGATAGTTTAAAAGGCACCTCCCTTTCCTCTGACCCTCAGTTGTTTAGAAGATCAAGTAAACCTCCACCAAAGTGCACTCGGCAGAGGAAAAAACACAAAAACACCACCACCAGGTGAAAGTAAAATAGGGTGGGAATATAGACGCTGTCCTGGAAGGTTCCTGGAAATACTGTTACCGGTAAGACTAACAGGAGTTTTTCCCCCTCACCTTCCAGGACAGCTACTTGAAAGAATAAGCAAGATACTATACCTTAGGGAGGGACAACAGCCTGAAGCACTTTCCTACCAAATGAGAGGTCCTGGCTGGAAAGCATCTGAACTCTATAATGTTTGACAAATGCATGAGAGGAGGACCAGAGGGCAGCTTTAGAAATATCTTCCCATGATGCCCCAGCTCTTTCTGCCCATGACGTAGCCATGGATCTTGTAAAATGGGCCCTAATTCTAGAAGGAGGGATACGACCTGATCCTTTGTAAGCTTCGCAGATAGCTTCTCTAATCCATTTAGCAATAGAGCTTTTAGACGCTTTGGACCCTTTCTTGGGGCCACTGAACAATGGTGGGAGGAACTCCTAAACCCACTGGGATTCTCTAGGTAAAGTAGAAGACATCTCTTTACATCTAAAAGAAACTACATCTTTCCTCCTCCGCATTTTTGGGAGAGGTACAGAAACTAGGCAGGGCAACTTCCTGGGACCTATGAAAGTTAGAAGATACTTTGGGCAAATAGAAAGGATCAGGCCTAATCACTACCCTGTCCTCTAGAATCCTCAGGAAGGGATCTTTACAGGAAAGGGACTGCAGATCAGAAATCCTTCTCCCTGACGTAATTGTTAAAAGGAAGAAAATCATTAAAGGAGTTGTAAAGGTTGTAAAGGACCGAGAGGTGGTGATAAGTTCAATATATTGTGTAAGCAAGAGGTTCGGTGGATATTTCTCTTGAATACTAGACGCCCCTTAGGATTACATTTTGAGTGGGATGTATCACATTTTTATTAGTAATTTCCACCATTCTCATTTATATATTGATTATATATTGTTTACATTATACTTTTCTTTGAATGCACACAAGTTTTCTTGTTCCAGGTTTAGTTTCAGGACGTACATTTGGTTTATAAATACTCCATTTGTTTGGGATGAAATAAAACAGACCTCTTTTTGGTTATGAAATACACATTTATACCACGTAGATACGTTCTTTAATATTTAACGTACAGTGTTTAGGGCTCGACCCACATCAGACTTGTCATTTTATTCCATATATTCCTTTGCTGTCCATAGATTCATGTTAATGATATTATTCTTCATATTTCTTTTAGATGCAATGGATTTGTTTATATGACAAGTGTTGTTGGTAGTAATTATAACAACTTTAGTATATTAATTTATACAAATTTTAACAGCTTATTATATTTTTATGTTCTTGTTTATAAATAATTTCTCTTCATGCATACTCATCATGCTTGTCGGGGTTTGCCCACATTACATCATGGGCATGACTATATTATACAAACATTGAACATATTTGTCTGCACATAAATAATTATTAAATATTTAATTAAATTTATTGCACTACATGGGTCCGATCTTAATTTTAAATTTTATTTAATTTGATCCAATCTAATTACATTACATTTATTTCACCTAATGTTCGACCATGTTTTCATAATTATATATACACACACGTTTATATTCATATATTTATTGCAGTTTTTGTGCACTTGCATATCAACAATTCATTGTTGTTATGTTTTTTTCCAACACAGATCAGCACCGTATTTATGAACAACTCCACATTCACACATTGTCTCCACATTTTATTACCACAATATCATTCATATCGGTTTTCATTTAATAGCACTATACAGTATCTATTCATTAATTGCATTTCTTTGTATGTTTTTACATACACTTATAAAGTCTATATCATAAAATGTGTTTTAAGTTAGTATGTCACATACACATGTGTCTTTGTTTTTGATTGTGCAGATGCTGTTCTGCCCATGGGTTGTGTCAGTTTCAATCAGGTATCTAATTTTGTGCTGTGCAGACCAGCTCTAATTGGTTTGGATGCATTCAAAGTTTTCTATTTAAATCCTTTTAGATCCTTACACAACCCAGCTATGACTAAGCATCTATCCATGATGTGAAACATGTTAGCTTTTTTGTCCCCTATGTCCACTTTCTACCATCGATTGCAGTGTTGCATGAATTTTTGGATGTCATACAGCTTTGGATTTTATCCTTTGTTCATCGCCTATCAGAGTGCGGCAGTCCAGGAACATTTATTTTTTCCACGGATTAGCGCAGAGTCTGCACCTATCAGTACTACAGGGCGGGAGCACAGGATAGGTCGCAGGGCTTGGAGCGGTACTCTTTTCCATGGTTCACTTACCTTTTCCTTCGATTTCCCTTCTAAATGTTTTTTTTTCTTTGTTTGAATTTCTCACTTCCTGTTTCTCCTCAGTAGGCTTTCCACCATCATCCGAACGGTCGGAAGTAATTTAGAACCGCTTATTGAACACCTTACTGAGGAGGAACAGGAGAAATTCAGACATCGAAAACAAAGAAAAAAAAAACATTTAGAAGGAAAAGGTAAGTGAACGCACTAGCTTAAAGAACCTATTTAGAAAATAAAAAAACAAACCTTTACAACCCCTTTAAGGAAATACATTTCAGGGAAGCTTCATGCAAAGGCACAAAAGGATCCCTTGTTAGAGCATTTAACACCAAAGATAGATCCCAAGGAGGCACATGTTTGACGATTCAGGCTGACCTGGCAATGAGAAGGAGAGACTCCCCAATCTGACCATTTGGGGGTGTCGGATGAAAGAAGATCATCCAAACGCTGAACCCATACATCCAAATTCCTAGCCACACAGGTGGATGCTACAGCTGGACCCAAGGACAAAGCTGAAGCATCCAAGGCCTTACGCAGCAAAGAGTCGGCCTTCCTATCCATTTGCTATTTAAGGATCCCTGAGTCTTCAAAGGACATGTCTGACTTTTTAGAAACCTGTGACATAGGGGCATCTAGCTTAGGACATTTAAAAAAAAAGTCTCTTCAATTTCAGATTGAAAAGAAAATCTTTTCTTGTGCCCTTTAGACTGGAACATCCTCCTTTCAAGTTCTTTCCATTCTGAAAGAATCATATCTTTAAGTGACTGGTAAACCGGGAAAGTCCTTGACTTACGCCCCTGAAGACCCCTATACATTCTATCCTGCACAGATTGGATTTGCTTTGGCATCTCAATCTGTTCAGAGGCATAAATTGATTTTAAAAGTTCATCAATATTCTCTGCTGGAAAAAAAAAAAACTTAGCATTACCCGCCTCCCCCGCTGATACGGAATCCCCATCAGATGAGGAGCTTGGGTTTCCTCCCTTCTTCAAGATCTGAGGTATAGTGTGAATCACTGATCTCTGACCGAGGAGGGGGTCTAACTGAAGCTGAAGGCTCTTGAGTTCTGGGACCAGAGGAAGAAGGCCCCAGACCTGCTGCTCTGTCATTAAAAGACCAGAAGGAGGATGCTACTTCCTTCATAGAAGACATTAACTCTTTAAAACAGGTAGTCTCTGAACTAGCCCTAGATGGAACACAATCTTCACAAAAAGGCCTTTTATATTCATCTACAGTTTCCGCATTTCTTTTTCATCGGTCTATCCTAGAAAAAAATTGAAGAGCAATAAGTAAAGAAGGCCCATACAAAAAAGGTCCCCTGCTGCATAATCACAGACAAGGACTTACCTTGGGGGCAGTATGGGATCCGGAGGCTGCCGCTGGTTCCATCCGAGCAGGTGCTCCCTCCTCAGGCCTGTCCTCAAGCTCCATTGGTGAGTGGAGGTCGGCTGGGGAAAATAGGCTGCTGTCCCAATCAGCATGTCTTCAGTGTACTGCCAAGTGTTCCTTATGCCGCGTCACTGGAAGTCCCCCAACGCCATTTTGGTACACCTCGGTGAAGCCGAGGAAGACAAGGCTTCCACCAGGCAGAGCTGGAGGAAAAACCTGAAGGAAGTTGCCACCACCTACACAGGTAAACAAGTACCTCCAACAATAGGGAACCCTTCTGGCCGAAAAAACAGGGACTGAACACACCCAGGACTTGGCCACAACTAGTACTAGATGTTGCCAGAGCAGGGGGGTCCGCCAACCACAGTTACCAGACCGAGGAAAAAACATGTCGGTGCTCCTGGAGAGTCTGGAAACACAAAACAACTGAGGGTCAGAGGAAAGGGAGGGGTCTTTTAAATTGTATCTGATTTGTGTTTCTTGTAGAGGGCGGAGCCAATCATCTCTCAAGTAGCTGTCCTGGAAGGTGAGGGGGGGGGGGGGGGAAGGGACTTTATGTCATTATGCAAGTAACGTGTCTACTTCATTATAAGTTATTGGCAAATTAATAAACTATATAGACTGCTTTAAAAATTTCTGTCCACAACAAATGTTGTACCTACCATATAAAATTAAGTAGTTATTAAATTTAGTGATATTAATGTACTAGGCCAGTGATGGCGAACCTCGGCACCCCAGATGTTTTGGAACTACATTTCCCATGATGCTCATCTACACTACAGAGTGCATTAAGATCATGGGAAATGTAGTTCCAAAACATCTGGGGTGCCAAGGTTCGCCATCACTGTACTAGGCTGCTGCGGTGGCTCAACGCGATTGGCACTGCGCTGATAAGCCATTCACCTCTGCAGCTAGAGGTTCGGATCCCGGTCTCGGCTTCATGTGAATTGAGTTTGGTGGTCTCAGCCCGGCTCCCGGTGGGTGTGCTATGCAAGGTAAGCCTGTGCTTAGTACGCCCACCCCCCTCCCACAAAAACCACCACACCTACACACGCACTCTAAAATTGGGTTAACACACGCACATTGACCACGCGGTCTCTAAAGAGAGGCGAAGGACTAATGGGGCTGGTTGAGCGGGCTAATCCTCTCACTCCCTTATAGGGAGTCCCTCTGCCCCGTTGGGCTTCAAAGCGGAGCAGGTAGGGCGGGCTGTGTGGGAGGACCCCCTCACACACCCGCCATTGCCACCCGGGGCATGGAGAAAGGTGGCAGATTGCCTCTGGGGGAGGCCTGCCTACTCCCAACTCCTGCAGTCCAGCTCCTCTCTCGAGTACACGCACAAAATACACTTAGAAAAAAAAAAAAAAAAAAAAAAAAAAAAAAAAAAATCACTGTACTAGGCTAATCAGTTAACTTGTTAAATAGGTGAAACAAATTATTTAAATAAAGCTATCAGCACCTTTGTCTGTCTGTCACCAGCAGAGAGTGCCAGCTCAGTCACCCTTGGCAGAAATGTGTCCAGGTAGATCACAGGCTTCATATCGGCAAAAGGCACATGAAAACTTAGTCTCTTCTCTATGTCCCATGACACGTGATTTCTTATCATTTCTTCAGTTGATGCAGCTTTAAATGTAGGAATAAAAAAATAAAACGTTTAAAGGGCAAACAGACAAAAACACATTCTGAGAAGTTTATGGAGAAAGAAACGCCATCAAATACCAATTATGGTTAAAATAACTCCCTTATCTTGTAAATATCAAAGTACTTGGAAAATCTAAATATACTAACAAGGTAGAAGTATAGGCAAAACTTTTTTGGGATTTTGGATAGAGCAAGGGAGGGTTAGAACCCGTCAGATTTTTTTTTCGCCATCTGTGCCCCATTGGGGAGATTTCCCTTCACTTCCTTTCCCATTGCCAAACAGGAAGTTAGAGGTAATTACAGCAAATTAAAGGAATTCATTGGTGTCCCCATTGAAAGATTTCCCCTCTATTACGTTTCTGGGGACAACTCAAATTTTGGGATTTTCTTTTGCTTTCACTTTCAGTGATAAAGGTAAACGGGACAATTAGAGAGGGTGAATCTCCTTAACAAGGGAACAGACAGCAATAAAAACTGACAGGGGTTCTTAATCCATCTGCACGCTGTCCAAAACCAAGGAATAAAAAGTTATTGCCTAAAATGTTGGTTTTGGGATATACTCGCTGAATAAGACGGCCCCCTTCCTACTAGTCATGCCTCGCCTCACCTCACTGCCATTACATGCCTCACTGGGCCATTACATGCCTCACTGGGCCACCATTACATGCCTCACTGTGCCACCATTACATGCCTCACTGTGCCACCATTACATGCCTCGCTGTGCCACCATTACATGCCTCGCTGTGCCACCATTACATGCCTCGCTGTGCCACCATTACATGCCTCGCTGTGCCACCATTACATGCCTCGCTGTGCCACCATTACATGCCTCGCTGTGCCACCATTACATGCCTCGCTGTGCCACCATTACATGCCTCCACGATCCCTTACCTTATCCCTAACATGCAGAATCTCAGTCAGACCGCGGGCGTGCATTTTTCAAAAGCCGCGCCTCCTCCTCGTGCTGTTCTGTGATAGGCAGAACACTAGGCTTCCCAGCAGACACTGTGTTCAGTGTTCTGCCTATCACGGATGCCCTCTCGTCCAAGACCGAGGATGAGAGGGCATCCGTGATACGCGGAACACTGAACAGAGGCTCTGCTGGGAAGCTGAGTGTTCCGCCTATCACGGAACAGCATGAGGAAGAGGAGCGGCTTTTGAAAAATGGACGGCTGCGGTCTGCCTGCAAGTCTGCATGTTAGGTACCGGCGTATAAGACGACCCCCGACTTTTAAGAAGAATTTCTTGTGTTAAAAAGTCGTCTTATACGCCGGAAAATACGGTAGGCTGAATATTCATAGACCCTGAATTATAAGTACCTCCAGATGACTGAACACCTGCTAACTCTCTACGACCGTTTCGTCATGTGACATCTTCAAGGATTGATTTGTAACTCTAATTCTGTTCACACTACGAAATGGACATAGGGTGGGGCAAGGACCCGGTTTGACATTGCATATGCCGACTCGCGCTTGTGGTCTGACAGGTCCAGAGATAAGCAGCTATTGTTAACCCGAGTGTGATACTCCCTAGTACCGGGTAAGGACTCTTTAAATGTGAGTGGATTACAGAGGAATATTTTTTTAACTTACCTGTTTTTACGCTATGGGAGCCTCCTTCCTTCGGTTTTGTTTTCCCTATGATCCGCTGTGACCTGTGTAAGGTGAGGGATTCACACTGCGGTGGAGCACTTGATGCACTTATACATAGAAGTTTTTTACAAAGAAGGAAGGACCATGTCTTCATTGAGGTGGAAGTCCGATAACACGTCAGGAAGAAAAGAAAGAAAGAATAGTCTTCCTTGCAGAGAATGGGCCCTTACAAGAAGAGAGATGATAGCTCAGAGACACATCTGGCAGACATGATGGCAATCAAGAAGGCCACTTTGCATGGGATATTCCTGATGTGTTCAAAGGTTGGTTTCTGCAGGGTAGAGAGAACCAGACTCCGGTGCCAAGGAAGCACAAAATGCTGTAAGGGGGACCTGATCCGAGATAGACCAAGAATAAAGGTTATGACAAGACAGAGTGAGGCAAGGTTTTTTTTGCAAAATAACTTCACATATCCTTTAAAGTGCTTAAGGTCAAGTTCTGGTCAAGTCCTGTTTGTATGAAGGCCAGAATATGAGGCACAGAGTACTGTAATTTCTAGGACTGAAGTACCTGTGTGCACAGCAGGCAAAGAAGGACTTCCAGCTATGACAGTACATATTTTTTTAAGTGTCTTTTCTTGCTTTTAGTAAAGTTAGACTGACAGACTCAGACTCAGAGACCCCTTGTCTCATACAACCTGGGCTTCACCAGCCATGCCATAACATCTAGTGAATGAGAAGCAGGATGGAATAGGGAACCCTGAAACAGCAGGTCTGGCCTGTTGTGAAGCGGCCAGGGGTTGTCTCCTAGTATTTTGAGTATGTCTGTGTACCAGGTTCTTCTGTGCCAGTTTCTTAGCACCGGCGAAAAGTGTGAACAGCATAAGACACTGGACAGTGTTTATCCATCCATGAGATGATCTGGCTTGCTTCCTTTGAGGCTGCATGACTCCTGGTGCCCCCTGGTGATTGATGTGGGCCACAACTGTAATGTTGTCAGATTGCACCCTAATTAGGTGTCCCTGCAGAAGGAGGATCCAGCAATTCAAAGCTATCCGTAATGTTCCAAGCTCCAGGATGTTGATCGGCAGCTTGGCTTTCTTTGGTGACCATGTTTCCTGAACTGTGAGGGACTTACCATCCAGTGATATGGCAGAAATTACTTCCATATTGTCAATGCCAGGCTTGAAATCCACCAGGCTACAGATTTCCTTCATTGGCTGGATAGGAAAGGGTAGGCTGAGAGAAGGAGCATGCTTGATTCATGCTAACAAGATGTGTTGGAGAGATATAGAATGAAACTGGCCACATAGGTCAGCCTTGACAGAGGGGCATCTCTCTGATCTCAAGTGCAGAGAACAAGTTCTGAGACAGCAATTGCTTGTCTAGAAGAAAGGCTTTTGCTAGAGCTGTGTCCACAATTAGGCCCAACTATTCCAGATGAAGAGAAGGCTAAATAGAATTTTGGAAGTTGATCACCCAACCAAAAGCCTGAAGCATCCGAATAGTATTGTGGACATTTGCAGATACAGTAGCTAAGAGGGAGAGGAGACCTTCAAAAGAAGGTCTTCCAGATAACCTGGAGTTCTTAAAAGGGCAAGAAGAGGTGCAAGGACCTTTATGAATACCCATGGGGCAGATATTAGGCCAAAAGGGAGTGCAACAAACAGAAAGGGACTGCCTCCTACTCCTACTGCAGAAAGCACTAATGAGGTGGATAGATGGGGATATGCAGATAGGCATCTTTGGTGTCTACATATGCCAAGTATTCCCCTTGTCTCAGAGATTGTTGCCTTATGGGTTTATGTGAAACCTCAATTAACAGCTGTAATTAACATTGCAATTAGATATATATATATATATAGTTAGAAGAAAATATATTTAATGTTTTGAGTGCCGTACTAGTCTTACGAAAATTAGCTCAACTTCAAAGGGTGGCCTTTTGTTCTCCTTGATTACATCTCACATAGGCTGTGAACAAAAGCCTTCTGTGACTCATCCAATCAGGCTGTGCCCAATATACATTTACTACCGGTAGGTACAGTGACCAATTAGGGAGAATTATATTGGCCTATTGGCCACTGTACAGAAGGAGGGGGATATATAATGCTTTGTGAGCAAGCTAAGACCCTCTTCTCTGGTAGTGTGAGAACAGACAGCAGCCACCATGGGCTGACCTTAAGTTAACATCTAACTCTATACTTGTATCTTATATTGTATTGTAAATATGGGTGTTGTGGGTAATATGTAAATACCATTTAAGCCATGGAACCTACACTGTACATTGTGTTGTAAATACTGTCTGGTGTGTAATATATATATATATATATATATATTACGTAACCCTATCAATAAATGTCTATTGCTGATTGAACTACCAATTTTGTACAAGATAATCTCAGATCTAGATATGTATATGTTCATACTACTACAATGATTGAGGTGTATGCGCATAATCACATAATTACAGGCAACAGAGATGTAATCACTAACCTTGCAGATTCCAAGCAAAATTATTGAAATTTAAATTATTTGTTTTAAGGGATTTTAGGTCCAGTGATAATATCACTGTTAAATGTTGGCCCCGTGAACAGCTTGGAATAGAATCTTTTGTAGCTGCCCTCGGGAGGTACTGGAACTACTCCCAGGAATGGTTCAGGGCCTTCTGCAAATATGACTGTCTTTGTGGTGAGGGTGTAGTGTCTTAAACTCTACTTTGTACCCCCTTAAAACCACCGATTGAACCCACAGGTCTAGGACATCTGTGACCCAAAGTCAATCTTACAGATATCCATCCCCCCACACGTAGTAGCGAAGACACCCCTTCATTGGAAAGAGGGCTTCTAGGAAGACTTGGTGGGCCACGTTTGGCAATGAAGAAGAAACGAGGAATGCTATTGTAATTGCTCAGTTATAGTATGGTCCCAGAATACAGGATTGTGCTGGTTGTTCAAGTTGTTGGTTGAGGTTTGGCAGACAAAAATGGTTGAAGAGCTGGGCCCACAATTGTAAGAGAACTTCCTATCAAAAGAATCCTTAAAGGAACAACTTCAATTGGAGATGTGAGATGTTTATTTAAGGCTTAGACAGAAAGGTCTACTACCGCAACAGAGGACTTTTTGTGAACGCTTTTTGCGTCTGTCTGTTTAGATTTAGCAGGTCTCAAAAAGTCCCAAAGCAGCATGGCGAGACAGGGGCGATTCAAGTGACAATGCCAAAACGTTTGTGCACAGCAGGAGTGGGCATATCTTCAATGGCAAGCATGTTGTGTAAAGCCGTAACATCAGGTATATAAAAGAGCATGGGGGTGAGAAATCTTCTACCGCCTCTTGTAGCACTGGCTCTGGGTCCTATTCATTCACTTTCATTTCTGCCTATTCTAAGGTGGGTGTTTCAGGATTCAACTTAGGCAAAAAGAGTGGAGTTGGAAAAATAAAATAAAACAAAACAAAAAGAAGGCATACAGCAAGCTCATCCACTATACTTTGTTACGATGTGGGGATGTACATTAGTTATATATAGGGGTGCAATGGATCAAAAAACTCACGGATCGGATCGATCCTCGTATCAGGAGTCACGGATCGGATCATTTTCGGATCAGCAAAAAAAGTCGGATTCAAGTCTGGGCTCTAGCTGGGCCAATGGCTCTATATGGTAATGTCCACCATTGCCCCCCACTCGTCACTGTAATGTCCACCATTGTCCCCCACTCGTCATCACCATCACTGTTCCAGTCCAACATTGCCCCCACACTAGTAAACACTGTAATAATAGCCAGTTTAACATTGCCCCCACTAGTAATCACTGTAATATAATAGCCAGTTTAACATTGCCCCCACTAGTAATCACTGTAATATAATAGCCAGTCCAACATCCAACTCACTGTACTTGCACTGTAAAGTCCACGATCGTCCCCCACTCGTCATCACCATCACTGTTCCAGACCACTCCAACATTGCCCCCACACTAGTAAAGAAAACTGAGTCCCCGTCCTTCATAGCGGCGCTCACTTTCCCCCCTCAAGCTCCACACGTTCATCCTGATTCCCAGAGCGCGCCATGACAGCCAGCCAATCCGGGCAGCCTTCCAATCAGAGAGGGCGCTCATCACGCGGGCCAATCAGGTGCAGAGACGGGACATCCCATCCAACCAATCGCTCTGTGATTGGTTGGGGTGGAGCAAGATGGCCGCTGCTCCGGAGCTAGGCCGAAGCCGGGAACTTTCCTACGGCCGAGGCTCCGGAGCGCGTGGTGTGCCGATCCGAACTCTGTGACGATCCGTTGCACCCCTAGTTATATATACTGTATTTATTGGCGTTTAACACTCACTTTTTTTTACCCTGAAATTAGAGGTAAACTGTGCCTGCGTGTTATACGCAGGGGCAGGCCCGGACTGGGACAAAAAATAGGCCCGGGCATTCTAAGCTGAGCAGCCCATTTTGTTAAAAACCAAAATTGGGGGGGCAATTTATCAGGGAAATGACTAATGTTAGCGCTTCAATGATCATGGCACCATGGTTGTTATGGTATCAGGATGATTGAAGAGCATTATTTCTATTATTACCTTGTAATATAAAATTAATTGGTTCAACTCACCATAATATCGAATCAGTGGGAGCCCCGAGTGTGTCACTTGCCACAAGTTGCGGATTGTCACTTGCCACGTCACCTGCCACAAGTTGCTGATTGTTACTTGCCAGATCACCTGCCACACGTTGCGGATTATCACTTGCCACGTCACCTGCCACAAGTTGCAGATAATCCCTTTCACGTCACCTGCCACACATTGCAGATTGTCCCTTTCACGTCACCTGCCACAAGTTGCAGATTGTCCTTTTCACGTCACCTGCCACAAGTTGCAGATTGTCACTTGCCACGTCACCTGCCACAAGTTGCAGATTGTTACTTGCCACATCACCTGCCACACGTTGCGGATTGTCACTTGCCACGTCACCTGCCACAAGTTGCGGATTGTTACTTGCCACATCACCTGCCACATGTTGCGGATTGTCACTTGCCACATCACCTGCCACACGTTGCAGATTGTCACTTGCCACGTCACCTGCCACAAGTTGCAGATTGTCACTTGCCACGTCACCTGCCACAAGTTGCAGATTGTCACTTGCCACGTCACCTGCCACAAGTTGCGGATTGTTACTTGCCACATCACCTGCCACATGTTGCGGATTGTCACTTGCCACGTCACCTGCCACAAGTTGTGGATTGTCACTTGCCACATCACCTGCCACACATTGCGGATTGTCACTTGCCACGTCACTTGCCACATCACCTGCCACAAGTTGCAGATTGTCCCTTTCATGTCACTTGCCACAAGTTGCGGATTGTCACTTACTACATCACCTGCCACACATTGTGGATTGTCCCTTTCATGTCACCTGCCACAAGTTGCGGATTGTCACTTACCACATCACCTGCCACACATTATGGATTGCCACTTGCCACGTCACCTGCCACAAGTTGCGGATTGTCACTTACCACATCACCTGTCACACATTGTGGATTGCCACTTGCCACGTCACCTGCCACAAGTTGCGGATTGTCACTTGCCACGTCACCTGCCACATGTTGCGGATTGTCACTTGCCACGTCACCTGCCACATGTTGCGGATTGTCACTTGCCATGTCACCTGCCACTTGTTGCTGATTGTCACTTGCAATAATTTGCGGAATGTCACTTGCCTGCCACCAGATGCGGATTGTCACTTGCTAAGATGGTGTTTTGCTTGTCAGAGTCAGGTAGCAGAGAGATGATGTAATCTCCCTGCTGCCTGCACAGTGAGGGCGAAAATAACTGCCGGGATGCAAGGCGGGCACGGGGCGGTGAGAGATGATGTCATCTCTCTGCTCCCCCGGCCGCTGGCTTGTTGATTGGCCAGCCACCCACACACCCACCCACAGAGCCGACCAGCTGACCGCCCACTCTCTGACTCTCACTCGCTGCTGAACCGCCCGCTCAGACTCTCTGGTGCCAAATTCCGCAACTAAAACTAATTTCTCAAATTACAGTACCTATAAATCTCCATAGGCAACGCTTTTAAAGTCTTTACAGTTACCAGTTTAGAGTTACACAGGAGGTCTGGTGCTAGAATGATTGCTCTCACTAGGTTTGCGGCGATACCTTACATGTGTGGTGCTATTGGCATTTATTTATTTTTCCTTTTGTCATTTTTTCAACTTTTTTTTTTTGATCAACTTTATTGCTGTTAAAATGGCATTACAACATCCCTTGTAATAGCATGGGCTGTGACAGTTCCTCTTTTATGGAGAGATCTGGGGTCTATTAGACATCAAATCTGTCCTCTGGCCTCCAATGGAGCCAATCAGTCTGATCGGTAATGGCCAGGTAACCAAAGAGCCAGAACAGGAAGTGACTAAACCCTCGCTCCTTGTTTCTGACGTCACAAGGTAAGAGGAATAAGATCAGTTCCTCTCACTGTGTGCCTAGAGCTGGATGCCACCAGTTGCATCCTTACTGGGTTGCCCACTCACACAGGAGAGCCTGGTGAAGGCGGCGGTGGGAGGGGGTATATATATGTGTGTGTGTATATATAATTAATATATATATATATATATATATATATATATATATATATATATATATATATATATATATATATATATATATATATATTAATATATATATATATATATATATATATATATATATATATTAATATATTTATATTAATATATTTATATATATATATATATATATATATATATATATATATATATATATATATATATATATATATATATATATATATATATATATATATATATATATATATATATACCCAAAAGGTGTCCCAAAGTCGGACTGCATTGCATTGCCGGTTTGAAATCATGCGAGTTCAGATGAACTCGCACAATTTCAAACCGGCAATGCAGTCTGACTTTGGGGGAAGATTTGTCTATTCAAATTGCCCCCGAAGTCGGCAAAAGTAGTACAGGAACTTCTTTTGGGAATTGGTGCGGCGCTGCAAAGTCGATGACACACTGATTCGGACAGTGCTATTGCCGGCTATAGCCGCTGATTTGGTATGCGATTTGACATGTTAAATCGCATGCCAAATCGGCCCAATGTGAATGCAGGACGCCTTTTGGGTACAAGAACTGTCCTTCTCTCACACAATCTCTGACACCATCACTTTGCCCCTTTTACACTAGAGGCCCTTTTCAGGCGTTTTAGAACTAAAAATAGTGCCTGAAAAGTGCTAGTAGGGTGCTTTTAACCCCCGCTAGCGGCCGCGGAAGGGTTAAAACGGCCGCAAAGCGCTGCCCCTTTGATTTCAATGGTCAAGGGAACTTTAGGAGCGGTGTCCTGCTAGCAGCATCTTTGAGGCGCTGTAAGGAGTGGCAGTGCACCGCTCCAGTGTGAAAGCCCTCTGGCTTTCACATTGGAGTGAAAGGAACGGCTCTTTCAGGGCGCTTTGCAGGTGCTAGTTTTAGCGGTATAGTGCCTGCAAAGTAACCCAGTGTGAAAGGGGTACAAGAGCATTGCTGGTTGGTTTGGAGAGTTTCGTAACCTGTAACAACCAGATTTCATGATTCTGCACTTAGGCTTCTTTTACACTGGGGTGCTTTGAGGGCGCTAAAGAGCTAAAAAATAGCGCCTGCAAAGCGCCCTGAAAAAGCGTCTCCCAGGGCTTTCACACTGTAGCGGTGCGCTGGAAGCATGCTCAAAAAAGTCCTGCCAGCTGCATCTTTTGAGGCGCTGTAGGAGCGGTGTATCCACCGCTCCTAAAGCGCTCCTGCCCATTGGCGGTTTTAACCCTTTTTCGGCTGATAGCGGTGGTTAAAAGTGCCCCGCTAGCGGCCGAATAACGCCACAAAAAGGACAGTAAAGCACCGCTAATAACAGCGGCGTTTTACCGCTGACAGCGCACCGATCCAGTGTGATAGTAGCAAGTTCTGATTGGCAGCTGTGGAGAAATACCTCCTGCTAGTAAATATATATATAATTTCATTGATATCATGAGACTGGCAGACTTTATCAGCTTCTTCTTGCTAGTGATCCAACTAGCAAGAAGAAGCTGATGAAGTCTGAAAGTCTCATGATATCAATGAAATTAAATATATATTTACTAGCAGGAGGTATTTCTCCACAGCTGCCAATCAGATTTCAGGGTCGTTTAGGCATTTTTATTTAACTGCTTATTAAAAACATTGACAGGCAAGCTATTAAAAAAAAAAAAAAAAAAACATTGGCAGGCTGCCATACTGTGTCACTTACCTTTCTAGACGTCGAGCTCCCTTTAAGACACCAGGCCTCCTCCAGCAGCTCCTCCCTTCACAGTCACATGACCGGCCTGACGTAATGAAGCCCTCCTTGCTCCTTCCTTCTAAGCCTAGAACAGAAGGCTGGCCGGCGGCTGTGGAGGCGGCTGTGGAGCCTGCTGTGGTGAGCGGCGCAGCCATGCCAGCACAGGGAGAAGCCCAGACGCTGCCTCAGAGTGTGGGGGGGGGACCCGGCCGGACACCTGCCTAATAGAAATGCGGCCGTCTCTGCGGAAATCGGCCGCGAATTCGGCCGCGATTTTAGCGCAGAGAGGCCGGCCAAGCAGCTGAGCATGGGGACATGTTAACTGTCGGCCTGGCTGCCGAGGCCCACCGGGCATATGCCCGGTGTGCCCTATGGCCAGTCCGGGCCTGCGCAGGGGGCTGTGGAAAGTTTTTTTCACTCTTAAAGTTAGGGTGCGTGTTATACGCCAATAAATACAGTAATTACCCCTTCCATGTAACAACTGTAACAGACACTGGGAAATTAAAATGTAGCAAGATTATCCCAGTGGTAGTTCCTCTGAATTGGGTAAAGGTATATACAAAAAAGGGGATGTAACCTCCCAAAATAATTCTTCAATGAGGAACAGCTGTTAGAACTATAAACTTTAATTAGTTAACCGCAATTGATAAATTTACAAAAAACATTATAGAAAAAACACTCTCCTCCACCACATTGATTAAAATTAAGACTAGTCTAAACTAGGAACACATGTGGCCACCAGATCAGCCATACACATCACAACCACTCACATGACTCATCCATCCAATGTCAATCTCAAGCCATATGGCAGTAAATATTAGAGGACACCTTCATGGTAGAAATGAATAGAACTATCCATAGGATTTGAGAAGGGGATTTTGAACACTCAGTTATTATTTCAATTCGGTCACTGTTAAATCTCTGAATGTGAGAACAGGAACACAAAAATGCTATTCATGCATGTTTAACCATTTCAGACACACATTGCATGGTTGAGTACTGGATAAGTCCCAATCAATTTAGGTATGGATACGGCAATTGAAGAAAACAGGCATTTGCATTCAATCATTTATCCCCTTATTTAAACTGTGGGACAGAAGCAGATGGAATATTGCAGCTCACCGCCTGACGTTTCCTTCAGCCGAACAGCCCTTCAAGTTGGTGTCCTTGGATGCGAGGAAGCTTGCTTCATGGAGCAGGCAAATCCAAGTTCTGGGACAGCAGTACTAGGATCCAGAGAAGAGGTGTTGGCGTGTGTTGGTCTAGTTCTGTTCAAAGCAGCCAATTTACAGACAGTCCGTTTATTTGGCTGGTGACAGAGATGTAGTTTAGCATAGGACCGCGTTGGTGCCGCATTAGCTGTGCATTCCAGAGATGGATTTGGTGGTCATATAGAGAATGGTCAGATGCTCGGCCATAGAGGTGGGACATCCATTTTCCGACTACAGCAAGTGTAGTGGCGAATTGCTTACATTTTCGCTTGGTTACAAGCTTCATAGGAGTTGGAAAAGTAGCCTGGCATCTTTGAGCCCTGAAGAATTGGATGCAGAGATTGGTGCTAAAATCAGGCCCTGCTCTGGTGCATGGGAGCTATTAATAGTATGAGATTGAGTGTTGTGTGGGCCGTTGGATGAGTAAATGCTTGCCTCAACTTTTGCCTGGTTTCTGCCATTGCTACAGGTGACAAAGAATGGAGCAGAGCTGGGGAAAACGTGTCAAAGATAGAATACACAGCAACCCAGGCGCAGACTGTTCTTTAACAAAGTTCTCATGACAAAAGGGCAGGTAATAGCAGCATAAAACAAACAAAATAGTCCACACTCCTGGGTACAAACCAAACCTTTGGCTCATAGCCTGGAAAAACTTGTCCATTAAGAGGGTTACACCAACTGCCTGCCTCAGGGGCTCAAAGGAGTCATAAGCAGCCAATCACTCTATACCCGTGTCCTACTTCACACTCAACCTCACAGAAACCTGCCAATTGCTGCCTGCTCCTTTTCAGGCCTCTCCTGCAGATGACTTGACCATTTTAGGACCCTATAATCAAGGTTAAAGGCTCTTTCCCACCCAAAGCCTCTCCGGGCCTCCAAATTCCGGATCCCATATAAAAACTTGCCAATCTTGAGAAATGTGTAAGTCAGTTTGCCCCTTTCTAGCTGGAACCTTCCTGGAGTTTTACTTTTTAGCCTTGAGGTGGGTAAGAATGATAGTCAGAAACACCCCTATGCCTAAGGACTTGGGCTTTAACAGCAATGCCATAAAGGCCAGCAACTATAGGGCAGGATGTAAGATTGGCCCCTGCAACAGTAAATCTGGTCAAACTGGAAGACCTCATGGCTTGTCCACCAAAAAATCTACAATGTCTGCAAACAACGTTCATACTGGCCAAGAAAGCACTATGGAATTTACCAGAATGCCCTGTTAATTATGTGCAACACACAAGGAAGAAGCTGAAATGAAGGGAGTGTGCATCGTGGAGAAGGCCAGAACATTATGTTCTGTCCAAGACAAAGTCAGGTCAGATTTTTCCTGATGTCTCCTTGATGGCTGTTTTATGCCATAGCCTTGGTATTGTATAACTGGGTCAAAGAAAATCACCCAAAGCTCCAGGATGTTGATTGGCAAGAGGTTCTCCAGAACACCACCACAATCATACAGGCTAGCATCCATTGTCAAATTCATCAAAAGGAAGACTCTCCTGGTATCCAGAATTTGAGGGCAGACCTAGTCTTGGGAGTCAAATGCATCAGCAGGTTCACGGACTCCTGAGGTTTATCCCATACCAAAAGGATATTAATCTAAAGAGCTCTATAGTGAATTTACGAATAAAAAAACGGCATCAAAAGTGGCAATCATCTTCCCTAGCACCCTCATGCAGGTCCAAAAAAATCTAAAAAAACTTTCCAATAACCTTAGGTGATCCACCAGGGACAGAAAAGACAGCCATTTCCACTGCAAAAGTAGTAACAAGTCCAAGGTCCAAGGCTAATACTGCGGTTACCATGTAGAGACCAACTGTTTCGGTCTGTTGATCCAATGCCTCTTCCTGCCACAAAAGGAGAAATGGGGAAGAAAAGCGGCCAAAAATGTGTCCCCCATGTTCCAAAACAGTGAGAACCCCTGAGAGCTGACCTTGCAAACCAGAAATGGCTGCAGAAAATTCCTCCCTTGATACAAAGGAACTGGAGAATTGTGCCCCTGAGACAGTGGAAACACATGTGTGGGCAGGGATTCAGCGTTAGTCTGAACCTTAGGGGAGCCATTACAGGACAAAAGACAGAGGATTAGTAGGTTTTCGATATACTTATAATGGAGAAAACACCCAGCTGAGAGGAGTGCCAGCCCAAGCCAGAACTGCCTAGGGTGGCAAATCACCCTTGACAGAAAAGTGTACCAGTACTTGTGCTGATGCGCTGTAGGCTCCTGTCTGTGGCTAAGTAGCTGAACCAATGGAGCTGTTCTGTGCTGTTGTAGTCCGAGCCTGTGATCGCAATAGTTGCTGTGCCTTCCCGGGAAACCAGCAAGATGGCCCCTGAGCAGACACATGAGATGTCGTCATTGCACACCTTCCATCCTTTTGGAACGCCAGACCTACATTACTCTGCCTACAAGTTCAATCTAAACAGCACCAATGCATATTGAACACTGCAAGGACAAGACTACCATATCTAACACCTTTGACAGAAGCACTCACCGGTTCCATGCTGCATGCCCAATCTATTCCACTCACGATGGGTGCACCACCCAGGATCTTTAGGAACTCCACTACCCTCCAATGGGGTCACCACGCTAGACCTATAAAGCACCCTGCCAGGGAAGTCACCTGATGCATAGTACCCAGGAGATCAATGTCCACAGGATACAAAACCAACCAGTAGCATTACAGGCTGTCCTCAATCTTGCACGTGAAGTTCGAGTATAGTCTTGGCCTTTTGGCCCTAGGTAAACAACCCCCCAATGAATCCCTTCTCCACCCTAGCAGGGTTTCTCAGAACATTCTAGAAAATAAGGGACTAAGCCCATGAAGAAGATCTTCAGAATGACATTTGCAGGCACTACCGCCATCTAACGATACTAGCTAAAATACTGAGGCTTAGCTGAGAGGGGATATGCATGGGTAGGAATTCCTGCTTTTTTTATTTTAAGCAGTATTCATAAAGCGGCATAACATAAGTAGTGATAAGTGGTAAGGAACATGAAGTGCTCTGTAAAGTACAATTAAGAAATAGCAATTTCTGTAGATTTTAGAAAACATTAATCCTTTAAGAAAGCAATAAAAAAAAATGTACCTGTAACCAAGCTGTGGTTAATTTGTCCCCCTAGACACCCAAGTATTCGTACTACTCGGTTCCTCACTGATGATAAAGATGCTTCTTCTTTCTGCAAACAAAAACAAAAATAATCCCTTACTGCTCCAAAAGTTCAATTAAGTATAAATGGATTTTAACTTAAAAGTGTCTGTAACCCTTTTTTTTTTGAAGGGATCCTGTTCCTTTAAAAGCATGTTATACTGCACAGTGCTTGTGCGGCATAATTTGGCCCTTTCTATCACCTGAAGTACCTGGTTTATCCTGTCTGGTGTGGCTGTCCCCTCTGTAAACCGACCACGGTTTATCATGGCTGCATAGCCCTAATATCATGATCAAGTTACGTGCCTCTGTCATCCCGTTCTCTCCTCTGTCCTCTCTCTCCCACTCCCTGCCTGTCAGCTAGTGACAGTGCCCTCCCTTCCCCTCCTGCTGCTAAAATTACTGTGTAATGTACATACAATCCCCTCTATTAGAAAACGTTCTATGCTCCAGTGTACGCTTTTTGAAATATAAAAAAAAAAACTCACATGACTGCTCGCTGCTCTCCTCTTCTCCTCCCCTCTTCCTGGCTGCCGTCAGTGGGGAATTCTCAGCCCCTCCCGCTGTAGCTGTCAGATTAGAAGAGGGAGCAGCGAGCTGTCACATGAGCGCCGCGAGGCGATATGAAGGTAGAAATTGGCAAATTTGTTTTACAAAGAACTTTTTTCTAGCAGAGGGGATTGTATGTACATTACACGGTGGCTTTACAACCACTTTAAGAAGTGAAGATTTACTGTGCTATAGTGACAGCTACAATCATTCTGAAAAATAGCAAATCATTTGCTGGTATGTGAGGTGTTTAGATACTCCTGTACTTCCAAGCCTCACAGCTATATACTGTATCTGTGTAAAATTATGCTGTGTCTGGCTGCTATTCCCAGGAAATTTGGAGTGATATTTGGTGATGTCACTACTGTGTTGGTCATGGTTCTTCGTGCTGGAGGCTCCGATATAAAGAATTAAAGACCTGCTTTCAACCCTTTCGCCCACCAGGTCCGTGCGGACCTAACAGCGGGGGGTATCACACACAATCCGGTGACTGCAGCCACCGGGATTGTGTGTGAAACTGACAGGCAGACTTCTGCCTGTCTGGTGAGAGCCTTTGGGCAGCTCCGCTGCCGACTGACCGCTCGTACACACCCCGGAACTGGCGTTCCCCCCGCCCGTCATGCTTACCTGCTCCGCTTTCCCATCGGCAGCCCAGGATCTCCAGGTGTTAGCGGGTAGAGATGAAAAAGAAGAGCAGACACATGTCCGCTCTCCTCCCCTTCTTCTTGTGACACGGAAGGTGACATCCCCGACGTCACTTTCGGGTCAAGCTCTGGGTTCGCATTGCCAGCAAAGAATGTTTTGCAATGCGATTTGCACTGCAAACAAATCAGTGGAGCACAGGGGAGACATGCAGGGTCTTTTAGACCCTGCATATCCCAATAAAAAGAACCTTTCACCTAAAATTCATCACATAGGGGACTTTTTAAAATCCCCCCCCCCCAAAATGTTGAGGAACGCTCCCCCCAGCCCCACATATACACACACACACAAACGCATGCGTTGGGGCACCTATGCGTGAAAACGTTGATTGCGACACATGTTACATATCGCCGCACACGATTGAGTGGGAGCAATAATTATAACACAAGACCTCCTCCGTAACACTAAACAGATACCTCTATAGGGGGCATTTAAAGCATCACCTATAGAAAATATAGACACATACAGGTTTTATTTACGATAAGCCTAGAAAAATATAATAAAACATACCACTGATAGGGATTTTGCTCTTTTTATTTGCCGGATAAGATATTGATTAAAACCCTTTTGGGTTGCACGTGACAGACGCATCATTTCAAGAGGACTAAGCAGGTCATCTGAAAATAAAACCACGTTAACCGCAAGACAGACTTCAAGGTATCAATTCATAGTGCATTCTACTACTACTGATCAATAACACCGACAATGCAATTAACATGCAAGTAAACCTGGCCATACGCTAGTAGATTTTTGAATGAACATTTGAACGAAAATTCTCATCAGGATATCTGATGACTTGATGAATGTTGGTTGAAAGTACTTTGAAGAAAATTTGCTTTTAACATTCAACTTTTGGGTAAATGAACTTTCCCAAATAAAACACATGCACTGCTATAAATGCAACCATGCAAGAAAAAGGTTTTAATTGTGCTCCTTTGAATTTGCTTGTCACTGTGGTCAAAAGTGACCAATGTTTAGTAAATTAAAAATTTAACAAACATTCTTAAAACTAAACAAAATTCTACTATTATATGGGTACAGTGGGTGACTGCGATATTGTGTCAATCTCGCTCCCTTTCTCGGCGAGATTGACCACCTACGAGCCCCATCGCGGGAGCCAGCGCCGAGCTGGCTTGCCGCGATGGAGACAAAGCCGTCATAGAAGTGACGGGGATCCGACTTGGATTCCCGCCAATTCTACACGTGTGCAGCGTTTGTTATGAATCCTGAGGAGGAACACCCCGCCGGATTTTAAATAAAAATCCGGCATGGGTTCCCCCCTCAGGAGCATACCAGGCCCTTAGTTCTGGTATGGGTTGTAAGGAGACCACCCCTACGCCGAAAAAACGGCGTAGGGGCCCCCCTACAATCCATACCAGACCCGTATCCAAAGCACGCTACCCGGCCGGCCAGGAAAGGAGTGGGGACGAGCGAGCGCCCCCCCCCCCCCTCCTGAGCCGTACCAGGCTGCATGTCCTCAACATGGGGGGGTTGGGTGCTCTGGGGCAGGGGGGCGCACTGCGGCCCCCCCAGCCCAGAGCACCCTGTCCCCATGTTGATGACAGGGCCCCTTCTCGACAACCCTGGCCGTTGGTTGTCGGGGTATGCGGGCGGGAGGCTTATCGGAATCTGGGAGCCCCCTTTAATAAGGGGGCCCCCAGATACCGGCCCCCACCCTAAGTGAATGGATATGGGGTACATCGTACCCCTACCCATTCACCTGGAGGAAAAATGTTAAAAAGTTAATAAACACGACAAAAGGGTTTTTAAAATAATTTATTTGTCTGCTCCGGAGGCACCCCCTGTCTTCTTTAGCTCTTTTTACCAGGGAGGGCTTCTTCTTTGACGTCTTTGGGTGGGGGCCGCTCTTCTTCGCCGCCGTCTGGTTCTCTTCCACCGCCGGGGGGGTCGCTTTTATAAAAGCACCCACCCCCCGGCGGGTTTCCTCCGGACGTCTTCGGCGGGGGGCGGTGTGCTTCTCAGGGGGGGCTTCTTCTTCCACTATCCGGGTGGGGTCTTCTCCGCTATCCGGGGGGGTCTTCTCCACTCTCCGGGGGTCTTCTTCTATGTTCGCCGCTCTCCGCTCTTGACTCGGCGCACCCCGGTTCTTCCTCCCGCTGTCCAGTGCCTTCTCCTTCAGCGCTGAACGTCGTCGTCTTCTTCTTCTGTGCTGTGACGTCTTCTTCTTCTGTGCTGTGACGTCTTCTTCTTCTTCTGCCTTCTCCCGATGTTGACACGTCGCCTCTTCTCGCTGCAATGACAGGTGCGCGGTTTGCATCTGACTTATATAGGCCTCACAGTCCCATCATGCTCTGGTACCTACCCATGTGATACCTACCCACGAACCGGAACAGGGGTGCGCCGAGTCAACAGCGGAGAGCGGCGAACATAGAAGAAGACCCCCGGAAAGCGGAGAAGACCCGGAGAGTGGAGAAGCCCCCCCCGGAAAGCGGAGAAGACCCGGAGAGTGGAGAAGCCCCCCCCCCCCGGATAGCGGAGAAGACCCCGGGATAGCGGAAGAACCGCCCCCCTGTAAAAAGAGCTAAAGAAGACAGGGGGTGCCTACGGAGCAGACAAATAAATTATTTTAAAAACCCTTTTGTCGTGTTTATTAACTTTTAACATTTTTCCTCCAGGTGAATGGGTAGGGGTACGATGTACCCCATTATACATTCACTTAGGGTGGGGGGCCGGTATCTGGGGGCCCCCTTATTAAAGGGGGCTCCCAGATTCCGATAAGCCTCCCGCATACCCCGACAACCAACGGCCAGGGTTGTCAGGAAGGGGCCCTGTCCTCATCAACATGGGGACAGGGTGCTCTGGGGTGGGGGGGCCGCAGTGCGCCCCCCTGCCCCAGAGCACCCAACCCCCCCATGTTGAGGGCATGCAGCCTGGTATGGCTCAGGGGGGGCGCTTGCTCGTCCCCACTCCTTTCCTGGCCGGCCGGGTAGTGTTTTTTGGATACGGGTCTGGTATGGATTGTAGGGGGACCCCTACGCCGTTTTTTCGGCGTAGGGGGGGGTCTCCTTACAACCCATACCAGACCTAAGGGCCTGGTATGCTCCTGAGGGGGGAACCCATGCCGGATTTTTATTTAAAATCCGGCGGGGTGTTCCTCCTCAGGATTCATAACAAACGCCGCACACGTGTAGAATTGGCGGGAATCCAAGTCGGATCCCCGTCGCTTCTATGACACGCTTGCTGGAATGTGCTTTTACTATTTCAGCGAGTGCGAGATGTCGGCACCCTGTCGCCGAGAATCAGCGCGATGCTGTCGTGCTAAAAACACATACTCGGCGGCAGGCACTGTAGCTGAAGTCTTTACACATTTCAATAAACATATCAACATACATGAAAACTAGTGGCGAGCCAGTTGTGCTGTCCATGACAATCGATTATAAATGCCCCCCTTTTAATAAATGTACATTTTCTATACTCTCCATTACCTGAAGATGATGAACTAGTCAAGTATCCATCCAGTGATGGTAGAATATCTTTGTAATAAGGCTGCATTTTACTTGGGCAAATTCGGGAAGACCAATCTTCAAGAGCATCAAGGCCAGCATCAGCAAGAGACGGACAGCTCAACCCCAACCTAAATGCAGACTAATCAAAACACAGCTGGTTAAGTATCATTAGCCAAATCTGTACATAACTGGTTCAAAGGGCACCAAAATATTGCATACACTAAACTTTTTGTCTTCTCACACACAATAATGGTGCAATAGAGAATGGGTAATTGGTTGCATAGAGGATATAGTAGCAAAAAACTGAAATCTTAAGAATCTGCCAACTTGGGGACCCATTTATAAAGCCTGGCAAAATATCTGCGTTTAGCCTTAATCCACTAGATGCCGTTTTGCTCCAAAGTGTGTCTGCTATTAAATACATTTGGGTAAAATATGGATAAAATGATGTAGAAATTGCAAAAGAAGATTTATTAACAAGCAAAACTTCAGTGATTCACATTTTTATTCTATAGCCATCAATATCTAGCACAAGTATATGTTGATAGGTGACTATGGAGCAACATTAAAAAGTTCTTTGTCAAGAAAAATGGTAAGGTTAAGGCAACCTTTTAAAAAATGTACATTTTATTGCAGAAAAAAACAGGATTTTTAAAACAGCTTACCTGCAAAATCCTTTTCTTGGAGTACACCACGGGACACAGAGACATTCAGGTGATTGGACACTGGCATAACCAATTGAAGACAGTTCCCCTCCATATAACCCCTCCAATCAGGGAAGTACCTCAGTTTTGTAGCAACCAATAAGGTTCCCATAATTAGGGGGGACCTCTGTGTCCTGTGGTGTACTCCAAGAAAAGGATTTTACAGGTAAGCGGTTTTAAAAATCCTGTTTTCTTTCTCGTACACCTCGGGACACAGAGCCATTCATTACATAATGGGACGTCCCAGAGCAATGATCACGTCCACTTGATAGAATTTGGAAAATGAGTGGACTGAAGACCAAGTTGCAGCTTTGCAGATCTGAGCCAACGAAGTCTGATGGTGCACTGCCTACGAAGCACTTATCGCCCTGGTAGAGTGTGCCCTAACAGAAAAAGGAGGAATGCTGTTCTTTAAATCATAGGCTTGAATAATTGTCTGCCGATTCCACCTGGAGATAGTGGATTTTGATGCCGCTTGTCCCTTCTTGGGACCATCTGGCAAAATAAACAAAACATCTGTTTCGCGTATCTGAGCGGTTGCCTGCAAATACACCTTTACTGCTCTCACCAGATCTATGGAGTGCTATAATCTTTCTTCCCATGTCTGCAGATCCGGAAAAAAAGAAGGCAGTGCAATGTCTTGATTTAAATGAAAAGCCGACACCACCTTAGGTAAAAAGGCAGGATGGGGTTGTAGAACAATTTTGCCTTTGTGACAAATTAAATAAGGCTCTTTGCAAGAAAGATCTGCTAATTCAGATACTCTTCTAGCCGAAGAAATGGCAATCAAAAAAGACAATTTCCTGCTTAAAAGAATCAGTGGAATCTGGCGAATAGGTTCAAAAGGTTGCTTTTGCAACACTGACAATACTAAATTCAGATCCCATGGGCAGAAGATAGACTTGACTGGTGGATTGATCCGCAGTACCCCTTGAATGAAAGCCTGAACTAGGGAATGAGATGCCAGAGGTCTTTGAAAGAAAACTGATAGAGCCGATATTTGACCCTTAATGGTACTAAGGGCTAATTTCATATCCACTCCTAGCTGGCAAAAGGCAAAAATCCTACTTATGTCATATCTTTGAGGATTCCACTTGTTAGTTTCACACCATGAAACGTATGCTTTCCAGACTCTATAGTAGATAAGCCTGGAAGCTGGCTGTCTGGCATTAATAAGCGTAGAAAGCACTGGACCTGAGATCCCTTGTTTCTTCAGAATGTGGGTCTCAGCAGCCAAGCCGTCAAATTTAGCTTTTGTAAGGAAGGATGGAACACTTGACAGCAGGTCGTGACGAGGTGGAAGTTTTCAAGGTTTTCCTACCTCCATCTTCATGATTTTGGCGTACCAGGGTCTTCTGGGCCAATTTGGGGCTACTAAGATTACAGGAATTCTTTCTTTCTTGATCCTGCAAAATAGCCTTTGTAAGAGAGCGATCAGAGGAAACGCATAGATCAGTGAGAACAGATTCCACGGAATTATTAGAGCATCCGAACCGTAGGCCAGAGGATCTCTCGTCCTGGAGACAAAGTTGTCCAACTTCCTGTTGAACCTAGAAGCTAGCAGGTCTACATCCGGGGTCCCCATCTCTGGCATATAGCCTGAAAGATCTCATGGTGAATAGACCACTCTCCTGGTGACAGCTGCTGGTGACTCAAATAGTCCGCTTGCCAGTTTTCTACCCCTGGAATGAAGATTGCAGAGAGACAAGGAACATGTTCTTCTGCCCATGTCAAAATCCGATTTACCTCTTTGGATTGGAATAAATGCTTATAGAGCGCCGAATGCGAGTTGTGAAACTTGCGTCTAAGCGCTTATCAACAAGCTGGGGGTATCCAGTTCCTAGGAGCAAAAAGAAGAAACTAGGACATCTAAGTAAAAGAGGGGAACAAACAAGAAATAAACAGAAATATAAAAAGAAGGGAGGGGAGGGGGGGGGGGGTGGCAGGACACAAAAAGCATATTCCCTACTCCCTGACCATGGACCGCAGCCTGGGATTAAGGCAGCGTCCTGGGCTTGGAAGGCCAAGTGTCTATTCGTAGGCTTGTGAAAAAAGCAGTGTTTTCAAGCCCTTACGGAAGGCCATCAAGGAGGAGGATGCTCAGAGCTGATGAGGGAGCTGGTTCCAAAGAGTGTTTGGGGCCGGCGGCCACCTTTTGAAGCTGATCGACTAGATTGAATAATAGCTAACAGGGCGTCAGTCGAAAAAAGCTCTCTGGGTGGACAGTAGTGTTGTGTCATATTCGATAAGTACATCGGGCCTAGTTGCCAATAGGCCCGAAACACCAGACAGAGTGCCTTGAACTCGACCCGTTTTGCTATCGGGAGCCAGTGTAGATTCTTAAGCACCGGGGAGATGCGATTCCGCCTTGGGCAGTTTGTGACTAGTCTTGCAGCATGATTCTGTGTGATCTGCAATCGTTTTATCCACTTCTGTGGGAGCCCTAGAAAGAAAACGTTAGAACAATCTAACCTAGAGTGGATAAGTCCATGAACTAAGATCATACGGTTGTGCTGAGTGAAGAGGTTCTTAATTTTCCGTAATAATTGCAGATGATAGTTGGCTGATTTTATGCAATATTTTGCGTGAGGTACGAAGCTTAGTTCAGCATCAAAAAGGATACCCAGATTTTTAACCTGCCTAGCTGGAGTTGGGGCAGGGCCGAACGAGGATGGCCAGGCAGGTAAAAAGGTAGAGTTGGCCTGTGGGCCGATCAGCAAAAGCTCAGTTTTGTCGGCGTTAAGGCCTAGCCGGTTTGTGTCCATCCATTGTTGGATGTTAGATAGTCCCTTATTCAGCTGGTCAGGCATATTAGGTCCACTTGCAAGGTCTGCCAAGATCTGCGTGTCATCCGCATAAATCTGGCAGCCTAGACCATAGCTGGTAATGAGGTCGGCAAGTGGGCGCATATAGCAGTTAAAGAATAAGGGAGAAAGGGCAGAGCCCTGAGGTACCCCGCAGGTCAATGACTGGGTGTTTGAGCGGTACGACTCCATTTTTATGGAGTGCGTTCTTTCGGACAGGAAGGATCTAATCCAATTTAACACTGCGTCCTCACAGCCAAATAAGGATTGCATTCTAGAGAGAAGGATAGAATGGTCAATGGTGTCACACGCCGCGGAGAGGTCCAGCAGCACCAAGGCTGCGGACGCCCCCGCCTCGCGGACACCCAGCAGACGTTTCCTCTTATCTAGGGCAGACATCTCCGTACCGCGACCGGGTCAAAATCCCGACTGACAGTCATGGAACAGACCGTGTGACTCAAACTGCTCATGCAGCTGGATAAACACAACCTGCTCCAGGACCTTAGATAGAAAAGGCAGTAGAGAAATGGGGCGGTAGTTGGTAAGTATCGTGGGGTCCAGGCACACTTTTTTTCAATAATGGGAGTATGATTGCTCTCTTGAATCTAGAAGGCACTATACCCAGGCGGAGGGACAAATTAATTACTCTGCAGATGTCAATAACCAGAGTGTCTACATGCTTCTGAATGAACCAGGCAGGGCAGGGGTCATCAGGATAACTGGTTGGTTTCAGTTTTGAGATGATAGCTCTGATACTAGGCAAAATTTCTGTAGTTTTTCCGGGGTGGATTTGGCTTTTGGTGTTGCACAGGGGGGTGCTAAGGAGGATCGAGCACGATTTTCTCCACTTTTGAAATGAAAGACTGGTGGATATCATTACACAGTTGTGGGGATGCCATAATCTTGGAGTGGAATCTTTTTGGCTCAAAAATCTCCCGGACTATGGCGAACAGTTCTCCCGTTTGATATGGGGCAATTCTAATTTTGGTATTATAATGTTCTTTTTAGCGTTTTTACTGCCTTGGCATAACCTCTGCATTGTATGCGGTAGGCTTGTTTGTCCAAATTGCATTGAGATTTTAGCCATTTTCGCTCCAAGAACCGTCTTTTTTTTTCGAGAGGGAGGTATGGGATAAGCAAAGCGCATTGATATCTATTAAGGGAGGGATTTGAAATTGTTCCCAGGAAAGAAGCTCTGCACGTGAGTAACACAATCGTGTACCCTTACCTGTTGATGGAAGATCTGCGCGTGTCATGTTAGAGTTGGTGTTATTGATGTTAAAGAGAGAAAAAGGCAAAGGCCCCTGCCGACACCCGCAGACGCTGCACCCTTATGTCGCACCCTTCGGTCGCGACCAAGGTGCGCGCCCGCTGCGCTCTGACTAGATAAGTCCTGGCTGGATAGTCCTTTCTGAGCGCCCTAACTGCGGGTGCCTCCCTGGTGATTGATGTAAGCTACTGCAGTAGCATTGTCGGATTGAATCCGAACTGGGTGGTCCTGTAACCTGTGTGTCCAGGTTCTGAGGGCTAAGTATACTGCCGGTATTTCCAGTATGTTGATGGGCAGGCTCCTTTCGGTTTTTGCCAAGGTTCCCTGGGCTGAAGCTTCTTCCAATACTGCTCCCCAGCCCATTAGGCTGGCATCTGTAGACCCCTCCTTCCAGGTGACTTTCCGCAAGTTTTTGGTCTTTAACCACCAACTAAAGCTTTGGCGCACCTATGAACACAGGCGCATGGGTAAATACAGAGCGTGGATCTTCCTGTTCCAGGCAGCTAGAATACTGCCTCGAAGTAGTCTCGAAAGAAACTGGGCGTAAGGGACATTCCCAATAGCCTCATGCAAAGGCGACGGTCTCTTCTTTGCTTTGACCTTGTGGATCAGGTCCTTTAGCGACTTGATCTTTGGCTCTGGTAGGAATACCCGGCTTTGGGCTGTGTCTATGATCATGCCCAAATACTCTACCCTTCTTTGAGCTTGTAGAGAGGATTTTTGTAAGTTTACAATCCATCCTAGATACTCCAGGTATCTTATTGTGGCGAGCACAGCATGATCTAATCCTGCCTTTGACTGATCTATAACTAGTAGATCGTCTAGATAGGCTGTTATCGCTATGCGCTGTGCCTTCAGATTTGTCAACAGAGGGGCTAGCACCTTTGTAAATACCCGGGATGTGGTAGCCACACCAAAGAGCAGAGCTACAAACTGAAAGTGGTGATGTTCTACCGCAAACCTTAAGAACTTTTGGTGAGCGGGATGGATAGGCACATGTAAGTATGCGTCTTTGATATCTATTGACGCATGAATTCTCCGCCTTGTAGGGTGACGATCACTGATCAAAAAGTTTCCATTCGGAAATGGCGAATGTTTAGAAATTGATTTAGAGATCTTAGCTCCAGAATGGGTCTGACGTCTCCGTTTGGTTTTGGGATCACAAAGAGGTTTGAATAAAAACCTGAACCTTGGTTCTTTAGGGGTACTAATGTGATTACCCCTTGGGACAGTAAGTGATCCAATCCAATTTGGAACTGAGACGATGGGATCTCTCGAAATTCCAGTTTGTACCCTAGGGATACTGTGGATACAACCCATCTGTCCTGGATTTCTATCTGCCATGCAGCTGAAAATGGACAAAGCGCCCCCACCAGACTCGGTCGAGCGGGGGCGCCTCTTCATGAAGAGGATTTGGGGTTTTGCTTGTTAGCCTTTGAACCCCACTGGTTTTTGTTCTTCTGGGCCTGGTCTTCTTTAGCATTTGTGGCTGGCGGTAGATTTACTAGGAGTCGGGGAGAGAGAACGTTTAAAACAAGGTCACTTGTTTTTCTTCTCTGGTAATGGAGTGGTCTTCCCACTCTATATCTTTTGGATATATTTTTCCAAATCTTCCCCCAAAGAGGTGTTTGCAATGGAGGGGGAACTGGGCAAAAGCTTGGTACCTCTGCTGACCAATGCTTTAGCCAAATAATTCTGCACATATGCACCAGCTGGATTGTGAGACGAGATGCTTGCTGAATCAAATCTCTCATAGCATCTATTGTAAAACATAAGGCTTTAAGCAAATTCTCCCATAATTTGACTTGTTCTGGAGGCAGCTCCTTCAGCCCGTTTTACCTGGTCGTTGAGGACCTGACACATGCCTACTGTTGCTCCAGGAGGTTTGGCAACTGAGCTGGCCAGAAGGAAAGAAGATTTCAGTAAGGGTTCCAGCTTCTTTTCCGAAGGATCTTTGAACACCTGTAACGTTATCCATTAGACAAGTCAGGTTCTTATTTACACAAGAAATGTCTACATCTACAGAAGGCAGACTCCACTTCTTGGAAAACTCTTCCTCGGTAGGATAAAGAATGTCAAACTTCTTCGGAGGAAAGAAAGGCTTATTTGGATGTAGCCAGTCTACGTAGATTAACTTTTTTAATAACTGATGAACCGGAAAGGAGCATGCACCCTGCAGGGATTTTAACTACTTGCCGACCAGCCGCCGTCATTCTACGGCAGCAGGTCGGCTCTCCTGGGCGAGAGCCCGTAGCTCTACGTCGGCTCTTTGAGCGGCCACTAGGGGCACGTGCGCGCCACCCGCTCGTCAGTGACTCCCGTGTGGGTGCCCGGCGGGCGCGATCGCCACCGGGGCACCCGCGATTGCTCGTTACAGAGCGGGGATCGGGAGCTAAGAACACACCCAGGGAACATACTTAACCCTTTCCCCGCCCCTTAGTGTTAACCCCTTCACTGCCAGTGGCATTTTTATAGTAATCCAATGCATTTTTATAGCACTGATCGCTATAAAAATGCCAATGGTCCCAAAAATGTGTGAAAAGTGTCCGAAGTGTCCGCCATAATGTCGCAGTACCGAAAAAAATCGCTGATCGCCGCCATTACTAGTAAAAAAAATATATTAATAAAAATGCCATAAAAATACCCCCTATTTTGTAAACGCTATAACTTTTGCGCAAACCAATCAATAAACGCTTATTGCGATTTTTTTTTAACGAAAAATATGTAGAAGAATACGTATCGTCCTAAACTGAGGAAAAATTTTTTTTTTTATATATTTTTGGGGGATATTTATTACAGCAAAAAGTTAAAAATATTCATTTTTTTCAAAATTGTCGCTCTATTTTTGTTTATAGTGCAAAAAATAAAAACCGCAGAGGTGATCAAATACCACCAAAAGAAAGCTCTATTTGTGGGAAAAAAAGGACGCCAATTTTGTTTGGGAGCCACGTCACACGACCGCGCAATTGTCAGTTAAAGCGGCGCAGTCCCAAATCGCAAAAAGTGCTCTGGTCTTTGGGCAGCAATATATATGGTCCGGGGGTTAAGTGGTTAATGAGCCCAGGGAGGAGACAGGTGATTCAGTTAGCTCCGAAGAGGGCAGCCTGAATGCAGTACACACGGTTTCATCATAACATTGTACCTGTGACCTTAGTATCTGGGAAGCAGAAAAGGGTTCCCTCTGATATCCCTGATCCGACCGACTCCCCATCCCTGTCGCCTGTAGGTGTTACCTCATCCTCATCCTTCTCCTCCTCAGATCTTCCTGAAAAGAGATCTAAAACCACCGAAGGAGATCTGCTTCGCTTTTTGTCCTTTTGTGAGGACTTTGCGACTAGCGTAGAGATCTTTCCTTCTAAATTTTCCAGGGCTGCGGTAAAAGTGTCCCTCAATGACCTATGCAGGCCCAGGTGCCACCGGAGAAATTGTTACGCCTGATAGTGGAAATGGCTCCTCCTGTATAGGTATATCACAATTTACAGGGGAGGAAGGTACGAGCAGGCCTAGAGCCCCCCGTCTCAGGCGGCGGTGCTTTGTCTTTCTTAGTCCCTAAATTCCTTCTGAGGGAAGACATATTATCAAGCAACAAGCCGAGGTACCACAACGCATATACTACTGTGCTTCGTAGGGTTGTCCCGATACAGATACTAGTATCGGTACCGATACAGAGCATTTGCGCGAGATACCTGGGAGAGAGAGAGGCAGCGTGTAATGCCTGTGTCCGTGTATAATTCTCAGACAACAGCCATCCAGTGTATAAAAGCCGCGCCTCCTCGTCTGATAGGGGAACACTGCCAACAAGTGAGTCAGTGTTCTGCCTATCACGGACACCCTCTCATCCTCATCCCATTGACGAGGATGTCCATGATAGGCGGAACACCAACTCACTGCTGGGAAACTGAGTTCCCCTATCACGGACGAGGAGGAGGAGGAGGCGTGGCTTTTGTACACTGGATGGCTGCCGTCTGAGCATTATACACGGACACACGCTGCCTCTCTCTCCCAGGTATCGGATCGGGCAATGCTGTTCATTCACTTGTTTTTTTGGGTGGTTTTTATATTATTGTTTTATTTACAAGCAGCAGCTATTAAGTATTCATGCATTAGACCTGAATTAATTTTTTTAAAGTTTTTTAGTGCAACAGTGAACAGGTGATTGTTTCCATCCTTTTGTTTGATTTTTTAGCATTGATTAAATTCCAACCAGTGTGCTGCCATTGAAGCTATTAACTTTTTAAACAATCAACAGTTAAGTCCAGAAGCTATCACGACATTAAAAAAAGTATCGGTAATCGGTATCGGCGAGTACTTGAAAAAAAGTATCGGTACTTGTACTTGTACTTGTACTCGGTCTTAAAAAAGTGGTATCGGGACAACCCTAGTGCTCTGTTTAGCAATTAAATAAAGTATGCAACTTAACCACTTGCCACCCGCCAATGACAGATTGACGGCGGCAAAGTGGTTGCCTAATTCTGACTGGACGTCATATGACGTCCTCAGGTTATTGAGCCGCTGCGCGCCCCCGGAGGCGCGCATCGCGGCGATCGTTGTTTGCGGGGTGTCAGTCTGAGACCCCGCAACACCGATCTAGGTAAAGTGTCTCTTACGGAGACACTTTACCACATGATCAGCCGTGTCCAATCACGGCTGATCACGATGTAAACAGGAAGAGCCGTTGATGGCTCTTCCTCACTCGCGTCTGACAGACGCGAGTAGAAGAGAGCCGATCGGCGGCTCTCCTGACAGGGGGGGTTCGCACTGATTGTTTATCAGCGCAGCCCCCCCTCGGATCGCCACACTAGACCACCAGGGAATTAAAAAAATATATATAAATAAAAAAAAGACAAAAAAAAATGGGCACCGATTCGCAACATGGATCCATCAGTGCCACCCCACAGTGTCCATCAGTGCCACCCCACAGTGTCCATCAGTGCCCAGTGCCCACCTATCAGTGCCACCCATAAGTACCCATCAGTGCCACCCATAAGTACCCATCAGTGCCACCCATATGTGCCGCCCATGAGTGCCCATATGTGCCGCCTATGAGTGCCCAGTGCCGCCTATGATTGCCCATCAGTGCCGCATACCAGTGCCCATCAGTGCCGCATACCAGCGCCGCCCATCAGTGCCACCTCATCGGTGCCCGTAATTGAAAGAGAAAACGTACTTATTTACAAAAAAATTAACAGAAAAAAATAAAAAAAAAATTTCAAAATTTTCAGTCTTTTTTTAGTTGTTGCGCAAAAAAAAAACCCAGAGGTGATCAAATACCACCAAAAGAAAGCTCTATTTGTGGGAAAAAAAGGACGCCAATTTTGTTTGGGTACAGTGTAGCATGACCGCGCAATTGTCATTCAAAGTGCGACATGGCTGAAAGCTGAAAATTGGCTTGGGCGGGAAGGTGCGTAAGCACCCTGTATGGAAGTGGTTAAACACAGTTTCATGCTATAAAGTAGGTGTCTCTCTTGGTATTCCCTTACCAACATAGAGCTTACGTGCCCCCCTGAATGCTGTTGTGTCCCAAAGGAAGAGCTGCCGGCCTCTGAGATTCTCTCATGGCTCCTGTGTTTGAGCGCTCGTAATCCCCCTCCTCCGCCCCCACCACCGATAAAGCGTGCCCCTGTCTGCGTGCAACCTAGGGCAATAATGGCGGCTGACCTGGGACCAGGGGCAGCCCCCCCTGCTTATACGGGCAGGGCTGGGTCCTTACCCAGCATTTGGAGGAGAGAAGCGGTGGCCGTCTTATGCAGAGCTCTGCAGCAGAGGAAGTGTGCTTGTCCTGCGGATCTGACACTGTATAGAGTGTGGTGATTAAAAACTCAGCTCTTTACTTCCTCTAGTGGCCAGAAAAGAGAAGACCCCCTACTCACAATTGAAAAGGTCCTTAAGATTGTTCTTAGGATTCCTATTCATCTTACCTTTATCCCCGCCACAGGTTTTTCTGCTGAAAAAAATCTTCACCCATCTCGGCGGGCTTTGCGTACCAACCTTCAGGGATATGGGTTCCTATTTAAAGGAGACCTCTCCCCTGGGCCTTGTCAAAGACTCTTACCAGGACTTTTGGCATAGATAGCGAAAGTGCTGGACCTTAGAGCCCTGTCCTCCAAAGAGAGACATTACAGGCGAGGCCTCATTCATGAGGCCCGGATCCCATTCCAGTTTCAGCGTCTTGGATGGATCCAAAAGCAGAGATCTTTTTACCCCCATAGGGTCTCTTTGGTAGAGCCTTCCTTAGCACATCCTACACGCGTCCAACACCTTAGACACTGTTGAAAAAACTGAGGTACTTCCCTGATGGGAGGGGTTATATGGATAACTGTCTTCAATTGGTTGTGCCAGTGTCCAATCACCACTGGTGACCCTTAACTCATTATGTAATGAATGGCTCTGTGTGTCCCGTGGTGTACGGGAAAGAAAACAAAAGTAAATTTAATGTTATGTTGCATAAATAGTGGCAAAGCATTCCACCTGTGATCAGCGGATTGAGGGTGCAATGCCAGGTTCCTGCGGACTTTTCCTCCATCTCTAGGTCTGTCACAAAGTACATTACAGAGGAAGTGTCACTGGACTACGAGTGCAGTGATTACCACACTCGTGTTTTGTCTTCTGAACGATTTATTCTTCATTCATCTACAGATCCCAAAAGCGACAGTGGCTGTGAAGAAGCAGCATTCCCACACACTCTCAAGGATGGTGGAATTCGCTTGGCACCATGTTATAACCTATATACCAGGTAACATGTAAAATGCTAAAAAAAGGTTGAGTTAGCCTTTAAACACGATTTTTTCAACATCATAAGCTGTAGAGTTTTGATGGTTTGTAAAGCATTGGGAAAAATGGCAAATTAGAAATTATGATTCAACAAATCTGGGCCTGGCATTTAGCGTGGTTGGGAGGTAGAATCTCGCGCCAAAATTAAATTAAATTAGATATAAATATAAATATTAAAGTGAATAACCTGAGCTGCAGTCCAAGTGATTGCAAAGAATTACAATAACGTGAATATGTGAAAAAGAAACGGATGCGCTAGGAATATTGAGCAATTGAATTAAATAAATAACCAATTAGTCAAAAGGTACTAATAATATTAAATATCCAGCAATAATATTGATAAGTGAAAAATTAAAAGTGAATGGTGAGAATAAAAAACATTTAAATAATAATTGTATAAACAGTATTAATGTCCATTAAAGTGCAAGACTCCCTCTAGGGGAGATAGACAGTAATGTGCAATAAACAGTCCAAACAACAGTGAGTAAGCTTGCAAGATGTATCCACTAGTTCTGTGCAGACTTCCACCTCCACCAGAAATAAAGGAAAATAATCACCGCAAACAAAGTGCTCATGGATGGCACCTTACCAGAAGATGTTGACCTCTTTAACTAAAAAGAGGTCGAGTAAGCATGGATTAAACCGTAGCATCTAGGCTCCAAATGATTCGATGGCGGCAGATCCAGCATCACATAAAGCAAACCAGAAGAGAAATCGCCATAGAGTAATAACGTTTTATTAAAACAATAAGACAGGCAACGCCAAATTGGCCCCTTACTTTGAAAAGTGCCTTAACCCGGCACTGAGGCTGGTCTGTGTTGGATGATGGTGGAGAGATAGGTCCCACGCTCCAGGAAGCCAGCAGCGGCGTGCGTTCCACCTCTCTGCAGGAGAGGACCAGCGTGACCGGAAGTCTGTCGGTAATTGCGAGACCAGTGCGCCTCGACGTATGTTTCGTGATTGACACGTCATCTCACCATTCACTTTTAATTTTTCACTTATCAATATTATTGCTGGATATTTATTATTATCAATACCTTTTGACTAATTGGTTTTTTATTTAATTCAATTGCTCAATATTCCTAGCGCATCCGTTTCTTTTTCACATTTAGAGTGGTTGCTATCTATCACAGTCAAAGTTCCCATGCAGGACTGGGGACTGTCACTGCACTTTGCCAATTGTAGGATAAGAATTCCTCTGCAGTATTCTGCAAACTATTATTTTTGCCTGAACCTATCGATAATTCAACTCATATTGACAGCAAACATTTGATATTCACAAATGTCATATTATTATTGTTATTATACAGGATTTATATAGCACCAACAGTTTGCATAGCGCTTAACATGAGGGCAGACAGTACAGTTACAATATAATTCAATACAGGAAGAATCAGAAGGCCCTGCTCATTAGAGCTTACAATTTAGGCACTTTGGGCCAGATCCACAGACAGCGGGCTTAACTTAAATCTTCCTATTTAAGTTACACCGCCGCAAAATTTCTACCTAGAAATTTTCGGCTGTGTAACTTAAATCTGTCTGGCGCAAAGCGTGCCCAATCTAATGGGGCGAGTCCCATTTAAATTAGGCGCGCTCCCGCGCCGGATGTACTGCGCATGCTCCCGACGCGATTTTCCCGACGTGCATTGCGCGAAATTACGTTGCGCCAAATTTTGAGAATCGCGCCGGGTAAAAAAAGTTGCGTCGAAAAAAAAAAAAAGATGCGTCGGGGGGAAAAAAAAGATGCGTCGGGGGAAAAAAAAAAAAAAGATGCGGCGGGGGAAAAAAAATGTTTTAAAAAATTTGACATTGCCTCGGGAAAGAAGGGTATACTTTTACAAGGTGTACTAACTTTACACTTTGTAAAAGCAGCCCTAATTTTGCGTTTGCAAACTAACAACTTACGGAGACTTCACAAAAGGAAACCGCTTTGTGGATCTCCGTAAGTGCTAATTTGCATACCCGAAGCGGCATTTCGACGAGAAATGCCCCCAGCGGCGGCCGAGGTACTGCATCCTAAGATCCGACAGTGTAAAACTATTACACCTGCCGGATCTTAGGAATATCTATGCGTAACTGATTCTGTGGATCAGTCGCATAGATAGAAACAGGGATACGCAGGCGTATCAGCAGATACGCCTGCGTATCCCTTTTGAGGATCTGGCCCTTTGTGTTAATGGCTTTAGCCCAGCAGTGTTTGTTGTCAAAACTGCCATATTCCATTGACATCACAGGGATTTCTGTGAACTGTGGCTGCCATGTGTGAATAAGAATGGCAAATCCAGCTTTGCCCAGCCCACTTTTGCAGATCTTCATATTTACAATCTATTTCTCAATAATAACAACTAGCATTAAACCACTATTATAAAAGCGTCCTGTTGCTGCAGCTCATTGTAAAGTTTACGAAAGCCAGCATGCAACTGCTGGAGAAAAATGTGTAAGGAGATACTACACTCAGGTTATACTGGATTTTTACTAAAGATCCAGTTAGTGCAAATGGGCTGAGGTTTTTCATTTTAAAACAATTGCAAATGTCTCATCTTGTATTAGCAGCACACTAACAATGTTTATTTGTAAAATGTTTAAAGGTAAGGAACGATGCATTGCAGGTGCCATTTATTTAGAACAGCCCTCCAAAGCCAACGCACCCACACAACAGCGCATTACGCTGCACATGAAATTGCATTGAACAAATGTCACAGGGATGTCTTTCATCCATTGCCATATGCTAGCTACCTATTCTAAATTAGTGGGCTGCCTCAATAAACCCCACAGTAACACGCATGCAGTAGTGCACTGAAAAAGGTTATGTGCAGAGTAGAGATTTTAATAGTAAATATTAATCACCGAAGCATTATAAGAGAAGGCTCTTAAGTCAGTATTCTTACTTGCAATAATGGAACATAAGCTTTCATGTCCAACATGATGATATTGTAGGGTAGAGAAAGGATAAATGTTAAACAAGATGCCAAAAGCTCATCTTTAAACTGTTTCATTTTGGAAGATACCTAGAATCAACAAGAACACCATTATAATAAGTCAGGACAGTGTAAAAAGGTATATAAAAGTACAATAAAACACTTGGAAATAAACATGTACAAAAAAAAAAAAAATGTACAAAAATATAGAAACGGACTGCAGGAAACATTATACCTCCTTTCCAAATTTTGAAAACAGTGCAAAGCAAGAAAGCTTCTCAGGATCTTCCGGACCCTGATTGAAAAAAAAAAATGTAAAAAAGTGCAAGACAAACAATGAGCATATCACTATCACACAAGTTCGAGTTTATACATCCGCTACAAAACACAAAGGGGTGGATGTACTAAAACTAGAGAGTCCAAAATCTGGTGCAGCTATGCATGGTAGCCAATCAGTTTCTAACTTCAGCTTGTTCAATTAAGCTTTGACTAAAAAATACTGGTAAATAAAAAAAAAAACATGGAAGCTGATTGGTGCCTATACAGAGCTGCACCAGATTTTACACTTCAGCTTTACTAAATCAATACCAAAAGGTAAAGAGCTTTAAAAGTGCTTCTACGATCAACAAACCCAAAATTGCTGCAATAATAGTGATTGTAAAATATATAAATAAGGCCCCGTTCACATCTGAGCATATTGGAATTTCAGGTAGAATCATAATGCATGTTTTGGGAACCATTTATTGTTAATGTCGCCCCAAAAACGCTAAAGAAATAGACATTTTGTCATGCACCATACAGCCCGAAAAAATTATCAAAAAAAAAAGCCCTATACAAAAATGCATCAAAGTCAGCTCCAAAAAAATGGTACAGTAGCTACTTTAGTGCATGTTTGCAGCAGTGTGTGCAAGGAAAGGGGCAGGACAGGAGAATAGCAGTATACACAGTGAGGGAGCAGTCTGTCTGTTTGTGGCAGAGAAAGACAGGTCAGATGGAAGAGATGTACATAAAATGAGGGAGCAGTCTGTACAGACAGGCTCCCTCACTTGCCGATTCATTGTCAGCTCAATTGTCGGCTCTTCTATACTTAATAGCATTGGGAAGGAGCTGTCTTTCGGTCCCACCCCTAAATTAAACAAAGGGGTGGGGTCACCCAGGGACCCCGCCCCTTTGTTTAGTTTAGCAGCGGGATCGAAAGACAGCTCCTTCCCAATGCTATTAAGTATAGAAGAGCCGATAATTAAGCGGTCAACGAGTCAGGAAGTGAGGGAGCCTGTCTGTACAGACTGCTCCCTCATTTTATGTACATCTCTTCCATCTGACCTGTCTTTCAACTCCAGAAGAAAGGGAAAAAAATTCAAATTTTGACAATAAAAGTACAATGACCTTCAGTTACGGCAAGTGAGGGAGAAATCTGTACAGACTGCCCCCTCACTATATATACTGTACATCTTTTCACCTCTTCTGCCTTTCTCTGCCCCAAGCCCCCCCCCCCCCCCACCACAGTGACTGGTTGCCCCTAACAACCAATTCAAAAACGGATACAAATAAACTGACCATTTGTCAGCTTACATCCGTTTTTCGTTAGATCCGTTTTTTTGACCATGAAAAATAAGGCTTTTATTCGTTAAAAAAAAAAAAAAAACAGATGTTAAGGGAAGCGGATAAAAATATGATCATCTATTGTTATTCGTTTTTACATAGACATGCATTGATGTCTGTTTTTCATCTGTCAATGGATGGATGAGAAACAGACAAAACTGTCTGGATGTGTGAAAGGGGCCTTACACTCAAAAGCCATTTTGTGACATTTCATTAAAAATCATTTCATGAATATGCTTTTCAATTTTTTAATATGTATGGGATATAATCTCATTTATTAAAAACCCTTAGAGCATGGGTGCTCAACCTGTGGCTCTCCAGCTGTTGCAAAACTACAATTCCCATAATGCCTCAGCCTTTGGGAGACATGCTTGTACCTGTCAGCGGCTTGCAATGCCTCATGAGAATTGTAGTTCCGCAACAGCTGGAGAGCCACAGGTTGAGCACCCATGCCTTAGAGCTTTTCTCTGTGGGAAAAAAACCTTCCCAAAACCATTTGTCAAAATTATATGCATGCTGCTTATGAACGGTCTTTGGAATCAAACTCCATACCTCAAAGTACTTCAGTTTCTTTGCATTTTTCATTACGACAGACAACAGTTTGTAAAATCCACTGATCAGAGGCAGCCGTGTGGAGTGCAAAATAAGTTCATAGCCAAACACAAATACCCAGGACTCAAAGAATTCCACATGCTTGTTTAGTAGGATTTCACTTGAATGAAAGTAAAATAATATCAATTACCAAACAAAAAACAAACTGTCATCTACGTGGAACATTTATCTGGTCAAAAAAACATATACAGTAACATATTTTATAAAACGGCAAGCACAGAAAACAGGATTTTTACAGGAGTTCTTCATAAATCTTTACAGTGGGTTATAGTGCCACTTTCAGAAGTAGGACACTAGGCACAAAAAAAAGAAAAACAAGCACAGCACCACCTGTGGATAGTTGTAAGTTAGTAGTAAACTCATTCTCTGCTAATAGGCAGATCAGTTTGTCACAAAGCAGTGCAAGATTTTAAAACCAAATAGAGTGGTGGGTGCTGTGTTTGTCAATAAACTCAAGAGAAAGGAATATTATCGTGGGTAACAGAAACTCTAGTTTTCTCTTTTGTTCACTGACAGACACAGCACTTCATAATCTAGACCGTACGGATGTCCCAAAGCAGTTCCTCAATGAAGGGTGGGTAACCAGAACAGAACACCCAACAATACCCAAGTACCTCACAGAGGAGGAAAACCAAAACCCTCAGAAGGACCGCTTACAAAACCTTGCAGCCAAAACATATATCTGAAGAGTGTGCAAAGTGTAGGTAGCTGGTGCCCGGGAAAGATAAGAACGTGTAAGCATAAGGCAAGGAAATCCCCCTTGCCTTATCGAAGGGAGGCCACCGCAGAAGGTACGGATTCCATCCTGAATCATTGCACCTTCACAAAGCAATTCAGGGCCTTAAAGTGTTACTAAACCCAGTAATTTTTAAAATAGTTCCTCTAACCCCCCCCCCCCATAGTGCTCACAGCTTATAAATCTTCTTTTTACATTAAAATACTGCCACTATATACCTTTTTTGCTGATCTGCATACCACGGTCACATGATAAACTAAACCGTTTGTCCAGTGTCAGGTTTTCAGGTAGGAGGAGATTTCCACTACAGGTAGGAGGAGATTTCCACTACAGACTGTATACACGCCCACATGTGTGATGTTAATATCATGTGACCTGAACAGTTCAATTAAAACAGTAAATGTTCCCTCCAGCAATAGAGACTAAACTGAGCATGTGCAGGAAGACTACCCTCACTTTATTAAATGGCCTTGGCAAGATAGGACAGCGCAGGAGGGAAAAGTCTGTCCATATAGTGTCAAAGACCCTTGTTACACAATGCAGAGGATTAACCCCTTGAGTTCCACAGTGAGTATAACAAGCATGCTATTCTCCGAAAATAGTCAAATTTTACTCTTGTGGGTTAAGTAACACTTTACAATCCAGGATCGGACGAACCCCTTTCTTTTTCATAATCATTAACAGGTTAGAGTAAAACCTCAGAAACCTCTCCAGATCCAGAACCGGAACAACCACACCCTGGAACATTAGATCCTGAACTGCCTTGTAAAGAGCCTCCCCAAAAGGGTAACACACCAAAAAAACGTTTCAGGACCATAAAAGGCCGTTTTGGGCATTCCTAAACCTTGTAGATAAATCTATCAAAATAGGCAAGGTAAGGAAAAACCTTAGCGGTATGAGCCGGCTTGTGAGTACCAAAGGAGACATTCACTTCCATGGCAGCCCCTGAAATTTCCTACAAGGTCTCCTGCACAGATGTATTGAGTGCGGCCACCTGTGCCTTTTCATGCACAACAATGGTGGCAGAGGAATTGAAGAATCAGACACCGTGTCCTCTGGGTTTGCCAGGACAAAAGGACTTGCAGGGACCAGGTAAGCCTCTGGCTCAGAATCATCCGGAGGGGAAGGGGTGAGGGGGCAATTTCTTACCTGCTTGCCTGAATGCCAGTTTCACCCAGAAGACAAATGATTCAAGGACCTTTAACCACTTAAGACACAGACCTTTATGCAGGTAAAGGACCTGGCCAGTTTTTGCGATTCGGCACTGCGTCACTTTAACTGACAATTGCGTGGTCGTGCGATGTGGCTCCCAAACAAAATTGGCGTCCTTTTTTCCCCACAAATAGAGCTTTCTTTTGGTAATATTTGAACACCTCTGCGGTTTTTATTTTTTGCGCTTTAACCACTTGCCGACCCGCTCCTGTACATTTACGTCGGCAGAATGGCACGGACAGGCACAATCACGTACCTGTACGTCCTCTGCTCGACGTGGGTCGGGGGTCCGATCGGGACCCCCCCGGTACATTCCGCGGGTCGGTACGCTGCAGAAGCGATCCGAGATGAGGGGGCGGCTGTCCGTTTTCAGCTCCCCCTCTGCGATCGCTCTCAGCCAATGCCAGCGCGCCCCCCTCCTCTTCCTGTGTTTAGTGTAAACACAGGAAGCAGGAACTGTGTGATCTCTCCTCGTGGTGGTCATATCGACCACCGCTGCGGAGAGAAGACATCACACAAGTAAGTTGCACCCCAACACTACTCTAACACCAGCACACATAGGCACATTTGACCCCCCCAAGTCACCGCCGATCGCCCCCCCCCCCCCCCAGTCTCCTGTAACAGTGTCACTGAATGCAGTGTCATTTTTTTTTCTGATTACTGCATTTAGTGTCAGTGTTACAGAAAAAAGTGTTGGGGCAGTTAGTTTTAGCCCCCTTTAGGTCCAGGGTAGCCCCCTACCCCCCCCTAATAAAGGTTTAACCCCTTGATCACCGCCCTAGTTAACCCTATCATCCCCTATTGCCAGTGTCACTAAGCGATCGATTTTCTGATCGCTGTATTAGTGTCACTGTTGCCGCTAGGCAGTTAGTTGTTTTTGAGGTTCGCCGTCAGGTTCTATAGCGTTAGGTACCCCCATAAATAAAGTTTTTAACCCCTGATTGCCCCCTAGTTAACCCTTTCACCCCCTATTGGCAGTGTCACTAAGCGATCGATTTTCTGATCGCTGTATTAGTGTCACTGTTGCTGCTAGGCAGTTAGTTTATTTTGAGGTTCGCCGCCAGGTTCTATAGCATTAGGTACCCCCATAAATAACGTTTTTAACCCCTGATTGCCCCCTAGTTAACCCTTTTACCAGTGATCACCGTATAAGTGTTACGGTTGACGCTGGTTAGTTAGTTTGCTGTTTATAGCATCAGGGCACCCGCCGTATATAACCCAATAAAGGTTTAACCCCCTGATCGCCCGGCGGGTGATATAAATTAAATTTTAGCGTCAGTCAGGGTCTGCGTCGCCCCAGGCAGCGTTAGGTTAGTGCCAGTACCGCTTACACCCACTCGCAAATTATTCCCCCCCCTTAGTGGTATAGTATCTGAACGGATCAATACCTGATCTGATCAGATCTATACTAGCGTACCCAGCAGTTTAGGGTACCCAAAAACGCATTGTTAGCGGAATCAGCCCAGATACCCGCTAGCACCTGCGTTTTCCCCCTCTGCCCAGCCCAACCCACCCAAGTGCAGTATCGATCGATCACTGTCACTTCAAAAACACAAGACACATAACTGCAGCGTTCGCAGAGACAGGCCTGATCCCTGCGATCACTAACAGTTTTTTTCGAAGCGTTTTCTACATTTTCCTTTCTATAGTCAGGTGCTTTTTTACCTGTGAATCATCACCAGTGTATGACTAAATTTAGAGTCCAAAATGACAAAGCGAATGTACACTGGTGAAGAGGCCGTCAGGATCTTGAGCATGTCAGATAGTGAAGAAGAGGAGGTCACGCATCTGACAGAATCTGGCTCAGAATACGATCCTATTTACGACAGCGGCTCCATGTCAGATAGTTCGGACGACGGAGTGGTGGTCCCTGCTAAGGCCAGGCGTACCCGACCCCGTTCTGATGTTGTTGAGCAGCAAGAACCGCAGGACCCTTGTATGGAGCAGAGAGCCAGTACTAGCGCCGCTATTCCTTCTGGTGGATTGGCAAGCACCAGCGGCCTAGTACACCCTGGTCGTTCATCCAGCACTGCAGTAAGACGTGGCGACGTGGCGAGTCCCATAAGTGCAGTTCAAGCTGGCGAGGTGGCAAGCACAAGTAGTGTCCCGCTGCCACCAAGAAGAAGACAAAGACAGGCCCGTCGTGCCCATAGTGCCCTTCCTGCAGAATTCGCCTATCCTGATTGGGTCCCCACCACTTCTGCAGCACCCGTACTTCCCCCATTCACTGGCCAACCCGGTATTCAGGTGGATACAGCGAATTTTATGCCACTTGATTTTTATTCGCTGTATTTCACGGAAGATCTCTATAGATCTATTGTGGACCAGAGTAATTTATATGCTGGTACCTACATCGCCGCTAATCCCCAGTCTCTCCTTGCCAAAGAATGGAAACCTCTTGAGGTTTCCGAATTTAAGACCTTTCTGGGCCTTACCCTCAACATGGGCATACACACATTTCCGGAGTTGCGGATGTATTGGTCCAGACATCCCATCGACCATATGCCCTTGTTCTCTGCTTGCATGGCCAGGAAACGATACGAGGCGATCCAGCGGTTTCTGCATTTCAGTGACAATGCACTTTGTCGTCCACGTGGAGACCCTGAATTTGACCGGCTCTACAAAATTCGGCCCCTCGTAAACCATTTCAACGAACGTTTTGCAGCCTTGTTTAAACCCCAGCAGGTTGTATGCGTTGCTGAATCCCTGGTTAAATTTGCTGGCCGCTTGTCTTTCAAACAGTACATTCCCAGCAAGCGTTCCAGATACGGGGTCAAGCTCTATAAGCTCTGTGACAGGGCCACAGGCTACACATGGAGCTTTAGGGTTTACGAGGGCAAAGATAGTGAGGTAGAGCCAGAAGGATGCCCAGATTACATGGGGAGCGCTGGCAAGATCGTGTGGGACTTGGTGTCACCCTTATTCGGAAAGGGGTACCACTTATACGTGGACAATTTTTATAGCAGCGTGCCACTTTTTAGCCACTTGTTTGATCATCAGATTGGAGCATGTGGCACCGTGCGACCTAATCGCCGGGGCTTCCCCCAGAGGCTTGTAGATGCCCGTCTTAGCCTGGGGGCGAGAGCCTGCTTCAGATGTAAAAATTTGCTCGCTGTGAAGTGGCGGGACAATAGGAATGTTTTCATTCTTACCACCCTTCACGCAGACACGACAGTACAAATTCGTACGGCGACTGGTGTTGTGGAGAAACCCCTCTGTGTCCACGAATATAACCAAAACATGGGAGGGGTGGACCTCAACGACCAGTTGATGGCGCCGTATCATATTGCCCGCAAGACGAGACGCTGGTACAAAAAGGTGTCTACATTTATTTCAATTGGCTCTACTGAATGCTCATGTCTTATACAGAGCTTCAGGACAGAATGGATCCTTCCTTCAATTCCAGAGGGATATCATCACAGAACTCCTGTATGCAGGCGGTACTGTACCTCACCACCCCCTACCAAATGCAGTAAGCCGACTGCATGAGAGGCATTTTTCGTATGCCCTTGAGAGTACCCCTACCCAACGAGCCCCCCAAAGAAGATGTCGTGTCAGTAGCAAGCGCGGATTTAGGCGTGACACCCGTTATTTTTGTCCCCGCTGTCCTGGCAATCCTGGTCTTTGTATTGGGGAATGTTTTGAACGCTTCCACACACACGTTAATTTTTAGTGTAGGGTAAAACATTACACAGGCTAAGTACACTTACAGAGGGTCTCCCAAGATGCCATCGCATTTTGAGAGACCCAAACCTGGAACCGAAAAATTGAACAGTTCGTTACAAAAAAAAGTGTTTAAAAAAAAAAAAAATAGTTGTCGTTTTATTGTTCTCTCCCTCTCTATTCTCTCTCTATTGTTCTTCTCTTTTTTACTGTATTCTATTCTGCAAAGTTTTATTGTTATGTTTCTTCATGCTTGCTTTTCAGGTATGTAATTTACTTTACTGTTTTCAGATACGCCATTCAGCTGTTGCGCAGAATTATTTATCTTGACAGCAACAGCGTTTGCTCCCACGATATATAAAGCCGCGACTCCAGTGCTGTAGAAGGTGATTTCACCACCACAGTTAAAAAAAGAGCATATATGCCGAAGCATTGGGGCATTAGGGGCGGAGGAGCGATTTAGCTCTTAATGCCGCGTACATACGGTTGACATTCCTACGGAGGCTTTCCCGTGGAAAAGTCTGACCATGTGTACACGGCATAGAAAAGTCCGACCGTGTGTACGCGGCATAGAAAAGTCCGACCGTGTACGCGGCATAACTTTTTTGCGGGAGGATGCCCCCATGCTTCGGTATATATATATATATATATATATATATATATATATATATATATATTTTAGGCACAGGTTGCGTTAAAAAATGTTTTATTTTTTACTATGTTTTTTTTATAGGTATTTGCTTTGCAGGTATGGTATGATCTTACTGTTATACTGGAATGTTACTTTGTTTTAATGTTAACCATCATTTGCTTAGCAGGTACGCCATTCAGTTGCAGCGCGGATTTATTTAGCGTGACAGCAACAGCGTTTGCTCCCACGATATATAAAGCCGCGACTCCAATGCTGTAGGAGCTGATTTCACCACCACAGTTCAAAAAAGAGCATATATGCCGAAGCAGGGGGGCATTAGGGGCGGAGGAGCGATTTTGCTCCTAATGCCGCGTACATACGGTTGACATTCCTACGGAGGCTTTCCCGTGGAAAAGTCTGACCAAGTGTACACGGCATAGAAAAGTCCGACCGTGTGTACGCGGCATAGAAAAGTCCGAACGTGTACGCGGCATAACTTTTTTGCATATATAAATGGTGCATGTATGCCCATCATTAGAAGTGGGTGGATGAAGGGGGGAGGTATTCTAATGGTGGGCATACCCACCGATCAATCTTTTTTTCGTTCAGCCAACAGGCTGCATGAAAAAAAAAAAAACAATACATGTCCAACAAGAACCATCAACGTACTGGTATGTTGCTGGACTTTGAATGGTTATACCAGAATGATGCCTGCGGGTTTAGGCATCATCTTGGTATCATTCTTTTCAGCCAGCGGTCGGCTTTCATGTAAAAGCAGTCCTAGTGGCTAATTAGCCTCTAGACTGCTTTTACATTCAGTGGGAGGGAATGTCCCCCCCCCCGGATATAAACAGCGCCATTGGGAATATGGGAAAGCATTTTATCACACCGATCTTGGTGTGGTCAGATGCTTTGAGGGCAGAGGAAAGATCTAGGGTCTAATAGACCCCATTTAAAAAAAAAAAAAAAAAAGAGTACCTGTCACTAACTATTGCTATCATAAGGGATATTTACATTCCCTGAGATAACAATAAAAATGGTAAAAAAAAAAAAATGGAAGGAACAGTTAACAAATAAAATAAAAAAAGCGAAATAAATATAAAAAAAAAAAAAAAAACATCCCTGTCCCCCCCTGCTCTTGCGCAAAGGCAAATGCAAGCGTCGGTCTGGAGTCATATGTAAACAGCAATTGCACCATGCATGTGAGGTATCACCGCGAAGGGCAGATCGAGGGCAGTCATTTTAGCAGTAGACCTACTCTGTAAATCGAATGTGGTAACCTGTAAAGGCTTTTAAAAATGTATGTAGTTTGTCGCCACTGCGCGTTTGTGCGCAATTTTAAAGTATGTCGTGTTTGGTATCCATGTACTCGGCCTAAGATCATCATTTTTATTTCATCAATAATTTGGGCAATATAGTGTGTTTTAGTGCTTTAAAATAAAAAAAAAAAGTGTATTTTTTCCCCAAAAAAATGCGTTTGAAAAAACGCTGCGCAAATACTGTGTGGAAAAAATGTTTGCAACACCCACCATTTTAATCTGTAGGGCCTTTGCTTTAAAAAAATATATAATGTTTGGGGGTTCAACTTAACTTTCTTGCAAAAAAATAATGTTTTTATGTAAACAAACAGTGTCAGAAAGGGCTTTTTCTTCAAGTGGTTAGAAGAGTGGGTGATGTGCGACATAAGCTTCTAAATGTTGTGCATAAAATGCCAGGACAATTCAAAACCCCCCCAAATGACCCCATTTTGGAAAGTAGACACCCCAAGCTATTTGCTGAGAGGCATCTCAAGTCCATGGAATATTTTATATTTTGACCCAAGTTGCGGGAAAAATAAAAAAATTTTTGCGCAAAGTTGTCACTAAATGATATATTGCTCAAACATGCCATGGGCATATGTGGAATTACACCCCAAAATACATTCTTCTGCTTCTCCTGAGTACGGGGATACCACATGTTTGGGACTTTTTGGGAGCCTAGCCGCGTACGGGACCCCGAAAACCAAGCACCGCCTTCAGCATTTCTAAGGGCGCAAATTTTTGATTTCACTCCCCACTACATATCACAGTTTCGAAGGCCATAAAATGCCAAAATAGCACAAAACCCCCCCAAATGACACCATTTTGGAAAGTAGACACCCCAAGCTATTTGCTGAGAGGCATGTTGAGTCCATGGAATATTTAATTTTTTTGCCCCAAGTGATTGAATAATGACCAAAAAAAAAAAAATAATAAATAAATGTACAAAACATTGTCACTAAATGATATATTTCTCACACATGCCACAGTTATATGTGGAATTGCACCCCAAAATACATTCTGCTGCTTCTCCTGAGTACGGGGATACCACATGTGTGGGACTTTTTGGGAGCCTAGCCGCGTACGGGACCCCGAAATCCAATCACCACCTTCAAGATTTCTAAGGACATACATTTTTGATTTCACTCACACAAATCTTGAAGGCAGTGCTTGGTTTTCGGGGCCCCGTACGTGGCTAGGCTCCCAAAAAGTCCCACATATGTGGTATCCCCGTACTCAGGAGAAGCAGCAGAATGTATTTTGGGGTGTAATTCCACATATGCCTATGGCATGTGTGAGAAATATATCATTTAGTGACAACGTTTTGTCATTTTTTTTTTTTTTTGGTCATTATTCAGTGACTTTATATTCCATGGACTCAACATGCCTCTCAGCAAATAGCTTGGGGTGTCTTCTTTCCAAAATGGGGTCATTTGGGGGGCTTGTGTGCCATCTTGGCATTTTATGGCCTTCAAAACTGTGATAGGTAGAGAGTAGTGAAATCAAAAATTTATGCCCTTAGAAATCTTGAAGGCAGTGCTTGGTTTTCGGGGCCCCGTACGCGGCTAGGCTCCCAAAAAGTCCCACACATGTGGTATCCCCGTACTCATGAGAAGCAGCAGAATGTATTTTGGGGTGTAATTCCACATATGCCCATGGCATGTGTGAGAAATATATCATTTAGTGACGTTTTGTAAAAAATAATTTTTTTTTGGTCATTATTCAATCACTTGGGGCCATAAAATTAAATATTCCATGGACTCAACATGCCTCTCAGTAAATAGCTTGGGGTGTCTTCTTTCCAAAATGGGGTCATTTGGGGGGGTTGTGTGCCATCTTGGCATTTTATGGCCTTCAAAACTGTGATAGGTAGTGATAGGTAGTGAGGAGTGAAATCAAAAATGTATGCCCTTAGAAATCTTGAAGGTGGGTGCACAGATGGCGTGCGGGCGCGTGCACGTGAGGACGTGAGGTCGCGTCACGCTCCGGGGTGAGGAGTGAAGAGCTTTGGGAATAATGGGAGGAAGGACGGACCATAGCGAATGAAGGAGAGGAAATCCCCCATGCAGCACGCAGCATACCTCGCAGCACATTCCACCAACTGACCCCTGTGGAACCGGAGGGACTGTCGCACTGAGAGCCGCAGATAGGGAGATAACTCCACGCCGCATCAAGGAGCGGAGTGCACGCTGGCAACTAAAACTTCACAGACGTGAGTATGTTGAGCCAGCTGACAGGCTGAGCGCAGATGGACTCCTAGCGCACCCCCTCTCCACGGACCTGGAATGAAAAAGGTACACTAGGTGTTTGACTAAGCTATGTTGAAGGGGGCTCAGAGGACCGGTTAGTTGTGTGTTGATTGAACTTACCGGGAAGGGAGACATATTAAATACAGTGGAAAAAATCCCAAAAAGGTATGACATGCTGTTGGCTGCATGATAGGTTAAATGAGAGATTACCCTTATTACATGATTGAAATATGGTTGCTGGATGCATAAGGGAAATGAGGTCTAACAAATATATGGTCTGAAGTAAAATAATGTACACTAAAGTATGAACAGGAGGACACATAGAGGAGAAGCGGTGAAGTGAATTGGAGATTTGGAGATAATCAACTGCCTCCCCCAGATTAAACATCTGAATAAACAGGTCAGACAATGATACACTAATGAATCAACTAATTAAGCAACTAACTAACTAACTAATGAACTAACTGAAGGGGATTGTATATATCTCAAGTGGGAAAGCCTGGAAAATGGTTTAGGCAAATTTATACAAATATATGTACTTTGGCTCTCTGTCTTTGCCTCATTTTCCCACCCCCCCCTCTTTTTTCTTTTGGGAACTCTGATCCCTCAAACATACGGCCTTAAAGGTGGGCCTATTCCCCGATTCTCCTGGGACTGTGGCTGCCGTCTAAAGGATATTTATTAGTACTCCCTATATTAGGGAATTGCTGGAACTACCGGAGGTTTTCTGATTTAGGCCGTTTTTCGCAGCCCCCTCTTTTTTAATTGGATTCCGGGGTGTAGAGAGGAAAGGAAAAGAAGGAAAAGTAAAAAAAAAAAAAAAAAAAAAAAAGAGAAAGGGGAAAATAGAAAAAAAAAGGGGGGGAAAGAGGGGGAGAGGGGAGGGAGGAGGGAAAGGAGAGAGAAAAAACAGGAGGACTGAAGGGGGAGAAAACCGACAGTCACTCAGCCCCTCCCTCTTGGATACCCCAACTGGGAATGGTAGATAGGCGAGGCCCGTCAGAGCGCCCTTCTGCAAATGCAGACCCTGCCCGCACAGAGCCGGATCAAGTATTAATTAAAACCATCTATAAATATATGAAAGAGAAGACGGAGGAGGAATAAATCCACTAGGATATCCTGCGGCTGTGCGGTACAGGATCAGCCAGGTATTCTTGGAAACCCCGTAGAAAACACAGCTCAGACATACTGACTCCCCGGCAAAGCCGACCCCGGTGCCAGTTCGTTGGAAACAAGGGGTCAAACTGGGGAAGAGAATCAGAAGGAGGGGGATCAATATGAGCAGAATGACAAGTAGATCGACAAAGGGGGGACCCCCTACCACTCCAAGCAATACAACTGCAACAAGCTCAATAAGACCCTTCATGACCAGAGGAGAGAGTCCACGAGTTATCGGAGCCCAGACAACAACTAAGCAACAACCAGCAAATAAGGCAAAAAAAGCGGAGGATAAGAAATCGCAGAAGGAGGACCCCAGAGAAACATCAATGGAATCAAGAGAGGGGGGACCCCTGGGAACTGGATTGGAAAGCAGTAGGGCTGAGGAACAAAGCCCAGACTCACAGTCCCCCTCTAAGAGAGATATGGCAGAGATGCTGTTAAACTTGGAAAATGTGATAAAGGGGGAAATACAGAACCAGAGAACCGATGTTGGCCACATGTTATCCAGAATAGAATCAGCAGAGGAACAATTAGAGAAACAAGAACAAGAATCAAACCTATTAAAAGATCAGATGGATCGGATCCAACTGCAGCAGAGACACATTCTCTATAAACTAGAAGACCAGGAAAACAGAAATCGCAGACAAAACCTTAGGATAAGATCTATACCAGAGAGGAGGGGTGAGGACCTAAGGACAATAATTCAGATGATATTTAACCCATTATTGGAAAGAACAGCAGACAACCCAGTTAGGATCGAAAGGGTCCACCGAGTAGGAAACCCGAAAAGAGGGGCCCCTGAGCGAACAAGAGATGTTATAGTAAGGTTCCGATTATACGAAGACAAAGAAGCAATCTGGAAGAGATTGAGGGGACACCCCCCGATGGTATTTGAAGGGGCAGAGCTCCAGATATTCACGGACGTAGCCCCAGAAACTTTGGCAAGAAGATGGTTGTTAAAACCACTCCTAAAACAAATGATAGATCTGAATATCAAATATAATTGGGGCTTCCCTTCTTGTTTAATCGGGACAAAAGAGGGGAGATCCGCGACACTGAGATTTCCCGAGGAGTTAAATGATTTTTGCAAGAAATTGGACATGCAGGTGCCTGACCTACCGGGCTGGGAGTAGGGGGGAGGCGGAGACGGGAGGGAGGGGGGAAGTGGGGGTTCCCCCCCCCCTCTCTTTGTCTCTCTGCTCGCTCGCTCATGTAATATACCCTCTCTCCCTGGGGGCCCCTTGGGAGGCTCTTTTTCTCTTCTTCTTCATTTTTTGTAAGCCACTGTTTTTTTTGGAGACCCGGGAGGGCCCCCTTGGAGATAGGGAGGAGATAGGCCAAACTTCCCCCCCACCCCTCCTGGTGAAAGAACGGCAGGAGGGGGGGGGGAATTCCCAAAACCTCACCCAGAGCGAAACTGAACCAAGATTTGGAAGATGGTTCAGTGGTCTGTGATAGGCCAACGGGGGGGGTGGGAGGGGGGGGAAGAGGGTGAGGGGAGGGAAGGGGGAGGGGAGGGAAGGAGGGGAGGAGGGGAGGGGGGGAGGAGGGGAGGGGAGGGAGGGAGGGGAGGAGGGGAGGGGAGGGGGGAAGATATCCTATCTCACCAAAACAATCGGAAGAAAGCGTAATAAATAGCCAAGATGCCGGTAATTAAATGCCTATCTTATAACATAAAAGGGCTCAATAGTCCATCAAAGAGACATAAAGTACTAAAGGAACTAAAGAGGTATAGGTCAGGTGTAGTTTTTTTTACAAGAAACCCATCTTACACTAGGATCAAACATAAAGCTATATTCCCCTGACTTTCCCATATGGTACTATGGTGATACCATTACTAAAAGGGCTAGAGGGGTAGCAATCGGAATAGCTAAGGGGACTAGGTTTGAGTTAACAGACCGATTGACAGACCCAGAAGGAAGATTCCTCTTTTTAAGGGGAAAACTAGAGGAGGAGGAATATACTCTTGTAAACATATATGCACCTGTGATGCAATTGCCTATATGCTTCAGTCTAATGCTCTCCCTGCTAACTTAATGCTGTTGGTTACAGGTAACAGGTGTTTTATGTGTGATTCATCTCTCTCTGTAAGGACTGTTCATATGTTAAATAAGGCTAGCTTTTGAAAGGCCTTTAATTGTGTGATAACCCTGTCTACAACCTAGTGATTCTCAGAGGTGTTAATAGGTGTCAAACTGGAAGCAGACGAAACGTCTGCTTAGGAAACTCAAGTGTGTAAAGGTGGTTTGTTGTGTAAGGAATGTGCAGTGATTAGACATGATAATTGTCGGTCGGTGCCGACCTGTCTGGAATGTTTTAGTAATTAGCCTTAGTGTGTGATTGGGTTGGGTGGAGATTTCATTGTTGCTTCAATGTCTTGGACTGTATAAAAAGCTGAGAAGAAAAACCATTAAAGGCTGTGTTGTTCAAGCAGTAAGCTGGTCTCATGTGTGGCTTTCTGGGCGATTCCAGGGATATCCCTCCTCGTGGAATATTGGGGTGATTTTCGTTATGGGAAGAAGGGAACGTTGACGGGGATATCATACCGATACCGTCACAGCACCAAATACCTCCCCGATGAAATACCTCCTGGGAATCCTGGGGAAATTAAAAGACTTCAGGAGGGGAAAGACAATACTGGGAGGAGATCTAAACTTTTGTATGGACACAAAGGCCGATAAAACACACCAGACATTAGAAACTCAAGAAAGGCAATTAAGAAAGGTAAAAGGTAGTCTGCATAGAAGCCAATTAGTAGACACATGGAGGATCTTTAACCCAAGCAAACGAGATTATACATTTTATTCCCATGTACATGAGAGCTACTCCCGGATCGATCACATTTTTATTGAGCATAGAATGTTAGATGCGGTGGTCGAGACAAAAATATAGACCATGACGATTTCTGACCATGCCCCAATTAGCATATCCATAAATATTACAGGCAATCAAAGGACCTATTCAAATTGGAGACTAAATGAGAAACTACTAATAGAAGAGAAAAGTTTAATGAGGGTTAAAAAGGAATTAGAGGAATATTTTGAGATAAACAAGACAGACGAAATTTCGGCAGCAACACTATGGGACGCACATAAGGCGGTGATTAGAGGGGTGTTAATCTCCGAAGGAGCAAGGAGGAAAAAAGAAATGAACAGTAAAAGGGAAAAATTAGTAGAAGAGATCTTCAATTTAGAACTAACACATAAAAAAAATGGTAAACAACGAGATATATATTTGGACCTAGTTAATAAGCGGAACGAACTTAAATATCTGATTGACCGGGAAACAAGAAGGGAATTTAACTTGGTGGCAAGGGAGAGATACAGGTGGGGAAATAAAACAAGCAAACATCTGGCTCGGATGGTACAAAGAAAGAAATCAAGGAATTATATAGATAAAATTAAAAATGAAAAAGGAGAAGTCTTGCATACAACAAAAGATATTGCTGAAACATTTAGATTATATTATGAAAAACTATACTCGGTAGAAAAAAAAAACTGGCAAAAAGGGGAGAAAGAAAATAAAATCTCAGCATTTTTAGAAGAAGCAGGGTTATCAAAAGTCAGTCAAATAGACGCAGAGGGGATGGACAGGCAAATTACGGAAAACGAAATTAAATTAGCACTATCAAGCTCTGCCTCAGGTAAAAGTCCGGGGCCAGACGGCTTTACAGTAATGTATTACAAAAAATTTAAGGAGATACTTCTGCCAAGGCTATGCCAGTATTTTAATGGGCTCGGAAAGGAGTACGAACTAAGTAAAGAGGCATCGGAGGCAACTATCACCGTTATCCCTAAGGAAGGTAAGGACATTGAAAATTGTTCAGGATACCGGCCGATATCTCTGCTCAACACAGATTTAAAACTGTTTGCAAAGGTATTGGCCGGGAGAGTCAAACAGGAAATGTCGAAATTGGTGTACCCGGATCAGACGGGGTTTGTCCAGGGAAGAGAGGGGAGAGATAACGGGGTTAGAACACTGTTAATCCTCCGGAAAATGAGGGCAACGGGGTCCCCAGGTGTACTCCTGTCAATAGACGCAGAAAAAGCGTTTGACAGGGTAGACTGGGGACTTATGTTGCTCACCCTGAAGGAAATGGGGTTTGGACAGAGGATGATGGAGTGGATCGGCACCCTTTACAGGTTCCCTACGGCTAAAATAAAAATAAATGGAAGTCTATCTCAAACCTTCTTAATGAGAAACGGTACAAGGCAAGGGTGCCCTCTATCGCCACTACTGTTCGTGCTCTCATTGGAACCCCTGCTGGCTAGGATCCGAAACTTTCAAAAAATAAAAGGGGTTAAAATAGGGGAGGAAGACCATAAACTTGCAGCTTTTGCAGACGACGTCCTCCTCTACTTAACGGATCCCAAAACATCAATCCCAAACCTTCTAAATCTATGTAGTGAATACGGAGAAATTTCAAACCTTAAATTAAATATCACAAAAACGGAGATTATGAGTATAAACATAAGCAAGACAGAAGAGCAACTCCTGAAAACGAAGTACAAATTTGCTTGGGTTAAAGAACTTAAATACCTAGGGATACTGCTAGCTAAATCTACTAGGGAGATGTATACGATAAATTTCATACCTTTATTGAATGAAATTAAGACAGAAATAAAAAGGGTGGAAAACAGGGCAATATCATGGATAGGACGAATTAATTACTGCAAAATGGTTATTTTACCAAAAATCTTATATAAATTCCAGATGATTCCCATTGCCCTCCCCGGGACATTGCTCTCTACCCTCAGAAAATTAATAATGAATTATATATGGAGAAATAAGAAACACAGGATAGCACTTCAGACACTAAAACAACCAAAAAAAAAGGGTGGATTAGCGGTGCCCGATGTCAAGAGATACTATGAGGCGGTGATATTAACAAGAGTGGTGGAGTGGGCCAGAGCTAGCAAAGAAAAAAGGTGGGTTAGGGTAGAAAATGAATTGTCACAGACAAGGTTAGATAAGATAATTTGGAATCCTCCCCAATTTAGGACATTAGATAAAAATGCACACGAGATAACTAAAAATGCACTTAAAGTTTGGGACACTGTTTATAAGAAAACTGTGAAGGAGTATAATTCCCCTCTTATATCACTAAAGAATAATGATTATTTTGCACCAGGTAAAACACAAGTGGGGGGAAACTGGATTAAAATGGACACTGTACAATTAAGGGATATAATGAAGGAAGGTCACATTTTAACACTACAGGAGTTGAAATTAAAAAACTTTTTCCTGGAAATTAATGAATGGAGATATCGGCAACTAAACCATTTTATCCAAGACCTCCCACACCCACTGAGGTCGGGAGATCAGTTATTGGAACTGGAAAAAATATGCTCTACAAAAAATGCCAGAGGATCTATCTCGGGATTATATAGGATGTTACTGAAGATGGAAGAGCAGAATATACCTCCATTCATTAAAAAATGGGAAAGGGAACTAGGGACACAGCGGGATAAGACCACTATAGAGAAAATGCTGACTCTGACACACTCCTCCGCGGTGGATAGCCGCACAGCAGAGATGTGTTTTAAATGCATAGCCGGATGGTATATGACACCAGACAAATTAAAAAAGTTTAAAGAGGGACAGACTGGAGAGTGCTGGAGGGGCTGCGGTTCACCAGGAAATATGGCGCACCTGTGGTGGGGATGCCCCAAGATAAGGAGGTACTGGGAAAAAATACTGGCCTGCGTGGAAGAGATTACAAAGAAAAAGATAAAGATGGACCCTTGGGTAGTACTGTTCCACGGGGGGGAAGAGGGCATCAAAAGTTATAAAAAATCGCTAGTACCGCACCTACTGAATGCTGCCAAAAGATTAATTCCAAGGGGATGGCAAGAGGTGGAATGTCCATTAATCTGGGAATGGATCGATGCGGTTGAAGAAACTTATAAAATGGAGGAACTGCAGGAGGACATGGAGGGCAACAATATGGTACAAAATATGAAATGGGAAAGTTGGAGAACTTTTAAGAAATCATGGAGTTACGCGGAAAAGTTAAGAGAATATACTTAAGGACACCATAGAAAAATCAGAGAGAAGTTGAGGTATAAGGAGATTGTTTTGGGTGAGATAGGAGGGGGGGGGTAAGGGGGGTGAAGTATTAAGGGAAAAACTCTTGTATTCGTCGAGCAAAAGAAGTTAAATATGTATTCAAGAAAATTTATAAATAAAAAAAAAAAAAAAAAAAAAAAAGAGGGAAAACAAAAACAACTTACACAAGAAACAGAGACACTAATGATGCAAGACCTAAGTAGAGATGCAATGGGCTGGTACGCAGAACATGAGCATGTAAATGCACACTCTATGAGGTGGAGTCTGAAGTGGAAAAAAAAAAAAAAAAAAAAAAAAAAAAGAAATCTTGAAGGTGGTGCTTTGTTTTCGGGGCTCCGTATGCGGCTAGGCTCACAAAAAGTCCCACACATGTGGTATCCCCGTACTCAGGAGAAGCAGCAGAATGTATTTTGGGGTGCAATTCCACATATAACTATGGCATGTGTGAGCAATATATCATTTAGTGACAACTTTGTGCAAAAAAAAATCAGTTTGTCATATTCCCGCAACTTGTTTCAAAATATAAAATATTCCATGGACTTGGCATACCCTCTCAGCAAATAGCTTGGGGTGTCTACTTTCCAAAATGGGGTCATTTGGGGGGATTTTGTGCTATTTTGGAGGGGTGCAATTCCACATATAACTATGGCATGTGTGAGCAATACACCAAAAAGGAAAACTCTGCGCTCCTGAAAGTTCACCAATTATAAATCCACTTAATGTTTGTGAAGAAAAAAACATACATTAACACTTTAATTTTCGGAAGATCCAGTCCTTTATATGGTTAAAAAAGGGAAAGTTTCCACAATGTACACAATATAATAAAAAAAGTATAAAAAAACTTTCCAAATATCTGCATCAGACCAGCACCCTCTTCAGACTTCAAATGGTTAAAGCTTGCGGTTTTAGTTTGTGGGCTGTCTAGCAAGACATCATTAGTGCAAATGGTGAGCACAGTACATTACCCAGCCAGATGTAAACATCGATCGAATGTCCTTCTCCTGGCTGATGTAACAATGTCCGGGATCCTAAGCTCTCTCCTATGCGGGTCTGGAAGCTTCACAGACCCGATAAATGTGACTGCTGGAGACACAGGGTGGATCAGCCTATCAGAAAGGACGCTCTCCCTGGGTGAACATGCAAGCGTCCCACGTCTGAGACACTGTTTCAGTAAACCAGCTGTACTGCAGGGAGAAGTTTAGGCGCCCTCCAGTGGGCAAATTGCAGTATGCGCTTGTTGAAAAATCAACAGCGTTGCATGGCGATTAAAATAATCGGATATAAAAGTTCTTATGCATGAATAGGATCTTCCATCATAAAAGGGGGATATTAAGAGGGGTCCTAGACGACGCGTTTCGCCCTTACAAGAGCTTTGTCACAGTCAATAGGACCTAGGTATAAAGTTTAATTAATGTGTGAGCAATATATCATTTAGTGACAACTTTTTGTAATTTTTTTTTTTTTTTTTTTTGTCATTATTCAATCACTTGGGACAAAAAAAAAAAAAATATTCAATGGACTTAACATGCCCCTCAGCAGTTTCCTTGGGGTGTCTACTTTCCAAAATGGGGTCATTTGGGGGGGTTTTGTACTGCCCTGCCATTTTAGCACCTCAAGAAATGAGATAGGCAGTCATAAAATAAAAGCTGTGTAAATTCCAGAAAATGTACCCTAGTTTGTAGACGCTATAATTTTTGTGAAAACCAATAAATATACGCTTAATATGATTTTTTTTTACTAAAGACATGTGGCTGAATACATTTTGGCCTAAATGTTTGAGTAAAATTTAGTTTATTCGATATTTTTTACTTTTTGTTATAAGAAAAATAATTTTTTTTTCCGTTTATCTCGCAAAAAATAAAAATCGCTGAGGCAATCAAATACCATCAAAAGAAAGCTCTATTTGTGGGAAGAAAAGGACGCAAATTTCGTTTCGGTACAACATTGCATGACTGCGCAATTACCAGTTAAAGCAGCGCAGTGACAAATTGTAAAAACACCTTGGGTCTTTAGACAGCGTATTGGTCCGGGGCTTAAGTGGTTAAACAAAAATAGAGCGACAATTTTGAAAAAAAATCAATATTTTTTACTTTTTGCTATAAAAAATATCCCAAAAAAAGAAATAAAAAAAACATATTTTTCTCAGTTTAGACCGATACGTATTCTTCTACCTATTTTTGGTAAAAAAAAATAATAAAAAATAAATCGTTTATCGATTGGTTTGCGCAAAATTTATAGCGTTTACAAAATAGGAGATAGTTTTATTGCATTTTTATTTATATATATTTTTTTACTACTAATGGCGGAGATCAGCAATTTTTTTCGTGACCGCGACATTATGGCGGATACATCGGACAATTTTGACTCATTTTTGGGACCATTGTCATTTTCACAGCAAAAAATGCTATAAAAAAAAGGATTTTTGTACTCACCGTAAAATCCATTTCTCTGAGTTCATAGACGGACACAGCATCCTTTGACCTTAGGGTTATGCTTCTTCCTACCAGGAGATTTAGGCAGAATTCTACAGCACTTAAGGTGTTAAAAACTTTCCTTCATGCCGCTCCTCCCAGGGGGCGTGGCTCCCCCAGGCATAACCCCCACTCTGCTTTAGCAGCCTCAGTTCGTAACAAGCAGTACAAACAAAGGAGGGGTGGGTGCTGTGTCCGTCTATGAACTCAGAGAAATGGATTTTACGGTGAGTACAAAAATCCTTTTTTCTCTTTCGTTCATAGACGGACACAGCATCCTTTGACCTTAGGGACGTCCCCAAGCAGTGTCAAAAAAAATTCGAGGGGTGGGAAAATAACACAGCAAAAACAGGTTACACCCCAAACAAAACCGGAGTTACTCAACGGAGGAACTCCAACCTTAAACTGCCGCCTGTAACACCCTGCGGCCGAAGGAGGCATCAGAAGATGCACTCACATCCACCTTATAAAACTTTGAAAAAGTGTGGAACGACGACCAGGTCGCTGCCTTACACACCTGTAACACAGAGGCTTGGTGTCGGAAGCCCAGGAGGCCCCGATCGCCCTGGTCGAATGCGCCATGACCCGAAAGGGAGGCGCCCGCCCCTTCAGGGCGTAGGCCTGAAGCACAACCTGTCGGATCCACCTGGAAATGGTGGCCGACGAGACTGCCAGGCCCTTACTGGGACCGGACACAGACACGAACAGCGAGTCCGACTTCCGGAACGGAGCTGTCGCCGACAAGTAAACTCGAAGGGCCCGAACCACATCCAGAGAATGTAAAGAGGCCTCCTTCGGGTTCTTCGGCTGAGGACATAATGATGGAACAACAATGTCCTCGTTAATGTGAAAGGCCGAAACGACCTTCGGAAGAAAAGAGGGCTGCGGGCGCAGCACCGCCTTATCCTGATGGATGACCAAGTAGGGGGCCTTGCAATACAAGGCCGCCAGTTCAGACACTCGTCTGATAGAGGTAATAGCTACCAGAAAGACCACCTTCTGCGACAAAGTCAGCAAGGGGATCTCCCGAATGTCCTCAAAGGGGGCACGCTGAAGCGCCGAGAGGACCAAGTTCAAGTCCCAAGAAGGTAGCGGAGGGCGCACCGGGGGGGCCACATGCCGGACCCCCTGCACAAACGTGCGAACCAAAGAATTCGCTGCCAAGGGACGCTGAAAATAAACAGCCTGAGCAGAAATCTGACTCTTGATCGTGCTCAAGGCAAGAGCCTGGTCCACTCCCCGCTGTAGGAACAGCAGGATCCGGGACACCACGTAAGTACGGGGGTGCCACTTCATCTCCTCACACATAGAGATGTATGCTTTCCATGTACGATGGTAAATTTTTCGAGAAGTGGACTTCCGTGCACGCAGCATGGTAGAGATTACCGGGCCCGACAGGCCCCGGTCCTTCAGTACCTGGTTTTCAACAGCCACGCCGTTAAAGCCAGTGACCGTAAAGCAGGATGGAAGATCGGGTCCTGAGACAGGAGATCTTCCCTCAGAGGCAGACGCCAGGGGGCGTCTGTCACCAGACGTACCAGGTCCGCGTACCAAGAGCGACGCGGCCAATCCGGGGCGATCAGGATCGTTGGAATACCTTCGGCTTCCACCCTGCGCAGCAGGCGGGGTAGGAGCCTTAGAGGAGGGAAGGCGTAAATCAGGTGATATTGACCCAGGGAGCCACTGACGCGTCTGCCCACGGGTCCCTTGACCTAGCCACAAACCGTGGCACCTTCCGATTGAGACGGGACGCCAGAAGGTCCACGTCTGGAGTGCCCCATTTTTGGCACAGGATCTGAAACACCTCCGGGTGGAGAGACCACTCCCCTTGATCCAGAGTCATGCGACTTAGGAAGTCGGCTTGCCAATTCAGAACTCCCGGAATGTATACCGCCGACAGGGCCGGAACGGACCTTTCGGCCCACCGAAGTATGTGAGCGACCTCCGTCGCCGCGGCCGAGCTCCTTGTGCCGCCCTGATGATTGATGTACGCCACGGCCGTGGCGTTGTCGGACTGGATCCTGACAGGACGGCCCTGTAGCTCCAGCGACCACCTGACAAGGCACAGCTTGATCGGCAGGCGGGACTCCTCCCGAGTCCAGCGCCCCTGGGCTGACTGGGTGCCCCAGACGCCCCCCCAGCCGAAGAGGCTGGCATCCGTCGTGACCACTGTCCAGCGGCACGGAAGAAAAGACTTCCCGGACCGAAGCACCAGAGACGTCAGCCACCATGCCAGGGAAGACTTGGCCAGATGGCTCAACCGAATCTGGTGATCCAGAGAAGATGGGACCCTGTCCCATCGTGACAGAATCTCCTTCTGTAGTACCCTGGTGTGGATTGGGCATACAGAACTGCCTCGAAGGAGGCCACCATCAGACCCAGAACCCGCATGCAGAAGCGAAGAGATGACCACTTCTGGGTCAACAACTGTCTCACTGCAGATTGCAGGGTCAGCAGGTTTTGCGATGGGAGGAACACTTTTGTCTCCCCCGAATCCAAAACCAGCCCCAGGGGTTCCAGCCTCTGGGACGGAACCAACACTGATTTTCTGAGATTCAGAAACCAGCCGAACTCCTGCAGAGTCCGACACGTGATGGACACGTCCTCCTCTAACTCTGAGCCTGAAGAAGCTCTCAGGAGAAGGTCGTCCAGGTATCCCACGATAGCGATCCCTCGCTGCCGTAGCAAGGCCAGGATCGGGGCGAGCACCTTGGTGAACACCCGTGGTGCCGACGCCAGCCCGAACGGGAGGGCCACGAATTGATAGTGGTCCTCCCCGATCGCAAAGCGCAGATACCTTTGGTGGCTTGTGCAAACGGGAACATGCAGGTATGCGTCCATGATGTCTAAGGACGCCATGAAGTCCCCCTGGTGGAGGGACGCCATGATAGAACGGACCGACTCCATCCTGAATCGCTGCACCTTGACAAAGGAGTTGAGGGCCTTTAGGTCCAGGATAGGGCGAACCCCTCCCTTCTTGGGGACCACGAACAGATTGGAGTAGAACCCCCGAAACCGTTCCAGCGAGGGGACCGGCACAACCACCCCCCTGTCCAGAAGATCCTGGACAGCCCCGGACAGGGCTAGCCGACGATCCGGAGGAAGCTGGAGGTTGGATGGAAAAAAATCTGTTTTGGGGGACAAGAAAGGAACTCTATCTTGTACCCCGAGGCGACCACCTCGCAAACCCAACGGTCGGATAGAAGAGAATTCCACCGATCCACGAAGTCGTGAAGCCGTCCCCCCACCCGAGACCCGGGCGGGGGCAGACCTTCATGCGGAAGCAGGCTTGTCCGCAGGCTTGTTCGGTTTTTTGAACCAGGGGCGCTTACGCCCGGCAGCAAGGGCTTTTGCACCTTGCGGACCTTTTCCAGCCGCGCTGGCGCACGAAAAAAACCGTTTAGGGGGTAGTAAAAGTAGGACTTTGCTTGCGGCGAGGTTCCCTACCCTTCCCCGACTGAGGGAGCAAGGTGCTCTTACCTCCAGTGGCATCCTTAATGATGTCATCCAGGGATGCCCCCAAAAGCCGTCCGCCCTTAAAGGGCAAATCTACCAAGGCCTTTTTTGAGTACTGGTCAGCCGACCAGCACTTCAGCCATATAAGGCGGCGCAGAACCACTGCGTAGACAGAAGCCCTGGAAAGCAAAGGAATCTAATCCATATCCGCCTCGCAGAGAAACTTCTGACCCTGAATCAACTGTTCAGCCAGGTCCCTAGAGGACTCGGAAGCCCCCTGGACCTCCAGGTCCTGCAGCAGGAGCTTCGCCCTTTCAGTCAGCGTCTGAGCTACCAGGGCTCCGGCCAGAGCCGGCCTTACCACCGAACCCACCACCGAGAACAGGGAGCGGGCCACGGCCTCCACTCTCCTATTAGCGGGGTCCTTGAAAGCAGGAGCCCCCTCCACAGGCAACGTAGTAGCCTTACTCAGTCTGGACACAGGAGGGTCCACCGACGGAGGAGTGACCCACTTTTTTAAAAAAGTCCTCCTCCAGGGGGTAACGGTAGCAAAGCTTTTAGGAACCGTAAAAGCCTTTTGCGGTGTATCCCATTCCTTATACAACATATTGTCTAAATAAGGAACACAGGGGAATACCTTAGCGGTACGCGGTGGTTTGCGGAATCCAAAAGGACTGACACCGCTGGTGTCTCCGCCAAATCCTCTAAATGAAGAGCCTCACGCACCGCAGTAATAAGAGCTCCAACAAATTCCTTATCAGCAGACTCCGCAGCAGAGTCATCCTCGCTGTCCATGTGGGTTAAGCCCGCATCCTCTGACATGACAGAACCAGAAGCATCAGATTCTGCGTCAGAGATATCCCCAGAAACAGCCTCCGGGGGGGGGCGCTTTTTTACCCCCCAACCGAGCACTGGCTGCTTCAAACCTGGTGAGAAAAGACTCCAGGACAGCCGACACCGATTCAACAGATGTGGCAGGGGGAGGGGCGCTTAAGGGTTAATTCCGGCATTGTAAGAAATGAGGGGCCTGATTCAGGCTCCATATTGCTGTTGCCATTTCACCCCTACTGCCAAGGGCAGGAAAAAAGTCCCCCACAGGTCACCTCCCGGCCGCTAGAGCACAGCATGGGGCCCCCTGAGACTCACCACCCCCTGGTACAGCGCGGTCTGTGAAGGCAAGTGTGTGCTGAGGAGAAGCTGCAGCGCTGCGTCTGTCCCCTCAGATGATTCGCGGTCTTTTTTCCCCGCCGAAACGGCCACTAGAGGCCGAACTAGTGCTGAAAATGGCGCCGGCCACAAGAAAATGGCCGCCGAATAATACAAGCGCGGCTCCGGCAAAATGGCCGCCGTTGCGCAGTTTTAAAAAGACAGTGTACCCAAAAATGACAGTACACCAAAACAGCACACAGCACACACAAAAATGCCCAGAATGTCCACCACAGTCCCCTGCAGTGACACAGAACAGCCCCAGCCATACCCGAGTGAAAAAAAAAAAAAAAATATGAGCCCCAGGGAAAAAACCCCCTGCACAGCCGTCACCCAAAGGGGAAAGGAGGGAGAGGAATAAGGGAGAGAGGAAAGCAGGGGAAAACCCTCAGTCGACCTCCCAAGGGAAAACATTCCAGCCAGACCACTTACCTGAGTAAGGGGCCACTACTTACCTGTCCTGCGACTACCTGGCTGGAGGTATCCCAGACAGAACCAACGTCCGCGAACGGCATGGCTGTCAGCCAGACACACTGTGACAAGGCCATAGAGACCGGTCATATGTGTGCCCTAGAACCGAAGTTCCCCGGCCGCCCCTGGAGCAATGGGGCCTGTCGTGGACGTCCCAAAGCGGAGCTGAGGGCCGGCACACGCTCGAAGGCCGAACCTGGGGGGACTACAAGGGTCGAGGACCCAGCCTGTCACCCAGTCGGCTGTTGATAGAAGAATCGCAGGATTCAAAAATAAAAATAAAATAAAAAAGCGAGGAAAAAACTCGCAAAATGCAAAAAAATTTGCAAGAAAAAACTCCAGAGTCCAGGACTCCAGAGAGAGCCTGACTCTCCTGACGGTTAGGCAGAAACAAACTGAGGCTGCTAAAGCAGAGTGGGGGTTATGCCTGGGGGAGCCACGCCCCCTGGGAGGAGCGGCATGAAGGAAAGTTTTTAACACCTTAAGTGCTGTAGAATTCTGCCTAAATCTCCTGGTAGGAAGAAGCATAACCCTAAGGTCAAAGGATGCTGTGTCCGTCTATGAACGAAAGAGAAATGCATTGTTTACTGTGAAAATGACAATTGTAGTTTGGGAGTTAACCACTAGGGGGCGCTGAAGGGGTTAAGTGTGACCTCATATATGTTTCTAACTGTAGGGGGGGGCGGGGCTGGACGTGTGACGTCATTGATCGTGTTTCCCTATATCAGGGAACACACGATCAATGACACTGCCACAACGAAGAACAGGGAAGGTGTGTTTACACACACCTCTCCCCGTTCTTAAGCTCCGGAGGACCGATTGCGGGACACTGGCGGCGATCGGGTCTGCGGGCGTGGTCACGGAGCTTTGGACCGGGTCGCGTGCGTGCGCGACCCCACAGCTGGGCTTAAAGGGCCACGTACAGGTACGTGGATGTGCCCAGCCGTGCCATTCTGCCGACGTATATCGGCGTGAAGGGGTCCTCAAGTGGTTAACAATGCCTCCAATGGAATAGAGGACTCTGAAGACTCTGACACCTCCATGGTCAGGAAGAGATGTTGCTACTGATACTCCATATGTGGCGCACCACCCCAGACCAGGCACATCAAGGACCACGTCCACAGAAAGGAAGCCAAAAAAAACACCCCTAGCAGGCTGCAGCAGTGATAGGGTAATCTCAGTAGGACTCACCACCGCCTGGACCAAGTCCACCTATGCTGTGTGTAGTGTCCCCACCACAGTTTGGTAACCCATGTGGAGGAGTGCCAAACAGGTCAGAGTCACAGGGAAAGACCGCCTCGCCAGCCCGGAACTAGCTTTAGAGGGCCGAAAGATGGTCGCCGCCTGGCAACCACACTAAAATGGTTGTCGCTTGGTCCCCACCACAATGGCTACTGGCAGAATCCACGCCAAAATGGCCACCTGCCATATGGAGATACGACAGCGAAACTGGTCCCACCAAAAATGGTCAGTCCTCAACAAAATGGCTGCCAAACAAACTCAGAGGAAATGGCCACGCATACACCAGCAGGCCCCAAGAAAATGGCTGCCATTGCTACACCAAAATGGCTTTTGTTCACCCGTCCAGCAAATAGCGAACGTCGCTGGGAAACAGAGGGATCTATCATTCACCCACTAAACTCACAAAACGGGAGAGCAGCCTCAGAGCCTCCCCAAGCAGCCATGCAACAGGGGATGGACAAAAGGAAAAACCCTGCTTACCGAGCCTGGGGTACCTTCAAATTAAGGGGGAGAGAAAGCGAGGTGGAGGAGGGGGGAACTGGACACAAGACACCCAGGCCAGGAGGGGAGGAGACCACGCAGAGACGACCACCCCATGGAGTACCCACAGTCTGCCACTGTACCTGAGGAAGGGGTAAGGGGGAGATCTACTTACCAGCCCAGTGAAGCTAACACTACCGGCACAGATCCACCTCCCACCAAGGTGGGGGAGCCGTCAGCCAGAGTAACATGGACTTCAGGTGCCCGGTCATATTTATCTCCATAAGATGTTTAACTCAACAGCCGTCCTGGGCCAGAAAAAGGGTGTCACAGCTGAAAAGCTAAAGGTCTGCATGCGCTCTCCAGCCAGGCTTGGGTGAATACTAGATCTAGATAAATTAGCCTGGCATCCAGTCCTGCTGTTGATTAAAGATCTCTGCAAAAACAAATCCCAGCAAAAAAAAATGAAAAAAAAGAGGCTACAGAATTGCAGGTCCCACTTATGACACTAGGCTATATTATAGAAGAGGGTGTTTTTTTTTAAAACATAAAGAAGAGGAGGGGGTTTACTAACAACTAGAACTGATCATAGGTGGTTTTGTGCTTGTTATTTTTTTCTGCCTAGTGTCCTACTCCTGCGCTTTAACCTGCAGTCAAAATTATAAAGTACTATGTCCATCAATGAACAACAGAAAATGCACATTGATCTGCCAAATATTCAGTGTGCTCCTAACTTCAAGTTTGAGAAGAGTCTCTGCTATACTGTTTTCTTATGCTGGACTAGAACAACCCCTCATTATCTTCATAACTAAGGGGGAGTGTTCTGTAGTAAGTAGTAGGGGATAACTCAGACAGGGCTGACAACACTGCTTGGGATTTCACTACAACAGAGGTAGTGTTGTCAAGAGAGAAAGGAATGAGGAGAGGAAGGAAGCAAGGAGCATACCTGCAAAATTCAACCAGATTGACAAAGGCAGTAAAATCTTTTGGTTTGGTAGGATACAGGTTGGCTGCTGGGTCAGAGGTAGCAATAACCAAAGAACTGCTTTCAACTTCATCATCCTGAACACATGCAGATGAAAGACAAGGAACACATATTTTGTTACTGATAACACCTGTTAAAACTCAAATTACATCAAAACTGCATTTTCCTAATTCCAATTTAGATATACTAATATATTACCTATCAAACATGACACAATCAAATAAAGTTTTGGGGAAACGCCACAAGAGAATTACCTAAATAATTACTCACCCCAGAACCATGCTTTTCGAGTGTAAGGTCCAATTTCTCTATAATTTTTAGAACAGATTTTATAAGTTCATCATACAACAGTCTATTCAGAGATTGCAGAGGCGAATTTACAGTTTGAACTACTTCATCCGAGAATATGGTATCCTAGGACAAAAAGACAGGATGGAATTAACCCTATGCTTCACTGTAACTTGCACCTATGTTTATACGAACTGGTGAGCATCTACTAGAAATTCTATGAAGAAAGATTGATTGTATAATCCCAGTCTTCTGGATGGTATGTTGCTGCCTGCTAAATAATCATTAAGGGGCAGTTCAAAACAGAATGCGGCACAGAAAAATGCGTGTTCTATGCACGTTTCCTGCACTCCAATAAAAATGCAATCTGTTCCTGTGTGATTCTGGTGTAAACTGGCCCTTGGATTTGGAACAGGTGCGTGTTCTCCTCAACGACTAGTGAATGACTGTTGTACAAGCGCAACTGCATACTGAAATTAAATGTTTTCCTCGTAAATACAATGTTGCAATTAATGCAAGTCCAGAAGATAACATACAAAATGCATCTAGCTAAAATTTGCAATAACAAAAAGGAAAGTTTGCTGGACTTTTTACCGCATGCATCCATGCATTTAGTGAGCTTTAAATAGCAAGGGAATGTTAAATTACCTTGGTCTACAGATTAGTCCACATATCTGCCAATTTGTTCTGTACAATATGGGTGTGCAGTTTAGCATAAATCCAGGGGATGGAGGCTTAAAACGAATCCTCCTGGATACGTGCTCCATGGTTTTACTAAATGATTAGTCTCATGGTAGATTTTTTGGACAGTTGTCTGTTTTAATTATAATATGGTTATGGTGAGGAAGGTTCGTTATGAAGCATCTATGTTTTATATAATAATATTTTTTGATATTTGAGTACTCATGTTTAAATAAATAATTTTTTTAATGTTTTTTACACTTTGTGGCTCTAACAAAACAAATTCTAATATTACAGATAAACGTTTTAAAATGTTTGTATTTGTATGAATATATGAACTAGTATTTTACGGATTTACTAAAAAACAAATAAGCTGTTCATTTTGCTTAGTGAATGAGGTGAAGCTTTGCTGACTTACACCATCCAATCATTTGTAAAAGAGGCCCTGTCATGCTTTTTTCTATTACAAGGGATGTTTACATTCCTTGCAATAGGAATAAAAGTGACGCAAACCTTTTTATTTTTATTTTTTATTTTTTTTTTAAAGGACAGTGTAAAAATAAAAAGTAAAATAAATAAGAATTATTTTTTTCTTAAAAGCGCCCCGTCTTTCCGAGCTCGCGCACAGAAACAAATGCATAAGTCGTGCCCGCATATGAAAACAGTGTTCAAACCACACGTGAGGCATCACCGCGATTGTTAGAGCGAGAGCAATAATTCTAGCACTAGACCTCCTCCAACTCTAAACATGTAGACATTTTTAAACTGAGATATTTAAAGGGTAAAAGTTTGTCGCCATTCCACGAGTGCATGCAATTTTGAAGCGTGACAAGTTGGGTATCAATTTAATTGGCATAACATTATCTTTCACAATATAAAACTTGACTGTTGTCTTTTTTTTTTTGGTAAAAAAAGTGTATTTAAAAAAAAAAAAAAAAAAGTGCATTTAAAAAAAAAAAAAGTGCGCTTGTAAGACCGCTGCGCAAATACGGTGTGATAAAGTATTGCAACAACTGCCTTTTTATTCTCTAGGGTGTTAGAAAATATATATATAATGTTTGGGGGTTCTAAGTAATTTTCTAGCAAAAAATAACGATTTTAACTTGTGTAAACTGTCTGAAAATAGGCCCGGTCATTAAGTGGTTAAACGTAATACTTATAAACATTAAGATTGTGGATTTATTATTATTTATTGATTTAGCACGACATTATTGTATTTTTTTTTTTTTATTACATTTGGTATCACAGATTTTGGTATAGGCTGCTTTGTACTTTGTTTAACCCAGTGCAGAATGATTTCTATTTTTATATTATTTGCAAAGTAAGTTTTCACATTTATTAAGCTATGGGAAAATTCCATTTGCGAAAAGTGAACAGACCATTTGCCTTTTGTAAATCAACCCTATAATCTCAAATGTAAACAGAAGTCCCAGCATTAAGGCAATAACATTCTTTAATTTAAAAATAAATATGGCAGAAGGAAAACAGGAACACATACCTTTATTGAATCACAGTTAAGTAAACTTCTAAATAAATCCAAATAATCTTTGTAGGTAGGAATTTTCCACTTTCCTGTCCGAACTTCAGTGGAAGCTTCCCTTCCATCTGAGCCTTCTTTACCATATTCATCCTACGGAACACATAGTATCAACATTTGAAGAGAAAAATAGGATTTTTGTACTCACCGTAAAATCAATTTCTCTGAGTTCATGGACGGACACAGCAGCAATTGACCTTAGGGTAGTATCCTCCCTTTTAGGAGATTGACTAGGCAGAAAAACAGCATGTTGTTAAGTGTTAAACACTCCAAACAGCACAGTACCTCCCAGGGGGCAGTTCCCCCGGGTACATCCCCCATTCTCTGTCCTGCAGCCTCAGTTCGTAAACAAGCAGTACAAAGGAGGGGTGGGTGCTGTGTCCGTCCTTGAACTCAGAGAAATGGATTTTACGGTGAGTACAAAAATCCTGTTTTCTCTTCCGTTCATGGATGGACACATCAGCATCTTGACCTTAGGGACGTCCCCAAGCAGTGTCAAAAAATCGAGGGGTGGGAAAACACAGCAAACCAACTTCACCCCAAACAAACCAGAGCTCCTCAATGGAAGAACTTCAACCTTAAACAGCCGCCTGCAAAACCTTACGGCCGAAGGAGGCATCCGAAGATGCACTCGCATCCACCTTGTAAAACTTTGAGAAGGTGTGGACTGACGACCAAGTCGCTGCCTTACTGACGCTTGATGGCGGAAAGCCCAAGAGGCACCAATCGCCCTGGTCGAAGGCGCCGTAACCGGCAAGGGGGGCACCCGCCCCTTTAGGGCATAGGCCTGAAGCACGACCTGCCTGATCCACCTAGAAATGCTGGCCGACGAGACCGCCAGTCCCTTCTTAGGACCAGTCACCGACATGAACAGTGAATCCAACCTCCGAAACGGAGCCGTAGCAGATAGGTACACCCGTAGGGCTCAAACCATGTCCAAGGAATGCAACGCAGCCTCCTTTTGGTTCGCCGGCCGAGAACACAAGGATAGAACAATATCCTCATTAATGTGAAAGGCCGAAACAACCTTAGGAAGGAATGATGGCTGCGGCCGCAGAACCCCATTATTCCTGTGGATGATCAAGTAAGGGGCCTTGCAAGACAAGGCCGCTAATTCAGAAACCCATCTGACCGATGTAATTGCCACCAGAAAAAACACCTTCTGGGAAAGAGTCAATAAAGGGATTTCCCTAATGTCCTCAAACGGAGACTGTTGAAGCACCGAGAGGACTAAATTCAAGTCCCATGGAGGCAGTGGAGGACGCACAGGAGGGGCCACATGTCAAACCCCCTGTACAAACATACGCACCAGAGAGTGCGCCGCCAAGGGTCGCTGAAAGAAAACAGCCAAGGCCGAAATCTGACCCTTAATCGTACTTAAGGCGAGAGCCTGATCCACTCCACGCTGTAAGAACAGCAGAATCCGGGACATCACGTATGTACAGGGGTGCCAATTCATCCCCTCACACATAGAGATGTAAGCCTTCCAGGTACGATGGTAAATTTTCCGTGAAGTAGACTTCCGTGCCTGCAGCATGGTAGAGATCACTGAGCCCGACAGGCCTCGATCCTTCAGCCCCTGGCTTTCTATAGCCACACCGTTAAAGCCAACGACTGTAAAGCAGGATGAAAGATAGGACCCTGCGACAGAAGATCCTCTCTCAGAGGCAGGCGCCAAGGAACGTCTGCCACCAGACGCACCAGATCCACGTACCAGGGGCGGCGAGGCCAATCCGGAGCGATTAGGATTGTTGGTATCCCCTCGGCTCTCACTCTGCGCAGCAGACGAGGAAGAAGCTTCAGAGGCGGCAAGGCGTAGATTAGGCGATATTGAACCCACAGAGCCACCAACGTGTCTGACGCGTCCGCCCACGGGTCTCTTGACCTGGCCACGAACCGTGACACCTTCCGGTTGAGACAGGACGCCAGAAGATCCACGTCTGGAGTGCCCCATTACAGACACAGACTCTGAAACACATCCAGGTGTAGCGACCATTCTCCTTGGTCTAGCATTTGGCGACTTAGGTAGTCGGCCTGCCAGTTCTGTACCCACGGAATGTACACATCCGAAAAAGCCGGAACGTTCTTTTCGGCCCACCGGAGGATGTGAGCGACGTCCGCCGCTGCAGCCGAGCTCCGTGTGCCCCCTTGATGATTGACATACACCACAGCCGTGGCGTTGTCCGACTGAATCCTGATCGGGCGACCCTGCAGTCTCAGAGACCACTTGAAGAGGGACAGCCTGATCGCCCGGAGTTCCAGGACATTGATTGGCAGGCAGGACTCCTCCCGAGTCCAGCGCCCCTGGGCTGACTGAACACCCCAGACTACCCCCAGCTGGAGAGACTGGCATCCGTCGTGACTACCGTCCAGTGGCCCGGCAGGAACGACTTCCTGGCCCGAAGTACCAGATATGTCAGCCACCACACTAGGGAGGACCTGACCCGGACTTGGTAATCCAGAGACGAAGGGAGCTTGTCCCAACGTGACAGAATTTCAAAAAGAGCATGTGGGATACAAGAAAATGTCCGCCAAACTCTAATAAAGGCCCCCCTGGCGCCACCAAAATGGCAGCTGCGATGCACAGTAAAACACATCACACAGTTACACAGTGAAAAACACACAACAGGCCCCCCCTGCACACATGGCAATAAAAACAACACCCCTGATAGCAGACACAGCCCACAGCCACAGGATGGAGCCCCCCAGGCGGACCCCCCACCTCACGGCTGACCACCCAGAGCGCGGGGAAGGAGGGAGAGAGGAAAGCAGGGCGGACCCCCGATCGACCTCCCCAGGAATGCACCAGCCGCACCACCCCGCCAAAGCAAGGGGGCAGCTACTTACCCGTCCTGCGACCCCCCGGCTGGAGGCATGCCGGACAGAACCAACGTCCGCACAGTTACGGCATGGCTGTCAGCCATAGCTAAATGCCGGCACACGCTCGATGGCCGAACTTGGGGGGACTACAAGGATCGAAAATCCAGCCTGTCACCCAGTCGGCAGTTGATTGTAGATCTCAGGATCCAAAAATGCAGGAAAAGCAAAAAAAAAGAAAAAGCAAGAAAATTGCAAAAGAAAAATCCTCAGAGCACATGGGCCCAGAGGAGTCATGTCATCTCCTGTTAGGCAGAAAAAAACTGAGGCTGCAGAATAGAGAATGGGGGCTGTACACGGGGGAACCGCCCCCTGGGAGGTACTGTGCTGTGTGGAGTGTTTAACACTTAACATGCTGTTTTTCTGCCTAGTCAATCTCCTAAAAGGGAGGATAATACCCTAAGGTCAATTGCTGCTGTGTCCGTCCATGAACGGAAGAGAAATACAGTAAGAGAAAGATATTACATCATCCTATTCAATGTTGTCAGAAACCCTTTATATGGAAACTAAGCATTATCATATTGCATCAACTACAAATAACTGGGTATTTTTTTCCCTCTGGCTTTTTCTTTCTTTTACGGAACATTTTGCATGGAGATGCAAAAGAATCACAGTCCCTATTCCAAACTTCAAAACACACAAATATTTACTTTGCTGTATAGTATTCAAGAATAGTAATTAGTGCATGCAGTTACATATTAATGGGAGGGGAAAAAAAGCTACCTAAACAGTTACGACTAAAAGTGTTTAGTAGGAAAACCATTTTTCATCCCAAAAGCAGTTAAACCAGGGATATCTGTTTACCAAGCCTAGAAGCTGTGGTTCCCGTTTCAGTTTTTTCTTCCTTATATTATCATGTGATCCCGTTAGTAACACACCTAGGGTGACTATAGTCCCCCTTCTGCACTTTATCAATGGCAAGCAGTGAGGTCGCCTAATTTGGACTAAAATACCGTACTCCTCTCCATTACATGGTGGGGGTAATGTCCTGTGTAAAGTAAAAAATATGTAGGCTGACAATAATTTGTAATATTTATATTCAGTACGCAGGAAGTTAAAAGGATGAATTTCAGGTGTGCTGGGGGCATGGCTTGGCCATGGCACTGTGCGGCTGCATTTTCCAGCTCCCTGCAACATGGGCAGACAGACTTTCGCAGCACACATACCACAGCACAATATTATGCCTTCCGCAAGTAAACCCCCAGGGACAAAGCAAGGTCATTGGGGACAAGATATTTCCTCAGAAACTCAGCAACCCCATGCTCCCACCCTGAGTTCAATACGGACCTGTCACGCCCAGCTACAGTGCAATCAACCACACTGAAAAAGGTTGGGGAAGGCTCAGCCAGCATGTCCAACAGCTCCCTCCCAGCCTCAAAGTCGCTCAGATTCACCTATACAGCGCCATCCTTGGCAGCTCAGCTGCATCAACATAACGTGCTTCAGTCTGTGAGCCTGAGAGTTCAACTCAGATGGCTATATACTCTTTATCCAGCACTGCACCCATTGGTTATGCCTGGTTGAGGTTTTGGTAACCATACTGCTGTATTGTTACTGTATAAATGTCTACAAGCCATATCTTTTACTCCCCAATATTATTTTAAACTGATAAATATATAAATAAATTCAAATATTATTACATAAGTTTTGTTGAGTTCTTTGTCTGATATGCCCCATCCCATTGGAGGGTATTCTCTTTATGATTCACCTATACAGTCGGCGGTTATACCTAGGGCAGACTCCCCCCACTGGATCTTCTGTATCAACCACCCAGGATCAGCCCTCGGAAAGGGACTTACAAGACCTGCTTTCCTTTCTCCCTACCAAGCAAGACATCACAGAAATTGTGGCCTCAATTTTGAGTACTCTCTCTAAAGAAATACAAGACTTGAAACAGACTCTGTATATACTCGAAATAGGGCTGTGAAATATTTCACAATCAGGATGTGGCTGCATTAGAACAAGCTCAAGTGAACACTCACTGCGGCATTACTATGATGCACTTGTCGACTGATGATGGAGAGAACAGTAACAGTCAAAATAATATTTGGTTAAAGAGTATCCCTGAGGCTACCACGGGAGATCTTTGAACCAACGTTATTAATTCCATGACCCAACTACCAGACAAGCCAGTGACGCTGGACCGGGTACATAGAGTACAGGGCTCTCGTGTGGGTCCCCAAGCACCCGAGAAATGTTCTCGCCAGAGTACATTTTTACACTATAAAAAAAGGAATGGTCCAGGGGCCCAGTGGACTTCAATGGAGCCACGTTCCGTATGCTCACGGACCCATTCAGACTCGCTCTCGGTATGTGGGGTACACTCTGCCCACTCCTGGAAATCATAAGGAACTGGGGAGCCGCATACAACTGGGGCCATCCCTCCCAACTTCCTTGCACTCCATACTCATGCGCAGCTCCCAGACCTTTTTACCTTTCTGGAAACACAAGAGGTTCCAATTCCTGACTGGGTGACCTATTGGAGAGCACTGACAGCCTACATCCCCTGCCTCCCAGAACCGCAACAATCCAGCAGATTCAGGCCTCGTGCAATGTCGAGGGGCGCTTCAGTGGAGCATCCGATGCTACATAAATCATAGCTCGTACCTAAACGTGCAGGGATTGTCTCTGCCGAATGACTGACTGTCGCTCTCCCTATCTTGTTTAATAATGGAGCTCACCTTTTTACTATACTATAGCAATGCATTTTGATAAAGCATGGTCTCTAGGGAGTACCAACAAATATCTTTCAGCCCATCCTGCAGGGGTGCTGGTTAGGAGCCTCGGGTCTCAGGTGGGGGTCACCCCTGAGCCCCCTGGATGGTGGCAGTCCCTCTAAGTTAATGTTACCCCAGGGGGTTTGGGAGCCCATCTACGGACCACAGCTTGGCAAAACCATTTTACTAGTGGTGCCCCAGGTTTTGAAAGTACAGTGTTTCCCTGTTAGAATGCTTGCCTCATTGAGATTTGTTTAATGAACGGAGGCCGGATGGTAGACAACATGCTCCTCAGCCCAACATATCATTTTTGTTTTCATAAGCAGATGTCCATCTCTCCTGGGCAGTGAGTGGATGGATCCCCATTGCCTGTTCAAGTCTTACGTTGTTTAATATAGCGGGACATTACCGCTGGACTCTTTAACATATGTGGCTTAGTAGGCATCCGGACCTTAGTTGTTTTTATGTCTGTTTAATGTTTGTATTTGTCCTCATGTTCTACTGTTTTTTGCACCAATTGTAACCAGCATACATGGTGCGATGTTGATTGTTACTCCGTCACACTGGTCATTAATAGCTCATATATAGAGCAATAATTTTTATATTATTTTGTATATGACATCTTTTTGATACTTTAATAAACAACTGTAAATTTTATTACCTTGATCCATTATTGCCAAACTTTACCGATAGTAGCCGCTTTTATTTCTCCTGGGGGAACCGCTGTCTTGGTTCCCAACAGGGAAAATTCATGTTATATGCAGTTATTTTGGCTATGGTATTATCCCTTAATGGGAGTAGCAGAGGACCGTATGTCATCTAATATATAACTATTAGATAGTGAAGGAATTGTGCTATTATCCTTCATGCACTTACGTTGTTTAAACCCATCCATTGACAGTATTTTCATAGTGGGGAGGGAGATTATGTTATCAGACAGGTCACCACCAAATTGATTATGCTCTCCAATTACTAGAAGTCAGTTTTCCCATAAACCGTAGTTACAAAATATTCTAGGTGATCAGCATGACAGCTAAGTTCAATGACAATAAGATCTATATGTAGGTACTGAAGGATAAAAGCAATTCTGCTAAAACTGAAGGAAGAATAGCCACATAAACCAAGGCTGAAATCCCTCCATATGTGTGGACAGTTGTCATAAACCCAATAACATAATAAATATGAAAAATAAGTCTAAAGTTTATAAAATGTCATTTATACAGGTGTTTGGCACCTCTGTGTTAGTCTATCTGATCAGGCACATATAGGCATTTACAAAGGTGTATTTGAAGAGGAGATTTTACAGGCAGCAAAAAAAAAAAAAAAAGCACCAAAAAGGCATGTTCTGAAAAGAGCTTTTAAGCAGAAAAAACTTGGAGTATGCGTGTAAATGTATTCCAATAACCAGAATTAATATTCTGGCCAGTAGAATGCATTTACGTCCTATTGGATGTTTATCACAGTATAAACCTGTTATATCTTCCAACTTACATCGTTAATATTTTTGATGGGATCACTCTGGGTTTATTACCCCTGGTTTAGTCCCTAGCTACTGGTCAACTCCTGGAAGAGGGTTATACTAGCTGGACTGTGCGGTGGAGGGACAAGTGCAAGCCGGCCTTCCTCCTCTGCATAGAGCTGAGCTTTAAAAGGTCTTCATTGTAGTTCAAGCGTTTATTTATCCACCACCCCTTTTGTTTCTTAAATGCATGTTTTTTTTCTTCTTTCTTTTGAGTCAAAACTGGTGGTTATTGAAACTATGGACTGTTTCTGGATAGCTCAGTGGTTGCGAGTACCACCCGATTAAGATACGGGACTATACGGATATTCCTCAATTTTGATACTACTGTATGCCTTTACCGTTCTTGATCGCCTTAACAATGCAAAAAAACGTTTACTAAATTGTTACTTTATTTTGTAAAACTAAAACGATTGAGACAGAATGCATTTATGTTCAAACACCATATGTGCATATATACTGCTTATTTCATAAGCCTGTTTGCATGAGGCCTAATGCTATTTCTACATTTTACACATTATGTAACTGCATTACTAAGTTTGAGAAGAGCATGGTTTATAAGTATTACCTTTTCAAATATGACTGGTTTGGAACAGACCCGAATTAATCCTTGATGCACTGAAAAAAAATGTAATTAAAAAATCATATCAGTAACTTATCACGGGCAGGCAATTGTGAAGAAAAGGTGAACTTCACTTTTCTGTACAGCCTGTATACTGGAGGGATGGGAGGCACTTCTGGGAAGGAGAATTCTGATCTGCATGCATGTTATATTTTTAAAAACAAAATTACAGTAATCAAACTTCAAGTGTTGTTTTTTTGTTTTTTTTTGCATTAAGCAACTGAACTGAAGTTTAATGAGCTAAACCTAGTGGAAAAAAATTCCGGGGTCAGACTGCCCAAAATTGACTTTTAAAGTGGTTCTAAAAGACAGAAGTTTTTACCTTTAATGCATTAATTTGTGCGGGGGAGGAGCCAAAGGTGCAGACAGGGACCCCAGAAGAAGAGGATCGAGGCTGCCCTGTGCAAAAACATTGTACGGAGCAGGCAAGTATAACTTTTTTTTTTTTTTTTTTTTTTTTTTTTAAATGTCAACCATTAAATTAACTTTCAAATGAAAGGTAGGTTTCGAGTCAGACCCTGACTTCTTATAGGTTTCTGATACTCTGCCAAATCGGAAAACTCCCTCACATCCTTGCTCTGTTGCAGTCCACCTGAGAGTTTTGGGTGTTTCCTCCAACCTTTGCATATCCAGGTACCTCCATGTATCGGATCCCTGTCGCACTCTGCTTGAGTGCTTCCTCCTGGCTGATGAATGCAAATATTCCTCCAGTATTTTTTGATAACATACTTGTATTCATCATTCCAACAATTTTGACCACATTTCCTGCGCCTTTGTAGCTCACACATCCCCAAAACATCCCCAAAACATCAGCGATCCACCTCTGTACCTTTTCATAGGCCTTGTTGACTGACTCCTCCTCTCCAAATGTAGCGTTTATGGTTGTGGCCAAAAAGCTAAATTTTGGTCTCATCACTCCAAATGATTGTGTGTCAGGTGGTTTGAGGCTTGTCTCTGTGCTGTTTGGCATATTGTAAGCAAGATACTTTGTGGCATTTGCATAGTAATGGCTTTCTTCTGGCGACTCAACCATGCAGCCCATCTTTCTTTAAGTGCCTCCTTATTGTGCATCTTGAATCAGCCACACCACATGTTTTCAGAGAGTCCTGTATTTCACCTGAAGTTCATTTGTGGGTTTTTCTCTGCATCCCTAACAACTTTCCTGGCAGTTGGTGAATCTCTAGTTGGTCTATCTAAACGTGGTTTGGTTTCAACAGAACCCCTCATTTTCCACTTCTTGATTAGAGTTTTAACACTGCTGATAGGAATTTTGAATTCCTTGGATATCTTTTTACAGTGGGAATCGAAAGTTTGGGCACCCCAGGTTAAAATTTGTATTAATGTGCATAACAAAGCCAAGGAAAGATGGAAAAATCTCCAAAAGGCATCAAATTACAGAGGAGACATTCTTATAATATGTAAAAAAAAGTTAGATTTTATTTTCTTCATTTACACTTTCAAAATTACAGAAAACAAAAAAATGGCGTCTTCAAAAGTTTGGGCACCCTGCAGAGTTAATATCTTGCACTGCCCCCTTTGGCAAGTATCACAGCTTGTAAACACTTTTTGTAGCCAGCCAAGAGTCTTTCAATTCTTGTTTGAGGTATCTTTGCCCATTCTTCCTTACAAAAGTCTTCCAGTTCTTTGAGATTTCTGGGCTGTCTGTCACGCACTGCTCTTTTAAGGTCTATCCATAGATTTTCAATTATGTTGAGGTCAGGAGATTGTGAAGGCCATGGAAAAACCTTCAGTTTACGCTTCTTGATGTAATCCCCAGTGGATTTTGAGGTGTGTTTAGGATCATTATCCATTTGTAGAAGCTATCCTCTCTTTAACTTCAGTTTTTTTTTTTTTTTACTCAATACATTTTTATTGAAGGATTTACAAGGTACATATTCATGTATGAGACAACAAATGAAACAGTAAAACAGGATGGTACAACAATCCGTCAATTGATGGCGGAGGCGGAGTACGGCACACACAACTGAGCAGGTAATGTAACAGGTAATGTAACAAACAATTTGGGATACCAAATATAGAACATAGCATAGCGTAGTATTCCAAGGTGATCAGAGAAACATAAGCCCATTATAGGAGAAGAGAGGAGGGCGCCTCCCCCCGAACACCCCTACAGGGTGCTAAACTGTGCCCGTGTGAAGGCATCCCTCCCCCCCCCCCACGTAGGTCAGACCCTGAATGCCCATGAAGGCCTCATAAGCCAAATCATCAGCAGAAGGATTGTGAATAATCAGTGAAAGTAAAGAAAACAAAGGTAGGGTGGTGGGTAGTTAACAGTATAACACTGTAACCTCTACAAAAAGGCGTCATTCAAAGATGAGAGTCGAACGAATTGGCAAGACCAGGGGAGTCAGTCCAGTCAGTCCACTGTTGCCAGTTTCGGAGGTTATGTGTCTTGTCACGGTGACGTAATGCAAGTGTCGTTAGAGTGAGTGAGAGAGACTTATATAGCGCAACACATGCAAACTGAATCGCCTCTGGGCGCTTCATATGTATTCCCCGAGTGAACTTTTTGATCTTAGAAGAGATGGGTTTTGATCTTTCTTCTGAAGGCCAAGTGGTTCACCTCCAATCGGATGGTGGTTGGCAGAGCTTTCCACAGTCTCGGTCCTTGGACTGCGAATCTACGTTCTCCTTTGGACTTGTATCTGGCTTTGGGTATCTGGAGTAGATTTTGGTTGGTGAATCGCAGAACGCGATTGGGTTTGTGAGCTTTTATTTTTTCGCATAGATATTGGGGGGCGATTCCTTGGATACACTTATGCATTAAGCAGAGTGCTTTGAAAGTGATTCTGTCTTTTACTGGGAGCCAATGAAGGGATCTCAGAGAAGGTGAGATTGATTCCCATGTTTTTTTCCCAGTCACTAGTCGAGCGGTCGTATTTTGAACGACTTGCAGACGAGTGATTTGGTATTTGTGGAGTCCGAGACAGAGGGCATTTGCATAGTCCAGTCTGGAGTTGATAATTGTACCCACCACGACTGCTATGTCTTCTTTTGGGATAAAGGGGGTGAGTCTGCGTAGTAGGCACAGCAGATGGTACGAACCACTGACCACTGACCCTATTTGTGCATCCATTGTCATGTTGGTGTCGAAGATGACTCCGAGACTTTTGACTTTGGTGCTAGGGGTGATAGTTTTACCCAGAATGGGCGGGGGTGTCCATGTTGTTCCTGGATGATTTTTCATTGTGAAACAGGAGAAGTTCTGTTTTTGAGCCGTTGAGTTTGAGATAACTCTTTGTCATCCAGTTTTCTATCAAAGTAAGGCATTTCTCTAGTCCGAGATAATGCTCCTTATTGTTGCAGATGCGAAAATACAGTTGTGTGTCATCTGAATAAGAGTGGTAAAGTAACTTCTGGTTACTGATGATTTCATATGTAAAATGCGTATGGATAGTATGGATCACGTCTTGAAGAGTGGGGGGGTCTGGGTCTTTCCATTATCTAGTAATACTGAGGCGTGCGGCTAAGAGTATATGTAGTATGATATTCCTCGTTGGATTGGGGAATCGTTCTATAGTCAAAGACAGCAATGCCAGGGACGGTTGCTTGTCCATTTTTAGTTTTGTAACGTCAGAGATCAGTTGAAACACCAATTGCCAAAAGGAGGCAAGTTTGGGGCAATCCCATAGAATATGTAGTAAATCACCCTTTTTCCCACACTTCCTCCAGCATGTATTCTCAAGCGAAGAGTCAAATTTGGACAGCTTGTCAGGAGTCAGATACCAACGATAGGTTAACTTAAATGCAAGCTCCCAAAGAGTGGAGAAGCACGTGGCCTTATAAGTGGAGTGGCAGGCCTTTTCCCATTGATCTAGTGTGAAGTTTTGTCCCAGATCTTTTTCCCACCTGGTCAGCGCAATAGAGCTAGTGAATGTAGTTTTAGAGCGCAGTAAATTATATAAAATATATATATACGCTTTTGATGGACCATAGGGGATCTAAAGTAGATCCAGGCTTGTTGAGGGATTGTATAAGTCCAAGGTGCCAGAGAAGCAAGGCAATGTTTGGTGCGTAGATAGAGGAATGAGTCAGAGTTTGGGATTCGAAATTCGTCTTGAAGTTCAGAGAATGTTTTGAGTCGGTCAGTAGTAATCAAATTAGATAAGTGGGTTATGCCTTTGTCCTTCCAAGAGGAGTGGGATGATGAGGCCATCAAATGTTGTAGGGCTTCTATAGGAATGGGAACTAATGATTGTATGGGGTGAGTTGCGGACAACTGATGGAAACTGGCCCAAACTCGAATGATCGCTAGTATAGTCGGAGACAAGCGGGGTGGGTAGTTTTGCCCCTAGGTTGGTAGCGAGTAGCCAGGAAGAAAGGTTATTGCGTGGAACTAAGGATTCTTCTATTTTTCTCCATAATGTAGGAAGAGGGGAGGGTAGAAACCATTCCCTTGTTTGCGCGAGGATGGATTCCAGGCTACTAGAAAGGTACAAAACAAAACAAGATGATGACCCACTAGGTGTAATACAAACAGTCTGTGTGTGCCCAGGACAGTTGGATGTCACGTAGGTGATAGTGGTAAATAAACTGGTGGTGAAAACCAAAAAGGGAAAACAAAAGAAAAAATGCAAAAATAAAACAAGTACGGAACAAACAAAAAAAAACAGCAGGGGGTACAAACAGGTGCGCCAACAACAGATGGCTCAATTGAGCAGCTGACCAGGAGTGGGGGAAAGTTCAGCAAGCAGATGACAGAGCGCATGACCAGACCGGACAGGTAGTCGCTCAGTGACGTGGTGTCGGGTTCTGCTTTTTGTATTTTTCCCTGCCGAGACCAAAAGTGAACGAATTAGGGACTCCAGCAGGGTCTGGTTGGTTGCGGGAGGGTTCTGGGAGAATTCCCCAGGAGTGCAGAAGCTCCAGATGATGTCACTAGACGAAACCGGTCGAGCACCCATTCGCAAACACTCCAAGGATATCTGACACAGATGCTTGATTACTTCTTGCCAATTGTGAGTACCTGACTTTTATATAAAATATTTTTTTTTATCAAAACGATACTGTACTATGTGAGTACTCTCTCTCCTCTGAGATATACATCTAAGTGAAGGGGCCCAAACAAGTGAATACTTGCCAGAGAGCGACACAGGGCTAATTCTGTGAAGGCGTCTTACCCCTTGTGGGTGCCTGGATCTGGTGAGTGAGGGACCCACCAGAGCATGTGAAGAGGGAGCACTGAGCACACTGTCATCTGCATATTATATGAAGCACGAAGCACTTTTTCTGCATGGACTGTTTTATTTAATATCAGTGGATATTCACAGCACAGAGCACTTTAATTTAATTCATCTACTAATAATATATATATATATTTTTTTTTTATATATTTTTAATTTTTTTTTATAACTGTATGGACTTTTTTTCAAATGTTTTTCAAATGTTTAGTTGTTGATTTTTAGCATTATAGTCTTTGTTTATGATCTAGAAAGGGTTTGATATATATCCATATATACCCACACACCACAAATAACTATATAGGCAAGGATTCATAGGAGGTTACTGATTTATTCCTCATCTTAAGTTTTATTTTCATTTATTATTTTTTGGTTTTTACACAAATTAAGAGACGCCAATACCTACTACCTCACTCCCATCTGCAGAAGCTTCATGCCCCCTTCAAGGGTGGAGACGGTGTGAGGTATGCCATTGTAAGTGACCAAGATGGTCGCTGGATGGCGCCACTTGTATGTGATTTTGTGATTGTTTAGAGCTTTTGTGATGGACTTCAGCTGCCTCCTCAATTTAAGTGTATATCGGGACAGGTCTGCATAGAGCTGAATATCTGAGTATGGCGCTGGAAGTGGAGAGAGTTCCCTTGCCTTCATAAGGATCTGCTCTTTAGCCTGGAAAAAGTAAACTCTCAGGAGAACATCTCGGGGTATATCTGCATCAAAATGGTGGGGTTTAGGAAGTCTATGGAAGCGGTCAACAGTGAGTTCAATTGGGGAAAGCTCAGGGAGCATGCTGAAAAACATTGTGCTGTCAAAATTGAGCAGCTCTTTTGGTTGGACGGACTCAGGGATCCCGCGGATTTTAAGGTTATTGCGTCTGGAGCGGTCCGCGAGCTTCGCTTTGATCCATAGAGTGTCATCTTTCTGTTCAGTATAAGCATCTACCAAATCATTAACTGTCTCAGTACATTCCTCCATTTTGTTTTCCATAAATTGCATCCTATTATCCATACGTTTCATTTCTAGTGAAAACCTATTGATCAGTGATGACAAGTTAGACATGAGGGAAGACTGCAATGTCACTAGCATGTCCTTCATAGTGGTGTCCAGCACCGGTTGCCCTGTGCTATGGATGACTGCAGAGAGGATATAGCAAAATCGTTATGCAGGCCTGTACTTACTGTGACCGGGGCCCGGTCAGGGAGATCCATCCTCATCTTGGATTTTGCTGGACTCTGCGTTCCCGGGGTTGCAGGAGAGGAATCAGGCGGAGGGGAGTGCTGCAATGCGGCCCGTGATTCCTGTGGATGGGTGCCAGGGAGGCCTGTGAAATCCAGCAGCTGCCTCGCTGATCCTCCGGCGGCGCCATCTTGGATTTTACGGCGGGGCTGGAAGGAGAATGTATCCAGCTTCCTAGGGCCGCGATCTTGTGACCGTTTGCGGGTCATTGTGGCTGCGGGGCTCGGGGGAGACGGATTTGGTTCCGTGGTGCTGTTTGCAGCGGCGATGTCACCCGGTAGTAGCTTTGTCCGGTCCGGTCTGCGGAGCTCACAGCTCAGGCGTCCATACTCGTGCGCGCGCAAGCCACGCCCCAACTTCAGCTTTTTCATAGATGGCATCAAATTTGCTGAAATTTTATTGAATCCATTTTTCCTTCTACTCGTGAAATGTTCCCTGTGCCACTGGCTGCAATACAACCCCAATGCATGATTGATCCACCCCCATGCTTAACAGTTGGACTGGGGTTCTTTTTATTAAATTCTGTGCCCTTTCTTCTCCAAACGTACCTGTGTGCAGTACTGACCCACTGCCCGTCATTCCACTTACTGGCACCCAGCCTCTCACTCACCTTGTCTTGGCAGTAACTGAGGTAGTAAACTGGGTGTAGGAAGCAGCCAACCCATCTCCACAATCAAGAGCTCAGCAGACTGCCCATTTTTTAGACTTCATTCTTTGGGTTTTGGCGAACCCAGCTGTGGGTTATCTCCAGCCATGGTAGGCGGGCCCATTATACCCATGAAAAGACCTGGGGTGCCCAAACTTTCGATCCCCACTGTATATCCCTTTCCTGTTTTATACAGTTCAACAAAATTTTCCCGCAGATTTCTTGACAATTTTTTTGCTTTCCCCGTGACTCAGAAATAAAAAATGTCAGTGCATCACTGGCTGAAAGATGCAAGGGTCTGTCAGGGGTCCAGAAACGCATTGACATTTTATATACACACACACACACACACACACACACACACTAATGACAAGCAAACAGATCACAGGTGAGGATGGTTAACTTTTAATAGCCATTCAAACCCCTATGTATCAACTTGTGTGCATGTTATCAGGCCAGAATCACCAGGATATGTAAACTTTTGAGCAGGGTTCATTTGGCTAGTTTTGGTTAAAAAGTAAAACACAGTTGATTGATAATAAATGGCTTCAGCCAAACACTAACCATGAGAGAGAAAAATGTTTTTGTGTTATCATTCATATTCTCTGAAAAATGGCCAAGAAATCATAAATTCTGCCAGGGTATGTAAACTTATGAGCACAACTGTACTTGCCTTATTTTTTACAACCAACACATCTCACACACCAAAAAAAAACAAAAAAAACGATCCCATCTTAAAAAGAAAAATTCAGGAGGGATCTTTAGCAGGGGTTCTTTGACATTATGAGCACGTTTATTCTTCAACGTCAGAGATCTCCTGCTGTAAACAACAGAATTTTTTTAATTTTTTTACTGTTTTGATCCAAATACCTTTTCCTCCAATAAAAACGCCCAGTGTTTTAAAAAAAAAAAAGTTTCTATTTGTTTATACGGGGCATTTAATTCTGTAATAAATCCCAAATCTTCCACTCTCCTCTCTGTATTTTTGTATGTCACCAATTTATATTTCTCTGGGATTTTATGTCTTTCACCTCATCATATGAAGTATCTTATCGTATCCCTTTCTGCTTAAATCCCTAATGAATCCATTTGTTCTGAAAACATCTCTTCTTTTGTACTATTCCTTTTTATGTGGGTAAACTGACCTTTTGGAATATTTGATACCCATTTTGATTGATGCCAATTCTTGAACAGAATGCATGCATTGCCATCAGTGGGTGTGAATTAGATGCAGTGTGGATGGTCCTGTTCTCCATTTCTATGTTTAAACAAAAAATAGGATTTTTTGTACTGACCGTAAAATCCTTTTCTCTGACGTCCATGGAAGGGACACAGCTCCTTAAATCTTGACAAGTGGGTTATGTTCCCTGTTTACAGGAGAGGACTAGGCAGAAACATGTTAGATAATTAAATGCATGTTACATTAACAGAGTTGAAGAGCCCCGCCCAGGCGGTCCCTCCAGACATAACCCTCCTCCCTGCAGTATGCAGCCTCATTTCGTAACAAGCAGTACAAACCTAAAAAGGAGGGGTGAGTGCTGTGTCCGTCCATGGACGTCAGAGAAAAGGTTTTTTACGGTGAGTACAAAAAATCCTATTTTCTCTTATCGTACATGGACGGACACAGTTCCTTAAAGGGGTTGTAAAGGTTCGTTTTTTATTTTCTAAATAGGTTCCTTTAACTGGTTGCCGACCAGCCGCCGTCGTTTTACGGCGGCAGGTCGGCTCCCCTGCGCGAGAGCCCGTAGCTATACGTTGACTCTCACGCAGGCCACTAGGGGTGCGTGCGTGCCGCCGCGCTATCCCCCGACTTCCGTGCACGTGCCCGGCGGGCGCGATCGCCGCCGGGCACACGTGATCGCTCGTTACAGAGCGAGGACCGGGAGCTGTGTGTGTGTGTAAACACACAGCTCCTGGTCCTGTCAGGGAGAGAAATGCTGATCTTCTGTTCATACAATGTATGAACAGAAGATCAGTCATTTCCCCATGTCAGTCCACCCCCCCTACAGTTAGAACACACCCAGGAAACATACTTAACCCCTTCCCCGCCCCCTAGTGTTAACCCCTTCACTGCCAGTGGCATTTTTATAGTAATCCAATGCATTTTTATAGCACTGATCGCTATAAAAATGCCAATGGTTCAAAAATGTGTCCGAAGTGGCCGCCATAATGTCGCAGTACCGAAAAAAAATCACTGATCGCCGCCATTACTAGTAAAAAAAAAAATAGATAAAAATGACATAAAAATACCCCCTATTTTGCAAACGCTATAACTTTTGGGCAAACCAACCAATAAACGCTTATTGCAATATTTTTTTACGAAAAATATGTAGAAAAATACATATCGGCCTAAACTGAGGAAAAAAAAAAAAATTTTGTATATTTTTGGGGGATATTTATTATAGCAAAAAGTAAAAAATATTATTTTTCAAAATTGTCGCTCTATTTTTGTTTATAGCACAAAAACTAAAAACCGCAGAGGTGATCAAATACCACCAAAAGAAAGCTCTATTTGTGGGGGGGGAAAGGACACCAATTTTGTTTGGGAGCCACGTCGCATGACTGTGCAATTGTCAGTTAAAGCGATGCAGTGCCGAATCGCAAAAAGTGCTCTGGTCTTTGACCAGCAATATGGTCCGGGGGTTAAGTGGTTAAGCTAGTGCATTGTTGGTTTTCCTTCCATTTCCCTTCTAAATGTTTTTTTTTTTCATCTTTGTTTTCTTTGTCTGAATTTCTCACTTCCTGTTCCTTCTCAATAAGCTGTTCAGTAAGCCGTTCTAAATTACTTTCACCGCTCGGATGATGGTGGAAAGCTTACGGAGGAGAAACAGGAAGTGAGAAATTCAAACAAAGAAAAAAAACATTTAGAAGGGAAATAGAAGGAAAAGGTAAGTGGACCAACAATGCACTAGCATAAAGGAACCAATTTAGAAAATTAAAGACAAACCTTTACAACCCCTTTAAATCTATACAAGTGGGACGTCCCCAAGCAGTGTCAAAAACGAGGGGTGGAAACAGTATCAGTAAAACCAATTTTAACTTCACCCCAAAACAAGCAGAGGTCCTAAACAGAGGAGCTGCAACAGCAAACAGCCGTCTGCAAAACCTAGCGGGCGAAAGAAGCATCAGAAGATGCACTCACAGCAACCATGTAAAATCTGGAAGAAATGTGTAAACGCACGACCAAGTCGCCGCCCCGCACACCTGTGAGACAGACGCATAATGTCGGAAAACCCAGGAAGCACCAATTTCCCTGGTCGAAAGTGCCGTGACCGGAAAAGGGGCGTCTGTCCTCTAAGAGCATAGGTCTGTATGACAGCCTGCCAGATTAACAGAGAAATGGTGGTCCAGACACAGACACAAAAGGAGCGTCAGATCTCCGAAAGAGCCGTAGCAGGCAGATACACCCGCAAAGCGCGCACCACCTCGAAAGTAGGAAACGCAACCTCCTTAGGATGCGCCGGCCGAGGACAAATGGATGGATGAACAAAGTCCTCATTCAGGCGAAAGGCCGAAACCACCTTCGGAAGCACCACCACGTAATCCTAATGGAGGATCAAGCATGGCGACTTGCAAGGCAAGACCCCCAACTCAGAAACCCTTCTGACAGGAGTAATGGCCACTAAAAATGCCACCTTCCGAGATAGTGTCAAGAGAAGAATCTCTCTGATGTTTCCAAAAAGGAGGTTCCTGAAGAACCGAGAGCACCAGAGCCCAAACTCATGGGGGAAGAGGTGAACCAAGAGGGGGAATTAAATGGTGAACCCCTAGCACAAAAAGGTACCCACCAGGGAATGGGCCGCAAAAGGCCACTGACAAAAAACACAGCCAAGGCTGAAATCTGCACCCCAAATGGTGCTTTTTAGATCCATTCCAAGCTGTAAAAACAGCAGGACCCTGGACACAGAGTACGTCCGTGGACGTCACCCCATCTCTTCGCACAAAGAGACGTAGGCCTTCTAGGTGCGATGGTAAATCCTCCTGGAAGGAGACAACCTTGCTTTCAGCATGGGTGAGATGACCGAGACGAACAGACCCCGGTCTCTTAAAGTCTGGCTTCCAACAGCCATGTCGTGCAAGCCAGCGACTGTACCACAGGAGGAAGTAGGGGACCTTGAGACAGAAGGTCCTCCCGCCCTGGCAACCAACACGGTACATCCGCCACCAGGTGCCCAAGATCGGTGTACCAAGGACGCCGAGGCCAATCTGGAGCGATTAGAATCATCGGGATCCGAAGGAAGCAACTACAATGGAAGACAGACATAAAGTAGCCGATACAGACCCCACAGGGCCACCAACACGTCCGACGCGTCCGTACATGGATCAATAGACCTGACCACGAACTCTGACACCTTGTGATCGAGACGAGCGGCCAGGAGATAATGCCCTGCGAGTCTCACCTCCTGCAAGGGAGCTGAAACACCTCCAAGTACAGAGACCAGTCACCCTGGTCCAGCATCTGGCAACTCCGGTAGTCCGCCTGGCAGTATACCTGATGGTAGACCGAAGCCACGGCCGTGGCGTTGTCCGGCTGAATCCAGATCGGGCGACCCTTCAACCACCTTGACCACGAGGAGAGGCATAGTCTGATCGGTCAAAGTACTAGGACATTGATCGGTAGACAGGAGTCCACTAGAGTCCAGTGACCCTGGGCCGACTGGACCCGCCAGGCGCCCCCCTCAACCCGTGAGGCTGGCGACGGTCGTAATCATCGTCCACTGAACAGGAAGAAACGACTTCCTGGACCGAAGAGTCGGGGATCCCAGCCACCAATTCAGAGAGACTGAGTAGGTGGCTCACCAGATCTGATGATCCAGAGACAAAAGAGATTTGTACCACTTGGACAGTATCTCCCACTAGAAAACACGAGTGTGGAACTGGACATACGGTACCGCCTCGAAGGAGGCTTCCAACAGGCCCAGGACTGGCATTCAAAACAGAGAAATGACCGATTGCATGAAGCCAACACCCTCACTGCAAACTGAAGTGTCTGCAATTTCTCCAGGGGAAGAAAAACCTTTGTCAGGAGGAGTCCGGATCAACCCTAGGTACTCCAAGCGCTGAGTCGGAACCAGGACGAACTTCAAATGTTTAACACCCACCCGAATTTTCGGAGGGTCCACAATGGCTATAGACACATCCTCCACTAATTCTGAGCCAGAAGCTGCTCTCAGAAAAAGGGCGTCTAAGCAGCCCATGATGGCAAAGCCTCGCTGTCCCAGCAAAGCTAGGTTAAGTGGGAGCACCCTGGTGAAAACTCTTGGTGCTGACGCTAGATCAAAAGGAAGGGCCACAAACTGACAGTGGACCTCCTCAATCGTGAAGCACAGAATCTCTGACTTGCACAAAATGGGACATGCATGTGTGCGTCCTTTATGTCCAAGGACGCCAGAAAGTCCCCCGGATGGAGCGCAGCTACCAAACGAATGGATTCCGTGCGGAACTACTCATCGTTCACAAAGGCATTTTAGACCCTTGAAGCCCAAAATCGGACGGACCCCGTCCATCTTTGGGACCGAGAACAGATTCAGATAGAATCTCTCAAACCGCTAGTCCTGCAGGACAGGTAAAAATTACCCCGCAGCTTAGCAAGTGCCACACTGCCTCAGGGCAAACCGAAGAGCCGCAAGACTCGAGGGAAAAAAATCTGTTCGGTGGATAGGAAGGAACCCTATCTAATACTCCGAAGAGACCACCCTGCAGACCCACTGGTCAGCGAGCAGGGAGGTTCACCGAGCTGTGAACCTGCAAAGCTGTGCCCCCACCCAAGATACGGGCAGGGGGAGGCTACATACATTGGTGGGATAGGGTGCCGGCGTGTTCGGCTTTTGCACCCAGGGACATTTCAGTCCCCCAGTTGAGCCTTTAGTCTGCCCGGGAGGGTCAACCCACGGGCTCTGACTGACGCAAAAATACCGCTTCTGAGTGGGGAATGAAGAACCCGGCCCATGGCACGGCTTCTTTCCCCTGGTGGACTGAGGGAGGAGAGTGCTCTCACCCCCAGTGACATTCTTGATGTCATCCAAACGAGGTACCAAAAAAACTTGCACCCCTAAAGGGTAAATCAGCCAGGGCATTTTAAGATGCTAAGTCAGCAGACCAGCAATTCAGACAAATCAGGAGGCGCAAAACCATAGCCGAAACAGAGGCTCTGGACATCAAGGATGCCCCGTGTGGCATCACAGACATATAGAAGGCCCTGGACCAACTGCTCGGCCAGTTTTAGGGAGGGAGCTGGTGCTCCTCCACAGTCTGTGCAAAACCTTGCCCATTCAGAGAGTGTCAGAGACACCAAGGTTGTGGCCACAACAGGTCACAATGCATACCCCAGCTTAGTAAACATGGAGCGGGTCAGCGCCTCAGACCTCCTATCAATAAGGTCCCTGAAGGCAGGGGTCCCTTCCATTGGGAGGGCAAAAACCTGAGGAGAATTTTTTTTTTTACAACTCTCCTCAAAAAGGGGGAAAACCCCAGGAGCTGAGGAACTAAAAAAAGACTTCTGCTGCATTTACCATTCCTTATAAATGAACTAGTCAAAGAAAAAATAAGGAAAAGCTTTCACAGAGCGGTCTGATTTGCACAAAAAAGACTGAGCCCTCAGACGAAACCTCCGCTGCACAGACAGCATAAGGGAGTTCCAAACAGCGCACTGACAAGTGCTCTACACACGTTATAGGAGTGTGGGAGGAAATCGGATTAACCAGAGAAAACCCACACAGACATAAGGAGAGAGCATGCAATCTCCAGGCAGTTTGTGTTGGAGTCCAGATTTAAACCCGTGATTCTCTTGCTGCCAGGTGAGGGAGTGAACCACCACACCACCGTCCACGTCTCCATATAAAACAAAACCGGGGGACCTGAGCCGCAGCCAGGTCCTGGTCTGATATAGATCATTCCCCAGGGGAAAGCGGGGGGAGGGGGCGCCTTGGCCCTCACATCCGCACTCCGCTCTCACTCTGGCAATAAAGGATTCCAGGACTACTGACAAAATGTCTGTGGGAATCCCAGGTGCAGGAGCACCAGCTGCTACTTCAGGCATGATTGGGGAAGAGACTGACTCCATTTCAAAAACTCCCAGGGCCCTATTCAGGCAAGACTGAAAATCCACCCTCTTGCTGCGCTGAACGAGGGGGCCCAGGGGACTCACCATCACAGGAAAAGACTGCACGGCACCGCTGCCAGCCCTCAGTACACAGCGTGTGTGAGAGGAGGAAAAACTGAGGTAAACCGTGAGGAGACCTGTGCTGCGCGCCATAGGGACCAGCACAAGATGGCCGACCGCAATAGTAAACTGTGCCATAGCGCAGCTACAACAAAATGGCTGCCAATGGGATTTTCAATAGTAACTGAAAATCACACAAAAAATGACAGCAAAAAATAGGATTTTTGTACTCACCGTAAAATCCATTTCTCTGAGTTCATGGACAGACACAGCAGCATTGACCTTAGGGTTATACATCCTTCCTTTCAGGAGAGACTAGGCAGAAAAAACAGCACTTCAAGTGTTAAAATACTTCTCTCAGTACAGCACCTCCCAGGAGGCGGGTCCCCCGGGTACATTCCACTCTCGTGCATCATGCAGCCTCAGTTCGTAAACAAGCAGTACAAACAAAGGAGGGGTGGGTGCTGTGTCTGTTCATGAACTCAGAGAAATGGATTTTACGGTAAGCACAAAAATCCTATTTTCTCTTCCGTTCATGGACAGACACAGCAGCAATGACCTTAGGGACGTCCCCAAGCAGTGTCAAAAAAAATTAGAGGGGTGGGAAAAAACACAGCAAACCAAACTTCACCCCAAACAAACCAGAGTTCCTCAACGGAGGAACTTCAACCTTAAACTGCCGCCTGTAAAACCTTGCGGCCAAAAGAGGCATCCGAAGATACACTCACATCCACCTTGTAAAACTTTGAGAAGGTGTGGATTGACGACCAGGTCGCTTCTTTACACACCTATAAAACAGACGCTTGATGGCGGAAAGCCCAAGAGGCACCAATCGCCCTGGTCGAATGCGCCGTAACCTGAAAGGGAGGCGCCCGTTCCTTTAGGGCAGGGGTGGGCAATTATTTTTTCGATAGGGCCACATGAGAAACGAAAAAAATTTTGGAGGGCCGGGCCAAAAGGCTAAACTCAATACTGCATAAAATCAATTGTATTTCTTTATAAAAAGCAGTAAATATTGTTGGAAAACTGGGGGACAGAGGCTGGGGACATGGCACAGGAGGGGGACAGAGGCTGGGAACATGGCACAGGAGGGGGACAGAGGCTGGGGACATGGCACAGGAGGGGGACAGAGGCTGGGGACATGGCACAGGAGGGGGACAGAGGCTGGGGACATGGCACAGGAGGGGGACAGAGGCTGGGGACATGGCACAGGAGGGGGACAGAGGCTGGGGACATGGCACAGGAGGGGGACAGACGCTGGGGACATGGCACAGGAGGGGGACAGACGCTGGGGACATGGCACAGGAGGGGGACAGAGGCAGGGGACATGACACAGGAGGGGGACAGAGGCTGGGGACATGACACAGGAGGGGGACAGACGCTGGGGACATGACACAGGAGGGGGACAGACGCTGGGGACATGACACAGGAGGGAGACAGACGCTGGGGACATGACACAGGAGGGGGACAGACGCTGGGGACATGACACAGGAGGGGGACAGACGCTGGGGACATGACACAGGAGGGGGACAGACGCTGGGGACATGACACAGGAGGGGGACAGAGGCTGGGGACATGACACAGGAGGGGGACAGAGGCTGGGGACATGACACAGGAGGGGGACAGACGCTGGGGACATGACACAGGAGGGGGACAGACGCTGGGGACATGACACAGGAGGGGGACAGACGCTGGGGACAGGCAGCCACTGTTTAATCAATAACAATTGATTAAACAGTGGCTGCATGTGATGGCACAGTGGCTGCCTGTGATGGCACAGTGGTTGCGTGTGATGGGCACAGTGGCGACAATTGATGGCACAGTGGCTGCGTGTGATTGGCACAGTGGCTGCATGTGATTGGCACAGTGGCTGTGTTTGGGAACAGTGGCAACAATTGATTGCACAGTGGCTGCGTGTGATTGGCACAGTGGCTGCGTGCGATGGGCACAGTGGCTGCGTGTGATGGGCACAGTGGCTGTGTGTGATGGGCACAGTGGCTGCGTTTGATGGGCACAGTGGCTGCGTGTGATTGGCACAGTGCCTGCGTTTGATGGGCAGAGTGGCTGCGTGTTATTGGCACAGTGGCTGCGTGTGATTGGCACAGTGGCTGCGTGTGATTGGCACAGTGGCGACAATTTATGGTGGCGAAGTGGCTGCGTGTGTTGGCACAAGTGGCTGCGTGTGTTGGCACAAGTGGCTGCATGTGTTGGCACAAGTGGCTGCATGTGTTGGCACAAGTGGCTGTGTCTGATGGGCACAGTGACCCCTCCCGGCCCTGCCTACCGTTATCACCGCAGCGGGGAACATTACAGACAGCGTTCGTTTGAACAGCTGTTTTCCCCGCTGTGCATAGACACTCCCCCTTGGACGGATCTGTCCAATCGCGAGCAAGGGGGAGTGTCTATGTGACTCCCCCTTGCTCGCGATTGGACAGATTCGTCCAAGGGGAAGTGTCTATGCCATAGACACTCCCCCTTGGACGGATCTGTCCAATCGCGAGCAAGGGGGAGTGTCTGTGTGACTCCCCCTTGCTCGCGATTGGACAGATCCGTCCAAGGGGGAGTGTCTATGCGCGGCGGGGAAAACAGCTGTTCAAACGAACGCTGTCTGTTATGTTCCCTGCCGCGGTGATTAACGTGGCAGCGGCGGCGGGGGTGGGCCGGATTAAAAGGTCCGTCGGGCCGTATACGGCCCGCGGGCCGTAGTTTGCCCAGGTCTGATCTATAGAGAACTAAAGGGACAATTTATAAAAAAAAGAGAATAGATACTGTAATCTGCCCTCTCTGCATTGTTACTTCGAGATGACAAAAGGGGTTCAGTCTTTCGGAAAGAAGCAGTGGTTGAGGGATTGACCAGTAGTGTATTTAGGTTTAGGTGCTGCCCTAGGCCGGACTAAACTCGTGCACCCCCTAATTTAAATAAGACCCACCCCTTCCTGTCAAGGCCACATCCATTTTTTTGTTTAAGACCCACCCTGAAATTTTTGAGTGTAGACACTAGTTCTCGGCGCCTCGGGAAGGGCGGGCAAAGTATTCCCTTAATTTGCAAATATTTCCTCTCACTTCCTGTTTGGCTATGGGGCAGGAAGTGAAGGGAAATATCTGCAATGGGACAGGGTTGGGTAAAAATAAACTGACAGGGACTATAACCCTCCCTATAATACTAATATCTGTGGTCCATGCACCTTCCTGCAAGGATGCCACTGTTTCCCTTCTGACATTTAAAAACAAAGTGTTGCCTATAGTTCTACTTTAAGCACAAATTTCTAAGAATTTCTAAGAAGATATAACCATGCCAATAGTGCAGCAGAAAACATAGTACAGCGAGGAAGGTTTGTGGTCCAAGATGATAGGACAGTCAAAATTAGAAGCAGCTTGTATTACACTAACAGTGTAGCGCAAGACGGCGGGGACTCTTTCCATGCTGCCCCCCTGCAAAGTGCTGCCCTAGGCCTAGGCCTTGTTGGCCTAGGCCAGGATACAGCGTTGGGATGGACCCTCACAGCCTGAACCACATTTAACCAATAGAGGAAATTTTGTTTTGGTTAACTGGATCCAGACAGAGGAACGGAAAAACAATATCCTGGTTGAGGTAAAAGGCAGAAGCTACCTTAGGAAAGAAAGAATCTTGCAGAGGTGATGGCTGCAAGGAAAATCACCTGGTGGGTAAGAGTAGAGAGAGAATTATAGTATATCTAAAGGGTTTAAGTTGTGGTTTCCTGAAGTGCAGAGAGAACCAGATTTACATCCCATGGAGTCACAGGGGAACTGATGGGAGGAACTAAACAAGAAACCCCCTGTACAAAGGTCTTAGGCTCCATTCACAACTAGGCAGACAAATTCGCGTGGCTGTGTTTGGGAACAGTGGCAACAATTGATTGCACAGTGGCTGCGTTTGATGGGCACAGTGGCTGCGTGTGATTGGCACAGTGGCTGCGTGTGATTGGCACAGTGGCTGCGTTTGATGGGCAGAGTGGCTGCGTTTGATGGGCAGAGTGGCTGCGTGTTATTGGCACAGTGGCTGCGTGTGATTGGCACAGTGGCTGCGTGTGATGGGCACAGTGGCTGCGTGTGATTGGCACAGTGGCTGTGTGTGATTGGCACAGTGGCTGCGTGTGATTGGCACAGTGGCTGCATGTGATTGGCACAGTGGCTGCATGTGATTGGCACAGTGGCTGTGTTTGGGAACAGTGGCAACAATTGATTGCACAGTGGCTGCGTTTGATGGGCACAGTGGCTGCATGTGATTGGCACAGTGGCTGCGTGTGATGGGCACAGTGGCTGCATGTGATTGGCACAGTGGCTGCATGTGATTGGCACAGTGGCTGTGTTTGGGAACAGTGGCAACAATTGATTGCACAGTGGCTGCGTTTGATGGGCACAGTGGCTGCATGTGATTGGCACAGTGGCTGCGTGTGATTGGCACAGTGGCTGCGTGCGATTGGCACAGTGGCTGCGTGTGATTGGCACAGTGGCTGCGTGTGATGGGAACAGTGGCTGCGTGTGATTGGCACAGTGGCTGCGTGTGATTGGCACAGTGGCTGCGTGTAATGGGCACAGTGGCTGCGTGTGATTGGCACAGTGGCTGCGTGCGATTGGCACAGTGGCTGCGTGTGATTGGCACAGTGGCTGCGTTTGATGGGAACAGTGGCTGCGTGTGATGGGCACAGTGGCGACAATTGATGGCACAGTGGCTGCGTGTGATGGGCACAGTGGCAACAATTGATGGCACAGTGACTGCGTGTGTTGGCACAGTGGCTGCATGTGATGGCACAGTGGCTGCGTTTGATGGGCACAGTGGCTGCGTTTGATGGGCAGAGTGGCTGTGTGTTATTGGCACAGTGGCTGCGTGTGATTGGCACAGTGGCTGCGTTTGATGGGCACAGTGGCTGCGTGTGATTGGCACAGTGGCTGCGTGTGATTGGCACAGTGGCTGCGTGTGATTGGCACAGTGGCTGCATGTGATTGGCACAGTGGCTGTGTTTGGGAACAGTGGCAACAATTGATTGCACAGTGGCTGCGTTTGATGGGCACAGTGGCTGCGTGTGATTGGCACAGTGGCTGCGTGTGATTGGCACAGTGGCTGCGTTTGATGGGCAGAGTGGCTGCGTTTGATGGGCAGAGTGGCTGCGTGTTATTGGCACAGTGGCTGCGTGTGATTGGCACAGTGGCTGCGTTTGATGGGCACAGTGGCTGCGTGTGATGGGCACAGTGGCTGCATGTGATTGGCACAGTGGCTGCATGTGATTGGCACAGTGGCTGTGTTTGGGAACAGTGGCAACAATTGATTGCACAGTGGCTGCGTTTGATGGGCACAGTGGCTGCATGTGATTGGCACAGTGGCTGCGTGTGATTGGCACAGTGGCTGCGTGCGATTGGCACAGTGGCTGCGTGTGATTGGCACAGTGGCTGCGTGTGATGGGAACAGTGGCTGCGTGTGATGGGAACAGTGGCTGCGTGTGATTGGCACAGTGGCTGCGTGTGATTGGCACAGTGGCTGCGTGTGATTGGCACAGTGGCTGCATGTGATTGGCACAGTGGCTGCGTGTGATTGGCACAGTGGCTGCATGTGATTGGCACAGTGGCTGTGTTTGGGAACAGTGGCAACAATTGATTGCACAGTGGCTGCGTGTGATTGGCACAGTGGCTGCGTGCGATGGGCACAGTGGCTGCGTGTGATGGGCACAGTGGCTGCGTGTGATGGGCACAGTGGCTGCGTGTGATGGGAACAGTGGCTGCGTGTGATTGGCACAGTGGCTGCGTGTGATTGGCACAGTGGCTGCGTGTGATTGGCACAGTGGCTGCGTTTGGGAACAGTGGCAACAATTGATTGCACAGTGGCTGCGTGTGATTGGCACAGTGGCTGCGTGCGATGGGCACAGTGGCTGCGTGTGATGGGCACAGTGGCTGCGTGTGATGGGCACAGTGGCTGCGTGTGATTGGCACAGTGGCTGCGTGTGATGGGCACAGTGGCTGCGTGTTATTGGCACAGTGGCTGCGTGTGATTGGCACAGTGGCTGCGTGTGATTGGCACAGTGGCTGCGTGTGATTGGCACAGTGGCTGCGTTTGATTTGCACAGTGGCTGCGTGTGATTGGCACAGTGGCTGCGTGTGATTGGCACAGTGGCTGCGTGTGATTGGCACAGTGGCTGCGTGTGATTGGCACAGTGGCGACAATTTATGGTGGCGAAGTGGCTGCGTGTGTTGGCACAAGTGGCTGCATGTGTTGGCACAAGTGGCTGCATGTGTTGGCACAAGTGGCTGCATGTGTTGGCACAAGTGGCTGTGTCTGATGGGCACAGTGACCCCTCCCGGCCCTGCCTACAGTTATCACCGCAGCGGGGAACATTACAGACAGCGTTCGTTTGAACAGCTGTTTTCCCCGCTGTGCATAGACACTCCCCCTTGGACGGATCTGTCCAATCGCGAGCAAGGGGGAGTGTCTATGTGACTCCCCCTTGCTCGCGATTGGACAGATTCGTCCAAGGGGAAGTGTCTATGCCATAGACACTCCCCCTTGGACGGATCTGTCCAATCGCGAGCAAGGGGGAGTGTCTATGTGACTCCCCCTTGCTCGCGATTGGACAGATCCGTCCAAGGGGGAGTGTCTATGCGCGGCGGGGAAAACAGCTGTTCAAACGAACGCTGTCTGTTATGTTCCTTGCCGCGGTGATTAACGTGGCAGCGGCGGCGGGGGTGGGCCGGATTAAAAGGTCCGTCGGGCCGTATACGGCCCGCGGGCCGTAGTTTGCCCAGGTCTGCTTTAGGGCATAGGCCTGGAGCACGACCTGTCTGATCCACCTAGAAATGGTGGCCGACAAGACCGCCAGACCCTTCTTAGGACCAGTCACCGACACGAACAGTGAGTCCGACCTCCGAAATGGAGCCGAAGCAGACAAGTACACCCGTAGGGCCCGAACCACGTCCAAGGAATGTAAAGTGGCCTCCTTCAGGTTTTTTGGCCGAGGACATAAGGATGGCAAAACAATGTCCTCATTAATGTGGAAAGCCGAAACAACCTTTGGAAGGAATGACGGCTGCGGCCGCAGCACCACCTTATCCTCATGGATGACCAAGCCTTGCAGGACAGGGTCGCCAGTTCAGATACTCATCTGACCGAGGTAATTGCCACCAGAAAAACCACCTTCTGGGACAGAGTCAACAAAGGAATCTTCAGAATGTCCTCAAACGGAGCTTCTTGAAGCTTAGAACGGACTAAATTCAAGTCCCATGGAGGCAGTGGAGGGCGCACAGGAGGGGCTACATGCCGAACCCCCTGCATAAATGTACGCACCAGGGAGTGCGCCGCCAAGGGTTGCTGAAAGTAGACAGCTAGAGCCGAAATCTGACTCTTAACCGTACTTAAGGCGAGGCCCTGATGCACTCCATGCTGTAAGAACAGCAAAATCCGGGACATCACGTATGTACGGGGGTGCCAATTCATCTCTTCACACATGGCGATGTAGGCCTTCCGCGTACGATGGTAAATCTTTCGTGAAGTAGACTTCCGTGCCTGCAGCATGGTAGAGATCACTGAGCCCAAAAGGCCTCGATCCTTCAGCCCCTGGCTTTCTATAGCCACACCGTTAAAGCCAACGACTGTAAAGCAGGATGAAAGATAGGACCCTGCGACAGAAGATCCTCTCTCAGAGGCAGGCTCGTAACATGGTAGAGACCACCGAGCCCGACAGGCCTCGATCCTTCAGCACCTGGCTCTCAAACAGCCACACCGTTAAAGCCATCGACTGTAAAGCAGGGTGAAAGATCGGACCCTGCGACAGAAGATCTTCTCTCTGGGGTAGACGCCAGGGGACGTCTGCCACCAGATGCACCAGGTCCGCGTACCAGGGACGGCGCGGCCAATTGGGATCGATCAGGATTGTTGGTATCCCCTCGGCTTCCACTCTGCACAGTACATTGATTGGTAGGTAGGCGAGACTCCTGAGTCCAGCGGCCCTGGGCTGACTGGACACCCCAGACATCCCCCCAGCCGGAGAGGCTGGCATCCGTCGTGATCACTGTCCAATGGCACGGCAGAAATGATTTTCCGGCCCGAAGTGCCGGAGATGTCAGCCACCACACTAGGGAGGACCTGACCAGGCGACTCACCTGAATCTGGTAATCCAGAGACGAAGGGAGCTTGTCCCAACGTGACAGAATCTCTTTTTGCAATACTCGAGTGTGAAATAGGGCATACGGCACTGCCTCGAAGGAGGCCACCATCAGACCCTGCACTCTCATGCAAAAGCATGGGTCGTCAACCGCTGCACCGCAGACTGCAGTGTCTGTAGTTTTTACGTTGGGAGGAAAACTCTCACCTCTGAGGAATCCAGGACTAACCCCAGGTATTCCAGCCGCTGAGACGGTACCAGTACCGATTTCTGGGTATTCAATAGCCAACCGAATTCTCGTAGGGTTTGACAGGTGATAGACACGTCCTCTTCTAATTCTGAGCTTGAAGAAGCTCTCAGAAGGTCGTCCAGGTATCCTACGATGGCGATCCCGCGCTGCCTCAGTAGGGCCAGAATCGGAGCGAGCACCTTGGTGAAAACCTGTGGTGCCGAGGCCAGGCTGAACGGGAGGGCCACAAATTTAAAGTGGTCCTGTCCGATCACAAAACGCAGAAATCTCTTGTTTTTTTTGTGCATATGGGGATATGCAGGTACGCGTCCTTGATATCCAAGGATGCTAGGAAATCCCCCTGATGGAGCGCTGCTACAACTGAGCGAATCGACTCCATCCTGAATTTTTGCACTTTGACAAAACAATTGAGGGCCTTGAGGTCCAGTATTGGGCGGACCCCTTCCTTCTTGGGAAGTACAAACAGATTGGAGTAAAACCCCTGAAACCGTTCCGTTGAGGGAACCGGCACAACCACCCCCCTGACCAGCAGATCCTGGACAGCTCCTGACAGATCCTTCCGGCGACCCGGAGGAAGCCGGAGGTTGGTGGGAAAAAATCTGTTTGGTGGGCAAGAGAGAAACTATCTTGTACCCCGAGGAAACTACTTTGCAAACCCAATGGTCGGAAAGAAGAGACCTCCACCGAGCCACGAAATCGCGAAGCCGGCCCCCCACTCGAGATGCGGGCAGGGGCAGACCTTCATGTAGAAGCAGGTTTGTCCGCAGGCTTGTTGGGCTTGCGGTACCAGGGGCGTTTTTGCTTTTCAGCGGGCGCTTCAGCTCCCTGAAAACGTTTTCCTGCCGCACTTGGCGGGTGAAAAAAACACTTGGGGGCAGTAAAGGAGGGCCCTTGCTCACGGCCAGGCTCCTTTCCCTTCCCTTCCCTGCTCTTACCGCCTGTGGCATCCTTTATGATGTCATCCAGGGACGCCCCAAAAAGCCATTCACCCTTAAATGTTAAGTCCACCAAAGCCTTTTTAGAAGACTGGTCCGCAGACCAACACTTCAGCCACACGAGGCAGCGTAGTACCACCGCGTAGGCGGAGGCCCTGGAGAGCAAGGGGAGCGTATCCAGGGCCGCCTCACAGACAAAACTTTAATTCCTGTATTAACTGTTCGGCCAGGTCCACACAGAGCTCAGAAGCATTCTGCGCTCCAGTTCCTGCAGCAAGGACTTTGCCCGTTCGGTAAGTGTCTGTGACACAAGAGCCCCGGCCAAAACCGGTCTCACCGCCGACCCCACCACTGTGAACATGGAGCGGACCACAGCCTCAGTTCTCCTATCTGCGGGATACTTAAAAGCGGGAGCCCGTTCCACAGGTAACGTGGTAGCCTTGTTCAGCCTGGACACAGGGGGGTCCACTGACGGAGGAGAGACCCACTTTTTCAAAAAGGACGGACCGCAAAGTATTTTGGCACAGCAAAAACTTTCTGGGGCCGATCCCATTCCTTGTACAACAATTTGTCCAAATATGGATCACAAGGAAACACTTTTGCGGTGCGGGGTGGCTTGCGGAACCCAAAAGGGACCAGCATGTCTGATGCCTCCGCCAAATCCTCAGGTTTCTGAGTATCCTGCACCGCAGTAATAAGAGCTCCAACAAAATCCTTATCATGCGCTGACCCTGAAGCAGAGTCATCCTCACTGTCCGTGTGGGCCAAGCCTGCATCATCTGACATAACGGAAACCAGAGCCAGATGCAATAGCAGGGCCTGATTCCGTGTCAGAGACATCCCCAGAAGCAGGCGCAGGGAGGGGGCGCTTTTTACCTCCCTTCTGGCCACTTGCCGCTTCAATCCTGGCAACAAACGCCTCCAGGACTGCCGCCATAGCATCCACCGAGGTCGCAGGGGCACTAAGGGTTAACTCTGGCATGGTTGGGGTAGAAGCCTCCGGTTCAGACTCAATGCTGACCCACCGTATATGCCGCCCTAGTACTGCAAGGCAGGACCCACAGGTCACCCTCCCAGCCGCAACAGAGAGCAGGGGATCCCCCAGGAGACTCACCACCCCAACCAGACTGTAGTGCTGCTGAAGAGCTGACAGCGCTGTCCGTGCTGTGCCGTCCCTCAGGAAGTATTCTGCGGCCTTAGGCGCCGTTATTTCAGGCACTAGAGGCAAAAAAAATTCCAAGATGGCTGCCGACATGCAGAAAAACAGCATGTGGGCTACAAGAAAATGGCCACGATACATAGAACCGCGTCACCGGCAAAATGGCGGCCATACACGTGTTTAAAAACCCAGTAACAACACAGTAGAAGACAGTCCAGCACACACAGCACCATAAATGCAATAAAAAATAGCTCCTTACAGCAGGACAGCACCCCGGTGGTAATGGAGCCCCCCTAGGCGGACCCCCCACCTCACAGCCGCCACCCAGAATAGGGAAAGAGGGAGAGGAAGGGAGAGGGGAAAGCAGGGCGAAACCTCAGTCGACCTCCCCAGTAATTCACCAGCCGAACCACCCTGCCAAGGCAAGGGGATACTACTTACACATCCTGCGACCACCGGCTGGAGGCATTCCAGACAGACCCAACGTCCGCAGCAGATACGGCATGGCTGTCGGCCCGGCACACTGTGACTCAGCCATAGAGACCGGTCACATGTGTGCCCTGTAGCATATAGCTCACAGGCCACCCCTGGAGCAACGAGTCATGTCGTGGACGGCCCAGTGCGTAGCTAAAGGCCAGCACACGCTCGATGGCCAAACATGGGGGGGGAATACAAGGATCAAGATCCAGCCTGTCACCCAGTCGGCAGTTGATTGTAGATCCCAGGATCCAAAATTGCAGGAAAAATTCAAATAAAAGTGAAAATATCGCAAAAAATCTCCAGCGCACATGGGCTCCAGAAGGGCCATGTCTTCTCCTAACGCTAGGCAGAAAAAAACTGAGGCTGCATAATGCAAGCGAGTGGGATGTACCCGGGGGACCCGCCCCCTGGGAGGTGCTGTACTGAGAGAAGTGTTTTAACACTTGAAGTGCTGTTTTTTTTCTGCCTAGTCTCTCCTGAAAGGAAGGATATATAACCCTAAGGTCAATGCTGCTGTGTCCGTCCATGAACGGAAAAGAAATGGCAGCAAAACGCAGCATTTTAAACAATGAAAGCCCAAAAAGGCTAAACAGTGTCCAAACGCCTCTTTTAAAAAGACCCCAGCAGCAAAAAGAAACACACCGCAGTCCCCTCAGTAAGGTGCCCCCCCTCAGTAAAGTATTGCAGCAGAGGAAAAAGGAGCAGGGAAGGGAGGAGAAGAGGACCCCCGAACCCCAGGAATGCCCAGCCGTACCAACCCACCGAAGCGGGAAGGACTGTACTTACTCGTCCAAGCGAGGACTCACTGAGCATTCCTGACAGGCCTACAACCGCAATGGAGGTAGCCGTCGGCCCGGTCCACTGTGAGTGAGACAACACAACAGCCCAGTCATGTGTGGACCTCGGAGCAAAGCTCACCGGCCACCCCAGGAGTCATTGGGTATGTCGTGGCAGACCCAGCCTCTTTTAAAGGTGTGCTCATGCTCGCTTGCCGGACTGAGTAGACTACAAGAAACTATATATCCAGCCTGTCTCTCAGCCGACAGATGATAGAAGATTCTTTCAAGAAAAAATTTAATAAAATAAAAAATTTCCTCAAAGCGCTGGGCCCAAAAGGGAGCCATACATCCTTCTTTTGCCCAGGCAGAATGAAACTGAGGCTGCATACTGCAGGGAGGAGGGTAATGTCTGGGAGGGACCGCCCCCTAGGTGGGGCTGTTCAAAAAGTAACATGTATTTAATTATCTAACATGTTTCTGCCTAGTCCTCTCCTGCTAACAGGGAACATAACCCACTTGTCAAGATTTAAGGAGCTGTGTCCGTCCATGGACGATAAGAGAAATATACTTTATGTTCAATTACATCATAAATTAAAAAAAAAAAAAAAATCATGTTATACTAACCTGCTCTGTTGCAGTGAATTTTGATAGAGCAGCTCGGATCCTCCTCTTCTCCGGTCCCTCTTCTGTGATCCTGACACCTCCCTCCTGTTCAGTGACCCCACAGAAAGCAGCTTGCTATGGGGCACCTGACATGAGTCACAGCTCCCTGTGTCCATACAGATATGGAGCCCCGACATGGCCCGCTTCCTCTCCCCTTATTGGCCAGCTGACTGATTGACAGCAGCGGCAGCCAATGCCGCCGCTGCTGCTGTGTTTGAGCCGATCAGGAAGGAGAATCTCAGATGGGCGAGACACTCCTGGACAGAGAGGGTCCTCAGGTATTAGGGGTGATGAGGGGGTCTGCTAGAATGCATTAAGATAAAAAACATTCTGCCTTTACAACCACTTTAATACCAAATCTATTATCATTGGCTTCCTGGAGGAAAAAAAAACAAATTAGTCCCCGTCTCCCTTCCAATTTCTGAAGGTATCAATAAAATGTTTGTACATTTTATTTTTATTTATTTTATTTTATGTTTGGGTCATCTATTAGTATAAATAAACTCTCTCCCATCTGTCCATAAATAAGTTGGCTAGACTTAAATTTCACTTCCATAGCTCCTGCCTTTTCATGTGAAAAAAACTTTCCATCACACCACCAAAAGCAATATTTTAAACAAAACTGTAAACACCTCAATATCATTTTGTGCATTAAGGGCTCCTTCAGATGGGCGGACTCTGCCAGTGGATCCGCCTGCTCAGCGGGGGATTTGCTTGCTAATCCCCACTGAACAGGCGAATGACAGGCCTGTGTTCACTTATGCAGAGCAGACACAGACACAACCCGCTTTCCTCTATGGGCGGTCAGATGGAAATAGACCGCCTGTCCGTTTACATCCACCTGTCTTCTAATCCAGTGTTTTTCAACTCCAGTCATCAAGGCACACCAACAGGTCATGTTTTCAGGATTTCCTTTAGATGAAACGGCTGTGGTGATTACCAAGGCAGAGAAACTGATCAAATAACCTGTGCAAAATAATGGAAAGCCTGAAAACATGACCTGTTGGTGTGCCTTGAGGACTGGAGTTGAAAAACACTGTTCTAATCTGAACGGATCCCCCTTCTGTCCGTTTCTGGTAGATAGGATCGGATGTCGGCGGGTGTAAACGGATACGTCCGTTTACATCTGCAGCTCCATAGGAGGGCAATCGATGGTACGATCGCGTCCGCCCAAAAGAATGGGCAGGCGGACCCGATTGATCTACCACTTTTTGTGATTTGTATTGCACTGGTTGATCATTGTGAGCCATCAGTTATGTGCAGCACACCCTGTGTGTGTTTTAGCTTTTGAACACTAAAAGCTCTGGCGATTGTGGGTGTGAGGAAAGCACTCTGGTGTCTTTTTCACAGAAGCATTATAAAGAAGATTTTTGTGCATTTGCTCCGAGTTATTTTTTTAACGACTTTCATACCGTGCAGATTTCAGCACTCCTCTCCTACATGTAGAAATCTATTTTTTTGCTAGAACATTACTCAGAACCCCCAAACATTTTTTATATATATATATATATATATATATATATATATATATATATATATATATATATATATACACACACACACACACACACACACACACACACACACACACACATACATACATACATATACACACACACAGTGCCTTGCGAAAGTATTCGGCCCCCTTGAACTTTGTGACCTTTTGCCACATTTCAGGCTTCAAACAAAGATATAAAACAATTTTTTTTGAAGAATCAACAAGTGGGACACAATCATGAAGTAGAACGAAATGTATTGGATATTTCAAACTTTAACAAATAAAAAACTGAAAAATTGGGCATGCAAAATTATTCAGCCCCCTTAAGTTAATACTTTGTAGCGCCACCTTTTGCTGCGATTACAGCTGTAAGCCGCTTGGGGTATGTTTCTATCAGTTTTGCACATCGAGAGACTGACATTTTTGCCCATTCCTCCTTGCAAAACAGCTCGAGCTCAGTGAGGTTGGATGGAGAGCGTTTGTGAACAGCAGTTTTCAGTTCTTTCCACAGATTCTCGATTGGATTCAGGTCTGGACTTTGACTTGGCCATTCTAACACCTGGATATGTTTATTTGTGAACCATTCCATTGATTTTGCTTTATGTTTTGGATCATTGTCTTGTTCGAAGACAAATCTCCGTCCCAGTCTCAGGTCTTATGCAGACTCCATCAGGTTTTCTTCCAGAATGGTCCTGTATTTGGCTCCATCCATCTTCCCATCAATTTTAACCATCTTCCCTGTCCCTGCTGAAGAAAAGCAGGCCCAAACCATGATGCTGCCACCACCATGTTTGACAGTGGGGATGGTGTGTTCAGGGTGATGAGCTGTGTTGCTTTTATGCAGAACACAACGTTTTGCATTGTTGCCAAAAAGTTCGATTTTGGTTTCATCTGACCAGAGCACCTTTTTCCACATGTTTGGTGTGTCTCCCAGGTGGCTTGTGGCAAACTTTAAACGACACTTGTTATGGATATATCTAAGAAATGGCTTTCTTCTTGCCACTCTTCCATAAAGGCCAGATTTGTGCAGTATAGGACTGATTGTTGTCCTATGGACAGAGTCTCCCACCTCAGCTGTAGATCTCTGCAGTTCATCCAGAGTGATCATGGGCCTCTTGGCTGCATCTCTGATCAGTCTTCTCCTTGTATGAGCTGAAAGTTTAGAGGGACGGCCAGGTGTTCATAAATTTGCAGTGGTCTGATACTCCTTCCATTTCAATATTATCGCTTGCACAGTGCTCCTTGGGATGTTTAAAGCTTGGGAAATCTTTTTGTATCCAAATCCGGCTTTAAACTTCTCCACAACAGTATCTCGGACCTGCCTGGTGTGTTCCTTGTTCTTTGTGATGCTCTCTGCGCTTTAAACGGACCTCTGAGACTATCACAGTGCAGGTGCATTTATACGGAGACTTGATTACACACAGGTGGATTCGATTTATCATCATTAGTCATTTAGATCAACATTGGATCATTCAGAGATCTACATCTGCATTTACATATGCAGGCACGACTTACATATGCGTTTTCTTATGCGTGCGAGTTTGCGGGGGGCGCTTCATGTTTTATTTTATTTAAATTTTTTTAATTTTTACACTTTGCCATAAAAAAAATCAAAATTTGATCACTTTTATTCCTATTACAAGGAATGTAAACATCCCTTGTAATAAGAATAGTCCCCGATTGGTCCTCTCTCATCCAGCCACTACTGCCGTTTGCCACTACAGTGGGCGCACAGATCCAGTTTCAGGATCAAGAGCAGGGTCGGTAAATATGTCTCCAATACTTGACGACCCTTTACTTTCCTTTTCTGTATGAAAACCATTTGTAATGGAAACTGATAACTCTTGTGTTCTTTCATACTTGAAGCATAGTTTTTATTAGAGGTCGACTGATATATCAGCCGATATTTGGCAGTTTTTAAGAAATCGGCATCGGCCGATTATTGTGACAATTAGGCCGATTTTCGTCTGCTACACTAAACCTTGCTGACCAGTGCCCCGCTCCACCTACAGCAGCACGTGGAAAAAAATCCTTCACCCGCACCGCTGATAGCCTGGAGCTTAAGTGGTTAAACACCTCTGCTACACTGTGCCTTATGTACATATGACCTCTGCTTACCTCTGCTTACATTCCACTGATCCTGGGCTCTGTGTGACTACTTATGTCTGAATTATGACCCCTGTCCCCTGCCCTAATGACCTTATTTTCTGCCCTGCTGACCCCTGTACTCTGCCTTACAAACTCACTGACCTCTGTACACTGTCCTACCTACTACTGACTTCTGTACACTGCTCTACATACTCCTGCTTAAAACGTGTGGGGCCTGTTCAAACTAGAACGCTGTGTTTTCTGTGGCGGTTTCACCAAGCCGCATTCCAATCGCACTGCCCTAGCGATCTGCAGCGGGTGTCAGTGAGTGCAAAGTTAACGACATCCCAAACACAGGTCACAAATGCACTGCGTTTGACCGCATCGGATAGCATGTTACAAAAGTACTATATGATCGAGTTGCAATGCATCTCCAAAAGTAGTGCATGCACTACTTTTGGTGCCATGCAATTGAATTCCTTTCAAAATGTACAGAAGTGAACAGGAATTAGGATCTGTGCACTTTACATGCAGTTCCTAGTGTGAATGGGCCCTTAAGGTAGGCCAAGTTTGTGTTTTTACAATGATGGGCTTTTTTCATCTTATTTTTATAAGTTTTCTTCATGCTATCCTTTTAATTGGGGCCTTGCTAGTTAATTTTCGTATAAAAAAATAAAAAAAAGAGAAGTACTGCATACAGCGATCTTGAATCTCTACCATGTTGCTCAGGTAGATATCCACCTCTCAAAAGGACCCCCTAGGATGTTATTTAATTAAGTTTCTGATACATGGCATTAAAAGAGATGGGCTAGATTTTATTTTATTCGGGAAAGTGCCATTACACCCTTCCAAAGCAGCATTTAAAAAGGGAGGAAAATAGATTATGTAAATATACAAAAAAAGAATAGAAATTCTCCGTTTCCTGTTTATTCACAAACTGAAAATGTAATAACTAGAGGTCGACCGATATGGGTTTTTCTCTGGCCGATGCTGATATTTAGAAATCGGGGCGGCCGATGGCCGATATATGATGCCGATTTTTGCAGCCGATTTTTGGATTGGAATGCATTGTGGAGGGGGATGGATGGTCCTGGCAGTGGTTGGGAGATGCGTTGTGGAGGGGGATAGATGGATGGTGCTGGCCGTGGGTGGGGGGTGCGTTGTGGAGGGGGATGGATGGATGATGCTGGCCGTGGGTGGGGGATGCGTTGTGAAGAGGGATGGATGAATGGTGCTGGCCCTGGGTGGGGGATGCATTGTGGAGGGGGATGCGTTGTGGAGGGGGATAGATGCATAGTGCTGGCGGTGGGTGGGGGTGTGTTGTGGAGGGGGATAGATGGATGGTGCTGGTGGTGGGTGCATTGTGGAGGGGGATGGATGGATGGTGCTGGCCGTGGGTGGAGGATGCGTTGTGGAGGGGGATAGATTGATAGTGCTGGCGGTGGGTGCGTTGTGGAGGGGGATAGATGGATGGTGCTGGCGGTGGGTGGGGGTGTGTTGTGGAGGGGGATAGATGGATGGTGCTGGCGGTGGGTGGGGAATGCGTTGTGGAGGGGGATGGATGGTCCTGGCCGTAGGTGGGGGATGCGTTGTGGAGGGGGATGGATGGTGCTGGGTGGGGGATGCATTGTGGAGGGGGATGAAGATGATTAAGTTGCATTGTGAAAATGGATGAGTTACATTGTGAAGAGGCTCATATACACCCAGAGTCATACTCATTCATTTTCACAATGCAACTTAATGCCAGCTTGTTAGTCTCAGTCAGGTGTACCATCATAGGAGATTAAAGTCTGCAGGGGGCACAGCAGGACACATTACATTTTTGACTTGCCCTCCATCCATACAGGGAAGGAAGAGGAGGTAGTGCTGGCCGCGGTGCGGGTGAAGGATTTTTTTCCACGTGCTGCTGTAGGTGGAGCGGGGCACTGGTCAGCAGGGTTAAGTGTGGCAGACGAAAATCGGCCTAATTGTCACAATAATCGGCCGATGCCGATTTCTTAAAAACTGCCAAATATCGGCCGATATATAGGCCGGCCGATATATAGGCCGCCGATATATAGGCCGGCCGATATATAGGCCGGCCGATATATCAGTCGACCTCTAATAATAACTATGCTTCAAGTATGAAAGAACACACGAGTTATCAGTTTCCATTACAAATGGTTTTCATACAGAAAAGTAAAGTAAAGGGTCGTCAAGTTTTGGAGACATATTTACCGACCCTGCTCTCGATCCTGAAACTGGATTTGTGCGCCCACTGTAGTGGCAAACAGCAGTAGTGGCTGGATGAGAGAGGGGGTTTACATTTCCAATGAAGAGCTTTGATCAGCACCTGTCTGCCTCTGATCAGAGCCATTTTTTTTAATCAGCAGCATTTGGGGGGACAGTTGCACATTAGGTTCATGGTCACTAAAGAAACTATGAGCCTATAAAATATAGGATTCAGCAAACATAAGGCATAATGATCACGCCAGCCAGAAACAGGTCTGTGCCACTGGGTGCCCTATGTTGGTGACAGCAACAAGGTTAAAGCAGAGTAGAGGCCCACTTTAGAAACATTTTAGGTCATGTCAAGTTCATAAAGTAACGGCGATGAAGAGCAGGAACTTTTTTCCCTGTAAACACCTGTGTTGATCGTCAAATTAACCCGTGTCCCAGTGGAGTCCCATGAATCCTAGGCCTGGGCTGTACACTCTGCTCAGGTTGAGACTAAGCCTCATGCACCTTTTAGTGCTATCCTCCACCCTCATATTGTCAAATGCTGAAACGGCAGTGGACTGGTATAACACAGCTTTAGGCAGTTCCAATTTACTTTTTTTAACAGCAATAAACAAAAACTCACCCACGGTACTGATCAGGCTCCAGAGCACTGGTCCCTTCCCTGCCAGAGACAAGAACACCTTAATGATTGCCTTCCAGCAAGAGAACTGCATTTTTGGGCTATATTGCGGAAATGTGTCAATCTGGACAACCAGGAGACGCTCAAGAACTGGTGTGTATACTTCAGGTATCTGAAGAAGAAAAACGACTATATTAGCAATCATACATATTCACTGCAGGAAAATACACATTAAAAAAGCAAATGCAGCTGGAATCCACAAAACATGTACAGTAGGTGAACCCGATTTTGTGTCAATCTCGCTCTCTTTCTCGGCGAGATTGAGCACCTACGAGCCCCATCGCGGGAGCCAGCGCCGAGCTGGCTTGCCGCGATGGAGACAGAGCCGTCATAGAAGCGACGGGAGATCCGACTTGGATTCCCGCCAATTCTACACGTGTGCGGCGTCTGTTATGAATCCTGAGGGGGAAGTCCCCGCCGGATTTTAAATAAAAATCCGGCATGGGTCCCCCCTCAGGAGCATACCGGGCCCTTAGGTCTGTTATGGGTTGTAAGGAGAGCCCCCCCCTACGCCGAAAAAAACGGCGTAGGGGGTCCCCCTACAATCCATACCAGACCCGTATCCAAAGCACGCTACCCGGCCAGCCAGGAAGGGAGTGGGGACGAGCGAGCGCCCCCCCCCTCCTGAGCCGTACCAGGCTGCATGCCCTCAACATGGGGGGGTTGGGTGCTCTGGGGCAGGGGGGCGCACTGCGGCCCCCCCACCTCAGAGCACCCTGTCCCCATGTTGATGAGGACAGGGCCCCTTCCCGACAACCCTGGCCGTTGGTTGTCGGGGTATGCGGGCGGGAGGCTTATCGGAATCTGGGAGCCCCCTTTAATAAGGGGGCCCCCAGATACCGGCCCCCCACCCTAAGTGAATTAGTATGGGGTACATCGTACCCCTACCCACTCACCTGCAAGAAAAGTGGTAAAAACACAAATAAACCACACAGTGTATTAAAATATTTTATTTTTCTGCTCCGGAGGCCTCCCCTGTCTTCTTTATTAGCTCTTTTACCAGGGGGGGCTTCTTCTTTGACGTCTTCGGGTGGGTGGGGGCCGCCGTCTGGTTCTCTTCCACCGCCGGGGGGGGGGTGGCTTTTAAAAAAGCCCCCACCCCCCCGGCGGGTTTCCTCCGGCGTCTTCGGCGGGGCTCTTCTTCTTCCGCTATCCCGACGGATCTTCTCAACTCTCCGGGGTTCTCCTTCTGTCTTCGCCGCTCTCCGTTGTTGACTCGTCGCACCCCGGTTCTTCGTCTCGCTGTCCGGTGTCTTCTTCCGTGCTGTACGTCTTCTTCTCCTTCCGTGCTGTGATGAGTTCTTCTTCCGCGCTGTGACGTCATGTTCTTCACGTCTCTCCTTCTCCCGATGTTGACACGTCGCCTTTCCTCTCTGCAATGACGGGTGCGCGGGTGCATCGGACCTATATAGGCCTCACAATCCCATCATGCTCTGTACCTACCCATGTGATACCTACCCACGTGGGTAGGTATCACATGGGTAGGTACAGAGCATGATGGGACTGTGAGGCCTATATAGGTCCGATGCAAGACGCGCATCCGTCATTTCAGCGAGAAGGAGCGGCGTGTCAACATCGGGAGAAGTAGAGAAGTGAAGAACATGACGTCACAGCGCGGAAGAAGAACTCATCACAGCACGGAAGGAGAAGAAGACGTACAGCACGGAAGAAGACACCGGACAGCGAGACGAAGAACCGGGGTGCGACGAGTCAACAACGGAGAGCGGCGAAGACAGAAGGAGAACCCCGGAGAGTTGAGAAGACCCGTCGGGATAGCGGAAGAAGAGCCCCGCCGAAGACGCCGGAGGAAACCCGCCGGGGGGGTGGGGGCTTTTTTAAAAGCCACCCCCCCCCCCGGCGGTGGAAGAGAACCAGACGGCGGCCCCCACCCACCCGAAGACGTCAAAGAAGAAGCCCCCCCTGGTAAAAGAGCTAATAAAGAAGACAGGGGAGGCCTCCGGAGCAGAAAAATAAAATATTTTAATACACTGTGTGGTTTATTTGTGTTTTTACCACTTTTCTTGCAGGTGAATGGGTAGGGGTACGATGTACCCCATACTCATTCACTTAGGGTGGGGGGCCGGTATCTGGGGGCCCCCTTATTAAAGGGGGCTCCCAGATTCCGATAAGCCTCCCGCCCGCATACCCCGACAACCAACGGCCAGGGTTGTCGGGAAGGGGCCCTGTCCTCATCAACATGGGGACAGGGTGCTCTGAGGTGGGGGGGCCGCAGTGCGCCCCCCTGCCCCAGAGCACCCAACCCCCCCATGTTGAGGGCATGCAGCCTGGTACGGCTCAGGAGGGGGGGGGGCGCTCGCTCGTCCCCACTCCCTTCCTGGCTGGCCGGGTAGCGTGCTTTGGATACGGGTCTGGTATGGATTGTAGGGGGACCCCCTACGCCGTTTTTTTCGGCGTAGGGGGGGCTCTCCTTACAACCCATAACAGACCTAAGGGCCCGGTATGCTCCTGAGGGGGGACCCATGCCGGATTTTTATTTAAAATCCGGCGGGAACTTCCCCCTCAGGATTCATAACTGACGCCGCACACGTGTAGAATTGGCGGGAATCCAAGTCGGATCTCCCGTCGCTTCTATGACGCGCTTGCTGGGATGTGCTGTCACTATTCCAGTGAGTGCGAGGTGTCGGCGAGATCTCGGCACCATGTCGCCGAGTATCAGCGCGACGCTGTCGTGCTAAAAGCACAATATCACAAACACCTACTGTATTTTGAATCAGCATTGGTTTCTTCTAAATGTTTAACCTGAAAATACATTTTAAATGTTTGATTTTAATCAGATGCTTTAATGGGATTGAAGGCAGGAACTCCAGACAAGCAAAATTAAATAAATACACCAACACCAATTCTTTTGATAAATTATGGCCAAAGCTTTATTATTGGTTTAACAACATCGATGTCAGTAAACACTTAAAAATGCAATATTAAATTTAATAAATGTAACTTAACTACTGGGCACTTTCACCCAGTATTTTTGCCCAGGCCAATTTTCAGCTTTCAGTGCTTTCGCACTTTGAATGACAATTGTGCGGTCATGCAACACTGTACCCAAATGAATATTTTTATCATTTTCTTCACACAAATAGAGCTTTCTTTTGGTGCATTTAAACTGCTAGGGTTTTTTCATTTTTGCAAAAAAATTAAAATTAAAAAGGACCAATTTATTTTAAAATAAAGTAATTTTTCTCCTACACTGATAGGCACTGAAAGGTAGCGCTGATTGGCATATAACTGATGGGCACAGATTGACCTCACTGGTGGGCACTGTTTGGGCTGCCCTGTAATCAGGGCACGATGCTCGGTGCCCTGATTACCTTTACAAGATTTTCCTGTGAGGAGATGCCGCTTATCAGCTCTCATCTCACACTCTGTCAGTATCAGAAAGGAAAAGCCCATAAACAACACTTCCTTGTTTACATGTAATGGGCTATGATTGGAACATGGCGTGCACGCAACCACGGATAAACAAGGTGACGTCACAGAACGAGAGCTGCACTGCTCCCCCATCATTTGATGGTGGTCGGGAAGTGGTTAAGCACACAGCCCAGCCCATCACTCGGGCCAGATCAAACTTTAGTGTCAACAGAATAAAATCCGCCTCATAAAAACTCGACAAGGGACAGGGGGCTGTCCTGATGGTGGTGATTGGCAAAAACCTTTATCCGGAGCCCCTTGTTATAGGGGTCCCCAAGATTTCTGATACCTTCCTTAATGTGACTAAACTGACCAATCCACTAACAGCCCCCCAAAAATCTAGACTGTTCCTAAACAGCTAACTTTGCTTGGCCAATGAAAAAAAAAAACCCTATTAACTAATATCCTACGGGACTTCGAAACCTCCCCTGCCTCAATCCCATGAGGAAAGGGGGGCCTTGAAACTGGCTTCCCCTTCCTTTATCTTCACATTCCTCCAGTTCATAAGACATTCATAAAAGGAACCTGTACGGAATTTTTCCCCTGACCCTTCTACAGGGAATGTACTGCATTTTCATGCACGTTCTGCCATACAAAAGTTATTTTTGTACCAAGTATTAAATCCTCTTCCCCCTATTGATGGGTTAAAACAGCTGCCAGCGTGGTTTTTTTGCCATCTGTGTCTCATTGAGCAGAACTGCCTTTATTTCTTGTCCTGTAGACGCAACAGGAAGGGAGAGGATGTCCTCCAATTTGAGAGAAATTCTTTCTTAGACAGATGTCATTGGAACAAGTGTCCCCTTTCTGCCTCAATGTTTTTAATTATATAACTCCCCAGTGGATAAAGTGCATATAGGTCCTGTTCTCATCGATGGCTACGTTGTCCCCTAAACACACCTCCATAGATCCAGCCCCTTTTGAAATCCATATTATGGGAGTTCCTGAGAGGGAGGTGCTGCCTAGCACACAGACTTGCCCCCTCAAATCTGAGTGATCTGTCACCATCATGAACAATCAATGATGCTTGTTTACTCATAATAGAAAAAGTATAAAGTATATGCATGTGTACAAATATCTGCAGTTACATTACACAGAGCCACACCTTTGAATGATGTTTTAACATTATGAATGAGCAAGCAGCACTGCGGCTCCCTGTGTGTCCATCAGGGCTTCTTGTATACATACACAGTCCAGTCAATGGATCATAGAGTGCTGCAGTGCTGCCATAGGCAACTTCTCCTCTTACAACCATTTTCCCTTAATCAAGAGGCTCTCCAAAACACTTTCCCAGCAAGGCATCCATAATCATGACATTCCAATTAATCAGAAAATAGGATTTTTGTACTCACCGTAAAATCCTCTTCTCGGAGTTCATGGATGGACACAGCCTTAATCTTGACAAAGTGGGTATTAGCCTTCATTCAGGAGTGACTAGGCAGAATGTGTTAACATCAAAGCTGAACAGCCATGAACTCTGAGAAAAGGATTTCACGGTGAGTAAAAAAATCCTATTTTCTCTTTCGTTCATGGACGGACACAGCCTTAATCTTGACAAAGTGGGACGTCCCAAAGCAGTGTCAAAAAACGAGGGGTGGGATCAGCATAAAATTAAACTTCACCCAAAAACAAAACCGAGCTCATCAACTGAGTTGCAACTCTAAACAGCCGTCTGCAAAACGTTGCAGCCAAAAGTAGCATCCAAAGATGCACTCACATCAACTTTGTAAAGTTTAGTGAAAGTGTGAGCGGACGACCAGGTCGCCGCCTTACACAACTGGGAAACCGACGTTTGCTGTCGGAAAGCCCCAGAGGCACCCATTGCCCTGGTTAAATGTGCCGTGACAGGAAAGGGGGGCGCCCGACCCTTTATGGCGTAAGCCTGAATCACGATGTGTCGGATCCACCTCGAGATTGTGGCAGACAAGACCGCTAGTCCCATCTTGGGACCAGCCACCGAAACAAACAGTGAGTCTGACCTCCGGAATGGAGCCGTAATAAATAAGTATACTCTCAGAGCTCGGACAATGTTCAAGGAATACAACATCGTCTCCTTAGGATTCGATGGATGAGGACACAAGGATGGAAGTACAATGTCTTCATTGAGATGGAAGGCCAAAACGACCTTAAGCAGAAAAGAAGGCTGCGGACGCAGCACCACCTTATCCTTGTGGAAGATCAGATAGGGAGCCTTGCATGACAAGGCTGCCAGCTCAGAAACCTGTCTGTCTGATGTAACGGCCACCAAAAAAAGAAAATTCTGAGAAAGTGTCAACAAGGGAATTTCACCAATGTTCTCAAACAGCGGTTTCTGAAGCACCGAGAGGCTATGCCATTAATGCCAGTAACTGTAAGCAGGATGGTGTATGGGACCTTGCGACAGCAGGTCCTCTCATAGCGGTAGACGCCAAGGGACGTCTGCTATTCAAGCCCCACGGAGGTAGTGGAGGGCGGACAGGAGGGGCCACATGCCGAGCTCCCTGTACAAACGTTCTCACTAGAGAGTGAGCCGCCAGGGGTCATTGAAAAAAAAAACTGCCCCATAATCGTACTTCAAGCTAACTTTTTGTCCGCCCCACGCTGTAAGAACAGCAGGACTCCGGAAACCAAATAAGCACGCGGATGCCACCTCATTTCCTCACAAATGGATATGTAGGCCTTCCAAGTGCGATGGTAAATCTTCCTAGAGGACGACTTCCGAGCACTCCTCCTGGTAGAGATCACGGAGTCTGACAGGCCCCGTTCTCTTAGCACCTGGCACTCAATAGCCATGCAGTTAAAGCCAGTGACTTTAAAACAGGACAGCGTATGGGACCTTGCGACAGCAGGCCCTTTCGTAGCGGTAGACGCCAAGGGGCGTCTGCTACGAGACGCACTAGATCGGCGTACCAAGGACGCCAAGGCCAACCCGGAGCAATTAGGATCATTGGAATCCTCCCTGCCTCCACTCTGCAAAGCAGATGAGGAAGGAGCTTCAGAGGAGGGAAGGTATAGATTAACCGGTACCGACTCCACGGTGCCACCAACGCATCTGTCGCGTCTTCCCCTGGGTCTCTTGAACAGGCCACAAACCTCAATACCTTCTGATTGAGTTGAGACGTCAGGAGATCTACGTCTGGCGTGCCCCAACTTTGTTAAAGGAGCTGAAACACATCCGGGTGCAGAGACCATTCTCCTTGGTCCAGCATCTGGCGACTCAGGAAGTCTGCCTGCCAGGTTTCCGCGCTCTAAATGTATACGGCTGACAGAGCCAGTACGCTCCTTTCTGCCCACCTTAGAATGTGAGTGACCTCCGATGCGGCAGCCGAGCTTCTTGTTCCAACCTTGATGGTTGACATACGCCCCTGTAGCCTTTGAGACCATGTGGAGAGGCACAGTGAAATTGAGCATACGGTACCGCCTTGAAGGAGGCTACCATGAGGGCCAAGGCTCGCATGCAAAGCGTAGTGACAACCATCTTTGGGATGTCAACTGCCGCACTGCAGCCCGAAGGGTCTGCAACTTTCCCACAGGGAGAAAAACTTTCACCTCTGAGGAGTCCAGAATCAACCCCAGATCCAATACTGACTTCTGAGTATTCAGCACCCAACCAAAGTCTCAGAGGTTCTGACAGGTTATAGGACACGCTCACCTCTAATTCTGAGCTTAAAGTGGCCCTCAGAAGAAGATCGTCCAAGTAGCCCACGATAGCGATGCCACGCTGTCTTAGTAGGGCCAGAATCGGGGCGAGCACCTTGGTGGACACCCTCGTTGCCGATATCAGGCCAAAGGGGAGAGCCACAAATTGGTAGTGGTCTTCCCCAACCGCAAAGTGCAGACATCTCCGATGCCTGGTGCATATTGGGACATGCAAATAATAGGATTTTTATAACAGTTTACCTGTAAAATCCTTTTCTTGGAGTACATCACGGGACACAGAGAAGCATAGTAATTACTATGTGGGTTATAGAATAGAGAGTGTGCGCTGAATATATATAATAATAGTATTAAACAATATTTAAAACTAAATATGAATACTAGACATCAAAGAAGAAACAAAGTATTATGGTGAATCAATATATCCAGTCCCTGGATATTATTGATATTATAGTGATAATCAAAAAAGGTGATAAACAAATATGGGTCCACAATCAAAAATAAGAAAAAGTAAAAAAGTCCAGTGGCGACGTTTTTAAAGCTGGAAAAATGAATTCCCATAAGTGATTTCTTAATTGAAAGAGGTGTCGTGTTTTCAATCAATATGATCCACCTTCACCGTGATTTGGTCAAAACACCCAATGTGAGTAAATAGGCAGGCTCCTTACCAGATGGAATTGCCCCCAATTTTGATATCAAAAAGGGAGGACAATTAAGGCTTTGACAGGATCACCTGCATATGAATGGGATACGTCCTGACAGCAGTGTTGGAAACAATCATCGATTCTCGGATTTGTGCATGGAAAATAAATGGTGGCAAAACATAGCGTAATTCGTTTTAATAGGATAGTCCAATATGGACTTCGATTCACTGCTACGTCAAGCCTAGCATCAATCAACTACCTGGATTTAATTCTTACCAAAAATAGGGATAAAATCAGTACTCGCACATATTTTAAGAGCACGGATAGGAACGCATATGTACCTACCAACAGTTGCCACCACCCAAAATGGTTGAGCACTATCCCCAAAGGACAATATATGAGGATCCGCCGAAACTGCGATATGGCCACAGATTTTCAATCACAATCTGAAATTCTGACAGAAAAGTTTAAGGAAAAAGGTTATTCTTTACAAACACTAGAAAAAACTACTCTAGAAGTATTGAACATGGACCGAGAAGAACTTCTGACCACCAAAAAGAAGAAACCGTTCTCATCAGAAATGGCCTTCTTTTCAGGTTTCCATAGGCAATACCTAAGTATTGAAAAAATCTTTAAAAAACATTGGCCAATACTGCTAAAAGACAATGATTTGGCTGCTATCCTACCCCCTAAACCAAAATTTGTGTATAGAAGAGCACCAGGGTTACGGAACATCATTGCTCCAAATGTACCTGACCCCCCACCACGACCTCTAACTTTCCTCGATGGGTCTGGCTTTCATCACTGCACTAGGTGCAAATCATGTAAGAGCACTAGCCGAATAAGCAGAAAAGTAACTCAATTCAAATCTAACGTCACACAGAAAGAATACAAGGTGAAACCCCTTATAACATGTGACTCACATCATGTCACCTACCTACTCGAATGCCCATGTTCTTTACAATACGTGGGCCGTACCACTAGAAAACTACGAGTAAGGGTTAATGAACACGTGGCAAACATTAAAAATGGGTTCCCTAATCACAGTGTGTCTAGGCATTTTTTACAGTTCCATAATAAGGACCCCAGCAAATTAATATTTATTGGTATAGATAAAATAACAAGTAATTGGAGAGGAACCAACATGACTCAGGCAGTTTCACAGAATGAGACTATGTGGATCCACCGTTTGCGAACGATGCACCCGCAAGGCCTCAACATCGAATTGGACCTGAACTGCTTTTTAACGAATTATTAATATTAAAACTGAGTCTCCTCTATTTTATACAGTAACCATGATTAAACTCATTTAATTTTAAATTTTATTTTTATCTCTTTTCTATATTTTCAACCTAGCAAGTTGTTTTGATATAGGGATACTAAGAAGAGATGGCATTTATTAATTACCCCATATTCAACAGGGGATATACAGTTTTGGGATTAAATATATGTCCGCCTATATGGAGAATAGACAGTTTCAGGTTTCAGAATCAATTGTTCTATCTCTATATTATTAATCATTTTTAATGTAATTTTAACATATGTAAAGTGTCATTCATAGTCATTTTAAATTATTGTAACTTGTGAACACTTTTGGCCGTGCTATAGTGTATTCTCAGCTCTTATACCTGTAATTTGTACTGAGAGAGATTTATCTCATTGAATGCTGGGGGTGTATTGCATTACCGCCACACAGCACAAGATGGCATTGAATCCGCTACTGAGGCTATTACACGCCCACTCCCTCCCCTTACATCATTGACGGACATATAAATTCACATCACTAGCGTGGTTGGGCACGCCTCCTGAAGACGATCTTTCCGAAACGTACGTCGGGGCGGCACCCAACCACGCAATTGTACGCTCCAGTACCTTGTCACTTCCTGCATTGCTGGCTCAACACTGCTGCGGCCGTGGAACGCACGCTCCGGGGATCCGGACATCTCGCAGCCCACAGCACCCAGGACCTACTCTAGCTGATTTTAAATCACTACAGCCTCAGTGCCGGGTCCAAGGCACTCACAAAGTAAGCGGCCACTTGGCTCCCTAAAATATATGTTTTTATCCTATTAAAACGAATTACGCTATGTTTTGCCACCATTTATTTTCCATGCACAAATCCGAGAATCGATGATTGTTTCCAACACTGCTGTCAGGACGTATCCCATTCATATGCAGGTGATCCTGTCAAAGCCTTAATTGTCCTCCCTTTTTGATATCAAAATTGGGGGCAATTCCATCTGGTAAGGAGCCTGCCTATTTACTCACATTGGGTGTTTTGACCAAATCACGGTGAAGGTGGATCATATTGATTGAAAACACGACACCTCTTTCAATTAAGAAATCACTTATGGGAATTCATTTTTCCAGCTTTAAAAACGTCGCCACTGGACTTTTTTACTTTTTCTTATTTTTGATTGTGGACCCATATTTGTTTATCACCTTTTTTGATTATCACTATAATATCAATAATATCCAGGGACTGGATATATTGATTCACCATAATACTTTGTTTCTTCTTTGATGTCTAGTATTCATATTTAGTTTTAAATATTGTTTAATACTATTATTATATATATTCAGCGCACCCTATTTTTACACATAACTTCATAATCTTTGATTATTTTGGGTAGCAGCTCACTTATAGTTTAACATTTTTGGCGCGTAGTATTTCCATTACATAGAATAGAGAGTACCTTCAGGTGTGGACACTGGCACGCCCTTAAGGCAAGAAGTTCCCTCCCCTATATAACCCCTCCCATACCAGGAGTACCTCAGTTTTGTAGCAAGCAATAAGTGTCCCAAATACCCCAAAAGAGGGGCGGGAGCTCTGTGTCCTGTGATGTACTCCAAGAAAAGGATTTTACAGGTAAACTGTTATAAAAATCCTATTTTCTTTATCGTACATCACGGGACACAGAGAAGCATAGTAATTACTATGTGGGACGTCCTAAAGCAATGCTATGAGTGGAGGGAGACCCCAAAAATAAGCCGGGCGCCATCAGACATGAGGAATCAAACTGCAGCCTGCAGCACACTGCGCCCAAAGGCGCTCTCCTCATTTTTTCTTATGTCCAATTGATAAAATTTAGTGAAAGTATGGACAGATGACCATGTTGCGGCCTTGCAGACTTGAGCCATGGAGGCTTGATGATGCACTGCCCAGGAAGTACCCACCGCTCTAGTGGAATGTGCTTTAACCATAAACGGGGGAACCTTTCCCCTCAAGCCATAGGCTTGAGTAATGACCTGCCGAATCCATTTGGAGAGAGTGGACTTTGATGCTGCCTGCCCACATCTGGGACCTTCTGGCAGGATAAACAATGTATCAGTCTTCCGGACCTGAGCAGTAGCTTTAAGATAGATCTTAATCGATCTTAATACGTCTAGCGTATGCAAAGACTTCTCCCTTGCAGAACTAGGTTCTGAGAACAAGATCCTGATTCAAATGAAAATTTGAAACAACTTTAGGCAGGAAAGCCGGGTGAGGCCGTAGGACCACTCTATCCTTATGGAATATAAGGTACGGTTCCTTACAAGATAAGGCCGCCAACTCCGAAACCCTCCTAGCGGAGGTTATGGCTATCAAAAAAATTACCTTCCTGGTCAGAAGGACCAAAGGAATATGAGCCAAGGGCTCAAATGGTTGTTTCTGCAAGACGGAAAGGACCAGATTCAAATCCCACGGACACAAGGGAATCTTGACTGGTGGATTGAGCCGGATCATACCTTGCAAAAAGGTTTTGATCAGGGAATGTATAGCTAGTGGCCTTTGGAAAAAAATCGATAAGGCCGAGATCTGGCCCTTAATGGTGCTTAGGGCCAACTTCATGTCTGCCCCTAACTGCAGAAACTCCAGAATTCTGCCAATGAGATATCTCCAGGGATGCCAACCCCTGGTCTCGCACCAGGCCACATAAGATTTCCAAACTCTGTAATAGATAAGTCTGGATGCCGGTTTTCTGGCATTAATCAAGGTAGAAGCTACCGAATTAGAGAGACCCCTTATCTTTAAGATATGGGACTCAATAGCCAAACCGTTAAATTCAGAGACGGTAAGGAAGGATGGAATATTGGCCCCTGGGACAATAGGTCCGGCCGAAGCGGAAGGGACCACGGTTGCCCCACGGACATCCTTGCAATGTCCGCGAACCAGGCCCTTCTGGGCCACGTTGGAGCCACCAGAATCACTTGTCTTCCTTCCGACTTTACCCTGCGAAGGAGATGGGGTAATAATTGCAGCGGAGGAAACACATACATTAGGGAGAACTGGTCCCATGGGAACACCAGTGCATCCGTGCCGTAAGCAAGTGGATCCCTTGTCCGGGACAGAAAGTTGCCCACCCTTGCATTGAACCTCGATGCAAAGAGATCGACATCTGGTGTTCCCCACCTCTGACAAATGCTCTGGAAGATGTCGGGGTGAAGAGTCCATTCCCCTGGAAGTACCTGTTGGCGGCTTAGGTAGTCTGCTCGCCAATTGTCTATTCCCGGAACGAACACTGCAGATATGCATGGGACATATCTTTCTGCCCAGGTCAGGATTCGATTCACCTCTCTTTGGGCTGCACGACTTCTTGTGCCCCCCTGGTGATTTATGTATGCCACAGCTGTGACATTGTCCGATTGAACCCTGACCGGAAGACCCTTCAACCTGTCTGACCAGGCTGACAGGGCTAAATGAACTGCTCGAATTTCTAGCAGTTTTATGGGTAAAGACCTCTCGGAGGTTGACCATTTCCCCTGGAGAGACAAACCTCCCAGGACTGCACCCCAGCCTAGGAGACTGGCGTCCGTGGTCACAACCTGCCATGTCATGGGAACAAAGGACTTCCCCTTTAGCAGGTTCCGGGGAACCAGCCACCAACAAAGGCTCTGCCGGACTGACCGGGAGAGGGACATAGGCAGGTCCAAGGCTTGAACTTTTTTGTTCCATGCGGACAGAATGGCGTGTTGAAGTTCCCTTGAGTGGAACTGCGCGAATGGAACGGCCTCGAATGAGGCTACCATTTTCCCCAGTAACCTCATACAGAGGCGAATGGGAGGCTGACGCCTTGTTTTGACTAGTTGAACTAGTTCTCTTAAAGCCTCGAACTTCCTTTGGGGCAAGAAGACCCTTTTTTGCTTTGCGTCTATGAGTAGACCCAAATATTTGAGCCTTTGCACAGGCATTAAGGCTGACTTGTCCAGGTTGAGGACCCGACCCATGGACTCCAGAAATTTTACGGTTCTGTGTACCACTGAGTTTAGATCGGCCACTGACCGGTCAACCAACAATAAGTCGTCTAGATAGGCTACTATGGATATGCCTTGAGACCTTAGATAGGCCAACAGTGGAGCCAATACCTTTGTGAAAACACGAGGTGCGGTGGCCAGACCAAAGGGTAAGGCCACGAATTGAAAGTGGCGCTGATTTAGCGCGAAGCGAAGCAGCTTCTGATGGTCGAGGAAGATAGGAACGTTCAAGTATGCGTCCTTTATATCGTTGGTGGTTGCCTCGTTGTAGGGAGGCAACCACCGACCGGATCGATTCCATCCGGAACGATTGGACCTTTAGGAACTTGTTTAAAGCCTTGAGGTCCAGAATGGGTCTTACATCCCCGTTTGGTTTGGGAACGGTGAAGAGATTGGAATAAAACCCCAAACCTTGTTCTTCCACTGGCAGTTCTCCGATTACCCCTTGGGATAATAGATGATCTAAGGCCAATGCTAGGGACCTTCCTTTGCCGGGGTCCTTCGGGACGTTTGAGGCTAAGAAGCGAGGTGGAGGAAATTTGATCAACTCCAGCTTGTAGCCCCCGGAGAGAGGACCCACTTGTCTTGGATCCTCCCTAGCCAAGCCTCCGCAAACAGCTGAAGTCTTCCCCCCACCCGGCTGAGTGGGGGTGAACCTTCATAGTGCTGATTTAGCTGCTGGCTTGGCCTGTGGCTTACGGTTCCAAGGTTTTTTGGAAGCCTGAGGCTGGCCTTGCGGCTTCCCACCCGCATTAAATCGTCCGGGAGGCCGTCGGAACTGCCTGGTAGTGGAAGTACCAGGGACAGGAGAGGAGGATCTTTTTTTTTTTTTTTTTTTTTCTTTTTTTTTTTTTAAAGTGTATTTTGTGCGTGTACTCGAGAGGAGCCGGATTGCAGGAGTTGGGAGTAGGCAGGCCTCCCCCAGAGGCAATCTGCCACCTTTCTCCATGCCCCGGGTGGCAATGGCGGGTGTGTGAGGGGGTCCTCCCACACAGCCCGCCCTACCTGCTCCGCTTTGAAGCCCAACGGGGCAGAGGGACTCCCTATAAGGAAGTGAGAGGATTAGCCCGCTCAACCAGCCCCATTAGTCCTTCGCCTCTCTTTTAGAGACCGCGTGGTCAAAGTGCGTGTGTTAACCCAATTTAGAGTGCGTGTGTAGGTGTGGTGGTTTTTGTGGGAGGGGGTGGGCGTACTAAGCGCAGGCTTACCTTGCATAGCACACCCACCGGGAGCCGGGCTGAGACCACCAAACTCAATTCACATGAAGCCGAGACCGGGATCCGAACCTCTAGCTGCAGAGGTGAATGGCTTGTCAGCGCAGTGCCAATCGCGTTGAGCCACCGCAGCTCCCCTTGAGGAGGATCTTTTAAAGGAGGGAGAACCCCTAAACCTTTTCTTTACTAGTAACAAAGTACTTTTACCACTGGAAATTTTCTGAATATATGAATCCAGATCTTCCCCAAACAAACGCTCTCCATGAAAGGGAAACCCTGCTAGTAACTTTTTACACGGGGCTTCAGCAGACCAGTTCTTTAGCCAGAGTAATCTGCGCATATGAACTAACGAAAGAGTGAGACGTGAGGACTGCTGAATGGAGTCCTTGATAGCATCTATGGCAAAGCATAATGCTCTGGGAAATTCAGCCAAATTCTGGGCCTGTTGAGCCGGCAACTCCTTTAAGACCCCCTTAAACTGGTCTTTCAAGGCTTGGCAAATCCCAATAGCTGCAACTGCAGGCTGGGTTATCCCTCTAGCTGAAGCAAAAGAGGTCTTTAATAACGTCTCTAATCTCGTCTGTCGGATCTTTGAATACCAGAACGTTGTCCACTGGACAGGTCAAAGATTTGTTTACGCAGGACACAGCTGCGTCCACTTTGGGGATACCCCATTTTTTTGTGAACTGTTCGTCCATGGGGTATAAAACCGAAAATTTCTTAGGAGGAAGAAAATATCTGGATGTTTCCAATCCTTTTAGATAAGTCCTTCCAGTAGGGGGTGAAGCGTGAAGGAATAGTTAGCTTGAGGAGCTTTTAAGGAGCCCAAAGATGAGACTGCACTCGAAGCTGGCTCTGAAAGTGGCAACTTGAAGGCCGAACGGACCATCTCAGTGAGGGACTGGACCAACAACTTTTCGGATTGTGATGCCGAAAAAGGTTCTCCCAAAGTGGAATCCTCAGAATCCACTACTTCCAACTGACTTTCTGCCAGATCTCCAGAGGGTAAATCAACCTCTTCTGAGGATACATGCTCCAAATCGAGGGACTCCTCAGAGGGAGAGGGGGACCTTGTGCGTTTTTCCCTTGAGAGAGAGGATGCAATCAAGGTCGCTAATCTCTGCTCCAGACCCCCCATAGCTGAGGCCAGAGCCACCTGTGTCACAAAGACTGGAGCAGGCAGGACAAGGGCAGAACAGGCACCTGACAGCCCTGATGGTTCACCCTGGGCCTATTCCAATTTATCAGGAGAGGAAGCAGCCGCAGGAGCATACCCGAGATCCTCTGAGCCAGATGGCGATCCCTTTGCTTTTTTTCTTCTAGTCCCTGAGCCTTTAGCCATGATAAAGCTGAGGTACTCACAATCGTTGCAACTACTTGCGAACCTATAGACCAGCACTGACGCTGCTATTTGATGGTTGGCAAGGTGCAGAGCCCACTATGCGGCTTAAGCAGATGTCACTGTCCACCACCAGTACAAAATACTGAAAGTATGTGCACAAGATCTCTGTGTCCACCGTCAGCCAGAACCAGTTAGGTGGACTGGCGCATATAAGGACTAGGTGCAAATCACCTGACCTGCTCTGTCCTGTAATCTCGAGTCTCATTGAGAACAGCTGAGATAGACGCTGCTGGGCGTGCACCACGAGGCTACGTGCGCACACGTAGCCGCACGCGCGCACGTCGCCACATGCATCTCACGGATCACGCCGCGCACAGTCGTGCGCACCGAAGCAGCGTGCAAAAACTGTTTTATTCGCGCGCGCGCCTAAGACACAATCAATGTCGCGCGCGCATGACGCTATGCGCTCATGCATGAGGATGGAACACCGCAGCTCCATGTGAGGACCAGGTAAGCCAACTGAAGCCAAACATTTTGGACAACTTTCTTTCTTTCTGCTTTTAACCTGCACAGGAGGGGCCAACTACCTGACTAGAAATACCCCTCCTCCCCACAACACACAGGACCATATAGGAGATAGCACAGACAGATAGCTTAGGCAACCATAATGGCTCAAATAAAGGAAGGTTACTCCTAGGACCAAGTCCTGAAGCACCTTCACTTACCTGATCCAACGCTGCAGGACTCTGCATAAACAGACAGTCCAATCTTCGCCCATCACGGAGAGCAGCGTCTGTAGACCTTCAGGGACCGGGGTCCATGGACAGGCACACCACACCCCTGGACCCATATCGCACCCTGTCAGTAAACTTTTGGTATTAGGAAATTGACCAAAGTACTGAATAACCAGGATCCAGCTCTCAAAAGAGAAGCATTACAGGCCAAACCCCGTTCTTCTTAACCGGGGCCCGGGTACCGTCCACTTTGGCTCAGAAGCACTTTGGACGGATCCGGATTTTATGGAGGCTTTTTACATCCAGTATGGATCCCTCCAGTGGAGCTCCTTGGAGCACATGTTCACTCGTGACCAACACCTAAGACACTGGCGAAAAAACAGAGGTACTCCCGGTATGGGAGGGGTTATATAGGGGAGGGAACTTCTTGCCTTAAGGGCGTGCCAGTGTCCACACCGGAAGGTACTCTCTATAACCCAGATAGTAATTACTATGCTTCTCTGTGTCCCGTGATGTACGATAAAGAAATTCGTCCTTGATGTCCAAGGATGCCAGAAAATCCCTTGGATGGAGGGCAGCGACAACAGAGCAAACCGACTCCATCTGGAATCTTTGTACATTCACAAAGCAATTGAGGGCCCTGAGATCCAGGATTGGACAAACCACCTCCTTCTTTGGTACTACGAACAGATTTGAGTAAAACCCCTGAAACCGTTCCTGTACTGGTACAGGAATGATCACCCTGCATATCAGCAGGTCTTGAAGGGCCCCATATAGGGCTTCCCGACGAGTTGGCTGAAGCTGGAGGTTGGAGGGAAAAAAATCTGTTCGGTGAGCAAGAGAGAAACTATATCTTGTACCCTGAGGAAACTATTTCGCAAACCCACCGGTCGGAGATCTGAGATGTCCACCGGGTCGCGAATTCGCGAAGACGTCCCCCCACCCGAGAGATGGGTGGGGACAGACCTTCATGCGGATCTAGATTTGTTCGCAAGCTTGTTGGACGTTTACTTGCCGCGCTGGGCGGATAAAAAAAACAAGCACACTTGTGCGCGGTGAAGGAGGGCCCTTGCCTACAGCGTGGCTCCTTACCCTTTTTGGATTGTGGGAGCAGCATGCTCTTACCTCCTGTGGCATCTTTAATAATGTCATCCAGGGATGCTCCAAAAAGTCGGTCGCCCTTAAAAGGGCAAATCCACCCGGGCCTTCTTGGAAGATTGGTCCGCAGACAAACACTTTAGCCAGAGCAGACGGCGTAACACCACTGCATTGCTTAAGGCTCTGGACAGCAAAGGAATAGTGTCCAAGGCTGATTTATAGACAAATTTAAGGACCTGTACCAACTGGTCGGCCATAGCCACCTCGTCCAAGGGAGCCTCACGTGGTTTTAACCCATGGTGCAGCATTCTTGCCCATTCAGTGAGTGTCAGACACAAGGGCCCCAACCCCTATTGGACGCACAGCCGAGCCCACCACCATGTATAGGTAGTGGGTGACCGCTTCATCCTTCCTTTCCACAGGGTCCTTGAAATCAGTAGCCCCTTCCATCTGAATTGTGGTTACCTTGTTTAATCTGGACACAGGAGGGTCCACTATCGGTGGAAAGGTCCATTTTTTCAGGAAACTCTCCTCAAAAGGGTAACACACCGCCATACTTTTAGGGACCGTAAAAACCTTCTATGGTTTGTCCCACTCCTTGTAAAAAGCTTGTCTAGATAAGACGTCGTACAAGAAAACACCTTAGCAGTGCGTGTCGGCTTACGGAACCTGAAAGGGACCGACGCCTCTGCCGTTTCTGCCAGCTCCTCTATCTTTAGAGTATCCCGCACTGCGGTGATAAGGTCACCTATCAGAGCCTTTTTGCGTGCTGACCTGGACCCGGAGTCATCCTCACTGTCCGACCGGCCACGGTCCGCATCCTCTGACATGTCAGGACCAGGGCCATGAGCTGTAGCTGGGCCCGGCTCCGCATCAGAGTTGTCCCCAGAAGATGGCGGGGGGAGGGGGCACCTTTTACCCCCGTGTTCCCAAGCACGGCTTCCACCTTGGCAACAAACCAGGATGCGGGCATAGCGTCTGACACAGATGCCAATTAAGGTCTATCAGGAGGAGAAGCGTCTGCTTCTGATGCCATTTTGACCCACGCACCTAAATTGGAAAAAAGTATTCAGCGCAGAAAACATATATAACACACCCCTAACAATAGTTGCAAGCTAGCACTAAGCCAATTCAAAAACAAACCTTTGCAGTTAAAAAATATCAGAAATAGAGCAGCGCATAAATTAATAAAATACTAATAACAAAAAGTCCATGTAGATTATGTATAGGAATGCCACTAAAAATGGTAAATTGACCCAACACATCCAAGGATATCGCTTCATGCATCAAATGTTGAGGAGAAAATCACAACTTGAAACCTCAGGTGACACGGCAAGCAGACATGAAAACAGTGAACAGACTTCCCCCACCACAGATATTACAGCCTCTCACCTCCTTACATCGACCTGCAGCAGGTCATAAAACCAATAAGAACCACTTCTGGGTTGATGATATCACAGTCAGCAATCGTAACTCCACAGCATATGTCAAAAACATAAAACAGAAGCGATCTAGTGCTCTCTGAAGAAATCAAGCTTTTATTGAGCCATAAAAATAATTAAAATACTCACAAATGAAGCACTCACAAACCGAGTGCAGGTAAGCAAACAAAGGGGGTGGTTTCCAACCAGAAAGATGGTCGCGGATGAAGTCAGACGTAGCCTCCGTCCCCCGTACGCGTTACGTCCTATGGGCGGGGACTTTAATGACCCACTGAGAGGCAGAGGTAGTTTTTCACAATCGCTCACCCCAGTTGTCTTGTTATAGGAGATATATTGATGATCTGGTGATGGTGTGGGAAGGTGACATATCCAGCCTTCAGTCCTTTATGAACAAATTGAATGGTAACACCAAAAACATTAAATTGATTTGGTGTGTGGATAAGCAACAGATCACTTTTTTTGGATTTAGAGATTTTTAAAAAGGATAATGTTTTTTTGCACCAGAAACCATTTTAAAACTACCGATCGCAATGCTTATATTCCCCTTGATAGTTGCCACCACAGGATGTGGCTATGCAACATTCCTAGGAGGCAGTTTGTTCGGTTACCCCCTACTCGACCTCCCCGGCAATGTCCAGCTATGTCCTCCTGCCAAAGCAGGGGATTACTACTTACCCTTCCTACGTGGATTATGCTGGAAGCATCCCAGACAGGCCATCTTCAGCATGGTTACGGAGGGGACTGTCGGCCTGGCCGCTGCGACTCGACCCTATAGACCAGTCTCATATGCGTGCCTTGGAGAGAGTAGCTCACTGGCCACCCGTAGAGCGATGGGCATGTCGTAAACGGTTGGCACATGCTCGATGACCAAAACAGGGGGGGGGACTACAAGGATCTGGGATACAGCCTGTCACCCAGTCGGCCGCTAATCGCAGATCACAGGAACAAACAAAAAAAATTGAATTCAATTTAGAAATAAACCTCCAGGCATATGGGCCCGAAGGGAGCCATGTCTTCTCCTATGCTAGGCAAAAAAAAAAACTGAGCTGCTGAGTGCAGGCTAAGGGCATATAGCCAGTAGGACCGCCCCCTGGATGGGGGTTAACACATTCTGCCTAGTCACTCCTGAATGAAGGAGAATACCCACTTTGTCAAGATTAAGGCTGTGTCTGTCCATGAACGAAAGAGAAATAAGTATTTCCCAGTATCCAGCATATGTGTAGATAAACACCTTTCCAAAGCCCATCTCATCTTGAGAGTCGGATGCATTGGCAGATACAAGGATTCCTGACATCTGTCCCATAGCATCAGGATATTGACCTGAAAAGCGCTGTAATAAAAATATGCCAACTGGCTGCCATCATCCCTAGTGCCTTTGTGCATGCTTGAATCAAGGAATTTACCAAATACCCTCAGGAAATGAACCTGGGGTTCACGGAGACAGTGCAACCCTAAGTGAAAATGTCCAAATTGTCAATATTTTGAGTGGCCACCATTTTTTTTCCAGCACTGCCTTATCCCTCTTTGGCATGGAGTTCACCAGAGCTTCACAGGTTGCTGTTGGAGTCCTCTTCCACTCCTTCATGATGACATCATGGAGCTGGTGGATGTTAGAGACCTTGCGCCCCTCCACCTTCTGTTTGAGGATGCCCCACAAATGCTCAATAGGGTTTAGGTCTGGAGACATGCTTGGCCAGTCCATTACCTTTACCCTCAGCTTCTTTAGCAAGGCAGTGGTCGTCTTGCAGATATGCTTGGGGTCGTTATGTTGGAATACTGCCCTGTAAACAGTCTCCGATGGGAGGGGGACCATGCTCGGCGTTCATTATGTCACAGTACATGTTGGCATTCATGGCTCCCTCACTGAACTGTAGCTTCCCAGTGCCAGCAGCACACATGCAGCCCCAGACCATGACACTCCCACCACAATGCTTGACTGTAGGCAAGACACACTTGTCTTTGTACTCGTCCCCTGGTGGCCGCCAAACACGCTTGACACCATCTTAACCAAATAAGTTTATCTTGGTCTCATCAGACCACAGGACATGGTTACAGTAATCTATGTCCTTAGTCAGCTTATCTTCAGCAAATTGTTTGCGGGCATTCTTGTGCATCATCTTTGGAAGAGGTTTTCTTCTGGGACGACAGCCATGCAGACCTATTTGATGCAGTGTGCGGCGTATGGTCTGAGAACTGACAGGTTAACCCCTCCCCCCCCCCCCCCCTTCAACCTCTGCAGCAATGCTGGCAGCACTTATACATCCATTTCCCAAAGACAATCTCTGGATATGACGCTGAGCACCTGCACTCAACTTCTTTGGTCGACAATGGCAAGGCCTGGTCTGAGTGGAACCTGTTCCAATTAAATCGCTCTATGGTCTTGGCCACTGTGCTGCAGCTCAGTTTCATGATCTTGGCAATTTTCTTACATCCTAGGCCAGTGATGGCAAATCTTGGCACCCCAGATGTATTGGAATTACATTTCCCATGATACTCATGCACTCTGCAGTGTAGTTGTGCATCATGGGAAATGTAGTTCCAAAACATCTGGGGTGCCTAGGCCATATTTATGTAGAGCAAATAATATTTTTTTTCAGATTCTCAGAGAGTTCTTTGCCATGGGTGGCAATGTTGAACTTTCAGTGACCAGTAAGAGAGAGAGCGATAACACCAAATTTAACATACCTGCTCCCGTCTAACACTAACAAGTTACATGACACCAGGGAGAAAAAATAGCTAATTGGGCCCAAATTGGACATTTTCACTTAGTGGTGTACTCACTTTTGTTGCCAGCAGTTTAAGACATTAATGGCTGTGTGTTAAATTATTTTGAGGGGACAGCAAATTTACACTGTTATACAAGCTATACAATCACTACTTTACATTGTACCAAAGTGTAACTAGTCAGTGTTGTCACATGAAAAGATATAATAAAATATTTACAAAAATGTGAGGGGGTGTACGCCTTTTTGTGAGATACTGTATATACATAAACATATATACATACACATACAATAAAAATGTCTCCTGTGGAAGCAGTACCTTCCTTTTGCTGTGTTTATTACCAAGTCTAAGTACTCCAGATAGTGTGTTGGAATCAAGACTAGCTTTAGAAGGTTTAAGAACCTCTCCAAAACATTTACCGTCTGTTGGACATTTGGGGGTTGATTTACTAAAACTGGTGCATAATGCAAAATCTGGTGCAGTTGTACATGGTAGCCAATCGGCTTCTAACTTCAGCTTGTTTAATTAAGCTTTAACGAAATAAGAAAAAAAAAAGGAAGTTGATTGGTTTCTATGCAAAACTCCACCAGTTTGGTGAATTAACGGCTTGATGTCAGTTGCTGAGCGGATTGCTCCCTTAGAAGATGGTCACCTAGGTACCCGCACAATGGGGATAACCTAGATTCTAACAAACCCAGAGTCAATACCTTGATGAACACTTTTGGGGCCAGCTATAAGTACACTAAATGCTGCTATAAAAATCCAAGTTACACCAACTTCCCAGGAGTCTTTCAGGACAGCATCTTGAGAAACGCTTCTCTTTTTGCATTAAACACTGCATTGTATGGTCTTTAAAAAAGCTGCTTCCTGCCAGACCCTGCCGTTGTGAAGAGCAGTGTTTCTCAACTTTTTTATTCAAGGCACCCTTTAAAATAATGAGCTATTTTGAGACACCACATTCTAAAATCAAAAAAACTCAAACTAATAGTTTTACATAATGCAGAAACATTTACACACATAAGACACCCAACATTAGAGTTTATTTATTCTTCCAAAGCAAATACCTTTGCAACATGGCACGACTAGTATGCCAATGTTTCTCCCTCAGTTTCTCTCCCTTATCTCAGATGGAGATGGGCAATCAAGGATGCTGTGAAGGCATCCAAATGTCCTCCATAACAACTGATTACATCATTGGGTGTTAGGACGCCAGCAGCAAAAAGATTGTAATGGTGCACAATGAAAACCTGTGGCTTTGTGTAACTAAAAGGCAGGACTGATCAACAAGAAACAGCTCCTAGGAACCAGGAACCTAGGAACCAGGAATCCAGCTCTCTCCTCTCCTCGTGGACTCCTTCCTGCTCCGCAGGTAAGACCCTGTTCTCTCAGGGCCTACCATCTTGGGGAACCACTGACGGCCGTCCTTTTCAGGGCAGCCGTCACACAGACCCCACACTGCGGCTCTCTATTTTTCTCGGCATCCTCTCTCGCACGGCCACCCACGATTGTGGTTGCCCCCAGACACCCCCCCTGGGTGTATTTTCGGCGCTTTTTGGCGTTTTTACACGCCCGCGCCAGCCTGCTACTTTTCGCGGCCGCCGCGCCTCAGGAAAGTCCGCGGCTTCAGCCGCGGCCTACCGGCGCTCCGACCGTTTCTCCCTGCACCTACCACCAACAGTGCAGTTTTCGTTGTTTATCGCCCCTGCACCCCTAGAGGTCCCCTCCACCCCCCCTATTAGCAACCAGATCGGTGGAATCATTTTCTTACCTACCTGATTGCTCCCCCAGCCTGGGTCCTGTGTCTTTGCCTGGCGGCCATCTTGGTGCACCCCAGCAACAGTGACACCCAGCATCCCCCCCCCCCCTTTTCCCCTCATTAAGTCATCAATCTTTGATCCAGGGCTTGAGCCGATCGCCTTTAGGGATCAGGAAGGAATTTTTTTCCCTGCCGCAGCACATTGGCCAGCTTGCCCAGGGTTTTTTTGCCTTCCTCTGGACCAAGGATTGCTGAGAGCGAGGATTCCCTGAATCCTCTCTCACCAAACACCCGCACCCCCCCTCACGGTGACTGGCAACAATGGTTAAATTGAGATACTCTGCGGAAACCATTTGGGGTCTGAGACAATTCGCAACAATATTACCTGCCGTCACCACAAAAGCCTTAAAATCGGATCAACTTTTGAGAATCGATCGACGATCGATCATCAAAAATTTCAACCATTCAACACAGCTCAAGCACATATCATGTGCGTTGCTTAACACTAGATCGGCAGTTAAACACCGCTCAGAAATCCATGATTTCTTACTACAAAACGATCTAGACTGCCTCTTTATTACAGAAAGTTGGCTGTCAGACGACTGCAACACCATTCTCGGAGAATTGGTGCCAGAAAATTATCGCATCCTAACGGAAAATAGAATAGGGCAAAGAGGAGGAGGCCTGGCGGTGATTCATAAGTCGCATATTGCAATCACTAAACCGGTCCTTCAAAATCCTCTACCTTTTATGGAAACCCTTACGCTTCAACTTCAAGCTCACTCTCAGGAGACCGTTCACATTCTCCTCTGCTACAGGCCCCCTGGGCCCAAATCGCAGTTAATTCCAGCATTAACGGAGTTCATTTCCACTTACTCCCTTAACAGCAATCATCTTTTGCTGCTCGGGGATTTCAATTTGTGGGCCAACTCCTCACAGGATCCCATCGCGGAGGCCTGCATCGACCACCTGGAAGGATTAGGACTTCAGCAACTTGTATGCGGTCCCACGCATGCCTCAGGTCACACACTCGACCTAATTTTCAGACAAAATCTGAAAATAAACATTTTGGGAAATGAACCTTTGCCATGGACAGACCACCATGCAATTAGCTTCATAATTCCCAGAACTTCACTAGTCATGAAAGTACCCAAGCCGGTGACAACACACTGGGCTAGATCTCAGAAGAAGCTCCACTCGGAACTCTTCAGATCTACCCTGGGAAACCGAATTGGGGCTATTCCTCCTCAGCTAGCAGCCTCAGATACTTTGGATGCCATAAATGCAGCTCTGCTACAGTCAGCCGACTTAGCAGCACCAAAGCGCAAACTCCGCAGCCGGGCAAAAAAGTCCAGCTGGTTCAATAACCAGCTGTCGCTATTGAAGCAAGAGCGCAGAAGGGCGGAAGCCGCCTGGAAAAGAAGTCCTTCAGAAGACCGCCTCAACTTCTACAAAGCAGTAACAACACGATATCACAAGGAAATTTTCAAAGCCAAAAAACTGCACTTTTCTATGGTAATTAACAGCGCAAGGAATCGCCCACGCGAACTCTTCAGGATGGTCACCCAGACCATGAATCCGGGATGTCTTGAAGTTCCCACTTCAGACACCCAAGAGTTCTGCAATGAACTATCGGATTTCTTCATCAACAAAATTGAAAAAATTCGGGTAAGTATTCGGCAAAACAATACTCCACTCAGCCCCCTCTTCAATCAATACACCGACGGAACGCCTCTACAATCAACTAAGTTCACTTTGGAACCCATCTCCATCGATACCACAAAAAAATTCATTGGTGCACTGCGCAACAGCACAGCACCCAATGACATCATTCCCACCAAGCTACTGAAGGAATGTGCCGACATCCTGGCGCCTCCGATCACGCAGCTTATAAATCAGTCATTTAAGGAAGGCATAGTGCCTTCCCTGCTGAAAGAGGGCACAATCCTGCCGATCTTGAAAAAACCTAATTTGGATCCTATGGACCCAACTCACCGCCGTCCCATAACAGGTCTAAATGCTCTGTCCAAGATAATGGAGAAAGTGGTGGTAAATCAGCTGCAACAGCATCTGGACACCCACAACCTACTCGATCCATTTCAATCCGGGTTCCGTCCCGGACACGGTACAGAAACGGCCTTACTGAAAATATGGGACGATGCGCTCGAGGCCGCAGACGAAGGAGAATCGTGTCTCCTGGTTCTGCTGGACCTAAGCGCAGCTTTTGACACAGTAGACCATAAATTGCTACTGAGACGACTAACAGAAGTCGCCGGAGTCTCAGAAGATGCCTTACCATGGTTCTCCTCTTTTCTCGGAAACCGATCACAAACAGTGAAACTGGGATCCTTCACCTCAGAAAAACGCACGGTGCCATGTGGGGTCCCCCAAGGATCCCCCCTATCACCGGTGCTGTTTAATATCTATCTTCGTCCTCTCTTTGATATTATCGGTAGCCAAGAACTACTCTATCACTCTTATGCAGACGACACGCAGTTGTATTTTCGCATCTGCCATAAAAAGGATCATCATCTCAGATTAGAGAAATGTCTCTCTTCAATAGAAAACTGGATGACTAAGAGTTATCTCAAACTCAATAGCGCTAAAACTGAACTCTTTATCTTCGATGCCAGTTGGAAGAAACAACCGACAACAAACTGGACACCATCTCCCATCCTGGGACAAATCATCTCCCCTAGCTCCAAAGTCAAAAGTCTGGGAGTCACGTTTGACACCTTCATGACAATGGACGCACAAATAGGGTCAGTAGTCAGCGGGGCGCACCATTTGATGCGCCTACTACGCAGACTGATTCCATTTATCCCCAAAGAAGACGTAGCAGTCGTGGTGGGAACAATCGTGAATTCCAGACTGGACTATGCAAATGCCCTTTACCTCGGGCTCCCCAAGTACCAAATCGCTCGTCTTCAAGTCGTACAGAATACGGCCGCCAGACTGGTGACTGGGAAAAAATCTTGGGAATCAATCTCACCTTCATTGAGATCCCTTCACTGGTTGCCAGTGAAAGACAGAATTGCATTTAAAGCACTCTGCCTGACACATAAGTGCATCCATGGGAAGGCTCCTAGATATCTATGCGACAAGATCAAACCGCACAATTGCAACCGCATTCTGCGATCCACCGACCAAAATCTGGTCAAGGTTCCTAAAACCAAATACAAGTCCAAAGGAGAAAGAAGGTTTGCTTTCCAGGGCCCCAGGCTTTGGAATGCTTTACCAACCAGCATTCGGTTGGAGCAAAACCACCTGTCCTTCAGAAGGCAGATCAAAACCCTGCTTTTCTGATAGGCATGAGACACAAACAACAAGCGCCCAGAGGCGATTCAGTTCGCATGTGCCGCGCTATATAAATTTTTTCATTCATTCATTCATTCATTCATTCATTCAACCATGTATACAATTTCTGGTAAATTTTTTGGTATTTTGCCAAAGCACCCTGATTGGCAAAAAATGGTCTAGGAGTACCTTTGGCATGCTAGAAAGAAACAAAAAAATAACAAGGAAAAACATATCCACAAACATAATAACCCAATTACAAAATAAGGTGGGCAGCCACTGCTGTCCTTGGACTCCTGGAAAAGACGTTACCGGTAAGCGTAACTTGGATCTTCCTAAAAGCGTCTTTCAGAAAAGCAACTTGAAGGTACTTACTAACGAGGGTGGGAAAACGGCCTGCAGGACCTTTCGACCAAATCCTCGATCTTGTCCAACATCATGTCCAGCCTATAATGTTTGACAGATGTAGAGAAACTTAACCAAGTTGCTGCACTAAAAAATTTGTCCTGGACTGGCAGCAGCTTTTTAGGCCCAGGTCACAGCCAATGCTCTGAGTGTGCAAAGATCCCCACTGGATTTTTAAGCAATTTGCCAAGGCACTCCTGCAGAAACCTCAAGGCACTCTGGTTGAAAAAGACTGTTCCAAGTCATTGTCTTAAAGATACACTTATCTAAATAATGGTCACTGTGGTGAAAGGTTTACATGAAGAGCAGGACAGGTGATCAGAATGTGTGTTCTAGCATTAGTGAATATGATAAAAACAGATTAGGTTGCTGTTACTTACAGCATCCATGTGAAGTAAGACACTTGCAATTGACTGAAGAAAATTTGGCAATTGATATACATTGTCCTCTTCTGTGTCGGCCTCTGTGAGATACATTTGCTTGCAACGTTGAATAAGTTCAATGTACATAAAATCCACATCCTTCGCATTCACTGCTTTACATGGCTTTAAAAAGGCAAAAAAAAAAATGATAATTTAATTGAGGAGACGATCTAGGGTCATTTTTGGATAACAAACTTAACCCCAAGACCCAATTTCAAGCTATATCTAGACTTAAACTTAGGGATGACACCACCATTACTATACGAATATATATCAGAAATGATTTGCTAATATACAGTAATATATAGACAAGTTTATTTGGAATCTTAACCTTCCGACTCAAAAATGACAACACAAAAAGACTATATGGAAAAAGCATTTATTTACATGAGATGAAATACAAAGGATAATTAGGACTCAAACGAAATAAATCTCCTGGCCTGGATGGGTTCTTGAATATAATAAGACATTTTCAGACCTATTGGCTCCTCATTTATTCTCTTTATTTAATCATTTAGATAGCAACCATCTCAAACAAAAAGCCTAATCAATTAAAATCAATTGCAAAAAATGCCTAATCAATTGCAATCTAAAGCATATCATGAAACTCTTGATTTACTGCCAAGTTCAATCATAGAAAACTACATCCAGACAGGTCAAACAAGCTTTATTTGATACTGCCAAGCCCACTAAACCAAATTCAGACAATACAGACTCTAGTAAAAGCAGTTAATTCCAGCTGGGATTCCCCAACCCATTAAAGAGACTATGGGCTAGATTCAGCAAAGAATTACGCCGGCGTATCCATAGATACGCTGCGTAAATTCAAAGCTGCGCCGGCGTATCTACTTTCTGTATTCAGAAAGCTAGATACGCCGACATTAGCCTAAGATCCGACCGGCGTAATTCTATTACGCCGTCGTATCTTAGGGTGCATTCTCACGCTGGCCGCTAGGTGGCGTTTTCGCCGTAGAGTATGCAAATTACCTAGTTACGCCGATTCACAAACGTAAGTGCGCCCGACGGTAGTTTTTTATGTTGTTTGCGTAAGGCTTTTTCAGTGTAACGTTGCTGCTATTAGATGGCGCAGACAATGTTAAGTATGGACGTTGTTCCCGCTTCGAAATTTGAATTTTTTACGTTGTTTGCGTAAGTCGTTCGCGAATAGGGCTGGACGTAATTTACGTTCACGTCTAAAGCAATGACGATTTGCGACGAAATTTTCGAGCATGCGCACTGGAATTCTTTCACGAACGGCGCATGCAGCATTCGTAAAAAAAAACGCAGGGTCACCATAATTTTAATAAAACACGCCCCCTCATCTTTTGAATTACGCACGCTTACGCCAGCCCCATTTACGCTACGCCGCCGTAAGTTACGAGGCAAGTGCTTTGTGAATAGAGCACTTGCCTCTCAAACTTACGGCGGCGCATCGTAAATACGATACGCTGCGCCGCCGTAAGAAGGGGCGCAGCTACGTGAATCTAGCCCGACATTCCCATCGTTGGACTTACATAAAGCCTATGATAGCCTGTTGTGGGATTATCTATTATTATACATTCTGGAGACTTTAAGGTTTGGTCCCTATTTTATTAAAATTATACAAACCCTCCATTAGACAGCAAAAAGGTTGATAAAAGGGATTTTAAAGTATAACAAAAAAGGCAAAACTTTTTTTATTTTTTGTGTTGGGTTGAGTGGAGAGGGATTAGAATACCCGTCATTATTAAAAGTGAAAGTAAAAGAAAATCTCAAGTTTTGGGTTGTCCCCAGAAAAGTAATAGAGGGGAAATTTTCCAATGGGGATACTAGTTCTGCTAACCTGGGGGTCCCCAAAGAACTCCCTTAATTTGTAGGGATTTTCTCTTACTTCCTGTTTGGTTATGGGACAGGAAGTGAAGGGAAATCTTCAAAGTGGGATGCAGATGGCAGGAAAAAAAAAAGAAGATCTGATAGGGGTTACTACCCTTCCTTGCTCTGTCCAAAATAAAAAGTTTTGCCTACAGTTCTACTTTAAGTCTCATTAACAACTATCCAGAGAGGCATCTGGCACAGGCTATTACTGCTACTTTTGTGCTGGTGATGGAACCCCTATTGCAATAAGGTCTAACTCAGATGTTAAATTGGCCCCTTGTGGTCAATGGAAACACAAATGTGCACTCTTTGAGAATACAGCCCTCATCCACATATCCTCACTTACAACTATACTCAGCTTACTTAAATCTATTGTCATTAGATCATCTGTGACTATATCAGGCCTCTTGGTTAATAAAAACAAATCTCTAGCCCCGAATATTAAAATGATTGCAACTATCCTCTATTTAAACAAATTACTTGTTCTTTTTGTGCATTTTCAGAGGAAATTCAACACGACTAATACGATTTTACTTTCTATTCTAATGTACATTCCACATACTCCCATGTTGACTATGTCTTTGCATCCTCTGCAACGATTCCCTTTATGTACAGGCGCTAAGATTTTGGAAACACCTAGTCTGATCACTCCCCAATCTTAGTGAGCATTTCCTCCTACCAAAGTCCTTCTGTTTCTTATACTTGTCATCTCAATGAATCTCATCTTAGTAACCCAGCAATTTGCTTTGATATAGAGAGATTCTTCTTAAAGTATACTTTGAGATAAACTATCCAACTCAGACATCTCCAATGTGTAGATGGGTGGCTCATAAAGCCACGGTGCATAGTAAATTGATTCAGATGAAGTCCAGATATAAGAAGCACTATGCAACGGTAATTAAACAGAAAAAGTTGGATTTCTATCATTTAGTCAGAAGAAAAGAGAAAATTACCCCTAGGGGCTTTGTGCTGCAGCAAGGAATAGAAATGTACCAAAAAATGTATAAAAGTATAAATTTATTTAAATATGTTGTACGGAAAAAGCCCCAAACAGTAGGGACTCAAGATATGAACTTGGTAAAAAACATAAGTCATACATGGCAAATAAAAACACAAGGTAGAACAAGTACAGACATAGCATAACAGTGCTGTAAGTATGCAAATACTATGGGCGAAAAACACCCCTACGCGTTTCGACCTTTTATAAGTAGCGGTCTTCTTCAGGGAGTATTAGTTAGACGCTGCCATAGGTTCTGTAAGATAGAAAATACATACAAAGAGATACATATAGATAAGTGGGACATAATAACAGTTATAATTTAAGTTAATAATTAATTAATTAATTAATTAACAGTTAATAATTTCTGTTATTATGTCCCACTTATCTATATGTATCTCTTTGTATGTATTTTCTATCTTACAGAACCTATGGCAGCGTCTAACTAATACTCCCTGAAGAAGACCGCTACTTATAAAAGGTCGAAACGCGTAGGGGTGTTTTTCGCCCATAGTATTTGCATACTTACAGCACTGTTATGCTATGTCTGTACTTGTTCTACCTTGTGTTTTTATTTGCCATGTATGACTTATGTTTTTTACCAAGTTCATATCTTGAGTCCCTACTGTTTGGGGCTTTTTCCGTACAACATATTTAAATAAATTTATACTTTTATACATTTTTTGGTACATTTCTATTCCTTGCTGCAGCACAAAGCCCCTAGGGGTAATTTTCTCTTTTCTCAAGACATATCAGGGGTGTGCAGCATTCTTTATCCATGGGTTCCAATACCCTTTCCTTGCTAAAACTTCTATCATTTAGTCAACCACTTAAGCCCCGGACCATATTGCTGGTCAAAGACCATAGCACTTTTTGCAATTCGGCACTGTGTCGATTTAACTGACAATTGCGCGGTCGTGCGACGTGACTTCCAAACAAAATTGACGTCCTTTTTTTCCCACAAATAGAGCTTTCTTTTGGTGGTATTTGATCACCTCTGCGGTTTTTAGTTTTTGCGCTATAAACAAAAATAGAGCGACAATTTTGAAAAAAAATGAATATTTTTTACCATAATAAATATACCCCAAAAATATATAAAAAACGATTTTTTTCCTCAGTTTAGGCCGATGCGTATTCTTCTACATATTTTTCGTAAAAAATAAATCGCAATAAGCGTTTATTGATTGGTTTGCGCAAAAGTTAGTACGTTTTGTTTTACTAGTACGTTTTTTTTTACTAGTAATGGCGGCGATCAGCGTTTTTTTTTGGTACTGCGACATTATGGCGGACACTTTTGACACATTTTTGGGACCATTGGCATTTTTATAGCGATCAGTGCTATAAAAAAAAATAGGATTTTTTATAAAACAGCTTACCTGTAAAAATCCTTTTCTTGGAGTACATCACGGGACACAGAGCCGCATAGCCATTACATGTGGGTTATAGAGTCTACCTTCAGGTGATGGACACTGGTGTAATCAATTAAACAGGAAGTTCCCTCCCTATATAACCCCTCCCCTACTGGGAGTACCTCAGTTTTTGTAGCAAAGCAATAAGTGTCCCAATATCCCCAAACAAGAGGGGCGGGAGCTCTGTGTCCCGTGATGTACTCCAAGAAAAGGATTTTACAGGTAAGCTGTTATAAAAAATCATATTTTCTTTATCGTACATCACGGGACACAGAGCCGCATAGCCATTACATGTGGGATGTCCCAAAGCAATGCTTAGTGAGGGGATGGAAACACCAACAACGCAGACCGCCATCAGACGTGAGGACCTATAATGCTGCCTGCAGCATACTGCGCCAAAAAGCTGCATCCTCTTGCCGTCTTATGTTCACCTGATAGGAATTAGTGAACGCAAGCACAGATGACCAAGTTGCGGCCTTGAAAATCTGCGTCATAAAGGCTTGGAAATGCATTGCGCATAAAGCGCTTACCATCCTGGTAGGGAGCACCCCCACAAAAAAACAGGGGGAATCCTACTCTAAACCACAAGCCTGAATAATAACCTGATGAATCAACCTTAAAAACAGTTGATTTTAGACGCTGCCTGCCCTTTCCTGGGGCCTCCTGGTAGCGCCACATCAGTTTTCCGTATCCGAGCAGCCGCTTCAGATAGGCCTAGACCCTTCTTACTCCAACGAGAGAGAGACCCATCTAGGGTCTTCTGGCAGCCCAATAAAAAATGTCAGCTCTCTATATCTGAAACCTTCAGATAGGTATTTAACTGCTCTTATCTCAATTGAGAAAAAAGCAATAACTTTTCCTTCCACGAAACAAGGTTTTGAAAAAAGGGAAGGTAAGAATATCTAGATTCAAATGAATACTAGATCCTTCTAGTAAATAAGGTTGGGTGAGTATGAATATCACTCTACTTGTAAGAATAATTGAGTATGGCTCTATACCAAGAAAGTTGCCAATACTGAAACTCTCTTGGAGGCTACCACAACCAAGAACACCAATTCCCTTGTTAAAGGATGAAGGGAAATATGGTGCATCGGCCCAAGGAGCTGACCCTGTAAGCCGACAAAACTAGAGCCAATCCTCCGAGCACAAGGGCGACCCAACTGGTGGACTTATGTACGTCACCCCTTGTATAACAGCCCGGACCAAAGAGTGTGAAGCAAGCGACCTTTGGAAGCAAGGCCGAGATCGGATCCTTGATATAACTTAAGGCTAGCTCCGTCTCCTTTCCAAATGTAGGAAGGCAGGAATTTTACCTTTGACAAACTTCCACGGATGCCACCACTGGTTTCACACCAGGAACATGGGCCTTCCAGACCGTAGGATATCTGGTCCTGGAGGCCAGCTCTCTTGTATGAATCAAGGGAATTGCCGCCGATTCCGAAAGCCCCGATCCTTGAGAATGTGGGCTATAATAGCCAGACCATTAATTCACCTGTTGCAAGGCAGGATGTAATACCCCCTGCAAAGTAGGCCTGGACAAGATGTAAGGGACCGTGGGTCCTCTACTACCACCCTTACTGTTCCTGCACCAAGAGGTCGTCAGGGTTATGCCGGAGTAATCAGGCCAGCTTCCGTTCTCCTCTAATGTTGCATAGAAGCCACAAAAGTCGCGGCACTGGGGGGGAGACACACAACCAGTGACAACTGGTCCCCGCGGATTACTAACACATCTGCCCCGCATGCGGGTGGATCCTTTGTCCTTGACCCCAAGCTGTTCAATTTCTTGTTGAGCCTGGACGCCAATTCATCCTATGTACAGGGTACTATTTCTGTGGCATTTGGTCAGGAAAACAGTCGGGGTGTAGAGGTCATTCTCCCAGAGACACTTGACGGCTCCAGCGAATCGCCTGCCAATTCTTCATTTCATGAAATGAGGTATGTCAATAGGCAAGGCACAAGCTCCTCCTTGGTAAATTAAGTAAATCACTAGTATGGCATAGTCTGATTGTACTCTGACAGAACCAACCTGCCACCTGAACGTTCAGGCCCCTAAGCCAGATGCTCCATCGGTAGCTCTAGCTGACAGATAAGGCTCCCTTGGAGCTTGACTACTTCCCCTGGGCCATGGTCTCTTCCTGACCTGGCAAACCCTTTTAGTTAAGAATCACCAAGAGGAATTCCAGCATAGCTCTGGGACCGGGTTCTTTGGATGATGCTAGGTCAAGATCCACACTTTCTAGGCCGACAAAATACTGTTTATAACAGCCCTGAATAAAAGTTAGTATAGGGAACTGTCTTGAATGAAGCCAGCATCTTCCCTAGTGCCTTAAGCAAAAGGCCAAAAGTAAGGAACTGTTCCTTGCCGTGACCACATAGACCAGTTTTCTCATAGCGATGGTCTTGTCTGAGGCCAAAAAACTCTCCTTTTTGGACTGTGCCAAACATACCCAGCTTCTTGTCAAATGAAAGAATGTATCTTTAGCCTGGAATCCCAACCCAGGAGTTCCAGATACTTGACCATGCTGGACACCCTTAGGTCCAGCCATGCTACTGACTGACCCATCAGCAGGAGTTTGCTTCGGTATGCCATTACTACTATACCCTGGGTCTACAGACCTGCTGGAGGCGGGCCCTAGCACACTGACAACCCAGGCACGGAGGCTAACCCAAAAGGGTAAGACCACCAACTGGAGATAGTGCTGTTCCCCTGCGAAACGCAGACAACTTCTGCAGACCCAAGTAAATAAACACATATGCAACTGGCTCCCCATATGTGTATGTGGCAAGTGTTAAAGCCATATGCCTCAATGGAAGTGTGTGTACATGGCAGCGTGTGTTCCTGGAAGCATGAATTCATATAAATATGTTTTTAAGCAAAACATGCATATAGCATGTGTGCTCTGGAACAAGCATCTTGCAAGCAAGCATGCGCTTTATAAACGTGTTATGCAACAATGTGCAACATGAACCCATGCAGACACGTATTTCTATGCAAACACAAGGAATCCTGTATTGCTTAATTAAGCCGCCATGTGCAACTTTAAAGTAATCATGCATCCTTATGCCATTCAGCATCTTCCATGCGATCAACATCTTATGCATTTTAAGAACTACTGTGCGGACAAGAACCCTTGTGTGACCAAGGACTCTTGTGACCAAGCACCCCTGTGCGATCCAGCATCCTTATGCACTCAAGCATCTTTATGCGATTCTAGGCATTTCTGTGGAAACAAGCCTCTTTGTGTGACCAAATATCCTTGGGGAATCAAGGACTTGGGTGATCAGGTAATCATGTGTGATTCCAGCATTTTTATGCATACAAGCATCTTTATGCAAACTTAGGCACTTCTGTGGAAACAAGCCTCTCTGTGTGACCAAATATCCTTGGGTAATCCAGGATGCGGATGATCAGGTAACCATGTGTGATCCAGCAACGTTTTTGCATCCAAGCAACTTTATGCGATTTTAGGCATTTCTGTGTAAACAAACCTCTTCTGTGTGACCAAACATCCTTGGGTAATCAAGGATTTGGGTGATCAGGTAACCATGTGTGATCCAGCATTTTTATGCATACAAACTGCAGGTGCAATCAGAACCTGTAGGGCTTTTGATAGCTTCTCCTCGTTAGGCTGCAGCTCCTGTCTCCTGTCCTCTGACAGTGAACCTTCATCCCCAGCTCTTCTAATCCCTTTGTTTAAGGATTAAAGCAGGAAAAGGGACACACCCTGCTTTTTTTTTTTTTTTTTTTGCTTCTTGTGAGGATGCTGCGAACATAGCAGTTAACCTCTTGTAGAACAACAAATGCGATGCAAAAAACAAAACACATGCAGAGTGGCTGCAATGCCTGACAGGTCTGATGGCTCAATCTGTGAGCTGTTTAAGTCTCTACAGGGGAGAATAAGGGGCCACCAGGTTCAGCTGGCGATTCCTTTTTATATTCCTACCCCTGACCTTATTCAATGGGGAGACAAAAGTCCTAAGCTAAAAGCAGAGGAACTTAACCCAGGTGCATCAACAGCTGAACTTAGTCTGGCAGCAACAATGCCTGCTAATCTGCACAGCTAGATGCGGAGTAGGCGTCTTAGATGAATCTGTATCCAACTCACACAAGGTGCTTACGTTTGTGTCCCCCTAGCTTTACAGAGCTCTGACGTCTGGGCCTTTTTTAAGAGCCCTCTCTGCGACTGCACTGAGCCGGTGAGCACGTGCGACATGGTAGAGCCTGAAGCTGAGGAAGTGGGACACACAATAGACCAGCTAACACTTAAGCTTCCGTCTTTGGAAAGCATGGTAAGCAAAAACATCAGGCATGTCTTTTACTGCCCATAGTAGTGGAAAAACAGATAAGACTTGTAGCTACTCATGGAAGACAATCCTTTGCATAGAAGGGCATTTTTTTTTTTAATGTACCAGCCCCTTCAAGGGGAGATATATGGGTACTACAGCCATCCTGTCTGAACAGACATAGTGGCCCAGGCTACATGCCAGCTAGGGGAGGTATATGGGTGCCCTGAGCCATCCCGTCTCAGAAGACATCGTGGTTTACATTGCCCATGCATAGAAACATAATATAGGCGAGACCCATAGTCCACTACAGAAGACCTACTGTCGAACCAAGTCCTGTAGGTCCCTCTCTTACCTTTCCACGCTGCAGGGTATTGCCAAGCAAGAGGCCCAATCTTCCCCCTTCACCGTGGGTATAGTCCTAGACCTTCAGGGACCGGGGTCCATGGCAGGAACACCACACCCCTGGACCTATATAGCACCCTGGCAGCAGAAAAAACATTTGGTCTTTAGAAGGCACAAAGTTCTGGAACCCAGGATCAAGCCCTCAGCAGAGAGGCATTATAGGCTAAACCTCGTTCTTCGTACCGAGGCCCGGGTACCGTCCACTTTGGCTATGAAGCACCTTGGACGGATCCGGATTTTATGGAGGCTTTTTACATCCAGCATGGATCCCTCCAGTGGAGCTCCTAAGAGCACATGTTAACTCGTGACCAACACCTTAGACACTGATGAAAAAACTAAGGTACTCCCAGTAGGGGAGGGGTTATATAGGGAGGGAACTTCCTTTTTAATTGATTACACCAGTGTCCATCACCTGAAGGTAGACTCTATAACCCACATGTAATGGCTATGCGGCTCTGTGTGCCGTGATGTACGATAAAGAAATGCATTGATTACTATAAAAATGCCACTGGCAGGGAAGGGGTTAACACTAGGGGGCGCGGAAGGGGTTAAGTATGTTCCCTGAGTGTGTTCTAACTGTAGGGGGGGTGGACTCACTAGGGGAAATGACCGATCGCTGTTCATACATTGTACGAACAGACGGTCAGGCATTTCTCCCCTAACAGGACCGGGAGCTGTGTGTTTACACACACAGCTCCCGGTCCCTGCTCTAACGAGCGATCGCGGGTGGCCGACGGTGATCACGTTCGCCGGGCACGCGCGCGAGAGTCAGGAGCGAGCGGGAGGCATGCGCCCCTAGTGGCCCCTTTGCGAGGTGACGCTATACTACGTGCTCTCGCGCAGGGGAGCCGAGCTGCGGCCGTAGAACTGCGGCGGTTGGTTGGCTGGCATGTAGTTAAAGAACATAACATTTACACATTAGTTGTATTTGAGAGTATGGACTGAGGCCACAAGGTTGGAATTACGACCAAGGCTGAGAAACATTTGCGGCTAAATGTTATTCCCAAGTGGATGAACCTGGCAAATCATTGGCCACCAAATTAGTTCCCAGGCGCCTGGCTCCTCATATACATAAAATCAGGAGGCCTGATGATTCCTTTACGCAAAATCCGCAATTTCTTCATGCTTATATTAACGTTAGATGTGGATCAAAAAGTACTTTGATCAATTTACTGCTACCCTCCCTATACCTACTCTCGCGTCGGCACATAGATATCTGATGGAAAAAATATGTGTCATGGTCCAAGAAGTACTGCAAGCCCCAATGGGCAAGGTTCCAGGTCAAGATGGACTTACGGCCCTCTATTACAAGAAATTCTCCAATCTTCTAGCCCCCTTTTTTACATTGTACTTTAATGCGATCCATCGTGGGGGACCCATAGACTCTGACTCTTCTAGAGCTTATATTATTCTACTCTCAAAACCGCATAAGGATCCTAGCTACATAGCCAATTACAGACCTATTTCACTCCTTAATGATTTAAAGTTGTTTACAAAAATAATTATTTATTTTCTTTCCTTCTTGAACCTCTACACTCATTTCAATCAGGTTGGTTTTTTATTGCACAAACAGGTGGCTGATCAGGTGCGTTGGGCCATTGATTTGATCACTCTTTATTCCACTTGGGGCAGGAAGGGGGATGTTGCGTTCATTAGATATATACGAAAGGCATTCGACCCAGATTTACCTTTAATGCATTTTAGCTAAATGGAATTTTGGGTCAAAATATACGGCTTCTATTCATTCTCTGTATAACACATATTCTGCTCAGATTGTGTTGAGAGGCCATGAATCGAAACCATTTATAATTGCGTGCGTCAGGTACCAGACAGAGCTGCCCACTTTTGCCCCTCGATTGTAATAACTATTGAGACACTGGCTATAGCAATACGCAACGATTCCAATATCTTGGGTGTGCTGAGTGGAGTTCTCCACCACAAGCATGCACTATTTGCGGATGACTTATTGCTTTTCGTTATTTCCCCACACACGACTTTACCAAACTTATTTAAATTATTACAGCGTTCGGGAAGATCTCAGGGTTCTTGGTCAATTGGGAAAAATCAGAGGCCATGAACCTTAACCTAACAAATTCTGTAGTGCAAAGCCAGCGGTAGCTTTTTGTGTTTGCCTGGCAACAGGGAGCATTATTTTATTTGGGTATTAAGCTAACTTCTCGGATATCGATGCTCTATAAGACAAATTACCCAGCCCCTTTTAATCAACCGCTTGTGGATGTACAGACATGAACCGATGCGGCTATTTCTTGGATGGAAAGAATTGCGTCGTTAAAATGCCCCATCATATATGGTGAATGTGCAATAAGGTTAGACATTTCTGGGGATGTGTTCACTCTTTGATATATTCATTTATGCAGGTTAAAATTATTAGGGATGCTTTAAATGCGCTGTTGAACATGCCAGTAGATGACATCCCAAGACATACACAGACCGTTGTTTATTATATGTTTTTAGCTGCAATGGCTTAGAAAAGCCCTGTTGTTGACTTAACCTTGCTGAAACGCAAATTGACCTGGATCATGCTTAATGAGAAGATGGTGAGCGTTTTAAAAAGGGACAAACACTTTTTGACAACATATGGAAGCCCTGGCTTCATTATTTACAAGTACCGGATGTGGTGGAATTAGATTTGCTCCAGGGTTCTGGTCCGCCGGCATGGCAGTCTCTTTTACTCCCGAGCTCTGACACAGAGGCCATCTGGAACCCGATCCAGCACATCTGGCCGCTCTTAGCCAGGTCCTCGCGTCCTGCCGCCATCTTGGCTGCATTCTAAACCCTCTGCACACCATCCATCTACCTGCAGCTGCTCTCTCATAGAGGTCTCCATTTATTTCTAGTCCTATTGCAGATGCCCTCAAAGAGCAGATCCAACAAATCAGCCACACTAATCTGGCTGCAGCCAACCCCGTCCATGCGGCCTGGCACATCTTTGGTAGGCATTGCTGGCTAAGCTGGAAATGGAACCCAGGGAGGCCCAGGCAGTGACGGTCTCATCACCATCACGATAGAACTGCCACAACCTTAGCAGCAATTGAGCAAAGTAAAACCTCCTTGCTTGTGAGAATAGTTTGCCTCACTAAAAAAATTGAACCTTATAAAAAAAAAAAAAATATCTTGACACAGTAAGAGGGAGGCTGACCGAAACCGAATCAAGAATAATGGCCACGGAAGATCTTACCGCTACTGGCACCACCACCATAGCCGATTTATAACGCACAGGGCAGGACCTCATTGCCAAGTCGGATGATGCTGTGAACAGGCTAATGTGTAATAATACCTGGGTCCTAGATCTCCCTGAAGGGGGGATAGCGATCGCCAAGCAGAATTTGAAGAGTTTTTTAAGGTCTAACTGAAGTCTCTCCCACTTACAGTACAGACCAAAAGTTTGGACCTTCTCATTCAAAGGCCTTGTACACACGACCGAACATGTCCGCGGACATGTCCGACCGTGTGTACGGCCTAGCGGACAGGTTTCCGGCCTAGCGGACATGTCCGATGGTTAGTACACCTAATCCAGGGGTCGACAAATCCCGGGCGCCAGGTCGCCATGGCGACTAGAAATAGGGTCCTGGCGACTTGGCTTGGAAGGGGGGGCAAAAAAAAATGTTTTTTTTTTTGTGAGCTGGCACCATCTGGTGGTGAGCCGTTGGTATTACAAGTTATTACCACCAGATGTGTAAGCTGGCGCCATCTGGTGGTGGCCGTTGGTATTACAAGTTAAGCATTACAAGTTAAACAGCAATTCTAATGTAATTTTTCACTATTTTCACTGCCATCTTCTTCCCTCTAATTAGAACCCCCAAACATTATATATATTTTTTATCCTAACACCCTAGAGAATAAAATGGCGATCGTTGCAATACTTTGTCATGCCGTATTTGCGCAGCGGTCTTGCAAGCGCACTTTTTTGGGGAAAAAATTACACTTTGTTTAATTAAAAAAATAAGACAACAGTAAAATTATCCCCATTTTTTTTAATATTATGAAAGATAATGTTACGCCGAGTAAATTGATACCCAACATGTCGCGCTTCAAAATTACGTCCGCTCGTGGAATGGCGTCAAACTTTTACCCTTTAAAATCTCCATAGGCGACGTTTAAAAAAACTCTACAGGTTGCATGTTTTGAGTTACAGAGGAGGTCTAGGGCTAGAATTATTGCTCTCGCTCTACCAATCGCGGCAATACCTTACATGTGTGGTTTGAACACCGTTTACATGTGCGGTCGCTGCTCACGTATGTGTTCGCTTCTGCGCGCAAGCTCGTCGCGACGGGGCGCGTTTTCTGGCTCCTAACTTTTTTAGCTGGCTCCTAGATTCCAAGCAAATTTGTCAACCCCTGACCTAATCGGATATGTCCGCTGGTTATGACGTGTAACCAGCGTCCCGAAATCCCACGCATGCGTGGAAGCATTGCACTTCCGTGTTTGAGAACGTCGGTGTCTTCTACGTCAACGCGTTCTCTGTCCGCAGGGATTTTGGTCTGGCGGTGTGTACACACACACACACACACACACACACACACACACACACACACACACACACACACATCAGACCAAAAGCTCCCAGGGGAGACATGTCCGATGAAAACGGTCCGCGGACCGTTTTCATCGGACATGTCTCCTCGTGTGTACGGGGCCAAAGAGTTTTCTTTATTTTCATGACTATGAAAATTGTAGATTCACACTGAAGGCATCAAAACTATGAATTAACACATGTGGAATTATACATAACAAAAAAGTGTGAAACAACTGAAAATATATTTCATATTCTAGGTTCTTCAAAGTAGCCACCTTTTGCAGCAGACACATCTCTAGAACTGTTAAAGAGACTGTGTGAATCAGGCCTTCATGGTAGAATACCTGCTAGGAAACCACTGCTAAAGAAAGGCAACAAGCAGAAGAGACTTGTTTTGGGCTAAAGAACACAAGGAATGGACATTAGACCAGTGGAAATCTGTGCTTTGGTCTGATGAGTCCAAACTTGAGATCTTTGGTTCCAACCCCCGTGTCTTTGTGCGACGCAGAAAAGGTGAACGGATGGACTCTACATGCCTGGTTCCCACCGTGAAGCATGGAGGAGGAGGTGTGATGGGGTTGGGGTTCTTTGCTGGTGACACTGTTGGGGATTTATTCAAAATTGAAAGCATACTGAACCAGCATGGCTACCACAGCATCTTGCAGCGGCATGCTATTCCCTCCGGTTTGCGTTTAGTTGGACCATCACTTATTTTTCAACAGGACAATGCGGAATGTATTAGGTGGGGTAGGTGAGATTGTAGTCTGGTGGCTATAATTTTGGTGAATAATTTAAGGTCCGTATTAAGCAGGGATATAGGTCGATAGCTCCCACAGTACGTCGGGTCTTTACCGTCTTTAGGGATGACAGATATCTGGGCTTACATTGTGGTGGCATGTAGTGTTTCTCCCTTGGTGAGGCCGTTAAGCAGGTTAACTAGGTGACCGCCCAGTGATGGAAGCAGTGTCTTGTAGTATTGGCACGTGAGGCTGTCCGGGGGCTTTCCTAGTTTGGTATTCCCTATTGCAAGCTGTATCTCGGGTAGCGTGATGTGGCCTTCTAGCACGTCTTGTGTCTCAGTAGGTAGAGTGGGCATTCAGGAGGAAGTTATGTAGTCTGTCATATGGTCTAGGGGTGGGGGCATCGTGGACAAGTTGTAGAGTGACTGATAGAAGTATTTGAATTCCTGTGTTATTTGCTGGGGCAAATTTACTCTCTGACCCGTTGGAGACTGTACAGATGGTATGTAGGATGCCAGTTTCTGGGAGCGCGAGGATCGTGCCAGTAATCTAACGCATTTATTTCCCAATTCATATACCTTTTTGTGAGCGATTTGGAGTGCCGACTTAGCTTTAAAAGTGAGTAGGTCAGTGACCTGCGTGTGTAGCGTGTCCAGCTCAGTTATTAGTGGGCCAGTCGGGGATTGTTTGTGTCTAGCTTCCAGACCCTGAAGTTTGTCAAGAAGGTCAATTTGGCTGTCATTTGTTTTTTTGAGTCCCTCACCGTGTTTTACGAATGTACCACCGTATGACCGCCTTGTGTGCTTTCCATACTAGTCCTATGTCACTGTCAATGTCAATATTAGTTTGAAAATAGTTGGATATTTCTTTTGTCACGTCAGCCAGTACCTCTGGGTTCTGTAGAAGGCTCTGATTGAGCCTCCACGGCTTCCTCTGACCTCTATGAAAGTCGGTCAGGGCATATCTCAGTGTGACCAAAGCATGGTCCGACCAAGTGATGGACCCCAATGAGATACGCGAGTACGTGTTGTGGGAGAGAGAACAGAAAGTGTAGTCTCGCTTGCCGGGGTGAAAGAGGCGCCAGGCGTCAATTAGCTGTGATGCATGTAGACCCAAATGAATGGCCTTACATATGCCCCGAGTGGTGGAAGTGTGTCCCGTAGAGGTGTCCTCAGCAGGGAGCAGAGAGCAGGGGGATATTGAGAAAGAAGAGCAAAGAGGAAAGTAGTCTCTGCAGCTGACCAGTCCTGCAGGAGTGTAGGACATGTCCGCTGAAGGGGGTAAGCCAGCAGCGGACGCTAACCAGCTTAGCTGGGTAACTAAAGTATCTGCAAAATTAATTCTACTACGCTCCCCATTGCCACTTGGGTAATGAGTGTCGTCCTATGTGGTAGTGTTCAGCAAGGGCTCATGGGAGGCTCCCAGTCCCTTCCCAACTACACCGGCCTTTTCACGAGTGTGTGGATGTGGGCCATAGATGAATGGTTAGTGGAATATGGCAAAGAAGTGTGTGAAAATTAAAGGACAGTTATACAGGTCACAGTTAACATTTACAAACAGAATCAACAGGTCAAGTAAACTAAGTGCTTAGGCCGACAATCAAAAAAGGTATTGCTCCCCTTGGGCCGCCACCCCCTGGACCCCTTCAGGAAGCCCCAACTAATGTCCCTCCTGGGTCTCCCCCCTTCCGGCGCCAACCGGGCAACCCGATTGACCAGCCGAGAGAGGGGGTGTCCCCGGGAAGCCCACCGAGTGTCCCCAAATCACGCCGCCTTCACCCCAATCGTAAGAATAATGCCCGTTATCCCACAGGTTCCCCATCCGTATGACCCCAGGGTAATGTTGATCTCATGACTGCAGTGATGTAGATTCGGAGCGACAGCCCCCGAGACACTGCAAGCCCTGCGGCCGACTATAGACATGTAAGGTCCCAAATGTCCCCCCTCCCCCAAATGTGGGGAGCAGGCTTCCCCCATCATTGCAACTCACATGGCCCGTATAGATACAGTTGTGTGTCCTTTGTTGCCCCGGGGCAGCTGGGAGGCATCTTGTCCAGCGAGTCCGGCGAGTCCGTCGGGGTTAGGCACTTGAAGTATCTGTAGAGGCAAAAGGACTGCAGAGTAGCAATATAGGTGGTTCCAAACATTCTGGGCTGCAGTTGGTGGGGGGAGTAACATAAACCGTGCATTAACAGTGTCCTAGCTTGGCTGCTGTGTAGCTCGCAAGGATCAACAGGGCATTGCTCCAATCTAGTAAAAAAAAGTCACAGCAACATGAAAGGGGTGAGGGGCCCCCATTGTTCAGCAGTATAGGCTTATGTCAGTGGGTGAGTGGGGAGGGGATGGTCTCCGGCAAGTCGCCTCTCTGGGCAGTTCACTTAGGCACAGTTCAGGGCAACCAAAAAAGAAGTAAAAAACAACCAAAAAAACAACAAGGCCAAAACTGACTCCGTGGGGCCCAGACAATTCCGCGACGTGACAGCGTTCCAGACCAGGGGGGAGGCAGGACGGAAGTCTCACGATGCAGGGGCATAAGTGGGGTAGGTGGATGGGCCAGGCAGGCCAGTGAGGTGCTACAGTTTCTCCCCCACCACCCGGCTGAATCACAGGAAGGGGGAACATCAGGTACAGTTCAATGCCCATGTGGGGAAGGCAGGGGGAAGCCCAGCGCAGGGACCACAACAACAGTGGGGATACACCGTCAGCCTATGTGCAACCGAGGGGAAAGTCAGCAAAAAACAGTTAGGACCCACGTGACCCGGTGGTGGATGAAGCGTGTGGGCGACCCTGGGACCTCTGAGAGCGGGCAGGCTGGCTGAACCTGCCGGCAGTAGGGCCCGAGCAGCCTGTCGGTTTCAGAATCCTCAGCAACCAGTTAGGTACTTGGACTGGTTCTGCACTCAGGAAGGCAAAGAACTCCAGTAGATTCGCAGATTGAAAGTGGTTTGCGCTGTGCGGAAGATGACCGCTAAGGGGTAACCCCAGTGGTAGGTACAGCCGTGTCTCCTTGCGGTTTCCAGGGCTGGCTTCAGCATCGCCCGGCGTTGCAGCGTAGCCCTAGAGAGGTCCGGGAGGATCTGGATACTTGCCCTGTCAAAATCGATGTCCCCCAGCTCCCAGGCCTTGCGCAGGATTATCTCATTCTGTGCGTAGCGGTGCAGGTGACATAATACGACATGGGGCCTGGAGGGGTCTGCAGATTTGAGGCCTAGGGTACGATGGACCCGGCATCTCCAGAGTAGGCGGTGGAGACTCCATGAGTCTGTAAAAGACGGCTGTGGCCGTCTCCGCCAGGTCTTCAGGGCCTCTGGGTTTAGGTATTCCCTGCAGCCGCAGGTTATTGCGGAGGCTGCGGTCCTCCATTTCCTCCAGGTGCAGCTGCATCTCCTGGGCCTCCATAGTGTAAGAGTCGCACGCTCACTCTAGGGCCTACACCCAGGATTCCAGCGAGGCAACCAGTCTCTCTCTGGATCAACGGACTCAATTTTTAATTCTCCATTGAATGCATTTTACCCCTCAAAAACAGCACAGGATTTTCCCCTCACATCCATCTAAATGTTAGCGATGTAGGGAAGACCCATATACATTTATACAGTTGTATTCAAAATTATTCAACCCCCAATGCTGTAAAGGGTTTTAGGGAATTTAGTGTACATTTGTAATTGTATTCAGAATGAAATCCTACAAGGACTTCTTAAAGAACCATATGCAACTAAAATGACATCAATTGCTTTTGTAATACAGTAGTAAATGTTTCTTTTGTGAATTTTTCATTTACACAATTATTCAACCCCTTAAAGACTACCACTCTGAAGAACAGAGGTTCATTGAAGTGTTTTCAATCAGGTATTGAAAACACCTGTGGATGTCAGGGAGCAGCAATAAAGCCTAATAAGCACCAATTAGGCAGCTTTAAAATGACTGATACCCAGCTCCTTCTAGACATTTACTGGTGTGTTTACAAACATGGTGAAGTCAAGAGAATGGTCCAGGAAGACAAGAGAAGAGGTGATTACTCTTCACAGGAAGGGCAATGGCTATAAGAAGATTGCAAAGATGTTAAACATACCAAGAGACACCATAGGAAGCATCATTCGCAAATTCAAGGCAAAGGCACTGTTGAAACGCTACCTGGTCGTGGCAGAAAGAAGATGCTGACTGACTGCTGTGCGCTACCTGAAGCGTAGAGTGGAGAAAAGTCCCCGTGTGACTGCTGAGGAACTGAGAAAAGATTTGTCAGATGTGGGTACTGAAGTTTCTGCTCAGACAATACAGCGCACACTGCGTAATGAAGGCCTCCATGCCAGAACTCCCAGGCGCACCCCCTTGCTGTCTCCAAAGAATAAGAAGAGTCGACTGCAGTATGCCAAAATTCATGTGGACAAACCACAGAAGTTTTGGGATTGTGTTCTGTGGACTGATTAAACAAAATTAGAAGTGTTTGGGCCCATGGATCAACGCTATGTTTGGAGGAGGAAGAACAAGGCCTATGATGAAAAGAACACCTTGCCTACTGTGAAGCATGGCGGGGGGTCAATCATGCTTTGGGGCTGTTTTGCTTCTGCAGGTACAGGGAAGCTTCAGCGTGTGCAAGGTACCATGAATTCTCTTCAGTACCAGGAGATATTTGATGACAATGTGATGCAGTCCGTCACAAACCTGAGGCTTGGGAGACGTTGGACCTTTCAACAGGTCAATGATCCCAAGCATATCTCCAAGTCCACTAGAGCATGGTTGCAGATTAAAGGCTGGAACATTTTGGAGTGACCATCGCAGTCACCAGACTTAAATCCGATTGAGAACCTCTGGTGGGACTTAAAGAAAGCAGTTGCAGTGCGCAATCCTAAGAATGTGACTGAACTGGAGGCTTTTGCCCATGACGAATGGGCGAAGATACCCGTAGATCGCTGCAAGACACTTGTGTCAAGCTATGCTTCACGTTTAAAAGCTGTTATAACTGTAAAAGGATGTTGTACTAAGATTGAATGTCACTTGGGGGTTGAATAAAACTGATAATGATGTGAGCACAGAAAATACATTTGTGGTTATTTCATTATAAATGTTATGTTATATTTGTCTGACCTACACGTGCCTCTTTGATTTAATTGTAAGCATGATGACTGAATGATCAAAATCAATGTCAAACTGGCCAAAAAAAAAAAAATTCAGTGGGGGTTGAATAATTTTGAATACAACTGTACATGCATTTTGGGAATGTCCAGTCACTCTGCCCTTTTGGGACGGATATATCCAAGTGTATTCCTTTAGTAACGGCGGTTTTGATGCCATTATCTATCAATGCCTGTATACTTGGTCTTGTTCATCTGCTGACAAAGTCCAGGGCCATGGAAAAAAAACTTTGCTGGGCATGCTACTTACTATTCTATATTACTCAATTGGAAATCCCCTCAGGCCCCTACAGTTAATTTCACAAAGTCCATAGTTAATAAGATGGTGCCATTCTATAAATATACTGAGTCTAGAAAATGCCCCAATAAATTCTCCAAGGTCTGGGACATTTGGACCGAATCTACGGAGACAGTAGCTTCTGTCACCACACCCCCCTGAAATATCTTTGTATTACTTTCTGGTATAGCATGTGGACCTTTTACATATAGCATGTGGACCTTTTACAGAGTGTTGTGGGAATAATCCTTCCATTATATTACCGGTCTGTGGGGGGCGTGACCGGATGGAGTGAGTGAGCGGGCGGCTGTGTGTCTCCTCTCCGCACTACGTACCATGCTGGCTATCGGAACGCCGATCGGGCGTTTGTAACTCCCAGACGGACGCCAGAAACATTCGCCTGTCCCCGCAGTGGCTTCAGGCGCTACTCCCGATCCTCCTCGCGGCTGACGACCGCCCACCTGTACTGGGCTGATGCTGTGTGTGGTGTGGGCGCTTTGAACCCTGATCCCCGCTCTGCTCCGCTCCTCTCTGTTCCCCGCACCTGCTCATGGAGGACTGCATGACAAACTAAGGACTAGGTTCGTCGGCAAGCAGCTATGTTTTGCTCTGTGTGCTGAGCGCAGAGCTACAGGAAGGTGGAGGACACTGGAATGCTGAAAAAGCGCATGCAGTGACCCGGAGCAGTTAAGTGTATCCCCGTGCTCCCCTCCCTAGATGGGACATGGACACGTGAGTAATGGTCTGTCACAGACTGTTGTTTGAAACGCCATAAGAATGACATTTGGAGTGATGAGCCCTGTAGTTTCTTATTTTGCACAAGGAGGAGATCTAGACAGTAATATCTCATCATAATTATTATTTGATCATAATGATGTATTGTTGCGGCTCGGTGGGACTTTGGGTCTAGTAACTGAAGATCCCTCCTTGATAGGTGTAGTTTGAAAAACTTCTACACTTATTGTGGTTCCTGGGGTTCTCGGAGTGCAGTCAGAGGAAAATTTCCTGCATTTTTTTTAGCCCTTTGATTTATGCCTGTGCTTGGTTCTGGAGGTGACGCTTAAGAACTGCCGTAAGAATTGTCACAGAAATTGCCTAAAATAAGAGCGACTAATATGCTCCGCTGGGATTAATATTGAAAATTGGCTGAAACAGTGATTGTTGGAAATGATCTCTGAGCAGTTTGGTAAATTAAATACCCTGCTAAAGTGCCCATTTTAGTTGCACCTCTTTCTTTTTTTTTTTTTTGGGATGGCAGCAGTTGTAAAAAAGGGGCAGCCTAACCAGGAGAGTGGGGGCCCTCAAAGAACGCAAACAGCGAAAGATAAAGAGAAGGCAGCACAGGCTGCAGCAGTGGCCGCAGCTAAACTGGAACAGTCTTCACATACCCTAGCAAAGTCGCCTGGAAAAGGAGTTCAGCTTTCACAACCTCAGGGTAAAATAGGGACAGTAACGGACAGGAAAAACTGTGGACAAGGTCCATCAGCTCCCAAAACAAAAAAAAACCCTGCGGTAGAGCCCCAAGGGGGGTGGGGGGTGCAATGGCATCAGCAAAAACTCCTATAGAAGAAGTTCTCTCGGCAGGTATAGCAGTCGACCCCAGGCGGGAGGAAGAGCCAACATTGAAAGAGATATTAAATGCTATAAATGCATGCAGTGGTTCCCTGAACAATTTACCTGACCAGATAAAAGAAATTAAGGAAGAACTAGTGACAATGGGCCGGGAACTGCAAAAGACTGTGCAAAGGGTAACCTCAGTAGAAGAAAGAGTGAGCCAAGTAGAGGATGAGGTGTTCTCGCTAAAACAGATGCAAGTATTAAAGGAACAAAATGGATGGCAGGCATCTAAACTTGAAAAACAGGCTACGCAGAAATAATATTCGGGTGGTGGGTCTTCCGGAACGCAGTGAGGGTACCGACCCCATAACATTTGAGAAATGGTTTGGAGACATTTTTGGGGAAAATGCCTTCTCATCGCTATTCGCAATAGAAAGGGCCCATAGAGTCCCGTTTAGAGCACATCTTAAGGACGGTCACCCTCGGCCCATACTCCTGAAGTTTCTTAATTTCACTGATAAGGCAACAGTATTGCAAAGTGCAAGAGAGAAGGGGGACATTTTTTACAATGGTTCAAGAATCTCATTATTCCCAGATTTCTCCCCAGAACTTAGTAAACGTAGGTCGGAGTTTACACCTATCAAACGTAATCTTTTAAACCATAAAATTAAATATGCACTATTGTATCCAGCATGTCTAAGAATAATGACGGCAGAAGGCCCCCAATTTTTTGATTCACCAGGAAAAGCAGCACAGTGGCTGGAAGAGAATAAAGCACAAGCGTAGACTATGATTTGATTGTTTGGATAAAATGGAAAAGAGCGAACAAGGGTTATGTGTCGGGAAGGCATCGAGGGGGGGAGGGGGTGGGTTTTTTTTGTTTTTGGTTGGGAGTAATTGGGAGGTATTTTGTTTGAAGCACTAAGGAAGAAAGGAATAGAAAAATAAACACATTAAAATACACCAAAACACAGCACTAAAGGTATAAATTGGGACATGGATAGATATAAAAGGGGGAATGGGGGAGGATGGGGGGGAGGGGGGGGAAGGGGGAAAAAGCAAAAGGAGAAAAGAAAAGGAATACATATTTATATAAATATATTAAGATGAATGTGCACTGAACAGAGGTCCCACCGCCTCCCCCCTTTTCCTTCTCCTCTCTCCTCCTTTGGTTGTGTGGGGGGAGTGGTGGGGAGGAGACCACGCGGGATCACGATAGATATGGATGGTAAGGGGAATGTAAGGGAAGGATGGAAGGGAGAGGTCACATGTATGGCCCTAAGGGTAGGCCTAGATAGGCAGAGGGGGAGAGGTGGGAGGGGGGTGGAGGGTTGGTGGGGGGTAAAGTTTCACAAATTCACGAGCATTACGTATCACCTACTAAGTACAAGAGTTGGGAATGTAATTGATCCCATTGGGAAGCTTTCCATTTTTGTAAATCATGTCTATGAGGCCGGGTATGAGACTTAAAACGATAAATATAGGCTCCTGGAATGTTCGGGGGATGGGGGACCCAGTGAAAAAAGCTGCAATTTTTACTACCCTGGAGTGTTATGGGGTGGAGGTGATATGTATTCAAGAGACCCATTTGACTAATGAAACAAAGCTAAAATTGGTCAACAAAAAAAAATATCAAAGCCAGTACCATTCGGTTCACTCTTCTTATTCTAGAGTGAGCATAATGGTAAAAACAGGCGTATCATTTACATGTATAGAGTCAAGAATAGATGAACTTGGTCGCTATATTTTTTTGCACTGTTTGATAGAAAATGTACCATATGTATTGGCCAATATTTATATACCTCCTCCCTTCAAGATGGAGGTTTTGTATAAATTGACGGAATTTGTGGTAAATATCCCGGTATTAGTGGTTGGAGATTTAAATAACGTGCTAAACAGAACGATGGATAGATTTCCACCGGGGACACGGAGCTCAGGGGAAGGAGAAGGGCAGCTAAGTCAATTTTTGGAAGAGGTTGGGTGGTGGGACATTTGGAGGGCGAAATACACAGATGTGCGGCAGTACTCCTGTTTTTCAAGTACATATTCCACACTATCAAGAATAGACATGGCCCTGGGAAACTGTGCAAGTTTACAAGCAGTCAGTAAAATATCCTATTATCCAAGAGGGGTTTCTGATCACTCCCCTCTGGTGCTATCACTGAGCACAGGGAAAAAATGTCCTCCAAGCAATTGGAAAATAAGTCCCTTCTGGCTAGAGGTGATGGGGAAACCAGAAGAAATCGGCATTAAATTAAGGGAATTCCTGGACTTCAACATAGGGACAGCATCAGTGGGAGTGGTGTGGGACGCCCTGAAGGCGTTCCTCAGGGGTATATTGATCCAGAAGGTAGCTAAGATCAAGAAGAACTCTAGGGAATGGGAGGAGAAAATCAGGGAAGAGGTTCTTGATGCTGAAAAACAATATGTGGAAAATCCAACATTGACTGAACAAAGGCTATGGTTGGAGAAGCAACAGGAATATAAGCTGGTGGTAAACAAAAAAGTTGAAAATAAGCACCTATTTCAGGAGCAGAGCGCTTTTTCGGAGGGGGAAAGTGTGGGCCATACTTTGGCCCTCCTAGCGAAAACTAAAATGGCGCCCTCTAATGTTCCCGCAGTTAGGATGGTAGGAGGTGGGATATCATCTGAAACATCTGCAATAGTGGACACGTTTGCAGTATATTATAAAGACCTATATAGATCAAGAAAGGGGGTAGCTAAAGTGCAAATGGAAGAATTCTTTAGAGAAATAGGAATCCCAGTACTATCGGAGGAGGACAGAAATGCTTTGGAATCCCCAATTACACTATAGGAACTACAACAGGCAGTCAAAGGACTTTCCAATCAAAAGTCCCCAGGGCCAGATGGCCTACCAGCGGAGATTTACAAACAATACAGTGAGGTACTGCTCCCGGAATTACTAAAAACGCTGAACTGGGCAATAGAAGGAGGAAGGTTACCCCCCTCAATATTAGAGGCAATCATTATAGTGCTCCAGAAGGAAGGGAAAGATCAACTAGATACATCATCTTATAGACCGATATCTCTGCTCTGCTCTGATGTAAAAATCTTGGCCAAGGTACTGGCAACGAGAATAAATAAATATATTCAGAAATTAATACACCCAGATCAATTTGGATTTATTCCGAATCGGTCCACGAGTATAAATATAAGTAGGCTGTACTTAAACTTACAGACTCCAACGGAGAGTGCAGGCGATAGATCTATCCTATCATTGGATGCCACCAAGGCCTTTGATAGTCTGGAGTGGGACTATCTCTGGTATGCTTTGGAGAAGTTTGGGTTTGGTCCATCTTTTATTAAATGGATAAAGCTATTGTACAATTCCCCAAGGGCCAAAATAAAAATAAATAATGAAGTTTCACAGTCGTTTGAATTGGAAAGGGGAACGAGACAGGGGTGCCCACTGTCCCCTCTCCTTTTCGCCCTGGCAATTGAGCCCTTGGCGACTGCAATCAGTGGTAAACAGGAAATACAGGGGTTCCAGAGAGGAGCAGAGGAGGAAAACGTTGTGCTTTATGCAGACGATATCCTCCTTTTCTTGGGCAATTCTACAACCTCCCTCAAAACTGCAGTTCAGACAGTAGAAGCATTCGGACGATTCTCGGGCCTGGTAATAAACTGGGAAAAATCAACACTCTTACAAGTGGACCCAGTAAGTAATATGGACGGGATAGGAATCCCTCAATTAAAAATTGGGGAGAAGATGGATTATCTGGGAATCGTGGTAACACAGAACAATTTATAAATACTAATCTAGTGCCACTTTTGGGTAAATTTAAACGCAAAGCGGATATATGGGGACATTTGCCACTGTCGGTAGCCGGCCGCAGCAATCTTATCAAAATGATCTGGATGCCACAATTGCTTTATATACTTCACAACTCCCCAGTATGGATTGATAACCGATGGTTTAAAAAGATAGAGACCCTCTTTAGGACCCTAATTTGGAAAAAGGGAAAAGCAAGGATTAGTCTCCGAACATTGCAATTACCAACAAATAGAGGAGGGCTAGCGGTCCCACACCCCTATAGTTACTTTTTGGTGGCACAGTTGCAGCATTTGGGGGGGTGTAGCATAGAGGGGGGAGGAAATGCAAGTGGGAAAATTATGTTAAGAGGGTCCCCACATAGATCTGTAATAGAGACCTTAGAGGCCAACTCTTTCTTGGTAAAAAGTCCAACAGTAAAAATGATGGCAAGAATTTGGCAAGCAGGAAAATTAGCTCTGGGCTATAAAGGACTAACAGAATATTCTCCACTATGGGAAAACAATAACTTAAAAGAAATTTTGGCCATGGGGAAACTAAAAGAATGGGAGAAACGGGGGATAATCAGAGTGGCACAATTGTATACAGGTTGCACATTAAAACTTTTCTCAGAGCCAAGTAGTGAATATAGCATTCCAAATTCCATGTTTTTTACCTATCTGCAGGTCAGACACGCACTACAAGCCCAATTTAAGCTACAGCCGGTAAGATGGCAAAAGCTTACGCACTTCCAAAGACTAATCAAGACGGGGGTCTTGAAAGGTCTTATTTCAGAGTTGTATGAACGGATCAGTGATCAGTTAATAGGAAAAGAGAAGTTGAGCAGGAACAAACAGAGGTGGGAGGAGGTTATTGGCCTCATAACGCACGACCAATGGGACAGAATACTGGAACTGGGGACAGTAGTTTCACTGGCCCCGTCACAACGGGTCTCCCATTTATTCCTCCTCCACAAGGTGTATTATACTCCCAAGAAATTACATGGATTTGGATGGAAGTCAGATGATAAATGTCCCAGATGTCAAAATACAGGGGACCTCATCCATATGATGTGGAAATGCCCAAAATTGCATAGATACTGGGTTAAGATTCTGGATATTATAAATGCAACCTTTGGAATCACTCTGGAACTTGAAGCCAGGGTTTGCCTATTAGGATGCATTGAGGAGAGAATGGGGCAGAGGGATATATTAGAAGCAGCTATAAGATGTCTGTTCCAGGCGAGAAAATTGATAGCACTAAAATGGCAAGCACAAAATCCACCCACAGTAGCGGAATGGCTTAATGTAATGAACAGCACAATAGGGAAGGAGAGGGGAACATGGATTAGACGTGGAAACCTTAAAAAATTTAATGCAATATGGGAGCACTGGTTATGTAAAGTAGGCGGCTCACTTTAATTAAAGGAAAGACTGGTAAAGCACAATTTAATTTAAGGAAAAGTACAGGATTAAAAAAGAAGAGAGAAACGTGTATGCACTTTAAAAGTAAGCTGGGAGGGGGGAGGGAGGGGTGGGATGGGATTGATGGATATTTTTAGCTTTTGTTATTAAAGAGTGTAAAATATGGATTTATATTTTCTGTTTTGTATGTCTATGGAAACAATAAAAAAAAGTATTGAATTTAAAAATATTACCGGTCTGTACCTTCAGTGAAATACAGTTGTTTGCCCTCGGCACTGGTTACCAATTGTGTTTTGTGTTAGGTGCTATATTGTATTTTTTTTTCTCTCTCTAAGCCTGGGTATGCCCAATAGGCTTTGTTTTGTATAACTGCATCTTTTAAATTCAATAAAAAAAAAATATATAACAAACCATCCACAAGTAATAATCTCCAATAAGAGCCGGTGACTTGTCCTCAATGTTCCCCTATGGGGGAAGTTCCTCCACTGACTGCGCAGGCGCAAACTTCCCGACGGAAATCCCCGAACCTCGCCCGGCATCCAGGCTCATTCTTTAACATCCCCGTGTATTGGAGGATGTTAAAAAAAGAGCCAGGAGGCCGAGCGAGCGAAGCGAGCCGTCCGAGCGCAGCGAGCCGTCCGAGCGCAGCGAGGACGTGAGGCCGACTGGCCACTTACCTCAAAATCCACGTCGCCCTGGATGCCGGCCGCCGTTCGGGGATTTCCGTCAGCAAGTTTGCACCTGCGCAGTGCTTGAAGGAACTTTCCCGATGGCTGGAACCATCTCAGCGCATCAGTTCGCGCATGCGCTGGAACTTCCATGATACATGGAACCAGCACGTCAGATCACCGGTTCACACAGGGGCAACATGACTACCAGCACGACTTTGGGAGGCAACTTGGACACGACTTGAGTATGAATCATCAGGCAACTTACAAGGCAACTTCAAATTGCCTCCAGGACAGTACAAGGCAACTTCAAGTCGCCTCCAGGACAGGAGGCTTTCCAGTGGCCAATCAAACAACAATCCGCTCTGTGGGAGGGAGGGGGATGGAGGGGTTTGCCTGAGAAATGCATGTTGTTATCTTCCTGTATTGTTGCTTCAGTTAAGACAGTGATCAGACTTCTGAGGCAACTTCCATTGAAATCAATGGGTACAAGTTGCCTAGAAGTCGGATTGAAGTAGCACAGGAACCTTTTCTGAAGTCAGAGCGACTTCAGTAGTGTACATTATGACGGCTCCATTTACTTCCATTCATTTTCTCAACCACACGACTTGGGGCAACTTCAAGTCGGATCCCAGGTCGCCCCTGTGTGAACCGTCTCTTACGATCTGGATTTGTAACACAAAAATCACATCCTAGGTCACATTATAAACATGCAGACAGATTTATATTCTAGTAAAATAGCTGTTGATTAAAATGAAAACAGAAATCATACCGCTGCAAATAGACCATAGCCCCGAATGGCAATGGAAAGTTCCTTGTTGGAAGACTCCATTTTTCTAATGATCTTATAAAACTGCTCCATAAAGAACTGCAGCTTGCTCTTGTGAGCTTCAGCATCATTTGTAACCACAAGTGCTACCTAAAAGAGAACAGTCAAAGCTTGAATGTGGTCAGGAATCACACAGATACAGACTAAATACAAGAAAAGAAAGACAAGGCAAGTAAGCAACACTATCCCAGAAACAAGAATAGACAATATACTTTATGACATATGGATACAAAATAACATTATATTGGCAACACACTGAATATAGACGTGGGTTTTATTGGAAAAGAATGTCACGAGACAATTTATTTGTGTGAAAAGGTCTGCATGCTCTCCTATGACAGGCTGCAACATTTTTTGCCTTTGTCTCAATGTGATATATAGATAAGAAGGTGCTTGCATTGGTATTGCTAGTAAAAGGAGATAGGAACAGTACACATAAGCCTCACTGCCAATAATGCCTATTAACAAATATGTAAAATGGTGAGTCAAAGAGATGGTTACATTTTGATCTGAGGTCAGCAGCCTGAGATGACAAGAATGATGCCATTCCTAAAAGGTGATTTTTATAAACAGCTTACCTGTAAAATCCTTTTCTTGGAGTACATCACGGGACACAGAGCAGCATAGTGATTACTATGTGGGTTATAGAGTCTACCTTCAGGAGATGGACACTGGCACTCTCAGACAGGAAGATCCATCCCTATATAACCCCCTCCCATACCGGGAGTACCTCTGTTTTGTAGCAAGCAATACAAATACCAATATTCCCCATAAGAGGGGCAGGAGCTCTGTGTCCTGTGATGTACTCAAAGAAAAGGATTTTACATGCAAGCTGTTTATAAAAAATTCCCTTTTCTTTATCGTACATCACGGGACACAGAGCAGCATAGTAATTACTATGTGGGATGTCCTAAAGCAATGCGGGGAGGGAGACATTCAATCAAAAAAAGGACAAATAGGTGCCACCAGACGCGAGGATCTATATGGCAGCCTGCAGAACTGCATGCCCAAAGGCCATGTCTGCGCGCCTCCTAACATCCAACTGGTAACATTTTGTAAACGTGTGGACTGACGACCAAGTCGCTGCCCTACAGACTTGGGCCATGGAGACCCGATGCTGTGCCGCCCAAGAAGCACCCATGGCTTTAGTGGAATGAGCCTTAACCGAAGCCAGAGAGTCCTTCCCCTTCAGGCCATAAGCTTGAGAGATTACCTGCCGAATCCACCTAGCAATAGTGGATTTTGACGCAGCCTGACCCTTCTTGGGCCCGTCTGGCAGAATGAACAATGTATCAGTCTTCCTAATCTGGGCAGTAGCCGTAAGATAGACCTTAATCGCCCTTCCTACATCCAAGAATGTAGCAACTTCTCTTTCCCAGAACTCGGATTTAGGAAAAAAGACGGAAGAACCAGATCCTGGTTCAAGTGAAAGCTCAAGACCACCTTAGGCAGAAAAGTTGGATGAGGCCGTAAAACGACCCTATCTTTATGAATGATCAAGTATGGCTCCTTACAAGAAATGGCTGCCAACTCTGAAACCCTTCTGGCGGAAGACATAGCAACCAAAAACACCACTTCCTAGATAGAAAAACTAAAGGAATCTGATCCAAGGGTTCAAAGGGCTGTTTCTGTAGAGCAGATAGGACCAATTTCAGGTCCCCACACGATGGGAGCCTGACCGGAGGGTTAATCCGTAAGACTCCCTGAAAAAAAGATTTGACCAGAGAGTGGGTGGCTAACGGTCTCTGAAATAGAATGGATAAAGCCGAGACCTGGCCTTTGATGGTGCTGACAGCTAGTTTCATGTCTACACCCTGCTGTAGAAATTCCAGAATTCTACCAATGACATATTTACGGGGGTGCCACCCCTTGGCCTCACACCAGGCGACATATGCCTTCCATACTCTGTAATAGATTAGTCTAGAAACTGGCTTTCTGGCATTAGAGTGGAGACCACAGGGTTCGAGAGCCCTCTCTTCCTTAAGATATAGGATTCAGTCGCCAGGCCGTCAAATTTAGCGACGGTGAGAAAGGATGGAATATCGGGCCCTGGGAGAGCAGGTCTGGACAGAGCGGGAGGGCCCAGGGATCTCCTACCGATATCCTGACAATTGGCGTGTACCACGATCTCCGGGGCCAAGCTGGAGCCACCAGAATTACCGGCTTGCCCTCCACCCTGATCCTGCGAAGGAGCCGGGGCAACAGCTGCAAAGGAGGAAAGGCGTATATCAGAGAAAACTGATGCCGTGAGCACACCAGAGCGTTCGTTCCGCAAGCCCACAAGTTCCTTGTCCGGGACACAAACCTGGGCAGCCTTGTGTTCAACCTTGATGCCATAAGGTCCACATCTGTCGTCCCCCATCGCCGGCAGATGTCCTGGAAGACCTCGGGATGGAGAGACCACTCCCCTGGAGACAACTGCTGGCGGCTGAGATAGTCTGCCTGCCAATTTTCTATCCCGGGAATAAATACTACCGATATGCATGGGACATGGGCTTCTGCCCAGGTGAATATCTGATCCACCTCCTTCTGGGCTGTTCGACTTCTGGTGCCCCCTTGTGGTTTATATATGCCACAGCCATGGCATTGTCAGACTGTATTCTGACTGGAGTTCCTCGCAACTCGGCCATCCAAGCTTTTAGGGCAAACCGAACTGCCCGGATCTCCAGCAGATTGATGGGTAGGAATCTTTCTGAAATCGACCATCTTCCCTGCTGGGACAACTCCCCTAGGACTGCACCCAACCCATTAGGCTGGCATCCGTAGTTACTATCCTCCAAGACACTGGACTGATGGATCTTCCATTCCGCAGATTTCGGGGTGTCAATCACCAACAAAGACTCCTCCGGACTGACGGAGACAGAATCATGGGGAAGTCTAATGCCTGAATCTTCTTGTTCAAGGCAGACAGGATGGCACTTTGCAACTTCCTTGAGTGGAACTGGGCATAAGGCACTGCCTCGAATGCTGCCACCAGCTTTCCCAATAATCGCATGCAGAGGTGAATGGTTGGTCTTTCTCTGCCCAGAACTGACTGAATAACTTCTCTTATGGAGTCGATTTTTGCTTGCTGCAAAAAGATCCTCTAGTGGTCTGTATCGAGGTGCATACCGAGGTATTCCAGCCTTCTTGTTGGTTGCAAGGCTGATTTGTCCTTGTTTATGATCCAACCTAGCGACTCGAGATACCGAACGGTGATAAGAACTGCTCGATTCAGGTTGAGGGCTGAGTGATCTACTGTATTAACAAAAGATCGTCCAAATATGCCATGACAGATTCCCTGGGTTCTTAAATTGGCTAGTAGGGGCGCTAAGACCTTTGTAAAAACCCGGGTGGCCGTGGCCAATCCGAAGGGAAGGGCCACGAACTGAAAATGGCGCTGGCCTACTGCAAACCGTAGGAATTTGTGATGACCTGGAAAAATTGGGACGTGAAGATACGCGTCTTTTATATCTATTGATGCTAGGAAATCCTTGCCATGCAAAGTGGCGGCTACTGAACGAATGGACTCCATCCGAAAGGACCGAATGTTCAGATACTTATTTAGGGCCTTTAGATCCAATATTGGCCTGATGTCGCCGTTTGGCTTCGGGATTATGAAAAGATTTTAATAGAATCCTAGGCCCTGTTCTAGAACCGGTACCTCCACAATTACCCCCTGAGATAAGAGGCGATCTAGGGATGTCAGGAGAGATGCCCTCTTTTCCGGGTCGCTTGGCACATTTGACACAAGGAAACAAGGAGGGGGAAAATCCCGAAACTCCAGCCGGTAACCTAGAGTGACCGTGGAGAGGACCCACTTGTCGGAGACCCTCTCCTCACAGATTTCTGAGAAAAACTGGAGCCTCCCCCCCACCCAAGAGGGTGGGGGCGCCCCTTCACAAGGCCGACTTTGGGGTGGGTTTGCCCGGCTTACGAATCCAGGGTCTTTTGTTATTTGGAACCTGTCCTTGTGACTTATTACCATTGCCTGGTCGACCTGGCGGCTGTCGATACTGCCTGGGGGTTGAGGGCCCCAGCGCCGGAGAGGCTGGACGTTTAAACGTGGGGCCTCTGAACTTCTTTTTAAACAGGCAAAAGAGTACTCTTCCCACTTGAGATCTTTTGTATATATTTATCTAGATCATCTCCGAACAACCTTTCGCCATGAAAGGGAAAACCTGTCAGGAGCCTTTTGCAAGGGGTTTCGGCCGACCAGTTTTTTAGCCACAAGAGTCTCCGCATATGAACTAGAAATAGCGAAAGACGAGATGCTTGCTGGATAGAGTCTTTGATTGCATCCACCGCAAAGCACAGGGCTCTAGGTAGGTCAGCCAACTCCCGAGGCTGCTGAGCTGGCATATCCTTTAGGACCTGCTTAGTTTGGTCCTTTAAAGCCTGGCAAATGCCTATGGCTGCTATAGCTGTCTGTACCACCGCCCCTGCTGTGGCAAAGAAAGACTTCAATAAGGTCTCCAACCATTTGTCGACAGGGTCTTTGAACATTTGGACATTGTCAACAGGGCAAGTCAAGGTCTTGTTAACGCATGAGATAGCCGCGCATCCACTGCCGGGACAGACCATTTCTTAGAGAATTTTTCTTCCATCGGGTACAGAACTGAGAACCTTTTAGGGGGAATAAAGATTCTATCTGGACGCGACCAATCCTAATAAATCAGGTCCTCTAACAGAGGATGGACAGGGAAGAAAGAGTTAGTCTGTGGGGCTTTCAAGGAACCCAAAGAGGATACCGCGCTAACCGGCGGTTCTGGCAGAGGCAACTTAAAAGCTGAGTGTACCATGTCTGCTAGGGACTGAATCCAAAGCTTCTCGGCTTGGGATGCTGAGAAGGGTTCCTCTATGGTTGATCCTCAGAATCTGACCCTTCCAAGTCCTCGCCTGCTTGATCCCCTGAAAATTCTATCTCCTCTGGAGAGAAATGTTCCATAATCGGGGACTGCAACCTAGGAGAGGGGGACCTAGTCCGCTTCCTCTCAGGTAAAGAAGCGGCAATTAATGCTGCTAATCTCTGTTCCAACCCCCCTAGGGTGGAAGCCAACACTTTCTCTGTTACAAAGACAGGAGCTGGTTGACTAGGGCCAGCAGCAGCACCCAGTGACTGCAATGGCTAGCCCTGGGCACCAAACTCTGGTCTTTCAGGGGAGGATGGCGCCGCTGAAGCCTGGCCCAGATCCTCAGAGCCTGATGGGGAACCCTTTTGCTTGTTTGTATTATTAGCATTTTTGGCAGTGCCTGTCCCCTTGGGAGCCATTATACAACTCCGAGGTACTCCGCTGTGGAGACAACTGACTGTCACAGCTGGCCAGGAATCAAGCTAGGATCTGGGGCAAATACCGGGTCAATCTAGGCAAAAAACTAAAGCTGCTAGGGCCGTCGCTAAGCAAGAGCTGAACTTTTAAGGCTGATTTGCTGCAGCGACCCTGGCTCAAGTGTTAATTCTGCTAGGAAAGGCTGTAAGGTACTTGCTTCTGAGCAGCGTGTTCAGACTTGAGCCGAGAGCTCCTGAACAGGTGTATGCCTGTAGTGCTTGAATGTCCACCAAACCGGTCACCCATGCGGATTCCAGACCGACCAGGGAAGCAGTCTTACACTGCACAGCGCTCTGTGTCACCCCCCCCCCCCCACTGCCTGTACTAACCGGCCCTTATACCGCCATCCCACTCGTCACGGACGCAGTGGAGAGCGCTGGCACGCTGCATCGCCACCCCCCGCCGCAGCGCCACTGACGGCTACTTCCTGGATCACGGGCGCGCGCTTACACGCCGCGGCCGATGGCGGGAACAACAGAGGGGAAAACCGCATGCAGGAAAGAGGGGGACAGAGCGCTGAAGGGGGGACCCAAAATGCACTCAGGCTGAAACCAGGAGTGAGCCATCAGAATGGTAATGTCTCCTCTATCTCTTTACATGATGTACACCAAAACCCTTTAGCAGATGACAGGAACCAGCCAGGGGAGATGTATGGGTGACAAAACCATCCTGTCTCAACAAAAATAGTGGTGAGGTTGCCAATGCATAGAAGCATAATACAGGCTAGACCCATAGTCCCCTAACAGGAGACCTACTGTCAGACCAAGTCCCGTAGGTACCTCTGCTTACCTTTCCACGCCGCAGGGTATTGCCAAGCAAGAGGTCCAGCCTTCACCCTTCACCGTGGGCTTTGTCTCAGACCTACAGGGACCATGGCAGGAACACCTCTCCCCTGGACCTATATAGAACCCTGGCGACAGAAAAAAAATTGGTCTTTGGTATTGACCAATGTACTGGAACCCAGGGTCCAGCCCTCAGAGAGAAGCATTATAGGCAGAACCTCGTTCTTCATACCGAGGCCGGGTAACCTCCACTTTGGCTATGAAGCACCTTGGACGGATCTGGTTACATAGCTTTGCCCAAGCCACAAAGGACCCAGAGCATAGCTTCTTCAAACGTGACCAACACCTAAGACACTGGCGAAAAAACTGAGGTACTCCCGATATGGGAGGGGGTTATAAAGGGAGGGAACTTCCTGTCTGAGAGTGCCAGTGTCCATCATCTGAAGGTAGACTCTATAACCCACATAATAATTACTATGCTGCTCTGTGTCCCGTGATGTACGATAAAGAAATATGGTTTAAAGAACAGGCACTTTATGCATCAAATGCCAAAAGTGAAACCTGAAACACATTCTTAACCACCACCGGCTCTCCAGTATGAAGTATACAAACAATGGAGACACGTGCACAGTAAAATATTGTGTACCATTATTGAACATGCAGTGCCTGCATTCTTTGCTCGTTCGTATTAGTCAACCTCACAGGTATCCCAGAACACCACCTAACATTAGGATTCCAGTTAGAATACTATCCCATTGCTTAGATTTTAACAACAAATAACGTAAAGTGCCCTACCATTTCATATGCTTTTTTTAAGTCAGATTTATTTTCGCATATTTTTCATAAGTAAAATAAATAAATATTTTGTCAAGAAAAGCAATTAGAAAATAAGAAAAAAAGTAAGATCAGCATAGTGTGAGCATGTAGGACAACATTAACTAAAGAATGTACTATTACTAGGGTTTATAAAGAATCATCAGAGCCGACAGGTTTGAATACAGGTGTCAAAAGAACAAGTCATGGTGGGATACATATGATCTGTCCAGCATTTCTTGAAGTGATGCTATATTTTAGTAGTGAAAACGTATTGTATTTTAAAACTAGCATCCATAACAACCAGTGAATAGCTAGTTGTTAAGGAGCCAACACCTGCTGCATCCCTAACAAAAATTACTTTTCTGCGAATCAACGGGATTTCCCGCTGACAGCAAAATGTAAACAAAAGAAAAGCCAGCAAAAAAACAAAAGAAAAAAACAAACAAACACAGCATGGGGGTCCTTCCCCAATCTATACCAGGCCCTTTGGGTCTGGTATGGCTTTTGAGGGGGATCCCACACAAAAATTAATATCAGACCCTTATTCGAGCATGCAACCATGTCAGGAAAGGGGGGTGGGGGTCTGGGAAGGGTCAAGCAGGTGCCCCCCCTCCTGAAACATACCAGGGGTGACTTGTGAGGTAACTGGCCCAGCATGCCCTAGTCGATGGGGGTAGGGTCACCCATAGATGTCTCCATGTGACCCCACCTCTTGGTTTATTTAGCGGCAGGTGGGCAATGAAGTGGTCAGTCGGCAGAAGCCAAGTGTCAGGTGCTGATAGAGCTTTTTTTTGCGGGTCAGAGGCTAGCGTTTATTGTGATTGACAGTGGATTTACTTTTTTTTTTTTTTTTTAGGAGGAGGGGTTTTAATAAAGGGCTTGTCAAAAACTGCCTCTGCTTTTATTTTTTTTTACTTCGCCCATGTATTTATTTTTGGTGAATGAGTAGTAGTACTATACTCATTCACCCTGGGGGGGGAGGGCAGGATACAGGGGCTTACAGATTCTGATCAACCCCATGCCCTCACAACCAACAGGCCTGTGTTGGGGACAAAACATTGAGACAAAATGATTTCTAGCAGGTAATCCCCTCCCATGTTGAGGGCATGTGCCCTTGTATGGTTTGGGGAAGGGGGGTAGGAGGCGCTTGACACCACCCCACCCCCCCACTTCCTGGCCTACCGGAGTGCATGCTCAGATAAGAGAATAGTATGGATTTTAGTGGGTCCCCCTCAAAAGCCATACTAGACTCACGTTGACTACCATGATTTTATGCATTTCGGTTTTTGCTTCTTGAGGTGAATACCGCAAAAGGGAAGGTGAAATTAAATTTTCTGTATTGCATGCGATAACTGGGTATTAGTGAATTGGGTTTAGTGGACTGAACCCACTATTCACAAAGCCATGCGATTAACGTGGATTGCTCTTAAATCGTTTTAAATGTTTTAGTTTCATATTGCCTGTGTTTTTTTTTTAGATAGTAATAAAAAATAAGATGGAATTTGAAGGGTAAATATCAAAAATGTATAAGGATTTGCAGACCTGTAGACAATTTCTCTATTTTATCAACACAAATATCTTAGTTTTTTGTTTTTTTTGCAACCAGCAATGTATACATATACACACACACAGGGGTTTCATATATGTATTTTGTGGTTCACATAAGATTTTAGACAAGAAAAATGGATAGCACAGAAATGAGTACACAGGAATTGCAAAAGAAGTGCTATATCAGGAATACAGTAAAACCTTGGTTTGCGAGCACAATTAGTTCCAGAAACATGCTTGTAATCCAAAGCACTTGTATATCAAAGCATTTTTTACAGGGTATAAAAGAGAAGAGAGGCACCTCTAAGTGTAGCAATACGTTTCTAAATGTACCTTCATTAAATGTAACCATATTGCTACACTTAGAGGCTCCTCTCTTCTTCTTTTTTTTACTCAGTTGTGACATGACGCTACTCTTATATCAAGACATCGCTTGTATATCAAGGCAAAATGTATTAAAACATTTTGCTTGTCTTGCAAAAACGATCTCAAACCAAGGTTTTACTGTAAAGCTGTTCCTCTTTATTAGCATTAGCTGAAAGACTAAAGGCCTTCTTATTTATTTGCTTCAAATATGAATAACATTGTGTCAATAAGCTGAAAACCTTACTTGTTTTAAAAAGGACTCCAAAGCTATAAGTGCAAGTCTTTTCATTTCATGATTGGAGTGGCCGCACCACTTGGACATTACTTCGAAGAGGGAGAGATAGTTTTCTATGAGGTAGTTACTGAACTGGGAAGCGTGTAAGGCCATAATATTTAACCCAGCTAAAAATAAAAACAGACATAACATTAATTACAAATAAAAAAAAAATGTCATTGCTTCAGTTTTACTATGTTTTTTAATCAGATTTTTACCATACATACAAACGCAAACGTTTAACAAACAACATACAAAACCAAAGTTAATGGTTATACAGTGACGTCAATGTAATCAACGAGTATAACACTAGCTACATCTTGTAAGCATATGGGTACCAAAAGATTACCTCAACTTAAATTATACAGAATTTTTCGTGCTGCCACTATTTTAGCTTGCATTGTAAACAAAGGTTCAGAGTTGTTTCAAATACACTGTAAGAACAGATATATATATATATATATATATATATATATACACACATATACACATATACACACATACACATATACACACACACACACACACACAAATAGAAAGGAAACCAAACCTGCACAAGTTGACCCAAGTATGTTTCTTCTCTAAATAATATGGAGCACAGTATGCCTGCTGCAATGTGTTCATATTAATACAGTAATTGTAGGGTACATACCATTCAATCATAAAGAGAGCAACTTGTGTACAGTCAGATAGAAAGAAGCTAAGCCAGGGATTACATGGGTTTTCAAACTTTCTATGCTGATATATTCGTTTCGTCAGGAAATTAGGATGTTGACCTGATTTTTCCACTCCGTAACCGTGGGGGAGCTAGGGGACATTCATTTTTGTGCAATTAATTTCCGTGCTATATAAAGCAAAATAACAATAGGGGCCATCGTCTCAGCAGGCACAGTAGCATTTTCAAACATGTTAAGTAGTCATATTTTGGGCTCTAGTGGCAAGTGACCTAACAAACAAGGATTTAAGAGATACAATGTCTTGGCACTATCTTTGGAATTTTGGGCATCTTTATATCATATGGATAAAGTCTGATGGACCACAATCACTCTTGGGACACAGAGCCATGTCTCTAAAGTTCTTTTTGGAACAGGTGTGATAAACTCTATTTGGGATAAAAACTTGGGTGAATATTTACATTGGCGATAGGGACGCCAGAGCGAGTGTTAGAACTTGGTCTCAGGTGTTTCTCCAATAATGAACCAAGTCCCCCTTCCACCCTAGCTGAAATATGAGTGTGTGCGCATGTAACTCAGCTATCAAAGTTCCATATAATTAGAAAATTAGTGAGTTTTTTAAATCAGTTTGTGCATGTACTCATAAAATCAGGTTTTTGACTACCTACTTACTTCTGTTTAGCTCACACTCACCGAAGGCACACAAGACCTGTCTCCCTTGAGAAAAAAACTTGCCCTTGGACAAGTCTAAGGAAGCTTGGGAACACATCTATAAACCACATTCACAAGGGCTCTGTAAATGTTACGGTCCAGGAGAATGCCTATAAGGTTAAAACGCGATGGTACACTGATACGGCTTCACAAGTTATTACCTTCAGCTTCCAACATTTGCTGGAGATGCAGCTCGGACCTGGGCACATTATTGTATATCTGGTGGGCTTGCGTGCTACTCCAGACGTAATGGTCCGAGGTTCACCGCATGATCTCCTCCATCACTACTCTTGCATTGGACTACACTCCAGCCCCCATTTCTACCATACATCCCTCCCACGGAAAGTGTTTTTTCAAATCCCTAGCATTGCATATGGTTAAAGTCTTTTTTTTTTTTTTTTTTTTGGTTAAAGATAACAAACATGTCTAACTTATCTGCTCTGTCTTTATATGCAACATATGGTTATCACTGAAAATGGAAATAATTGACACCAGTTTTTTTATTTTCCCCCTTGCGTTTGTTTATTGGGTTGTATTTTTGTATTATATACATTGAATTGTACAGTTGTCCTATATAAACCCTTGGCATAAAACTCAATAAACCTTTGTTTAAAAAAAAAAAAAAAGAAGACCTGCTCTGTGCAGTGGTTTTGCACATAGCAGCCCAGATCCTCCTCTTCTCGGGTCTCTCCCTGGCACCTCCCTTCAGTCGAGTGTCCCCAAAGCAAGCAGCTTGCTATGGGGGCACCCGAGCTGAGTCGCTGCTCTGTGAGTCCATTGAGACACAGAACTGCACCTCGTCCCCACCCCCTCTCTCTCCTCTTGGCTCACTGACATGGATTAACAGCAGCGGGAGCCAATCATAATGGAGAGTCCCTGTATGTTTTGCTTATTTTACTGATATGCCGCTCTATCGAATTTTTGGGAAAACGTACATTCCTTTCCTATTTTCCTCATTTGTTGTGATGTTGTTCAAGACCCACTGTTTGTTTCTGTATTGTATTTCAATAATTTTTTTATGTAAAAAATAGTGTCCTTTTAATTTATATGTATGGGCTTGAGTTGCTAAGGCGTGTCTCAATTTTAGGTGTGACCCTCATACAATTGGGATAGGTATCCTATGCCTCTTTCCAGCCACACCCTGAAACCTTGTATATTATTACTGAGAGGAATTTGCCTATATATATATAGTCTAATATATCAGCTGCAATATATACATTGATATACATTGATACAGCATACAAGCTACATACATATATAGCCTATCTTTTATATAACATTAGTTAGGGTTCTTCTATATGTAGGGAAAATTACTGTCTTTTAAAAGTATCTTACAAAGAGAGATGTTTTTGCCGATGTTTGCAGATGTTATGTGACAAGTTCATATCAAGATAGCAATGTCTGGAGATGCATACAGCTGAATTGCAGAACTAGTCTGTACATTGTACAAACACCTGCCAGGTTTAGGCCACATATCCTGGGATAAAAGGGGTGACATTTGCAGTAACAAGAACTGTGGTAGATGTGGTCATGTTAAGGAGCTATTGTTTGCGTCACAAATGTACCATGTTTTTTCTGTATCTTGTACTTCGTATAACCTCTGGGTAACTGGGAGTTTTTATAAACTTGACATTTGATTGGATAGTAGGGTGTTAGGCTAAGGGGTGGTTTTGGGAGGTATAGGAAGATTTTGTGGTTTAAGGTTATAAATTGTTGGGGGCGTGGTCTGGAGCTGCATGTAGCAGGACGTGCAGAGTGAGAGCACCGCTCGAGACATATCCTTTTAACCTGATCCTGGGGTATATTTTCCGAACCAAAGACCACCTGAAGGCTCCGGACACCTCACTGACCTGCAGACTACCATATCTCCACCTAAGAGGTCCGGGGCTTTGGCTAAATTTCGCCACGATGGGCATGATACAGAGGAGGAAGATGGCGCCGACCAGCCTCGTGCGGAAGGGGCCCAGGCCTCAGAGGACACAGTCAGAGTACTGGAGGCGATCGCTCTCTGCCAATCCACCCTCACGTCCAGAATCAAGGAGGTGAAAATCGACATCTCCCTGATCCGCCAAGATGTCCAGAAACTCCGTGACCGGGTGACCGAAACCGAGCGCCGGGTCGGCCACGTGGAGGAAGGCCTGCACCCCCTCCAGGTTACTACTGAACAGCTTCAATACCAGCTAAACGCGGTCCTGTCCAAGCAGGACGACATGGAGAACCGTGTAAAAAGATGTAACCTGCGCTTCTTGGGCATACCCGAGAGAGCGGAGGGCACTGACCCCCCTACATACCTCGAGAACCTGCTGATCAAGTCGTTCGGAAAAGAGAGGCCTTCTCCTCGGCGTTCGTGGTGGAGCGCGCACACCGCCTTGCTGCAAAACCCCCTCCGGCTGGAGCCCCGCCGAACCTTCATTGCCAAATTCCTCAATTACCGGGACCGCAATGCAATCCTCAGGCTTACCCGGGAGAGAGGTAACATCCCCATTCGGCAACGTACATGTGGCGGTGTTCCCGGACTTCTCGGCCAAGGTCCAGAAGAAAAGGGCGCACTTCACTGAGGCCAAGAGGCAGCTCTGCGCCCGCCATCTCCCGTATGCAATGCTCTTCCCGGCACGGCTTTGTGTGGTGTGCGAGGGAAAGGCACAGTTCTTTGAAGACCCGCAGGCCGTCCTTTCTTGGCTGGAACATCGCGCTGCGGCTGACGTGGCCCCGGCTTAGATCCTCATCACCCTGCCTGCCGCCTCCATCGACTCGTCGCTATCGTGGACCTTCGCTTCACGGACATCCTGCATACCTGTGCCCTTCTACAGAACCGTGAGTTGGTTTGTGGCGCCTCTCTCCTTCATGCACCTTTTTTTTTCTTCCCCCTGCTGTGCCCCTGGAAGGTGCCCTTCAACACCCCTGGACTGGGATGTGTGGCGCTGTTTGTCCCCCCCGTCCCCGTGGTTATTCCCCCTATTTTTTACACCCCTTTTTTGAGTCTCGGGCGGCTCACCTGCGCCCACATCCACAGTGACTATATAACCCCCCCCCCCCTGCACAGTTGTGCGCTTTTCAGTTAGGTCGCCCGACCCCACTGGTAACATGGCACCTGCGCCATCCAAGAACACTCAACCTATGTTTTCCTGGCCAGCCTCTGCCCACCCGTGTTTGGTGAACGGCAGTGTGTTGAACCTGCATTGCTGGTCCAGTGTCTACGCAGACTGTTCAGTTTTGGTTTTTATTTTAATATGTTTTATTGTTTTTTTTTTCTCCATGTGACTCCATTTTGACATACTGTCCGCGCCGGTGCATCCCTCGTGTGCTCCTGCTGATGGGATCGGCCCCGTTCTTACATGTTTTACTATATTGTGTGGCTTGTTGTTTCCATTGTGTTCTTATTCTATGCCGCTTCCTGGGTGTCCGACTGCACATCTTGTCCCCCCACCCGCCCGTCATGGCCTCCCTTAAGATCTTAACATGGAACGTTCGGGGCCTCGGGGAGAGAGCGAAACGAACAGCTATCCTTTCGCATCTCAAATCCCTCCGAGCCGACATTTCCATCCTGGTTGCGACTCATCTCACAGGCCAAAAACAAATGTGCCTTAAGAAGCCCTGGGAGGGCTGGCTATACCAGGCCCTGCACACCTCTAACTCCCGCGGAGTCGCGGTTCTTGTGGCCAAGACGGTGCAGTTCTGCCTACACTCCCTGCAGTCGGACCCCCAGGGCAGATCACTGTTTATACATGCAACTGTGGGGGGCCTTGAGGTTCTCCTCCTCGCCTACTATATCCCTCCCAGTTTGATATTTTGCGGTGCCGGCCACCTGGGCGGGAGACTTTAACATGGGGATTACGCCTAACAGACTGAGCCCTACTGCCCCCAGGTTCCTCGCAGAATTTACCCTCACAGACACATGGCGCCACGTGCATCCGACACAGTAGTGCTTCTCATGTTTCACCCCCTCACGCTCAGCAATGTCCCGCATTGACCTTATCCTCCTTACCCCCCCTCTCCTTCCCCACCTCCTTGAGGTGGGGGTGTGAAGGATGCTTCAGTTTAAATTCTCCCTGCTTGGTTAATGCTGTGTTAGAAGCTGATTTCAGGTGTGACTCACTCTACTAACAGGCTGGTGAAATGTTAATTGATCTAGTGTGTTGTGTGAAGAAGCCCTGTGGTTACTGTTTACTGTGATTAGAAGGGGCTCAGGTTAATTATTCTGATTGCTTCATTGTGGTCAGGCTGTCTAAATAATGTATTCTGTTACACCTAGTAATTAACTCCACTGATGTCATTATCTAAAGAAAATGTGTTTTCAGAATCGGCTCCGAAATGTCTGCCCATGATCTGTATGGAAGCCCCAGTGTGAGGGGGGCGGAGATTTGTCATTGTAACAGTTTTGGAAATTACATATAAGCTGTGTGTTATACTATTAAAGTCTGTCTGGTTCCAGCATTCAGCCTTGGCTCATGTGTGGATGATTCTGTGATGTTCTGTTATGGGAAGAAGGGACTGTTTGACGGGGATATCATACCAATACCCCTTTACACCCGGATTCCAAGCAGACACTGGAAGAACTACTGGAAGTTCGTGGAAGGATCGCTAGCAACAAAACCAAGCGGGTCATCATAGCAGAATTAATGGAGCTAGATCAGGAGGACGGGATTGCAGCAACGCCAGCAGTACAAGAGATAGAGACACCAGTGATTCAGGAAGAGGAATCACCAGCCAACAAGCTAATGAGAGAGAAGCTAGCATGGTTCGGTCCGAACCCAACGGCGGATGTGGTGCTGAAAGTGATGGACCTGTTAGTAAACGCAGAGCTACAGTTAAAACTGGCAGCAGTCCAACAAGCAGCCGCACATTCTCCAAACAGTGAGTACAGCACAGCAGACGCAAGGAAGATTCCGTTTAGCGTTTTTAAAGCTTTTGATGAAAAGGACTGTGAAATTGATAACTACCTGGCAGATTTTGAGAGACAATGTAACCTGCACCGAATAGCTAGAGGAGAGTGGGTTGCAATATTGTCAGGCAAACTGTCAGGCAAAGCTTCTGATGCTTTCCGGACCGTGCCAGATCAGGATATCCATAGCTACGCCCGGGTTAAAGAAGTGCTCCTGGCTCGTTATGCAGTAACCCCAGAGTCCCACCGACAGAAGTTCAGGGACTCACGCAAAACCACGGAAGACTCTTACGCGGAATGGGCATGCCAGTTATCCCTGTCGGCCTCTAACTGGGTTAACAGCAGCCAGGCCACCACCGCAGAGGACATTTTACAACTAATGCTCCTGGAGCAATTTTACAATCACATCCAGACGGACGTCAAAGACTGGGTGAGAGATCGCAGGCCCATGACTCTACCAGAGGCCGCGAAATTGGCGGATAAATATGCGGATACTCGCAAGACAAACCAGGTCACACCACGGGTACAACCTCCACGACCAACGACGCCCTCACACCCACCAGCCGCTAGATACCAACCTCCTAACAGACCGATGACTTCTAGCCCTCGCTATCCACGCCAGGAGGACAACGAACAACGCTGCTTCCGGTGCAAACAGCTGGGTCACTTCAAGCAGAATTGCCCCCTGAATGACAACACCAGGTCAAATTGGTCTCAACCTGGGTACCGCCCACCAGCAGCAGCCCATTGTGTAGACTCGGCTTGGGATCCCCAGGAGCTGGGTCCGGAAGAACCATTGGGCACCCCTTACGAAGCCCTCATGGTACAATCTGTTATTACGGACAACAGGGAACACCATTGTCAGCTGGTCATGGGCGACAGCCATGAGCCGGAGGGGCCCTGGAGGGAGCTGGGCAGAAAGAGGCACCGCCGGCCACCCTCCAAGAAGAAGAGGTCCTGGAAGCCGTATAACAAGCTGACCTGGGAGGAGAAGAAGCGACTGGAGGAGAGGGAGTCGCAGCAGGCGTCCCAGATGCGGGCCGAGATGTTCGCCAAGGGCCCACCGGTGGCCGCTTACACCACCACCCAGTTCCTGATGATGAAGGACCACGTGGAGAGCCTGCAGGACATGAGCAAGCAGGAGCTGATCCGTGAGTACATGGAGCTGGAGGAGTGCATAAGCCGCATGGAGGAGGAGAACAACCACCTGAGGTCACAGCAGGCTGACCCCCCCAGGCTCCATGAACTGGAGATGGAGCTGGAGAAGCTCAAAGAGGAGAACCGGCGGCTGCGGAGGGAGCAGAGGGTGGCTGACCCTATGGGGCACTGATTCCCCCCCCCCCCGAACTCTGAGCACCAGTGCTACAGCATTTCAACAAATATAACTTTTTCTTTTTTATGAATCTCCTGTGATTGTCACTTCAGAGCCATAACCTGCCCCTCCCATAGCGGGACACCTAGACGGCGGCGCACAGACCCATTCGCTGTCTTCACACTGACTTCTGGTGACTCTGCAGATCGCACAAAGACTTGGGGACTGACCGGCGTGTGATCTGACGACCCGGTGGCATACCTGAGTCTGAAGCAGTTGCCACGGGAGGTCAGTCACGCCAAACGGAGTTAACCTCGGACTAAAAGCTCTGAACCCGTCAACCCTACTGGACCAGGGAAGGTCCAACCGGGTTGCCGGAGCAGGGAGAAAAAGGGGGGCCATTGTGAAGGATGCTTCAGTTTAAATTCTCCCTGCTTGGTTAATGCTGTGTTAGAAGGTGATTTCAGGTGTGACTCACTCTACTAACAGGCTGTTGAAATGTTAATTGATCTAGTGTGTTGTGTGAAGAAGCCCTGTGGTTACTGTTTACTGTGATTAGAAGGGGCTCAGGTTAATTATTCTGATTGCTTCATTGTGGTCAGGCTGTCTAGATAATGTATTCTGTTACACCTAGTAATTAACTCCACTGATGTCATTATCTAAAGAAAATGTGTTTTCAGAATCGGCTCCGAAATGTCTGCCCATGATCTGTATGGAAGCCCCAGTGTGAGGGGGCAGAGATTTGTCATTGTAACAGTTTTGGAAATTACATATAAGCTGTGTGTTATACTATTAAAGTCTGTCTGGTTCCAGCATTCAGCCTTGGCTCATGTGTGGATGATTCTGTGATGTTCTGTTATGGGAAGAAGGGACTGTTTGACGGGGATATCATACCAATACCGTCACAGGGTTTGGGACTAGGGTGCTCTCCGACCACTCCCCGTACTGGATCAGGCTGCGGCTACCGACCCCCTCCGCTGCCTGGATCTGGAAGCTGAACCCGTTTTGGCTTACCATCCTACCCGATTTGGACTTGGTCCGGCTCGAGTGGGATAATTTTTTCTGTACAAACGTCGGCTCCGCTTCGTTCGGTTCTGTTTGGGACACCTTTAAATCACACGCCCGCCTGATATTGTCCACACAGATTAACAGACACAAGGCTACCTCCAAGGCACTGCTCCGCCAGGCAGAGGAGAGCCTTGACGCCCTTGAACAGGACTTTCAGAGGGACCCCTCAGCAGCCAATGCCGCTCCGCGTTCGTGTGCAGACCAGACTCACGGATCAGCTACACTTTGAAAAAGCTAAACAAGGCATCTTCTTTAGCAAGCAGCGCATCTTTGAGTTTGGCGAACGTGCAGGCAAACTCCTTGCCTACTTGGCCCAACTGGATTACAAACCCCCGGTGGTGGTCTCTCTCCTGTTGGCCTCCGGAGTCAGGGTGACAGATCCTGACCAGTTGGCCATGGAGTTTAGGTCCTTTTACTCCGAACTGTACTCCTCCACCGCCCGGCACACCCAGGACGAGTTATCTGCCTTTTTGCGTGACATTGACTTCCCTACGCATACGCCCCCCCCAGGTGGCCCTTTGGAGTTGCCCATTACTGAGGAATGCGTCGCTGAGGCCCTAGCATTGCACCCCACGTCTAAAACGCCCGGTTCCGACGGACTCCCCCTCGAGTTCTACAAACACTTCGGCGAAACCCTTGTCCCACGGCTCTGCCAACTGTACCAGCACATATTTGACACTAGCTCCCTCCCAGCGTCCATGGGCGAAGCCCTAATTGTACTCATCCTCAAGTCAGGTAAGGACCCCCTGCTCCCTGATTCATATAGGCCCATCTCCCTCCTCCAGCTCGACGTCAAAATCCTTGCCAAAATCCTAGCCCTACGCCTCAACAAGGTTATCCTCAACCTCATACACCCTGACCAGTCCGGGTTTATGCCAGGCAAAAATACAGCCTTTAACCTTAGACGGTTGCACATGAACCTCCAGGCACAGCATACGGACGTCGACTCCAGGGTGGTAGTCAGCTTAGACGCCGCCAAAGCGTTCGACTCCGTCGAATGGAGCGCTACTTGTGGGAGTGCCTTCACAGATACGCAAAACCCTGTGTCAGGGCACAGACCTTTTGCGGTCACTTTCCCCAGTTGGTTCTGGATGGAGTTGAACCTGGGATCTCGCCGTTTCAGGTCCAGCTCTTTGTCTTTGAGCCACTGCTCAGTGCTATCCTGTGTGCTATCCATTTGAGCCTGGTGCTGAACCTGTACTTTCTGTGGACCAATCAGTGGCCAGTGCGGCCTATTTAAGCCAGCCCCTTCCCCTCTGCTAATTGCTGGTTCGTCATCAGCTTCTGACCCGTATCCTGTTTCCTGGAAACCTTACCTTGTGGATTGCTTCCCGACTCAGCTCTCTCCTGGAACTTTTGAACTTGGCTTGTCTCACCTACTTTGCTTGAACTCTCCTGACCTGACCTATTGGCTTGTGACCCGGACTTGTACTTTCTCCTGCCCTTGGACTTTGGCTTGTGACTTGGACCTGCTACCTTCTCTGCCCCCTGAACCTCGGCTTGTGTTTTGGAAAGTCCTTAGTCTTCATCTGGACCTGATCCGTACCTGCATCCCTGACGTATCTTCGGTTATCTCCTGTCTCTGGCTGCAGTCCCGCTGAAGCTACTACATCTGCTGCTACTACCTGCAAGCACCGCTTCTTCGCTGGCACCGGTACCGCCTTGTGCTTCTGCCTCCTGTCTCAACCTCAGGGGACAGGCGCACTTGGTCGTAAAGGTGAGCCACCCTCTGCATATCGGTCTCGGTAAGTACTTGATTCCTGATAGTCTGTTTCCCCCGCCCTTCCCCAACAACTCTTTTTTACATGTCCTTATGTGTGTCAAATGGATTTATTTGTACTTGTAGTGCATGTTGCACTTATTACCCATCTGTTCATTTATTCTCTATGCTCAATAAAAGTAGTTTTGATTTTAAAAAAAAGTTATAAATTGTTAACGATGTCTGATTTGAATACACAATCATATTAACCCATCACCGTGTATTGGTCATTATTGATTGTCCGGCTAGCCGAAGGTTCACACACAGATCAAACCCGAGGGTGAAGGATCACTATCCTTAGTATCACTTTCTATCAAATACAGATTATACAGGAGACTCTCTCGAGAGTTTGAAAGTGCATGATGTCATAAGCCTAGGCTTTTTACCAGACAAGAAAGAGGAAGTGGACTGTATGAGATATTTACTGGCAGAAAAAAAATATGTTTACTAACCAAAGTTAAAACAACAAGGGCAGAAGATTTAATAGATGGAAAGTTGAAAAAAAATTACTGAAGGTCCGCTTTAATTTCTGCATGCCGTTCCTTTAGAGCGAAGGTGCCAGTGACATCACCGGCCCATTCACAAGTAAATATCTCCTAAATAGTGCACATTTAGGAGATATTTACTGTACTTATAGGGAAGCCTTAATATAGGCTTACCAATAGGTAAATTTCAACCATGGGAGTTTTAATGGGTAACTAAACCGACATTCATAGCATTTTCATTGTAATGGCACAAGATGAAATATGAGGATTTTTGCCTTTCATGTAAAGTGGTTCTAAAGGCAGAATTTTTTGTTACCTTAATGCATTCTATGCATACAGCTCCCCCACCTCCAGTGATTCCAGTGATGTGCGTGAGAGCAGTGGCTCTTTCTCTCCTCATTGGACAGAGGCAGCAGCGGAAGCTATTGGCTCCTACTGCTGTCAATTACAGCCAGTGTGCATAGCAGAGAGCGGGGTGGAGCCATGTTATGTGTGTCAATGGACAAACACAGCTGGCTCGAGAGCGAGTATGCATGAGTGTCCCCAGAGCAAGCACCTGAGAAGAGGAAGATCGGGGCTGCCATGTGCAAAACCATTGCATAGAGCAGGTAAGTATAACATGTTTGTTATTTAAAAATAAATCTCTTTAAATCTGAGCTGATCTTCTCTCTTCCCTTCCTCTGCATTTCCTCTTTTCCTCCTTGTTACTCTCCAATTTATGGGAAAAGTAAACTGGATGAGGCAGGTTCTGTTAAGTCTTCTGCTTACTTATGCTTTTGCAAATTGACCTCCTTTTTACTTCAGCACACGCATAACGTTTATTCAGCTAACATGCAGATAGTTAACATACAGTATAGTCCAGTCTTTAACAGTATATAATGTTTTTTCCAACTCATTTGAAATTACCTTTGGCATATGGGGACTCTGTAGTATTGCTATTACTATTATGTTTGTAATCTGTACTGTATTATACATGTTCATTCTCAGGCTGTTTTTGTTGCTATGGATCCTGTCCTTTGTTTCAGTTTAAATAAAAGATTTGAAAAAAAAAAAAATCTGAGTTGATCTTTCTATTAAGGCTACAGTAACCAACTCACCTGCAGGAACTGCATATCGCTTCAAATCTACCTGTGAGAAAGACGGACATAAAATAAAAATTATAGAAAAGTAAAAATAATTAAAAAAAATAAACACAAACAATATTATATATTTACCTGTGGACTTATTGCCTTCACAGTGTATTCAAAAATTTCTTTTGAGACTTTGGCATCTGTATAAAAAAAAACAAAAAAAACCCACTATGTTTATAATTTAAACCTAATATACAACGGTGTTCTCACATTCTGGCTGACGCAATGTCATCATCTTCCTGTGCGAGTTGTTGGAGCCCCTACGATTTTAGATGTAGGAATCTGAGGTTATCTGGCCAATCAGGAGTCATATCCCTCGTGCTCCATTCAACTGGTGAGCTGTGGTAGTACCATTGTGGTTAACCCCAGTAAGATGTCATAAGTCTGTGCAATATTCAGATTTTGAAAGTCCAATAAAACTGGGCATACACATTAAGTTGTTGTATAGTTTTCAATTACTAAAAGTGGGAAATGCCTGTACTTAAATACCCTACATGTGAATTTTACACAAAAGCTTTCTGCTTTGAAGTACAGCACAAAATAAATTACATTTGTTTTTCTTGTACACAAGTAATATGTTGTGAAGAAATAATACATTTTATATTATTGACAGAGATGTTAAAATTCTAGTAGGCCTCAAAACAGATGAACTATGATTTTGCAATAATTCTCTTGGAACCAGTTAAAGCAAGAGTGGTGGACTAAAGGTCTATGTGATTTCACATGTTTTCCAAATGTTCAGTGGATTAGCCATCTTTAACTTTAACAAAATATTATTTTAGGGGAAAAGGGTAAAGGGAAAATGCAAGTTGTGTCACTTATTGGGTAGGTGTCATTAATTGAGTACACCTATAGGGGGTCATCCGTCAAATGGGCGGTGCTGGTACTGTAACCGTATTGAGCATATAAATAAATTAAAGAAATAGAGAAGTGGGGGGGTGGGGGATAGTCTAAGTGAAGACTGCAGTATCTAGATAAGAGGGTTACTTTTAGTAGCAGAAATTGACCAAAGAACTTGATTTAGAAATGTATCAAAATGAAATTTATTTAGCACAGATTGGTGCAATTTGACAAATAATCAGATAAAAAATCTAATTAGTATTTGAGAGTTCCTGTACACATAAAACAAGACTTACAAGACTCACTGGACTACAAATAACGGCGCCCGTCTACGCGCGCTGAAGGTTCACACATCAGTGACATGCATCATAAGTTAGTTGCAATTTTTGGATGCCCCGATCATGAATCGTCGGGACTATAACCGGGATGGTTATATGTGGGGAACGTTAGATCTCACCACATGTATAATACTAAAGTATCTAATTGATGCTTTACCTGATGGGTGAACCTGTGACTAGGGGGATGGGGGGAGGTGGGGAGTGTGGAGTATGTTGTATGTTGTCAGTGCTCTGAATAATTTTTGTACGTTTTGTTCCAAAAAGGAAGTATGTATGTGCATTAAATGTATATACAAATTCGGTGGAAGTCCATAGATAATGTGGATCCGAAATTTAGTAGGTTTGATACTAGGTAGTTATTAGAAATTCTGACTGTATTAGTACCATGCTAGAATAGCGATACTTTGTTGGTATAGTTAATTCGAATAGCATCAATATTGATTAATCAATCAAGGAATTTCCATAGATGTTGCTAGAAGTTATCGTTGGAATCAATTTGAAAATGAATTTCAGGTAATTCTATAATGTTTATAGTATAATTTTATGACAACAATGGATCATGCTCTCGGCACCATGAGGGACTGCTGACCATAGACTGTATTAGGATTACAGTATGGTAGTATTGCTTGCTATGCATTCTTTCATTTGTTACCTTGACTTAAATACAGTTGCATCTTTGATCATCCGATCGAATATAGGTAAAATTACCGACCTGTATTTGTTGTGTGTTCGTCTTATTGGTAACGGCGTCTATGACTGTGTAGTAGCAAGTTTATCAGCTGTGTTCAGTTGGTCCGTGTAATCACTAAGGACCTTGATGGGCTGGTTGCCGTGATTCGCACAGCTGTTTTTTCCTCCCTTCTTCCGCGGTCCCCTCCCTTTGGTCGAGGGAGACTGCTCGAGGAGCGCTGGGTAGCGTGTAAGTCTTGGTGCTGACTTTCAAGCAGTCATATTGGCACTAGGCGCCTCGTCTGCTCGACAACCCGTAGGTTGTATTTCGATGGAGCAGTCCCTCCGATCTCCCTTCGGTCAGCTGAGCGCCGGTGTAGACGTAGCGGGCGTCGGGTTGTGACGTCGACGCGTTTCGCCGTGCTTAGTGGCGTAGCTTCTTCCTGGACGTACTGCACAGATAGTCGGTGGGTGTTATATATTGTTGTCTTGATTGGTGTCAATCGAAAATAACGATCGTTCTAGGAGTTCTGTCAGAAATTAACTCAATGTAATACACCAGTGTAGAGGAACTTGTAATTTAAATGAAGTAAGCCCTGATTTGATTTTGTACTACCGTGAAAGTTTACGCCTTGGTTAAAGCAGCAAGACAAAACTTTAAAAATATATTTTATATGTTGGAAAATTTGTAATGTAGCAGAAAAACGAGAACAAAACAAAAATTAGAGGTAAAAAATAGAAGTAAAGAATGGATAATAACATTGTTTGTTGTGAGACTTAAATAGGTGTCTCTATGTTATCAAAGGTAATTTTCGTATGAGTATGTATTAATATCAAGGAATACAGTAGGGGATTTACATAAAGGACAGTCAACATAGACAAAGGTGGTGCATTTGTATAGACATTATTTTAGAAGGAGGTAAGGAGTGAAAGAACTATTATTATGTTGTTTGTGGAGGAAGAGAAATTAGTATATCAGCTGAATTAATAGATGACCAATTAGTTTATTCGCTTGTATTGATTTAGTCATATAATTTTAATTTTAAGTATTAGGATGTCATATAGTAGATGAGCTAAGGATTCAAGAAAATCTGTAAATTTAGCTCTGTATTTAAGCCGGCCGGCGTGAGCGATTGTAAGCGATAAATCCAGAGTTTTTCTTTTTGTAACAATATTTTGTCAAAGTCGCCACGTCGACTCGACAGTTTTAGATGATAAATTCCTTTTACTGTTAGTCCACGCGAGTCTCGGTTGTGGAATTGAGCAAAGTGTTTTGCTAGGGGCTTTTCTGGGGTTTTTACTTTCTCGTTTATCTCCCTCAAGTGCTCGCCGATTCGTACCTTTAGGGGGCGTTTCGTTTTCCCGATGTAGATTTTTTTACACGGGCATGTGATCATGTAGATCACACGTTCCGTAAGGCAATTGATTAGATCCTGGATCTCAAAGGATTTCCGTCCCGTAGAGTCCGTGAATCTGGACGTGCGGTCGACGTATGGGCAGATGTGGCACTTGGTGCAGGGAAACATGCCGTGGGAGCGGGGATAGTTGGTAAGCCATGTGGGATCAGGCGCCCGTATATATTCTGATCTAATCAGTCTGTCACCGATGTTTGGTGCTCTACGTGCCACTAGTTTTGGTTTGTCAGTCACTATTTGTGCTAGTGGTGGGGCATTGGTTAGTATGCCCCAATGTTTTTCAAGTACTGTTTTGACTTCCTCCCACTGTGTTCCAAAGGGAGTAATAATTCGTAGGGGTTCTGTAAAGTTTTGGGATATTTTATCAGATGTTTCACTCTTAGTTATAAGTAATTCTTTACGTTCCCTTTTTGCTGCTTTTTTACGGGCATTTTTTATTTGTCTGTGTGAATATCCACGTTCTCTAAAGCGATTGTAGAGATCCTGGCTTTCGCGACGATAGTCGCTTAATTTAGAGCAATTGCGCTTAATGCGCAAAAATTGCCCTATTGGGATGCCGTTTTTAAGCGACGCAGGGTGGTGGCTTGTGGCGTGGAGCAGCGTGTTCGCCGCAGTGTCCTTGCGGTAGGTGCTGGTGTTAATTTGTCCTTCCTCCAATCTGATTTTCAAGTCGAGGAATGACAATTCATGTGTGTGCGAAGTGTAAGTCAAACGTATATTACGTTGATTGTCGTTCAGTTCGCACATGAACTGCTGAAGCTGCTCAGTGTTACCCTGCCATAGCATGAGTACGTCGTCGATGTACCGCCACCATGTAAGTACATGGCGGCGGTACATCAGCGACGTATAAACGTCCTCCGCCTCCCAGAGTCCCAAGTGCAAGCAGGCGTAGGCAGGTGCCCACGCTGCGCCCATGGATGTACCTCTTATTTGGCAGTAGTATGTGTTCATGAATTGAAAGTTGTTATTATTCAGAGCGAATTCCAGCATCTCAATGATGAACTCATTTTGAGGGCCTGCCATTGGGAAGTTATCGTCCAGGAAGGTCTGTACCGCCATGGTTCCTACTTCGTGCGGTATCGATGTATATAGTGATTCCACATCGATACTGACAAGGAGAGTGTTTGGTGGTATTAGTTCAGCACTGAGATCCTGGAGCTTTGCTAGTACATGCTGTGTATCTTGGACGAATGATGGTAACTTATTGACCATCTCTTTGAGAAGTCCATCTAGGTATTTGCCTGTGCACTCCAGGGGTCCCTGACAGGCGGAGACGATAGGTCTACCTGGTGGTTCTTTAAGATCCTTGTGGATCTTTGGTATAATATAAAATGTTGGTATATTATAATTTAGTACACATAGATAGTTGTATTCCTTATTAGTGAGCAGACCTTCGTTTCTAGCTAGTAACAATTTATAGTTTAAATTGGAGACGACTAGAGGCAGTGGATTACTGTCCAGTTTTTTGTAAGTTGAAGTGTCGCTCAATAGTCGTTTTGCCTCGCGTTCGTATTGTTTTTGGGTTAGAATTACCACGTTGCCGCCTTTGTCACTATTTTTTATGACTATATTTTTATTGGACTCTAATTCGTGTAGAGCCCGTCTTTCATTGGCGGTAAGGTTATCACTAGATTTTTTGCTCCAGTCTATTTTCACCAGGTCGCTCTGTACCATGTCCAGGAACATCTGGAGCCATCGGTTTTTTGATAATGTTGGCATTCGTAGGGATCGAATCGTCAAGTTAGGCCGTCTAATCAATTGGGATGGTTCATCATCTGATGACTGGTTCTCATCTAGTAATGAGTTTAGCATATCAAGTGCATGTTGGTCATCGGGAGGTATTAATTCTGGTTTTTCAGGTGAAATATTCTCTTTCGAGAACAACTTTAACAAGCCTGTGTTGGAACAGAGACTTCGAAAACAATGGTCCCACCTCACACAAAACCAGCTGACAAGGATAGAAATTTGTGCGTCCAAAACCAAGTTACAAAGCTTTCAATTAAAGAAGAAAAGTGGATAAATAAATCCATTGTGAATTAGATTTTTAGTCAACACCAATGTTGATTCAAGCTGTCTTAAATACTATGGATGAGCTGTAAGGTGTATATGACACCCAAAAAACTCAATAATCCCAAAATGTATGAACAGACCATGATGATATTGACCAAGGAGTGTCGATGAGGAGAATTTGGTTGTACAGCTTTTCCTCAAACAATGGCATCATTAACGCCTGGTTAATTCTACAACCAAAGGACACCAGTCACAGAAACCAGAGTAAAATGACAAATACATGTATCTATACAGATATGGACATATACCGTATATACTTGAGTATAACCCGAGGTACCTAATTTTACAACAAAAAAATGGGAAAACGTATTGACTCGAGTATAAGCCTAGGGTGTCCATCTGCATGCCTCACTTTGCCTTACTATGTCCATGCCTCACTGTGCCCATGCCTTACTGTGCCCATGACTAGACTGACGTTTAACATGGGAGTTTATGGAAGGGGTGCCCAGTTTTGAAAAATCGGTGCTCCCAGCTGTAAGTCTTCCAGACAAAAAACATTGCATACTTGTAGAGGAGAAATGGGGCTGCATGTGTGCCAGGTACCGGGTCCTCAAATTCACGGGACAAATTACCGTTTAACATGGAAGTCTATGGAAGGGGTCGTAGGTCCTCGGGACAAAAAACTTTGCACACTTGTAGAGGAAGAGTGGGCTACATGGGGTCCAGGGGACCTACGGTCGGCCGATACCGGGTCCTCAAAGTCCGGGAGATCAGGCGCAAAAACGTGACTCGAGTATAAGCCGAGGGGGGCATTTTCAGTGCAAAAAAATGTGCTGAAAAACTCGGCTTATACTCGAGTATATACGGCAATATGTTATGTTACAATGCATGTTGTAAGAATCAATGTGTACCATCATCCATATCCTTGATAAATCATTCAAATTATCTATGATATTGTAGATCACAGAGATGATTATCATTTTAGTATTTTTGGACTTTGATACTAGGTGAAATATAAAAATAGTGATAAGTAGAAATGTTTTGAAAAGCTAATTAGCATTATGAAAGACACCCAATCGTGATTATAACCATATAAGAATTTAACCTATGTTTAGATCAGTGTTTCTCAATTCCAGTCCTCAGGCCCCCCCAACAGGGCAGGTTTTCAGGATTTCCATTATTTTGCACAGGTGATTTGATCAGTTTCACTGCCTTAGTAATCACCACAGCCTTTTCATCTGAGGGAAATCCTGAAAACCTGACCTGTTGGGGGGGCCTGAGGACTGGAATTGAGAAACACTGGTTTAGATTAACGCATCGGATAAGAATGTGTTAATCTAAACATAAGTTAAATCAGAATTATTTATTTATCCATATAGATAATCACTGTGTGCGATAGAGAGAGAGATATATATACCGTATTTATTGGGGTATAGCGCGCTCCTGCGTATAGCGCGCACCCCTAAAGTTGCCCCGAAATTCCTGTGAAAAAAAGATTTTTGTACTTACAGTTTGGTGTCTTGCACGGCGTCCATCGGCGGCCTCGTCGGGTCTGGCGTCCGTCTTCGGGTGTCCTCTCAGTCGGGTCCGACGTCCTTCTGCGGCGTCCTCCCCGCTCGTTTCCCACGCCGAGTTTGAATACTGCGCCGGCATATACCGAGCGCAGTACACTCGTGTATAGTCGGGCAGTCTCGGCTACACTCGCGCTCACGTCCTGTACGTCCAGGACGTCAGCGCGAGAGGAGCCGAGACTGCCCGACTATACACGAGTGTACTGCGGTCGGTATATGCCGGCGCAGTATTCAAACTCGGCGCAGGAAAGCGGGTATTGGCGTATATCGCGCACCCACGATTTTGCCCTGATTTTCAGGGCAAAAAAGTGTGCGGTATACGCCGATATATATATATATATATATATATAAATAAATAAAACCTGTGTCATTCCTAGACAAACCGGTTTTAAAAGATATACACTTATATATAAATATAGAACCATCTTATGTGATGTCAATGAATCAAAATGATACAAAGCATATTTTATTTGATGCCGGTTACTAGCATACACAAATCTTACACACACACACACTATATATATATATATATATATATATATATATATATATATATATATATATATATATATATATATATATATATATATATATATATTCCTAAGAACAAATATAACAAAAACGTATTCACAGTATGAAAAATAGAATATATTAATTAAATACATAAGCTCAAAACACATGTAAGATACCTAGTGGTTGAAGGTGATATTACCTCAAACTCACTGAGCTCCCTGGTGAGTAAATGATTAGGTTTTTCTTACCAATGAAAAAGAAGCCATACCTTTTGGACAGAGCTTATTATAATTTTTATGATCTCATTGTCTGAGATAGTATTTAGGACATGAAAAATGTGATGAAAAGGAGGGGTGGGGGGCGGTTGGACACACACAATAGAAGACACAATCCCAGGACTGGGAGGGGGAGATGCAGTCACACACACTTCCACACACTCAAGATGGCAGACACATGCAACATTCATCAATACATATCTTTACATTCATGAAGATTCCTGAACACCTGACACTTGGAACTTGGAGGTCGCAAGAAGTAATTCCTCTTTAAAAGTATACATCTTGAAAGCCACAGCAGTCATCTTAAAAATTCTGGTAACTAGCAATTCAGACCAGTAGCCATTTTTGGATTGGGTAATTATGTCATGTTGATTTTATCTTGTATTCATTTGTGTTCTCTAAAATATTGATGTATTGAATATTCTACAATTGATAATTATTCTCCCGAATCAATAACCGCCTTGTAGATTTTTCTCCAAAGATTCAATTTTTCATTTTGCAGCATTTCCATCCTTAGTGGCAAAACAAACATCTAATTTATTTCACATTGTTAACCACTTACTTACCTGCAGCATAGTAACAGTTGGACGTGTGAAATACAGATGTTCTGTTTAATTGTTATTGCACAAGGTTATTGATTCTACCGAGAAGTTTATCAAGGTGATATTACATCAAAAGGTACAACACGCCCATTTGGTGGGTGTTTCTATTGATTTTCAAGATGTTCATGTAACGTAAATCAGTATTTTAATTACATGTAAACATTTGTCTGTATGATTACACGTCTCCGTGAATAAAATTCATATGTATAGACTATGGTCATATTCATTGATTGTGTATCTTAAAAATATCCTCATTAAAAATGACTTAATAAAGAATACTGTGCGGGAAAACTGTCCTTAAAAAGCACAACAATTTGAAGCGAGGTGCGAGCCTGGTATATGCTTCTACACCAACCCTATTGTTTTAAGTGTTGGGCATAGTTAACCTTTTCACTGCTAGAGAAAACATTATGGTCTTTGCACTAATCTATATACTAGCCTGTAATCTGCTGCACAACAGATTTCTAATTTAACATGTCAGGAGCTTGGGTTTCCTGTGTCAGGGGGTAAGAGTTGTCAAGTATGGTGGTATATTTATGAGAATAGCAACTGTTCCTCTTGTCCCTTGCTCTTTGCCCTATCCATGAGTTGCTAAAAAAAAAAAAAAGGAAGAGGAAGAAGAAGAAGCCACTATCAGTGTTACCTTCATCAATGGATTTCGTAAAGTTAATCAAAAGTGCACACAGTCCCCTCAGACATCCAGCTACCACTGATAGCTTTGGCTCTCTAGTAGATGAAGTCATCTATGAAAAAGACAGAAAATCAGGGAACATGTTATCTTTAGACCTAGTGACAAGTGATCGGAATGGTCTTTTCTAAAGTAACAAAACATGGTATTTTGCAACATGGTACCTGCTCTGTGCAATGATTTTGCACAGAGCAGACTTAAAAAGGTCAAGTACAGCCAATGCTTATTTGGCTGTACTTCTGTGGATCAAAAGGAGTGCAGTTAGTTCTGCACTCCTGTGACCCCCTTCCGTCACAGAGGTGGAGAAAGATTGCGACCATACAATCGGATCTACCCAGATGCATGGACCAGTGTTCTATCGATTTGTGCCCTCTGTCGAAAAGTGACCGCCCATGCGCAGAACGGAAGAGCGCTCCAGCTGAACATCCTACGATGTGCACATGCGCTATGGGACATCACTCCAGCTGATCAGCAACTCAGCTGGAGTGCCATTCCATTCTGTGGATGTGCGGGCACTTTGACGGCGGGCCCTATACTGCTGCCTGTAGCACACTTCCCCCGAAGGCGGCATCCTCATGTCCTTTCACATCTATCTGATAACATTTGGAAAATGTGTGGACTGAAGACCAAGTTGCAGCTTTACAGATCTGAGCCAACGAAGCCTGGTGGTGCACTGCCCATGAAGCACTTATCGCCCTGGTAGAGTGCGCCCTAACAGAAAAAGGAGGAGTTAGGTTCTTTAAACCAAAGGCTTGAATAATTGTTTGGTCGAATCCACCTGGAGATAGTGGATTTTGATGCCGCTTGTCCCTTCTTGGGACCAGCTGGCAAAATAAACAAAACATCTGTTTTGCGTATCTGAGCGGTTGCCTGCAGATACACCTTTACTGCTCTCACTAGATCTAGAAAGTGCAATAATCTTTCTTCCGCTGTCTGCGGATCCGGAAAAAAATGAAGGCAGAACAATGTCAGGGCCGGATTAACATAGGGGCTATTGGAGCTGAAGCTCCAGGCCCCTTCCTCAAGATAGGCCCATTTGCCCCAAAAAAAAAAAATCTACTTTGAGGATTGTAGCTCGGCGACCAGGGGTCACAGAGACCCCACATGGGGGGTATGTAGCCAATGACCCACCCCACCACTGGTCAAAAAATGGGGCTGCTATTATTTATGGTTCCGGAGATACGGGACTGCTTGCACAGCCTGTCAGAAGCCACACACAGAGCAGCCAGTTTAAATATAAGCTGACACACTGCAGCAGACTGAGAGGATGAGATCACAGGACCAATAATAATTATTTGCATATTACTTATGGTAATTAACCCCTTGTCACCCAGTCTAATTCTGACACTTCTCTCCTACACGTAAAAATCATCATTTGTTTTTTGCTAGAAAATTACTCAGAACCCTCAAACATTATATATATTGTTTTAGCAGACACCCTATGGAATAAAATGGTGGTCTTTGCAACTTTTTATGTTACACGGTATTTGAGCATTCTTAAAAAAAAAAAAAAAAAAAAACACCAAAGCTAGCACGATTTTTTTTTTGTATACTAAGTGATGCTTTACATTTTTTTACAGGTTAAATGTTTAGAGTTACAGAGGAGGTCTAGTGCTAGAATTATTGCTCTTGCTCCAACGATCGTGGCATATGTAACCTGTGTGTATCTGGCTCTGATACTAGCCAGTGCCTTCCCAGGAAAAGACAAGATGCGCCAATCTAAGTGCAGTGAGCCGTAATTTAATAATTAAATAAATAAAGAACAGTAAAATGGCTACTCACAAAAGGAGAATTAATACAGGCAATGAATGAGGTGCAAGCCTGGAGTCACTATGGGGTCGTCATCTATGGGGATCCATGTCCAGGGCAGCTGCACGCTGAGATTATTACACACACAGGGATCAGGAAGCCAGTAGAGATGATGGGATGCGGCGTGCGTACCACTGTGGGGCGCAGCGTGCCGTCGTCGCACCGGAAGTGACGTGGAAGTCCAGGCCAGCCAATCGGATAACGCGTTTCACAGTGTCAGCTGTTTCATCAGATCCATGATCCGATTGGCTGGCCTGGACTTCCACGTCACTTCCGGTGCGACAAAGGCAAGCTGCGCCCCACAGTGGTACGCACGCCGCATCCTATCGTCTCTACTGGCTTACTGATCCCTGTGTGTGTAATATTCTCAGCATGCAGCTGCCCTGGACATGGATCCCCATAGATGACGACCCCATAGTGACTCCAGGCTTGCACCTCATTTATTGCCTGTATTAATTCTCCTTTTGTGAGTAGTCATTTTACTGGTTTTTATTTATTTAATTATTAAATTACGGCTCACTGCACTTAGAATGGCGCATCTTGTCTTTTTCTTTTGATTCCTTCAGAAGTCTGCTTCTGCTTCAGGTGCTGCCGCCAAGTGTTTCCTATAGCCACCATTATATACTTCAATCAGGACTCCTTTTGGACACTAGCCCTCATCTTTTTCTAGATGGACTTTATTTGATAATAACTTTATACACCACCTTCTTGTTGTATGCTTTATTGGATCGTGTGCCATATACCATTTTCTCTACAGTGCCTTCCCAGGGACTGACAAGTATCTCTCCCCAGCCTGTCCCCACACACCCTCTCACCTGCTAACTGTGGATGGGGGAATCACTCTTGCAGTGTTATTGTGTTCTGCCAGTGAATACGATTAGTGTTGCCAACTATAGCTGGCAGCACTGATTGTTTTGGGAAAAACCTGACATGCTGGTTGTACTCAAGTCAGATAATAGATTGACTAGTGTAAAACCAGCTAGCCCATACATAGATCGACTATGGCTGGTCTCTGCTTATTTGCCGTAATTTCAATCCATGTATGGCCTGCTTAACCACTACGCAGTCCCTAAACATCCTTCCACAAACCTTTACATTTTCCTTCCCAGATTCTTTCATCCTCCTCACCTGTACATACTCTCCACACTTCTCTCCTGTACATACTGCTCACTGTCATACCCTCCACACTGCTCTCCTGTACATACTGCTCACTGTCATACCCTCCACACTCCTCTCCTATAGATAGTGCCCACCATCATACCCTCCACACTCCTCTCCTGAACATATTGCTCACTGCCATACCATCCACACTTCTCTCTTATACATAGTGCCCACTGTCATACCCTCTACACTTCTCTTCTATACATAGTGCCCACTGTCATACCCTCCACACGTCTCTCCTGTACATATTGCCCATTGCCATATCCTCCCCACTCTTCTTCTGTACATACGGCTCACTGTCTTAACTATCTTACCCTCCACACTCATGTCATGTACATACTGCTTATTATCATACCCTCCACACTCCTATCCTGTACATACTGCTCACTCTCATACCCTCCACATTCCTCTCCTGTACATACTGACTATTGTCATACCCTCCACACTCCTCTCCTGTACATACTGCTCACTGTCATACCCTCCACACTCTTCTCCTGTACATACTGCTCACTGTCTTACCCTCCACACTCATTTAATGTACATACTGCCCAGTATCATACCATCTACACTCCTCTCCTGTACATACTGCTCACTGTCATACCCTCCACACTCCTCTCCTGTACATACTGCCCACATTCATAAACTCCTCTATTGTACATAGTGCCGGCTGTCTTACCCTACACAGTCCACTCCTGTGCATACTGCCCACTATCATACCCTCCACACTCCTCTCCTGTACATACTGCCCCCATCATACCCTCCACACTCCTCTCCTGTACTTACTGCCCACTATCATACCATCCACACCATACCGCCCATTGTGATACACTCCACACCCCTCTCCTGTACATACTGCTCACTGTCATACCCTCCACACTCCTCTGTAAATACTGTAACCCAACCTTACCCTTCACACTCCTCTCCTGTACATACTACCAACTATCTTTCTCTCAACATTCCTCTCCTGTACATACCGCCCCATCATACCCTCCACACTCCTCTCCTCACTGCCCACTGTCATACTCTCCTCTTTTTATTCTTTATAGAAATTGATACTGTACAAACTTTTCCCTGAAGGAGGATGTATATCATTTGAAACGCGTTGATAATTGTCCTGCACGCTCATAGCCTAGTCCTTGGGCATGCTGTGACTTACTGTATTCTCTTGAAAAGTTTTTTATTCACGTCTGATATTTTTGATATAATGATGTATTGTAATAAATATAAACTTTTTAGGACTTTAGTTGTCACATATATTTTGTTGCCTTAAAAATCCCATCAACCACATGCCACTATACATGAGCCACCTTTTTCTATACTCTCCTGTACACACTGCCCACTTTCATACCCTCCACACTCCTCTCCGGTACATACCACTCTCTGTCATACCCTCCATACTCCTCTGCTGTGCATACTGCCCACTGTCATACCCTTCAAAACGTTTCTCATGTACATAGTGCCTTCTGCCATACCCTCCACACTCTTCTCCTGTACATAGTGCTCACTGTTAGACCCTCCACATTCCTCTCCCTCACCTGCACATAGTCCGAAATGAAATGAGAGAGTGGGTAACCGCTCAAAGAGAACCAGGTAATCTGATTCCTGTGGTCCGAGCCAAGGGTGCAGGCAGTGCAATCAAAATGCAGGTTAGGATGAAGAAAAAAAGCTGGGACAGCCGCACTCCAAAAAAACTCCTCCTTTAATTAAAAATCACAAAATACATGCCACAGCAAAAAACAGCACAACATTCATAGCTATGAAGAAGCACTAAGGCATAGTGCGAAACGTCAGCTTTTCTTTTGTTGTGCTGTTTTTTGCTGTGGCATGTATTTTGTGATTTTTAATTAAAGGAGGAGTTTTTTTGGAGTGCGGCTGTCCCAGCTTTTTTCCTTCATCCTAACCCTCACCTGCACATACTTCCCATTTTTTTTACCATCTATACTCCTCCCCTTTGCCTCTTACCCATAAAAACAGTTCTTTAAAAATAGGATTTTTATAACAGCTTACCTGTAAAATTATTTTCTTGGAGTACATCACGGGACACAGAGTCTAGTACTTACTAAGTAAGTGGTTATATGTTCCACCTTCAGGTGCTGGACACTGGTGTAATCAATCAATCAATTAGAACAGGAAGTTCCCTCCCTATATAACCCCTCCCATACTGGGAGCACCTCAGGTTTTTGTTGCAAAGCAATAAGTGTCCCAATATCCCCAAACAAGAGGGGTGGGAACTCTGTGTCCCTTGATGTACTCCAAGAAAAGGATTTTACAGGTAAGCTGTTATAAAAAATCCTATTTTCTTTATCGTACATCACGGGACACAGAGTCTAGTACTTACTAAGTGGGATGTCCCAAAGCAATGCTTGCTGAGGGGAGGGAGACACCAACAACGCAGACCGCCATCAGACATGAGGACCTATAATGCTTCCTGCAGCATACTGCGCCAAAGGCTGCATCCTCCTGCCGTCTTATGTTCACCTGATTGTGCTTACGTTCACTAATCCCTAACGACCAAGTTGCGGCTTGGTAATGCACCATGCATGAAGTGCTTACTATCCTGGTAGGGTGCACCCCAAAAGAAACAGGGGGAAGCCCTCTCCTTAAACCACAAGCCTGAATAATAACCTGATGAATCAACAATTGATTTAGACGCTGCCTGCCCTTTCCTGGGGCCTCCTGGTAGCGCAACAACATCAGTTTTCCGTATCCGAGCAGCCGCTTCAGATAGAGTAAGAGAGGTCAAGACCTAACGAGAGAGCGTGTAGCCATTTTAATAGCTGATCCGAACACTGCCTGCCCACATCTAGGGTCTTCTGGCAGCAAAACAAAATGTTAGGTTTCTATATCTGAGGTTTCTATATCTGAAGGCTTCAGATAGATCTTTAACTGCTCTCATCTCTATTGAGAGAAAAGCAATAATCTCTCCTTCCGCAGAGCAAGGTTTTGAAAAAAAAATGAACACTAGACCCTTCTAGTAAATAAGGTTGGGTGAGGATTTACAGTCACCCTTCTTGTAAACTTAATGAAGTATGGCTCTATACAAAGAAAGTTGCCAATACTCTCTTGCAGAGGCAACCGCGACCAAGAACACCAATTTCCTCTTTAGAAGGATGAAGGGAATTATGGTGCATCAGCCCAAGGTGCTGACTCTGTAAGGCTAGCTCCATCTCCTTTCCAATGTAGGTAGGCAAGAATTTTACCTATGACATACTACCAAGATACTGCCACCCCTTGGTTTCACACCAGGAATATGGGCCTTCCAGATCCTAGGAAATCTGGTCCTGGAGGCCAGCTCTCCTGTATGAATCAAGGTAATTGCCGCTGATTCTGAAAGCCCCGATCCTCACGGATGCGGGCTATAACAGCCAGACCATTAATACCCATGTATGCAAAACAGGATGTAACCCTGCGAAGCAGGCCTGGACAAGCTGTGAGGGGCCCTGGGTCCTCTACTATCACCTCTGCTGTCCCTGCACAGTCAGGTCATATGGGCTATGCTGGAGCAATTAGGCCAGCTTCCGTTCTCTTCTGATGTTGCATGGGAGCCATGAAAGTCGCGGCCCTGGGGGGAGAGAACACATAAACCAGCGACAACTGGTCCCCCAGGATCACTAACACATCGGTCCCGCATGCGGGTGGATCCTTTGTCCTTGACACAAAGATGTTCAATATCTTGTTGAACCTGGACGTCAACACCCTTTATGTACAGGGTACCGTTGCTGTGACATTTGGTCAGAAAAAAGTCGGGGTGTAGATGTCAACCTCCAGGACACACTTGTAGACCGCTCCAGCGAATCGCCTGCCAATCTTGCATTCCATGATATGACGATTGTCAATAGGCAAGGCACAAGCTTCTTCCTGGTAAACAAAGTAAACCACTAGAGGGGCATTGTCAGATTGTATTCTGACGGAACACCCTGTAACCTAAACGTTCAGGCCCTTAAAGCGGGAGTTCACCGATAAATGATGTTTTTTGCTCTTTTAACCTTAGATGGATGCTCATTTAGTCTAGGGGAATCGGCTAGTTTTAAAATCCGAGCATTACTTACCGTTGTAGAGGGCGATCTTCTCCGACACTTCCGGGTATGGGTCTTCGGGACTGGGCGTTCCTTCTTGATTGACAGTCTTCCGACAGGCTTCCGACGGTCGCATCCATCGCGTCACGAGTAGCCGAAAGAAGCCGAACTTCGGTGCGGCTCTATACTGCGCCAGCGCACCGACGTTCGGCTACTTTCGGAAAATCGTGACGCGATGGATGCGACCGTCGGAAGCCTTACGGAAGCCTGTCAATCAAGAAGGAACGCCCAGTCCCGAAGACCCATACCCGGAAGTGGCGGAGAAGATCGCCCTCTATAACGGTAAGTAATGCTCGGATTTTAAAACAACTAGCCGATTCCCCTAGACTAAATGAGCATCCATCTAAGGGTAAAAACAGGATTTTACCGGTGAACCTCCGCTTTAAGCCAGATGTTCCATCTGTAGCACTAGAAAGCTGACGGATAAGGCTCACTTGGAGCTTGACCACCTTCCCTGTGCCGTTTTTTCTTCCAGGCCAGGACTCTAACCCTAGAGGCCAGCCCTCGCAACCGCCACCTCCCAGTCTGAGGCAGACCCCCAGGCAAGCCAGGAGTCCTCTGAGGAGGGGAGTGGCCACAGCTCTCCTCAGGAGGAGGTTGAGGAGGAGGAGGTGATGTCTGGGAATGAGGTCAGGCTCCATTTGGAGGAGTCTAGCCCTGGTGCTGGCACCAGTCAGGCCTCCATCAGGGCTAGCCCCCCCCACTCCTCCGCCAACAGGGCTTCCCCCCCCCAAGGGTCTCCCCTTCGTCTAGGCCCCAAGCCTCATCAGGAGCCAGGAAGGCGACCCGGAAGACAAGGGGGTGGCAGAGGTTCTGCCCGAAAATCTCAGGAGGGACCAGGCCGGTCAGACCCGCCATCTGGGTGAGGTTACCCAGACTTTGGTCGGCATGGAGGACAGCATGGAGTCTGTGCAGGACATGGGTTGCAACTCCCTGGCTGTCATCACATGCCTAAACGACCTGCAAACCACCACAGCAGGCGTGGGTCAGGAGGTGCGCGCCCTGACCGAGGCTGTCCAGGCCAACACGGCAACCCTCAATGTGGGCCTCACCCGCATCGCCCTGGAGTTGGAGGGCAGGCCGCCAGGTGGGCAGAGACCAGGGGATGCTCCTCCTTCCCCTGATTCCCCCCCATGAGTCTCCCCTGAGGAGCCAGGGCTGTGGCCGCCCCAGGCGTGGGGCACGTCAGTGCCGTTAGTTTTTTTTTTGTTTTACTCAGGTGATGAGTGTTTTCTGTTTCTTTGTTATTTTACTGTGTTTTTTTTTTGTAGCCCAGGCAGGCTACAGTGTGAATGATGTATGATTGTGGGGGTGACATTCCTGCTGGAAAAGGGGTGTCACCCTCGGTTGTGGTGGAGAAGGGATCCCCAGGACCAGGGAGAAGTGATCCCCAGGTCCGTGTGAATGGTGTATGAATGTACAGTGACATAATTGGAGCCTTGGCGTGGCGTTGCTGCTCCCAAGTCCTGCATGGTGGACTTGTGCTAATCCAATTTGATGAGGATGTGGGGTGTGTGTGCTAGGGACCACAGTGGTGTGCATGCGTGCATTGTGCTTGTGCCATGATTAATGTGTGTGTTTAACGTGCAAAGATGCGTTCCACGAGGCATCTCCTGAGGGTATCCTCGGTTATGGGGGGGGGGGGTTGTCTGGTTGGTGGGTCAGGTCATCACGTATGTCAATCTCCAGGCCCTTTCTCATGGCGAAGTTGTGCAGCATGCAACATGCACCGATGATCTGGCACACAAAGTTTGGGGAATACAACAGGGTACCCCCAGACTTATCCAGGCATTGGAAAAGGGACTTCGGGAGGCCAAAGGTTAGTTCAACCACTTCACGGGTACGTATGTGTGATGTTAGTCATGCATGTGCCCCTCGTGATGTCTGCATCATGGGGGCGGACAGTCATGCCTGACACCCATGTCACTCACCAACCAGCCAGCTGTCCCCATACATGTTCTGTTCAAATTCCATTGGGATGGGGCTCTGACGGTATATGTAGCTGTAATGGCTGGACCCTGGGTGTTTGGCACGGACGTACCATATGAGGCATTGGGCATCGACTATCACCTGTACGTTGATGGAATGCCAGTGCTTCCGATTGCGGTATATATGTGCTCTGTGTCACAGGGGGGCCGTAGTGCCACATGTGTGCAATCAATGGCCCCCACGGTGCGTGGGAATCTGGCAATTCTGTAGAAATCTGCCATTGCCTTCAGCCGCAGGTCCTCCTGGGTGGGTCTGATGATTTGGTTGGCCAGGCATCTTTGGTTGGCCAGGCATCTGAGGATTGCGGGGACAACCTGGTGCACACATCTGCTAATGGAGGATAGTGCCATCCCAGCCACCACTCCACTTGTACGCTGAAAAGAGCCACTGGCAAGGAAATGGAGTGTTGCCAGTACCTTGACCAGTGGCTCCACTGCATGTGAGCGGTGTGTCTGGCTGGTGATGTCATCTTTCAGGGTTGTGGTTAATTCCAGGATGGCAGTAGGGGTGAATCTGAAGATGCGATACACCTCCGAATCAGCCATGCCAAAGACGTTTATGCACGGTCGGTATATCCTCTCCCGTGCCCTCCTCCTCCGTTCCCTCCTCCTTCTACGCGCATCTAAAGCCAGTAGTCTAGCTATGACCATGGATGCCCCTGGCATGTTGGCATACAGATTGTTGTCCTGCAAGTGTGGCTGCTCAGCTCGTCCCTAACGGTGTTGCTTTAGCTGACCTGCACACTTCTGGTGCAAAGTTAAAGCTGCTTTTATGAGGGGTAACTTTAGACCGGACATACAGCTTACGCGCACAGCGCGTAGCCTGCGCCGGTCAAACGTACTTTCGTGGATCGCCGTATCTCCCTCTTTTGCATAGAAAAACAATGGTGCGTCCAGCGTATTTTTGCGCCCACGATGCGCCGGTGTAGCAAAATTACGCCGGTCGGAAAAACCTAGTTTTCAGGCGTATCTCGTTTTAGTGATACGGCGCATAGATACGCCGCGCATCTCGAGATACGCCGGCGTAAGTGCTTTGTGGATCTGCCCCCAAGTATGCAACTTAAAACACACAGTTTCATTCCATAGAAGTAGGTGTCTCTCTTTGGTAGTGCCCCACCAACCACATTACGAGCTTATGTGCCCCCTGAATACTGCTGTGTCCCAAAGGAAGAGCTGCCGGCCTCCTCCACCCCCACCGCCAATAAAGCTCGCCCCCAACCTAGGGTAATAATGGAGGCTGTCCTGGGACAAGGGGAAGCCTCCCCCTGCTTATACGAACTGTGCTGGGTCCTTACCCAGCGTTTTGGAGGAGAGAAGCGGTGGTCGTCTTTAAGCAGAGCTCTGCAGTGGAGGAAGTGTGCTTGTCCTGCGGATCTGACACTGTACAGATTGTGGCGAGTACAAACTCCGCTCTTTACTCCCTCTAGTGGCCAAAAATGAGAAGACACCCTACTCAAGATTTAAAAAGGTCCTTAAGATTAATCTTAAGATCCTCTTTCTCTTACCTTTATCCCCGCCGCAGGTTTTTCTGCTGAAAAAAATTCAGTCAGCACCAATCTTCACCCATCTCGGCGGGCTTTGTGTGCCAACCTTCAGAGATATGGGTTCCTATTTAAAGGAGACCTCTCCCCTGGGCATTGTAAAAGACTTTTACCAGGACTTTTAGCGTTATGTAGCGAAAGTGCTGGACCCTAGAGCCCAGTCCTCCTAAGAGAGACATTACAGGCGACGCCTCTTGCATGAGGCCTGGATCCCATCCAGTTTCAGCATAATTATTTGGCGTCTTGGATGGATCCAAAAGCATAGCTCCTTTCTTTGCAGAGCTTTCCTTAGCACATCCTCCTGTGGTGTACGATAAAGAAACTATAATTTTCTGACTAAAGTTCCACATTCTTTTGAGTAATCTGTAATATACTGAAGCCAAAATAACACAGAAATGCTTAAATGATCACTTGGAGCATTATATCTAATGCCTGTGCTGTGTACTAAATTAGTCTCTCTATGTCTTAGATCATCAATTACACTCAAACACCCAAGGTAAGTTTAAATCTGATGACTGTAAGAAACTGCATAGTACTTAGAATCCTGCTACTAGCTTGTTTAACCACTTGCCGACCGTGCTTTAGACAAAAGACGTCTACAGCGCGGTCGAGTTATTTCCATAATCCTGCTCCCGCGCGCCCCGTGACCCGGCTAGAAGACCCGGCGCATCACGGATCACGGTAAATTGCCACCGATAGCGGCCGTTTACCACGTGATCGCTCCGTCACTTGTAAACAAACCCGCGTCATGTGATGACGCCGGTTCGTCCCTCCCCTCTCTGTACCGATCGGTACAGTGTGAGAGGAGAGGAAGAGGGATCGGATGTCAGCAGCAGTGCTGTGGGCTGGATCTGTGACAATTGCAGTCACAGATCCAGCCATCCATCCCTGTGCAATACCCTGCCCAATACTCTGCAAATACCCTGCCCAATACTCTGTAAATACCCTGCCCAATACTCTGCAAATACCCTGCCCAATACTCTGCAAATATATATATATTTTTAAAGTGCCCCTGTCCCGTGTGCTCGCATGCAGAAGGGAACGCATTCGTAATTCCCGCCAACATATGAAAACAGTGTTCAAGCTACACGTGAGGTATCGCTGCGAACGTTAGAGCGAGAGCAATAATATTGGCCCTAGACCTCCACTAACTAAAAACATGTAACCAATAAAAAAAAATTAAAGCGTTTCGCCTATGGGGATTTTTAAGTAGCGAAGTTTGGCGCCATTCCACGAACGTGTGCAATTTTGAAGGGCGACATGTTAGGCATCTATTTACTCGGCGTAACTTCATCTTTCACATTATGCAAAAACATTGGACTAACTTTACTGGTTTTTTTTTAAGCACAAAACAGTTAAAAAAAAAAAAAACGTGTTCGAAAAATTGCTGCGCAAATACTGTGCGAGATAAAAAGTTGTTATGACCGCCATTGTATTCTCCAGGGTCTTTGCCAAGAAAGCATATATAATGTTTTGGGTTTCTATGTAATTTTCTAGCAAATAAATGATGACTTTTACATGTAGGAGAGAAATGTCAGAATTGGCCTGGGAGCTCCAGAACATCTGATGGTGCTCCCTGCATGTTGTGCCTCTGTATGTGGCCACGCTGTGTAAAAGTCTCACACATGTGGTATCGCCATACTCGGGGGGAATAGCAGAATGTGTTGTGTGGTGTAATTTGTGGTATGCATATGCTGTGTGAGAAATAACCTGCCAATATGAACATTTTGTGGAAAAAAAAAAAAATGCAAAAATCAAGATTTTTTTTTCTAAGAATTGTGGGAAAAAAATTACAACTTCAAAAAACTCACCATGCCTTTTCTAAATACCTTGGAATGTCTTCTTTCCAAAAAGGGGTCATTTGGGGGGTATTTGTACTTTTCTTGCATGTTAGGGTCTCAAGAAATGAGATGTCAGTACTTTAGGTGTGATCAATTTTCAGATATTGGCACCATAGCTTGTGGACTCAATAACTTTCACAAAGACCAAATAATATGCACCAATGTGTACTTATTTTTACCAAAGATATGTAGCAGTATAATTTTTGGGCAAAATTTATGAAGAAATATTACAAATTTTATAACAGAAACGAGAGAAAAAACTTTTTTTTTTTTTACAGAATTATCAGTCTTTTTTCTTTTATAGCGCAAAAAATAAAAAACACAACGTGATTAAATACCACCGAAAGAAAGCTCTATTTGTGTGAAAAAAAAGACAAAAATTTCATATAGGTACAATGTTGTATGACTGAGTAATTGTCACTCAAAATGTAAGAGCACCAAAAGCTGAAAATGTATCTGGTTAGGGTTTAAGTGCCCAGTGGTCAAGAGGTTAAGAATCTCTTTCCGGCATAAATAAAGCACATCTTCAAAATATTAGCAAAGAGGGTTGTGGTAGACGTGCACTACAGCAGGGGTAGGCAACCTTAAAGGAGATGGAGATCTACCTGAACAAAATAGGAGAAGTCAAACATCAATGGGCACAATGCGCCTCTTCACAACTGATTTAAACCTCTAATTGCTGTACTATTGTGTCACAATCACTTGCATTGCACGGCAATCATGGGTTTAAATCAGATGGTGAGGAGGCAACATATAGCGGCCTGTCAAACACACTTGAATCGCTTTCCAGGGGAGCAGCAGTGCCTGCTGTGCTTGTGACTGGGCTCTTAGTTGCATTCGCCAGCCACACCCTTACTGCTTATTCACATGTAAAGTTGTGGGGTGGTAAAACCCTGCGGTTGAGTCACGGTTTTACTGCCCCCCAATCTTTACCCCCATTAGCTGCTGAGGCAGCAGCCAAAGGTATACACATGCCAAAGCAGTAATTAAAACCCCTGTTGCTTTTAATGGGTGGGAAAAACCCTAGGAAAACACTGCGCTATCTAGTGAAGAGCATATATTGAAATATGATGAGGTGACAAAAGCAGCTAGTACCTATTGCTCAAAATACCTAAAGCAAAAAAATATACATACAAAAAGAAGGTACAGCGCTAATTAATAAGCGAAATTTCAAAAATGTGTGAACAAAATGAAAAGATGAATACCAAAAAAATGAATATTCAATATAATGAAGTGATAAAAATGAAAGTGATAATAAAAATATATATAACAGTCCATAAAGTGTCCAATAGTGAAAAAACGAAGTTGATAATCTTCCACCAAAAGAAAACACCAGTGTGGTAAAAATCCAATCTGCTTACCAGATCCACTGACCGTTTGTTACAGCGGTCAGTTGAGCCCAGAGAAATTTATAGTCCTCTCAAGCAGACTAATATCCAGCAGGTGAAAAGGAGGGGAGAATCAAATCGGCAGCTTCAAACTCCAATGAATGAGAAATGAATGCTCATATGATTAGGGGAAAAAAAGGGAAGAACAAAGATGCTCCATGGTGAAGTACTGCGAGTAAAAGGTCTTTAATGTAAAGTATTGCACTTACAATTCAGTAGAATAAACACAGCGTGTGCGGTCAATCGAATCCTAACAGCTGTTCTCCGTGTGTGTGGCTCTCTTCCGTACAGGCGATGATGAGCTGCGCATTGGTCACTCCTACGTCCGTTTCGTCGTAAGACGTCGTCGGGGATGGACCAGATGACGCGCACGTCATCGCAAAGGCTTTAAATAGTGTCAAATCGCCATCTTAACTATGGGAAAACACTAAGGGCAAACGGATCAACTTAGTACACACTGGAGAATGCTCATGTAAACACATGAGACTGATGGAAAACAAAATGCGAGTGACTGCCATCTTGTGGAGAAATAGGAGAAGAGTCTTATATCACACGGAGATACAGCAAATAGGAAACGATATATTATACAGACCATATAAATAAATGAATAAATATATAATTACATGAATAAATAAATATATGCATGTGCAAACTATACAAGTTATGACAATATACAACCTTTATGATAATATAAAACCAAAATAAAAATTATTAAAAAATATGTTTTAAAATGTTATTAGGAAAATATTATTTAAAAAAATATCACTCAATATTTTTAAAAAATGGAGAGAAACTATGCGTTACTGAGAAAACAATTGATGTCCCACTCCACATTTAACCCAAAAGGGACAAAACTTTTCATATTAAAGATCCACTGGGTTTCAGATTTAGATATAGAGCGTACTTTATTTGTACCTCTCCAGGGAGCATTGAGTTTTTCGATAGGGAGGAATAAAGTTCCATCAATCTGTTTTTTGTGGTATTTAGCATAATGCTTTGACAGGTTGTGCTTAGGAAAGCCACGACCTACATTACCAACATGTTCTTCTAATCTAACATGTAACGCTCGTTTTGTACGTCCTATATATTGTTTAGAACAGGGACACTGTATAAGATAGACTACATGGTCGCTGGTACATGTGATGAATGAGTCTATGTTATATGTCCTATTTGTCTGGGTGGACTGAAATGATAAAAGTTTACGTCCACGGAAAGAATTGATTTTACAAATATTGCACTTTCTACAAGGATAAAAACCCTTCATGTCTTGAAAAAACTGTATTGTGTTGGGTGGATCAATTACATTCGGGGCAACCCTCAAACGTAACGGCGGTGCTCCTCTAAAAATAACAACTGGTTGATCCGGGATTAATGAGCCCAAAACACGGTCATTTTTCAAAACGTTCCAATGTTTTTTTAGGATTTTTTTAACAGAAAAATGCTGATTTGAGTACCCAGTGATCATGGCAAAATTAAATTTAGGATCCATACTGGTTTTCGGAACTCTATTGGCAACAAGTAACTGATTTCTGTCAAGTGCACCCACTTGTTGGATGATCTCATCAATGGTGCCCTGATCATAACCTTTTTCCAAAAATTTAATTTTCAGAATACGGGCCTGTTGGAAATAATCGTCTGTTGAGGTACAGTTTCGCCTGATCCTCTGGAGTTGACCCTTGGGAATGGCTTTAAGCCATTGGGGGTGATGGCAACTATTTAGAGGAATATAGGCGTTGCGATCCGTTGTTTTGAAGTGGGTGGTGGTTTTAACCACACCATCTTGGACTAAAATATTCAGATCTAAAAAATGAATCTCGGAATCGCTGGCCTCATAAGTTAAAATGATGCCTCTATCATTCGTGTTCAACCTAACAAAGAAATTTTCTAAAGAAGGGAGATCGCCCTCCCAAATTATCAGGACATCATCGATATATCGTTTCCACAGCCTCAATTCACTCGGGGGATTTGTATCTATTATGTCCCTTTCCCAGAAAGCCATGAAAAGATTGGCGAGGCTCGGGGCAAATTTAGCCCCCATTGCCACGCCCCTTGTTTGTAAATAAAAATTCTTTCCAAACCAAAAATAATTATGAGTGGTTGCAAAAATTAATAAATTAATAATAAAATCTCTTTGGATAATCGAGAGAGTAGGATCCTGTTGAATATAAAAACGAACAGCCTCTAATCCATGATCATGTGAAATGATCGTGTAGAGGGAATTTACGTCCGCAGTTGCAAGAATAAAACCGTCCCTCCAACCACAGTCATTAAGTAGGTTAATCACTTGTGTTGTGTCACGTAAATGCGACGGTGTGGTGACAACTAGAGGTTTTTAAAAATATTGAGTGATATTTTTTTAAATAATATTTTCCTAATAACATTTTAAAACATATTTTTTAATAATAAATTTTATTTTGGTTTTATATTATCATAAAGGTTGTATATTGTCATAACTTGTATAGACTGCACATGCATATATTTATTTATTCATGTAATTATATATTTATTCATTTATTTATATGATCTGTATAATATATCGTTTCCTATTTGCTGTATCTCCGTGTGATATAAGACTCTTCTCCTATTTCTCCACAAGATGGCAGTCACTCGCATTTTGTTTTCCATCAGTCTCATGTGTTTACATGAGCATTCTCCAGTGTGTACTAAGTTATTCCGTTTGCCCTTAGTGTTTTCCCATAGTTAAGATGGCGATTTGACACTATTTAAAGCCTTTGCGATGACGTGCGCGTCATCTGGTCCATCCCCGACGACGTCTTACGACGAAACGGACGTAGGAGTGACCAATGCGCAGCTCGTCATCGCCTGTACGGAAGAGAGCCACACACACGGAGAACAGCTGTTAGGATTCGATTGACCGCACACGCTGTGTTTATTCTACTGAATTGTAAGTGCAATACTTTACATTAAAGACCTTTTACTCGCAGTACTTCACCATGGAGCATCTTTGTTCTTCCCTTTTTTTTTCCCTAATCATATGAGCGTTCATTTCTCATTCATTGGAGTTTGAAGCTGCCGATTTGATTCTCCCCTCCTTTTCACCTGCTGGATATTAGTCTGCTTGAGAGGACTATAAATTTCTCTGGGCTCAACTGACCGCTGTAACAAACGGTCAGTGGATCTGGTAAGCAGATTGGATTTTTACCACACTGGTGTTTTCTTTTGGTGGAAGATTATCAACTTCGTTTTTTCACTATTGGACACTTTATGGACTGTTATATATATTTTTATTATCACTTTCATTTTTATCACTTCATTATATTGAATATTCATTTTTTTGGTATTCATCTTTTCATTTTGTTCACACATTTTTGAAATTTCGCTTTTAATGGGTGCTACTGCCTGCCAATCGCGCCCTATTCAAGTAAATGGGGCCACTGTTCAAGTGTCCCGCAACTGCATGCTTCTGCGGGGTCTAAGGATTTAAAAGCAGGTGGTGAGAAAGCTGCCTGCTTTAACCCCTTGTTTGCTGTATTGCATAAGATTGCAGGGCACTTATAGCATGGCCTCATTCACTTGAAAGGGTCATGCTTGGTAAGTGCTACACCCACCAACCATGACAGGGCATATAACTTCTGCTGTTGCACGTGTACACCCCTTGCCACTGCAGCTAAAGGGGGTGCGGTTGGGGCAGGGGTGATAAATAAAAAAATCTTAATTATGGGGTTTTACCTCCCGCCAAACTGCATATGTAAATGAGCCCCCTATAAGGCTTTCACACTGATGTGCTGCAATTTTACTGGGTTAGTTGCACTTTGCCATAGATTTCTATTATATCCTGTGGGTGTGGTGCACTTTCTGAAAGCGCACCAAAACGCCTGCATTGAGAAAGTGCACCAAACCCGCAGATTATAATAGAAGTATAAGGCCAAGGGTAGAAAGGTACAGTGTGCTGCACCCATGGTGTGGGTAAACCACAGTACATCAGTGTGAAAGCAGTCCTATACGCTAAAACCTTGGTTTGCAAGCATAATTCGTTCCAGAAACATGCTTGTAATCCAAAGCACTTGTATATCAAAGCATTTTTTTACAGGGTATAAAAGAGAAGAGAGGCACCTCTTAGGGTAGCAATAAGTTGCTAAATGTTGTACATTCATTAAATGTAACCATATTGCTACACTTAGAGGCCCCTCTCCTTTTTTATACTCAGTTGTGATATGATGCTACTCTTATATCAAGACATCGCTTGTATATCAAGGCAAAATGTATAAAAACATTTTGCTTGTCTTGCAAAACGCTCTCAAACCAAGGTTTTACTGTATTATTATGCCCGGTGTATTGCTTCACACTGACCTAGAGATCTCTTCTTTACTGCTGCTGGCACCACTTTGGAGACCACTAGCTGGGATAAGAGGTGGAGTGCAGTTAGTATCACTTCGCATGAGACAGGAGCCAGGACTACAGAGGAGGCATTGGCTTATGCGGTTCTTGCTCCCTACTACAGCTTCAACTTTACAAGTAGTGCCTCTGCATTGTACTGTTTGATGCTCTGAAATGGCGGGTCAGCAAGCCAAGACCAAAATCTACCAGTCACCTGTCTGAGATCTACTGGTAGATCGCGATTTACAGGTTGCTGACCCCCGAACTACAGCAATACTTGGTTGAAAACCTAAAATAATGAACAGGTAGGCTAAGGGACATGAATAAATATGATATATGTGAAATTATTTTTATTGCACCAAATTGTGCTGTAAACCAATTTAAAAGATCACCAAAAAAAAAATACAAAACAGAGCTAGCTTTCGTACATGACCATTGATATTATATACAAAAAGGAAACCTCTCCAAACTGATTTAATTTGCAATATCATCTTGATGACAGTGTTCAAGAAACAGTAAATTGATCCATAACATTTTTAAAAATATGGTAATAAGAGGATAATACCTGAGTTTTTAATTCTCCCAAATAAGCTCTGAACAGTTTCTCAGAATTGTCCACCATTTCACTAGGCTGCACTTCTCCCAATACTCCTAGAATCTCATAGACTTTCTCTAGAACTTTAAAAAGCAAAAAACAGTAATACATTTTAATTTTGTATCTAGACAGTGGGATTCAGAAACTGTGTTCATTGTCTAACCAGTTGAAATTCAGCAGGTAAAGTTCTACGCTAAGGTACACACAGGGGCAGCAAAACAGAACAGGGAGAAGGTAAAGACAGAAGAGGGTTTGGGTGCACTGTGCCTCTCTTGCATCCCCACTGTTAAGCCGTCTTCAGCATCATACAAACTGACAGCCCAGTAATGCAGGTTACCATAGGGAGAACAGCATTCCCTGTGTCAATAGTGGAGCACCCAAAGCTGCAGTGTGACAGCAGCTTTGCTCTGTATCAGGCGCTCTGTGCGCTCCAGACAAACATAGCACAGAAAACAGCTGTCAAAGTGACCGCTCCTTTGACTACACAGAGGGTGTTAACGCAGGCATTTGTGTACACTGCAGGATTCCAAGGACAGTCCAATCCTGCTCTATATTTGTGTAAAAGTTACTGTGGGAGCCTCAATTCAAACAATGAAACAAAAAAAAAAAGTAATAATAAATAAATCATCCCCCTCAGATACCCCTACCACCACCCATGCCGTTCTGGTGCAACGGAAGTTAATACAACTCAATGAGCCATGACAGGTACTCAACAGGAGTACCCAACTATTCCCGCCCAGCTCCTCCATTCATAGAAGCTGTACTACAGCTTCTATGAATGAAACAAGATCTATGAATAAAAGGGGTGAAACTTTCAATCATCATCTGTCCTACACTCATAGAAGCAGTGATACAACGTGTATGAATAGAGGAGCTGGGCATAGTCGGGCACTCTTTTTCAGTGCTTGTCACAGCTCTGTCAGCGTCCTTAAGCCCCACAGCAACGGAAGATAATGAATGCAGGAGTGAAGGGGAGGATAGAGAGGGAGCATTTTTACTAAAGGAACAGGCAGCTGCACAGGGGACAAATGTCACTGATCATCAAGTAATGTCCCTTGTGCAATTTTTGTTCATATTAAACTTACCGTATGTTTTAAATAAAAGCACACAGTAAGCAAATTAAAAACATGGTTTAATTTTGTTTAGTAGGAACTTTGATGTGGTTTCTACTAAAAACATTATTTTGATATGAAAATAAAAAGGACACAGCAAAATAAATGTAGCGCTACCCCCGGAGGAGCCACTGATTATATTTGGGATCGGCGTGTTTAAGTTACCTCTATACTGTGTCTAGGGGTGATGGTAGTGCCGAGAGCAATAATAGGATTTTTGTACTCACCGTAAAATCCATTTCTCTGAGTTCATGGACGGACACAGCAGCCTTTGACCTTAGGGTTATATCCGCTTTCTTCCAGAAGAGTTAGGCAGAAAAAAAGCACTTTAAGTGTTAACAACACTTTCCTCAGTGCAGCTCCTCCCAAGGGTATAACCCACACCCTGCTCTAGCAGCCTCAGTTCGTAACAAGCAGTACAAACAAAGGAGGGGCGGGTGCTGTGTCCGTCCATGAACTCAGAGAAATGGATTTTACGGTGAGTACAAAAATCCTATTTTCTCTTCTGTTCATGGACGGACACAGCAGCCTTTGACCTTAGGGACGTCCCCAAGCAGTGACAAAAATTTGAGGGGTGGGAAAAACAACACAGCAACCAAGCTTACACCCCAAACAAAACCGGAGTTACTCAACGGAGGAACTCCAACCTTAAACTGCCGCCTGTAACACTTTGCGGCCGAAGGAGGCATCAGAAGATGCACTCACGTCCACCTTGTAAAACTTTGAAAAGCGTGGACCGACGGCCAGGTCGCCGACCTACACACCTGTAACACAGAGGCTTGATGTCGGAAAGCCCAAGAGGCACCGATCGCCCTGGTCGAATGCGCCGTAACCTGAAAGGAAGGCGCCTGCCCCTTCAGGGCACAGGCCTGAAGCACAACCCGACGGATCCACCTAGAAATGGTGGCCGACGAGACCGCCAGACCCTTTTCAGGACCAGACACTGACACAAACAGTGAGTCCGACTTCCGGAACGGAGCCGTAGCAGATAAATACACACGAAGAGCCCGAACCACATCCAGGAAATGTAAAGTGGTCTCCTTCGGGTTCTTCGGCCGAGGACATAAGGATGGAAGAACAATGTCCCCATTAATGTGAAAGGCCGAAACGACCTTTGGGAGAAAAGAAGACGGCGGTCGCAGCACCACCTCATCCTCATGGATGACCAAGTAGGGAGCCTTGCAGGACAAGGCCGCCAGTTCAGACACCCATCTGATCTATGTAATAGCAACCAGAAAAAAACACCTTTTGTGACAAAGGGGTCTTCCGTATGTCCTCAAAGGGAGCACCTTGAAGCACCGAGAGGACCAAATCAAAGTCCCATGGGAGCAGTGGAGGGCGCACATGTCGGACCCCCTGCACAAACGAGCGCACCAAGGGGTGCGCTGGCAATGGTCGCTGAAAGTAAACAGCCAGAGCTGAAATCTGACTCATAACCGCACTCAAGGCGAGAGCCTGATCCACTCCCCGCTGTAAAAACATCAGAATCCGGGACACCCCGTACGTACGGGGTGCCACTTCATCTCCTCACACAGAGAGATGCAGGCCTTCCACTTACGATGGTAAATCCTCAGTGAAGTAGACTGCCGTGCACGCAGCATGGTAGAAACCACCGAGCCTGACAGGCCCGGTCCCTCAATACCTGGCTCACAACAGCCACGTCGTTAAAACCAACGACTGTAAAAACAGGGTGGAAGATCGAACCCTGCGACAGAAGATCTTCTCTCAGGGGTAGACGCCAGGGGGCGTCTGCCACCAGACGCACCAGGTCCGTGTACCAGGAGCGGTGCGGCCAGTCTGGGGCGGACAGGATTGTTGGAATCCCTTCGGCTTCCACTCTGCGCAGCAGACGAGGAAGAAGCTTCAGAGGAGGGAAGGCGTAAATTAGGCGATAGTGAACCGTTGCACCTTCCGATTGAGACGGGACGCTAGAAGGTCCACGTCTTGAGAGCCCCACTTTAGGCACAGACTCCGAAACACATCCGGGTGAAGTGACCATTCTCCTGGGTCCAGTGCTTAACGACTCAGGTAGTCGGCTTGCCAATTCTGAACACCCGGAATGTACACGGCCGATAGAGCCGGAAGGGACCGGACCTTCGGCCCACCGGAGAATGTGCGCTACTTCCACGCTGCAGTCGAGCTTCGTGTGCCTCCCTGATGATTGACGAACGCCACGGCCGTGGCGTTGTCGGACTGGATCCTGACCGGTCGGCCCTGCAGATCCAGGGGCTACCCGGCAAGGCACAGCTTGATCGCTCGGAGCTCCAGAACATTGATTGGCAGGCAGGACTCCTCCTCAGTCCAGCGCCACTGGGCTGACTGGGTGCCCCAAACGCCCCCCCAGCCGGAGAGGCTGGCATCCGTCGAGACCACTGTCCATTGGCATGGCAGAAATGACTTCCCGGTCCGAAGCACCGGAGACGTCAGCCACCACACCAGGGAAGACTTGACCAGTTGACTCAACTTAAACTGGTAATCCAGAGAAGACGGGAGCTTGTCCCAACGTGACAGAATCTCCTTCTGTAGTTCCCTGGTGAGGAATTGGACATAGGGAACTGCCTCGAAAGAGGCCACCATCAGACCCAGAACCCTCATGCAGAATCGAAAAGACGACCACTTCTGGGTCAACAACTACTGCACCGCAGAATGCAGGGTCTGGAGTTTTTTGCGTTGGGAGAAAAACGCTCGCCTCCGCGGAATCCAGGACTAGTCCCAGGTATTCCAGACGCAGAGACGGAACCAACACTGACTTACGGATATTCAGAAGCCAGCCGAACTTTTGGAGAGTCTGACACGTGATAGACACGTCCTCTTCTAATTCTGAGCCCGAGGAAGCTCTCAGGACAAGGTCGTCCAGGCATCCCACGATGGCGATCCCTCGCTGCCGCAGCAGGGCCAGAATCGGGGCGAGCACCTTGGTGAAAACCCGTGGTGCCGAGCCCAGGCTGAACGGGAGTGCCACAAATTGAAAGTGGTCCTCCCCGACCACAAAGCGCAGAAAACTCTGGTGTTTTGCGCAAAAGAGGAAATGCAGGTACGCGTCCATGATATCCAGGGACGCCAGGAAATCCCCCCAATCGAGCGCTGCCAATACTGAGCGTATCGACTCCATTGAATTATTGCGCTTTGACAAAGCAATTGAGGGCTTCGAGGTCCAGGACCGGACGGACCCCGTCCTTCTAGGGAACTAGAAAAAGATTGGAGTAAAAACCCCTGAAACCGTTCGGGTGAAGGAACCGGCATAATCACTCCCCTGACCAGAAGATCCTGGACAGCCCCTGACAGATCCATCAGGCGATCCGGAAGAAACCGGAGGTTGGAGGAAAAAATCAGTCTGGTGGACAAGAGAGAAACTCAATCTTGTACCCCGAGGAAACTACTTCACAGACCCAATGGTCGGAAAGAAGAGACCTCCACCGAGCAGCGGAGCCGGCCCCCCACCCGAGATGTGAGCGGGGGCAAACCTTCATGCAGAAGCAGGCTTGTCCGCAGGCTCGTTGGGCTTGCGGTACCAGGGGCGCCTTAGTCCTCCAGTGGACGTCTTAGCCCCCTGAAAATGTTTTCCTGCCGCACTTGGCGGGCGAAAACAAAACCCCTTGGGGATAGAAAATGAGGGCCCTTGCCTACGGCGAGGCACCTTACCCTTCCCAGATTGCGGGAGCAGAGTGCTCACACCGCCCGTGGCATCCTTTATGATGTCATTCAGGGACACCCCAAAAAGCCGTTCACCCTCACAGGGTAATTCCACCAAGGACTACTTAGAGGACTGGTCCGCAGACCAACCTTTAGCCATACAAGGCGGGGCAGTATCACCGCGCAGGCATAGGCCCTGGAGAGCATATCCAGGGCCAACACACAGACAAATTGTAGACCTAGTACCAACTGGTCAGTCAGGTCCACTCAGGTCTCAGAAGCATTCTGTGCCTCTAGCTCCCGCACCAGGGACTTAGCCCTTTCCGGTAAATGTCTGCGACACCAGAGACCCGGTCAAACCCGGTCTCACCACCGCCCCCCCCCGCTGTGAATATGGAGCGGGCCACAGCCACAGCTCTCCTACAGGTAATGTGGCAGCCTTGTTCCAAAACAAGCTTCCCAGCCTGGACACAGGGAGTCCCACTGACGGAGGAGACACCACTGTTATAGGAAATCCTCCTCAAAAAGGGGAATGGCCTGCAAAGTATCTTGTACTGCAAAAACTTCCTGCGACCGATCCCATTCCCTGCATAACATTTCCAGACATGGAACACAAGGAAGACACTTATTGCGGTGCGGGGAGGCTTACTGAACCCAAAAGGGACTGACACCTCCGATGCCTCCGCCGAATCCTCAAGTGCTTGAGTAACCCGCAGAGTCAAGAGCCCCAACAAAAGCACCAACAAAAGCACAATCATGTGCTGACCCCAAAACAGGGTCATCCTCACAGTCCGTGTGGGCTTTTGCCTGCAGCAACTGACAAAAAACTGAACCAGAGCCGGACGCCTACGCGAGGCCTGATTCCCTGTCAGAAAAAACATCCCAGAAGGAGGCAGAGGGGGGGGCGCTTTGTAACCCCCCATATTTCCCCACCACTTCCATCCTGACCCAAACGCCTCAGGGACTGCCATCCCAGCATCCATAGAGGCCACAGGAACAGGGACACTAAGGGTTAACACCAGCATGGCAGTGAGAGACACTGCAACAGCCACCCTAGTACTGCCAGGCTCCACAGGACATCCCCCCAGCCGCTACAGAGAGCAGGGAAACGGCCCCCCCCCCCGAGGACTCACCGTCCGACCAGACCGCCGCTGCTGAGAGCCAAAAACGCTGCCTGTGCTGCGCCATCCATAGGAAAGAGTGCAGGAGCCGTCAGCGCCGTCATCCCAGGCACAAGAGGCCAAGAGCTGTACCAAGATGGCCGCCGGCAAAAAAACAGCCTGCGGGCTCTGAGAAAATGGCCGCCGTAATTACTACTGTGCCATATAACACAGCCGGTCAGCGGCAAAATGGCGCCAAAAAACAGCGTTTTTTTTTTAAACAAGTACAGTGAACCCCAGTGACACATGGCAAAACATAGGCCCACGGGACACGGCCCACGGCCCACGGGACACGGCCCGCGGGACACCCCCCCCCCGCACACATGGCATAAAAAAAAAAAAAAAACAGTACCCACAGCAGCTGCAGCCCCCAGGACAGACCGAGCCCCCCAAGCGGGCCCCCCACCTCACGACCGTCACCCAGAAATGGGGAAGGAGGGAGAGGAAAGCAGGGTAAACCCTCAGTCGACCTCCCAGGGGAAAATTCCAGCCATACCACCTTATCTGAGCAAGGGGCCACTACTTACCCGTCCTGCGACCACCGGATGGAGGTATCCAAGACAGAACCAACGTCCACTAACGGCATGGCTGTCGGCCAGACACACTGTGACAAAGCCATAGAGACCGGTCATATGTGTGCCCTAGAATATGACGTTCCCCGGCCGCCCCTGGGGCAATGGGGCCTGTCGTAGATGACCCAGAGCTGAGCTGAGGGCCGGCACACGGTCGATGGCCGAACATGGGAAGACTACAAGTGCCAAGACCCAGCCTGTCACCCAGTCGGCTGTTGATAGAAGAATCACAGGATTCAAAAATGCAGGAACAAAAAAATAAAAAGCGAAAAAATTGCAAGAAAAAAATCTCCAGAGTACAGGACTCCAGAGTGCCTATCCTCTCCTGACGTTAGGCAGAGAAAAACTGAGGCTGCTAGAGCAGGGTGTGGGTTATACCAGGGGGGCCACGCCCCTTGGGAGGAGCTGCACTGAGGAAAGTGTTGTTAACACTTGAAGTGCTTTTTTTCTGCCTAACTCTCCTGGAAGGAAGCGGATATAACCCTAAGGTCAAAGGCTGCTGCGTCCGTCCATGAACGGAAGAGAAAACAGAATGTCCAGGACCGTTGGTTGACATTTTCAAATGCTTTATTTTCCCGGTCAAACACGACCAACTTGTAACTTGAGGTAGACAGGATAGGTTGGTGAAGGAAGAGCAACTTCACAGTATCAGGCTATGTATAGTAAAGGCATTCCTGCCCTTTAGCAATGGTATCTATATGCGTCGCCACTCCAGCCAGAGCGCCACTTAGAGTTTCTGGGAGGAACAAGTGTCTGCCACCGACTTGGCTCTAATTAAATTGAGATGTTAGATGAGGCCTCTGCCACAGGCCTACTGCTGAAGTTGTGAACGATAGAGCGAATCCTCCCAGTATGTCTTTTGGGGTCACCGACTGACAGGTTGAATGTGACCTGTCAGTGTCCGGTCACCCAGATCCCCGATGGTTCATTCAAGCCCTGTTGGATCACCTGCCTCCGGGTTCTCCTCAGACCGATCTCCCACTTAACAGCACCCAGCTTGGGATCTTCTCAATAGAAATGGGGACCCAGTAGGTCACTGGGGGCCCGCTGTAGTATCGGTTGCTCTGGGCTATGAGAGCCCAGAGTCAGGAACTCTGCGTAGCACGCGACCCCGGCCAGGTAGGCCATAGTGGTGGGGCCCGTGATGTGCGCACACCCTAAAGGTGGGTGCCGAACCAGGAACCCGCGAAGAACCCCGAACAACGGCCTCCGCCACAGAAATACCCCTCCCCAGCACAGCATGCCCCGTGAGGGACAACTCCTCCAATTGGCTGCTGGGAAGAAGCGGCTCGGCCTGGACCCCGCTGGCGCCACCTGCCGCCCAGAGATGATACTGCATCTCTGGGGCACAGACTGACCCACAGGACAATCCAGATTTGGCAACAGCTAAATTTAACCAACCAAAGAATGAGAGCAACATAATGCTCTCATTCTCCCACTAAATTTAAGCATAGCACCTTACGAAAGTACACAGGCGCTACATAAAATTAGCGATTTATACCTATAGTTTACTGGTCAAACTGAAAAAAAAGGGATTTTTAATACAGCTTACCTGTAAAATCCTTTTCTTGGAGTACATCACGGGACACAGAGCGGCATATTCATTACTATGTGGGTTATATGGAGTACCTTCAGGTGATGGACACTGGCAATCTCAAACAGGAAGTCCCCTCCCTATATAACCCCCTCAGTTTTGTAGCAAGCAGTATGCCTCCCAAAATGTTCCTCATAAGAGGGGTGGGAGCTCTGTGTCCCGTGATGTACTCCAAGAAAAGGATTTTACAAGTAACCTGTATTAAAAATCCCTTTTTCCTTTCTCGTACATCACGGGACACAGAGTGGCATATTCATTACTATGTGGGATGTCCCAAAGCAATGCTTCCAATGAGGGGAGGGAGACATCTCAACCAGAAGATTTAATTCAGAAAGTATCCTTTAAATCATAATAAATCCAAATTAAATCCAACAAAATAATTAATCTGATTAATTTAATTAATTCATTAATTAACCAAGGGTGCCCCGGATCTCAAGGATCTCAAATCACAGCCTGCAGCACTGCCTGTCCAAAGGCTGCATCGGCCCCTCTTCTAACGTCCAATTGGTAAAATGTTGTGAACGTGTGGACCGATGACCAGGTTGCCGCCTTGCAAACCTGAGCCATAGAGATCTGGTGGTGTTCTGCCCAGGAGGCGCTCATGGCCCTAGTAGAATGGGCCTTAACTGATAAAGGAGGGGGCAACCCCTTCAAGCCGTAGGACTGACAGATTAACTGCTTAATCCATCTAGCGATGGTAGCTTTAGCTGCCGCCTGACCCATCTTGGGTCCTTCCGGCAGGATGAACAACGTATCCGTCTTTCGAATCTTTTCTGTAGCCTTGAGGTAGGCCTTCATGGCCCTGACAATATCCAAGGTGTGCAGCAAGCCTTCCTTTCTCAAAGTGGGCTTTGGAAAAAAGGATGGTAGGATCAAATCCTGGTTTAAGTGAAAATTGGACACAACCTTTGGCAGAAAAGACGGATGCGGACAGAGAACCACCCTGTCCTTATGCAGAATGAGATATGGTTCTCTACAAGACAAGGCTGCCAGCTCTGATACTCTTTTAGCAGAGGCCATAGCAACCAAAAATACTAACTTTCTAGTCAGTAACACCAACGGAACCTCCGCCAGAGGTTCAAAGGGCTGCTTTTGTAGAGCCTATAAAACCAGATTCAAATCCCACGGACAAAGCGGAGATTTGATAGGAGGCTTAATGCGTAAGACCCCCTGCAAAAAAGTCTTAACTAGAGAGTGAGTGGCCAAAGGTCTCTGAAACCACACTGACAAGGCTGAAACTTGTCCCTTGATAGTGCTTAAGGCCAATTTTTTGTCCACTCCTAGCTGGAGAAAACGTAACACTCTGTCAATGATGTACTTGCGAGGGAGCCATCTTTGGGACCCACACCAGACTACGTAGGCCCTCCAAACTCTGTAATAAATTACTCTGGAGACTGGTTTTCTAGCCTTAATCAGAGTAGAAATCACCTGGCTGGATAGACCTCTACCCCTGAGAATCAGGGATTCAGCCGCCAAGCCGTCAAATTTAGATGCCGTAAGGCAGGGTGGAGGTTTGGGCCTCGCGAGAGTAGGTCTGGACAAAGAGGAAGGGTCCAGGGCTCCCCTACTGACATTCTCACGATTAGTGAGTACCATGACCTCCGGGGCCATGCTGGGGCAACCAGAATGACTGGTTTGTTTTCTCCCCTGATCCTGCGCAGCAGGCGGGGCAGCATCTGCAACGGAGGAAAGGCATATAGTAAATTGAATTGATGCCAAGGGCAAACCAACGCATCGGTTCCACAGGCCAGAGGATCCCTTGTCCGGGACATGAACTTGTTCAGTTTTTTGTTGAACCTCGATTCCATGATGTCTACATCCGGAAATCCCCATTTCTGGCAGATCTCCTGAAAGACCTGGGGATGGAGCGACCATTCCCCTGGAACCAGCTGTTGGCGACTTAAGAAGTCCGCCTGTAAGTTGTCCACTCCGGGAATAAAAATTGCCGAGATGCATGGCACATGTGCCTCTGCCCATAGAAAAATTTAATTCACCTCCTTCTGGGCGGCTCGACTCCTCGTGCCCCCCTGGTGGTTTATATATGCCACAGCCGTGGCATTGTCGGACTGCACTCTCACTGGAGACCCTTGTAGCTTGGGTGTCCATGCCTTTAAGGCTAACCGTGTAGCTCTGATCTCTAGAACGTTGATGGGCAGAAGTCTCTCGGACCCTGCCCACGTCCCCTGCTGAGTCTGTCCGTCCAAGACTACTCCCCAGCCCTTTAGGCTGGCATCTGTGGTCACTATCTTCCAGATGATGGGACTGAAAGATTTTCCCTTCATTAGATTCTGAGGGTTTAGCCACCAGCAGAGACTTTGACGGACCTTTGACGAGAGGGCCAAGGGAAGATCCAGGGCTGTTGGATCATTGTTCCAAGCTGACAGAATGGCCGCCTGTAGGACTCGAGTGTGAACCTGAACATAAGGTACCGCCTCGAAGGTGGCCACTAGTTTGTCCAGCAATCGCATACATAAGCGAATGGTTGGTCTTTTTTTGCTCTGAACCAACCGGATTAACTCTCTGATACCTTTGGCTTTTGCTAAAGGTAGGAACACTCTCTGCTGTTCCGTGTCTAGCCGCATGCCGAGGTATTCCAACCGTTTTGTGGGTTGCAAGGCCGATTTCTCTCGGTTTAGAACCCAGCCGAATACCTCGAGAGACTGAACCGTAAGGGCTACTGCTCGATTTAGGCTGGAAGCAGAGTGGTCTATGATAAGGAGGTCGTCCAGGTAAGCTAGGATCGAAACTCCCTGGGTCCTTAGATTGGCTAAGATGGGAGCCAGGACCTTCGTAAACACCCGGGGGGCCGTTGCTAGCCCAAAGGGGAGAGCCACAAATTGGAAGTGGCGTCCTGCGACTGCAAAGCGCAGGAACCTTTGATGCCCCTGAAAGATTGGTACATGTAGGTATGCATCCTTTATGTCTATTGAGGCTAGATAATCGTCTTGCTGCAAGGCAGCTGCCGCCGACCGTACGGATTCCATCCGAAAGGAGCGAACCCTTAGGTAAGAGTTCAGACCCTTTAGATCCAGGATTGGTCCGACGTCGCCGTTGGGCTTTATTGTACCAAACAGGTTGGAGTAAAAGCCTAGCCTACGCTCCTGGGCTGGCACCTCTATGATTACCCCCTGGAATAGAAGATGATCCAAAGCTGCCAGCAGACATGCTTTCTTTACTGGATCTTTTGGAACTCTTGATTCCTGAAAATGAAAAGGAGGAAACTCCAGAAACTCTATCTTGTAGCCTGTGGCGAGCAAGGAAAGAACCCACTTGTCGGGGATATTGGCTTCCCAAACTTCTGCAAAGAACCAAAGTCTTCCCCCCACCCGATTGAGCGGGGGCGCCCCTTCATAAAGCTGCTTTGGGGGCCGGTTTTGCTGGCTTACGAGACCATGGTCTCTTGCCACCTGAGGCCTGTCCCTGCGCCTTATTACCAAAGTTTGATCGTGCAGGAGGCCGTCGATACTGCCTGGAGTTCGAAGGCCCCGGAGTTGGCGACAACTGCCGCTTAAACGTGGGGCCTCGAGGTCTCTTCTTGACTGGAAAAAGAGTGCTTTTGCCACTAGATATTGTCTGAATGTATTTATCCAGATCTTCTCCAAAAAGTCTTCCTCCGTGAAAGGGAAAGCCCGCTAAGAGTTTTTTACATGGAGTCTCGGCCGACCAGTTCTTTAGCCACAAGAGCCTTCGCATGTGTACCAAGAATAGTGACAAGCGGGAAGCCTGCTGGATGGAGTCTTTAATAGCATCCACCGCAAAACACAGGGCTCTGGGGAGGTCGGTTAATTCTCGTGCCTGCTCGGTCGGAATATCCCTTAACATCTGTTTTGTCTGGTCCTTTAATGCTTGACAAATACCAATAGCAGCCACAGCCGGCTGCACCACTGCTCCTGCCGTAGCAAAGGAATCCTTCGAGAGAGTTTGTAGTCGTTTATCGACCGGGTCTTTGAACATCTGTATGTTCTCCACTGTCAAGGATTTATTTACGCAGGAAATGGCTGCATCCACCGCTGGGAGCGCCCATCTCTTGGAAAATTTCTCTTCCATAGGGTAGAGGACAGCAAACCTTTTAGGAGGTACGAATATTCTGTCCGGTCGTACCCAATCCTTAAATATCAGATCCTCCAAGAGAGGATGGACTGGAAACAGAGCATTACTTAGTGGCGCTTTCAAGGAGCCCAAAGAAGATACCATAGGGACTTGAGGCCCTATTAGAGGCAATCTAAATGCCGAACGGACCATGTCTGTCAAAGACTGGATCCACAGACTCTCCGCTTGGGAGGCTGAAAATGGTTCCTCTATGGTGGACTCTAATATCTGAACCCTCCAGGTTCTGCTCTCCTTGATCCTCCTGAGATTCATATTCCTCAGGAGAAAGAACCTCAGCATCTGAGGATGCGAGTTTAGGCGATGGGGATCTAGCCCGTTTCTTGCCTGGAAAAGAGCCTGTAAACATAGCTGTCAATCTTTGTTCTAGCCCCCCCTCCCAGAGAGGTAGCTAGCATCTCCTCTGTGACAAACACAGGGTTGGGTGGGTTAGGGCCAGCCGAAGCACCAGACGCACCCGATGGCTCATCCGAGGCAACCTCCTCTGGACTATTAGACAAGGATAGGTCTGGCATAGCCTGACTGAGATCCTCAGAACCAGAGGGGGAACCCTTTGGTTTTATAGCATTTTGGCAAGGAGTAAACAAATAATATATAGCTAGGGTAAATAGGTCTTTCCTAATGTCCCTGAGCTACTGGGAAAAAAGTTTTTTTTTTCTCTTTTTTTTAAACTGTTCCCAATATTGTGCTGCTTGCCAGCTGCTGCAATGGTCTAGGCTTAAAGAAAATTAACAGTCCTTGGGGATCAAGCTCCGGACCCGCAATACCCTTCTTACGCCACTGGGTGTCAGCCTACACCCTAGGAGCACCACCGCTGTGTCCTTCCTTCAGCCCTTCAGCTTACGAACTGAGCCGAAGATAACAGTGAGGAGGGGACGCCCCCTTCCTCCTGACGTGATTGACTGCCTCCCCCCACCGCGCACAAGCTGCAGGACAGTTTGCATAGCAAGTGGTCCAATCTTCTCCCTTCTCCATGGGTAGCGTACTAGACCTTCAGGTACTGGGGTCCCAAGGAACACCTACTGCCCTGGACCTATACAGCACCCTGGCAACAGGAAAACTTTTGATTTTTAACAAAACCAAAGCCCTGGGCCCAGGGTCCAGCCCTCCAAGGAGAGCATTATAGGCAACACCCCACGACTTGGGGCCCAGGTACTGTCCACTTTAGCTCTGAGGCCCTTTGGACAGATCCGTTTAGCCTGCCCTGGTCCCAAGGACGTGGAGCAAAGCTAATTCGTGACCAACACCTAAGACACTGGTGAAAAAAACTGAGGTACTCCCTCTATGGGAGGGGGTTATATAGGGAGGGGGACTTCCTGTTTGAGATTGCCAGTGTCCATCACCTGAAGGTACTCCATATAACCCACATAGTAATAAATATGCCGCTCTGTGTCCCGTGATGTACGAGAAAGAAATGTATATTTGTTTTTTACTTAAAGTATAACTAAAGGCAAAAGTTTTTTTTAGCTTTGGATAGAGGGGGGGGGGAATTATAATACCTGTCAGTTTTTATTGCTGTACTGTTTCCCTGTTTGTTTGTCTTGTTTACCATTATCATTGAAAGTAAAAGAAAATCCTAAAATTTGGGTTGTCCCCAAAAAAGTAATAGAGGGGAATTTCATCTCACTTCCTGTTTGGCTACAAGACAGGAAGTGAAATCTCTGCAATGGGACACTGAATGCAAAAAAAAAAAAAAAATTAACTCTTTTTTACTCTATCCAAAATGAAAAAAGTTCTGCCTATAGTTCTACTTTACATGCAATGTTCTTTCATTATCAGTTAAGATATATTTCACCTGTGTCTGACAATTTGGTTTTAGTAGCAAGTTCTCCATAAAATTTATTGAAAATGTCACAAATTTTAAATTCTTCAATAACATAGGACTTCTTTAGAAGTTGGAGTAGCTGAAATGACAAAAACATCATAAGAAAATAAAAAAACATTAATAAGACAAGTAATTTCATGTTTCAAACACTTGGATCAAGTAAACTACTGATCAAAGGCTTAAAGCAGAACTCAAGCAAACTAACAAACATTCTCTGCAACACACATAAAAAATTCTTGCAGTATGGACCCCATGGATACATTATGCTGACCCTTTATTACCAGTGGCAAGCTATGCCTCCCTCAATGTGGCGCACATTGGAGGAGTACATGCGGAAAGCCCCAATGTGCTCTACCATTCCATGTCTCTTAATTCCTCCCCCCTATCCTTTTCCCACACCTTCCCTACTTTGCTCTCTATCCCTTTGTTATACCTTTACGCCATTCTATCCTCTCTCTTTGTTGCATAGGATTTTTTTAGATGGACGCGTTCATCCCATGCCCCCACTACTTTTTTAACCTAAATTCAGGTTGTTACTGTCATTGAGCCAGAAGCTAAAGATCTCCCAAGATGCAAAAATAACCAACCCTTGATAATTAGAGCACAAATAACCTCTTGTCCCTAACCTAAATGAGACAACCTGTGTTATTCCCCTCAACCCAGATCCATAGCACATCAAAATAATGCATCCTGGGTACATTATTTTATGTCTTGCTTATTACTTCCATATACATGGACGTGGCCCTGTATTATTTATAATTATCATCCTGTTATCCGATTGTTATTCATGTGATCAGATAATCTTTTACAACAGTTAGTGTTCTTTGAAATCCTTTAATAAGAAAAATATTGAAAGTGAAAAGTAGAACTCCAGCCTTAATTATCAGAATAAAAACAAATAGCCCATTAAAAGAGAAAACAAACATAATTAGCCTTTGCTGCAATATTAAACTACATTCCTCAAGTTTTCCCCTGCAATACTAGATTTCTGCCACTAGACAGCCAGGGCAGTGATCTCTGGCTGGGGAGTTTCGTTTCTGAGGGCACTTGTGGCAAAGCCCATCATAATGGGTGAAGATTTGACCCTCTAGGGGATTTTGTGGCTGGACTGGTGAGTGCCCTGGGGTAGTCCCTGCCCTGGACTACCCCACAAGGCAGTATATCATTGTGCAGGGTCCCATTCCACAGGGTCCAGTGTCGACTAGTAATGTTACAGGCCACCACGGTGTCATCCGAAACGGGGTCTGGGTACCATTTATCTGACCACTGACAAGCCGTAGGATATGGATCCTGAAAGAGCTAGCCTCTCAATCCCAGATGAAACTATTGAGAAGCTAGCTATTTTAATGCAGAGCGCTGCACAGATGGGACCATCACCTTCAGACATTAGCTAAAAACTGAAGCCTTGCCTAACAGGGAGGGAGGGGGTTATGCCAGGGAGAGGACTTCTTGGGAGGTGACAGCAAAACCCTATCACAATGACTATAAGGATGCTCTGTGTCCCACAATGTACAAAAAAAAAAAAAAAAAAAAAAATAGAAAAGTTTTGCCTTTATCTCTATTTTAGTAATTCACACTAATGTATTCGATTCAATTTTATTGCTGTTTAAAAGCAATTCCAAATACAAGTTTCAAATGTTCCACAATTAGCTCTAGGGTCTGTGTGGATGAGCTTTTGTTTGCTTCAAATGGGTTTTGAATTCCCAAACAAGCCTACGATAATGTAAAACTTGCTTGAACCAGGTCAAATCCACCTGTCAATGAATTCTGAAATGTTTCAAACTGATGCCATCAACACAAGTCCAAAGCCTGTTGACACGGGCCCTTATTGTGTTTCCACCATCAAATAATTACAGACAGCATTTCCAGCACCAAACTATACAGAAAAAAAAATACATCTAAGCTCAGTAAAATGGAAATGGAAGGGTTATTGCTATTTAAATAAGTCTTCCATTCAAATCTCTTGTTATCTGAATGATTGTTTTCATGGGCAATCTTTTGGCAAGATAACACCTTGAGAATCCTTTCCAGACTGCCAAGCACAGAAAAAAAGAGTGGGGCTCTGTGTTGTCAAAAACATCAGAGATGTTTTCTTTATCAATATACTGTAAACGCACCATTACAATCCCAAAATGCCAACACATATAAAATTAGCACTCTGGGTTCACACTTGTGCGATGTGGAAACCAGCATCGCATCTCACTCGCAGGCAGTTCACACTGCCCTCTGGGAATCGCTGCGGGTGTCAATGAAAAGTTAATAAAATACCCAGTGTTTACATACATCACTATTTGGGTCCCCCCTTTTTTTTTTTACTTCATGCTCATGGATTTGGGAGGCTGTCCACTGTGTACCTTGGCAGCAGAGGCAATATAGCACTGTATATGAGGATCGTATATCAGGTTACCAAGGCACATTAGGACACCAACCCCATCGATGTTTCCCTGGACACCATTGTACATGAAGAATACTAGGCGATAGCCGCTGCAAGATCCCGGATTCATTCATCATCACTATTTACATCACGCCGTTACCTTACAGCGGTAAGGTAAGGAGCCATTGCACATTAAGGTGTTTGTACACTGAAGAGGATTCACATCACTTATTCACTGAAAAACTGTATCTGCACAGATTGTCACTTTGAGCACAGCACTTTATTTATTGCACTTTATCTATCAAGTTTTTCTGGATACCTATGTGCACTGTTGGAATCTATTTCTATACTGTGTCAGCATGAGCACTTTGATCTTATTATTTTTTATGCCATTTTTTTTTTCTGTGCTAGTTGAATTCTATGCGATTATGTAGCGTTTAGTATGCAATTTAAGAAATTTTGCACATGAGATGTAAACTTTATTTATGGTAGTGAGCCATCATTCACTAGAGAGCAACACCAATTTTTATTATATATATATATATATATTATTGTTGGCACGGATTGACCAATCCGGTGTCTGCTGCAACTAGTGTTCCATTTTTTATTATTATCCAGGTAGCGTGGGAATATTCTCTTTATTTAATGTAAAGTTAATGACACCCCCAGATAGGTTCGCAGATCGCAGTGCGAACTGTCAAATAGTACAGAAATCAGATCCAATGCCAGTTTGGACCTAAAAAGGGTCCTGAACCATTTTTTGTGCGTATGTGCTGCAATTTCAGCCATACAGTTTATATGGCTGAATCCACATCGCACAGACATTGCATGTGATGTGTACAGCAATGCAGTGCAAATAACAGGCAATGTCTGATAGCACCAGTCTGAACCCAGCCTTAATCTCTAATAGTACATGTGTTTATCTGTACAAAAAAAATGAATACTCAAACATAAAACGATATTATTAAAGGGTTGGTAAAGGAAAAAATTTTTTTCCCTAAACAGCTTCCTTTACCTTAGTGCAGTCCTCCTTCACTTACCTCATCCTTCAGTTTTGCTTTTAAATGTCCTTATTTCTTCTGAGAAATGCTCACTTCCTGTTCTTCTGTCTGTACCTCGCCACCGTAATGCGAGGCTTTCTTCCTGGTGTGGAGAAAGCCTCTTGAGGGGGGGAGGGCGCGAGCAGGAGTGTCAGGACGCCCACTAACACAAAGCTCCTTTCTCTATCTGCAAAGTAGAGTGTCCTGACTTGCCTGCTTGCCCCCTCCCCCTCAAGAGGCTTTCTCCACACCAGGAAGAAAGCCTTGCATTACACTGGTGAGTTACAGACAGAAGAACAAGAAATGAGGATTTCTCAGAAGAAATAAGGACATTTCAAATAAAAATGGAAGGATGAGGTAAGTGGAGGTCTGCACTAAGGTAAAGGAAGCCATTTAGGGGGGAAAAAAATCCTTTACAACCCCTTTAAGCTCACATAAAAACGTACAAGACATATCTCTTACCTTTATAAGGAGATCTAAAGCAGCTACTTTACATTTTGCATATTTTTCCTTTGTGTAAACAACAACACACACATTCTAGAAAAGAAGATATGAGTAAAACAATGACAGATTAAAGTGGTTGTAAACCTTAGACATGACAAATAAACAATGCATATCATTCTATAGTGTATATCTGTCTCAATCCAAAGCACCCAGAAAGGACCTCTCTGCGATCTCCTTCATCTGCTATCTGCATGATTGGACACCAGACAAACTTGGGTGATGATGGCCCACCACCCCCTGAGGGAGACAGCGGATGACATAACAGCCTTCGCCATCAATGTTTTACTAGGACAGTGTGTAGAGGGGGTGTGTCCATTCCCTCCACTCAGGTTTCAGATTAAACTTCTTCTGGGCTTTATGCTGTACAACAGTGTGAGACAGATGGCTGCCCCCTGCCTGCTAGAGCTGAGAAAAAGCCTTTGATCTGTGCGTTTTAGAAGGATGCACAGGAGAGTAGGCTGCAGGGTTTGCCGTTGTTTATGGTGGCACGTGTTCATCGGGTGGAAAATAAAGTTGCACCTTTAAAATATATTCATAAGGAGCACCATAAGCAGTGGATTTTACGTACTGGGACGCAGAGTGAATTGGACTTTGCTTTGCGGTTTCATATTGAACATTTTTTTGCCGTTTCATATTGAAATTTTTAGGGATTTTTTTCACATCGCATGTAAATAATCATATACAATGTTGATATAATATTGAAAGGATACTTTTGTTTTTTTCACATTTTTATTACGAATATTTGTTTGCACAAGTTTACCCACATAGCATGTTCACTTTAAATTTTTGCACATAAACTAGTATTTACTAGGGATCTATTTATTTGCATATTTTTGCACATATATACTTTTTATAGGTTCTAATATTGAATCTAATTTGATTGGATTGGCACAGTAACACTTTGATACATGTTTTCTTTACCTCCTTTTGGAGGCACATACGGTACTGCAGCAGATCATTTATATTAAATCCTCTTTTGCGCCGGTGACGCTCACATTACACAATATGTACATTTCTGACTACCCTCATATAGATGATCAGGTTCTAAAAGAAAACATGTGAACATCTATAGTACAATAAAAAAAAAAAAAAAAAACAGAAAAGCGAACAACATTATAAATGTCACATTTCTACATATATTAGAATCTGCCTACTGGTTTTCACCAGCCACGAAAGAAAGATGGATCGTTTGGCTGTACAGCAGTCTCTGTCAGTGACCTTCCTAATGTTGGAACATGCTGGTTTTAAGAATGCTTGTTCAATTTTTAGATGGTTATTGGGGGCAATTCGATGTACATTTTCGGCCGCAGTGACATGAAAATTTGAAAGATCAGGGTGGAACATTTCTCTCAAATAACCAAATTCCTAAGAGTGAATGCTATTTTCATTCAGGAAGGTTCATTTACTCCAAAAACAAACGTTAAAAGCAAACATCATTTTGAAGTATTTTTGAACAACATTCGTCATCGAATGTACTGATGAGAATATTTGCATCAATGTTCGATTGAAAATCTACCAACATATTGCCAGCTTAAAGGCCAAGTTCACCTTTGGGGGAAAAAAAAGGATTTTTGTACTCACCGTAAAATCCATTTCTCTGAGTTCATAGACGGACACAGCATCCTTTGACCTTAGGGTTATGCTTCTTCCTACCAGGAGATTTAGGCAGAATTCTACAGCACTTAAGGTGTTAAAAACTTTCCTTCATGCCGCTCCTCCCAGGGGGCGTGGCTCCCCCAGGCATAACCCCCACTCTGCTTTAGCAGCCTCAGTTCGTAACAAGCAGTACAAACAAAGGAGGGGTGGGTGCTGTGTCCGTCTATGAACTCAGAGAAATGGATTTTACGGTGAGTACAAAAATCCTTTTTTCTCTTTCGTTCATAGACGGACACAGCATCCTTTGACCTTAGGGACGTCCCCAAGCAGTGTCAAAAAAATTCGAGGGGTGGGAAAATAACACAGCAAAAACAGGTTACACCCCAAACAAAACCGGAGTTACTCAACGGAGGAACTCCAACCTTAAACTGCCGCCTGTAACACCCTGCGGCCGAAGGAGGCATCAGAAGATGCACTCACATCCACCTTATAAAACTTTGAAAAAGTGTGGAACGACGACCAGGTCGCTGCCTTACACACCTGTAACACAGAGGCTTGGTGTCGGAAGCCCAGGAGGCCCCGATCGCCCTGGTCGAATGCGCCATGACCCGAAAGGGAGGCGCCCGCCCCTTCAGGGCGTAGGCCTGAAGCACAACCTGTCGGATCCACCTGGAAATGGTGGCCGACGAGACTGCCAGGCCCTTACTGGGACCGGACACAGACACGAACAGCGAGTCCGACTTCCGGAACGGAGCTGTCGCCGACAAGTAAACTCGAAGGGCCCGAACCACATCCAGAGAATGTAAAGAGGCCTCCTTCGGGTTCTTCGGCTGAGGACATAATGATGGAACAACAATGTCCTCGTTAATGTGAAAGGCCGAAACGACCTTCGGAAGAAAAGAGGGCTGCGGGCGCAGCACCGCCTTATCCTGATGGATGACCAAGTAGGGGGCCTTGCAATACAAGGCCGCCAGTTCAGACACTCGTCTGATAGAGGTAATAGCTACCAGAAAGACCACCTTCTGCGACAAAGTCAGCAAGGGGATCTCCCGAATGTCCTCAAAGGGGGCACGCTGAAGCGCCGAGAGGACCAAGTTCAAGTCCCAAGAAGGTAGCGGAGGGCGCACCGGGGGGGCCACATGCCGGACCCCCTGCACAAACGTGCGAACCAAAGAATTCGCTGCCAAGGGACGCTGAAAATAAACAGCCTGAGCAGAAATCTGACTCTTGATCGTGCTCAAGGCAAGAGCCTGGTCCACTCCCCGCTGTAGGAACAGCAGGATCCGGGACACCACGTAAGTACGGGGGTGCCACTTCATCTCCTCACACATAGAGATGTATGCTTTCCATGTACGATGGTAAATTTTTCGAGAAGTGGACTTCCGTGCACGCAGCATGGTAGAGATTACCGGGCCCGACAGGCCCCGGTCCTTCAGTACCTGGTTTTCAACAGCCACGCCGTTAAAGCCAGTGACCGTAAAGCAGGATGGAAGATCGGGCCCTGAGACAGGAGATCTTCCCTCAGAGGCAGACGCCAGGGGGCGTCTGTCACCAGACGTACCAGGTCCGCGTACCAAGAGCGACGCGGCCAATCCGGGGCGATCAGGATCGTTGGAATACCTTCGGCTTCCACCCTGCGCAGCAGGCGGGGTAGGAGCCTTAGAGGAGGGAAGGCGTAAATCAGGTGATATTGACCCAGGGAGCCACTGACGCGTCTGCCCACGGGTCCCTTGACCTAGCCACAAACCGTGGTACCTTCCGATTGAGACGGGACGCCAGAAGGTCCACGTCTGGAGTGCCCCATTTTTGGCACAGGATCTGAAACACCTCCGGGTGGAGAGACCACTCCCCTTGATCCAGAGTCATGCGACTTAGGAAGTCGGCTTGCCAATTCAGAACTCCCGGAATGTATACCGCCGACAGGGCCGGAACGGACCTTTCGGCCCACCGAAGTATGTGAGCGACCTCCGTCGCCGCGGCCGAGCTCCTTGTGCCGCCCTGATGATTGATGTACGCCACGGCCGTGGCGTTGTCGGACTGGATCCTGACAGGACGGCCCTGTAGCTCCAGCGACCACCTGACAAGGCACAGCTTGATCGGCAGGCGGGACTCCTCCCGAGTCCAGCGCCCCTGGGCTGACTGGGTGCCCCAGACGCCCCCCCAGCCGAAGAGGCTGGCATCCGTCGTGACCACTGTCCAGCGGCACGGAAGAAAAGACTTCCCGGACCGAAGCACCAGAGACGTCAGCCACCATGCCAGGGAAGACTTGGCCAGATGGCTCAACCGAATCTGGTGATCCAGAGAAGATGGGACCCTGTCCCATCGTGACAGAATCTCCTTCTGTAGTACCCTGGTGTGGATTGGGCATACAGAACTGCCTCGAAGGAGGCCACCATCAGACCCAGAACCCGCATGCAGAAGCGAAGAGATGACCACTTCTGGGTCAACAACTGTCTCACTGCAGATTGCAGGGTCAGCAGGTTTTGCGATGGGAGGAACACTTTTGTCTCCCCCGAATCCAAAACCAGCCCCAGGGGTTCCAGCCTCTGGGACGGAACCAACACTGATTTTCTGAGATTCAGAAACCAGCCGAACTCCTGCAGAGTCCGACACGTGATGGACACGTCCTCCTCTAACTCTGAGCCTGAAGAAGCTCTCAGGAGAAGGTCGTCCAGGTATCCCACGATAGCGATCCCTCGCTGCCGTAGCAAGGCCAGGATCGGGGCGAGCACCTTGGTGAACACCCGTGGTGCCGACGCCAGCCCGAACGGGAGGGCCACGAATTGATAGTGGTCCTCCCCGATCGCAAAGCGCAGATACCTTTGGTGGCTTGTGCAAACGGGAACATGCAGGTATGCGTCCATGATGTCTAAGGACGCCATGAAGTCCCCCTGGTGGAGGGACGCCATGATAGAACGGACCGACTCCATCCTGAATCGCTGCACCTTGACAAAGGAGTTGAGGGCCTTTAGGTCCAGGATAGGGCGAACCCCTCCCTTCTTGGGGACCACGAACAGATTGGAGTAGAACCCCCGAAACCGTTCCAGCGAGGGGACCGGCACAACCACCCCCCTGTCCAGAAGATCCTGGACAGCCCCGGACAGGGCTAGCCGACGATCCGGAGGAAGCTGGAGGTTGGATGGAAAAAAAAATCTGTTTGGGGGACAAGAAAGGAACTCTATCTTGTACCCCGAGGCGACCACCTCGCAAACCCAACGGTCGGATAGAAGAGAATTCCACCGATCCACGAAGTCGTGAAGCCGTCCCCCCACCCGAGACCCGGGCGGGGGCAGACCTTCATGCGGAAGCAGGCTTGTCCGCAGGCTTGTTCGGTTTTTTGAACCAGGGGCGCTTACGCCCGGCAGCAAGGGCTTTTGCACCTTGCGGACCTTTTCCAGCCGCGCTGGCGCACGAAAAAAACCGTTTAGGGGGTAGTAAAAGTAGGACCTTGCTTGCGGCGAGGTTCCCTACCCTTCCCCGACTGAGGGAGCAAGGTGCTCTTACCTCCAGTGGCATCCTTAATGATGTCATCCAGGGATGCCCCCAAAAGCCGTCCGCCCTTAAAGGGCAAATCTACCAAGGCCTTTTTTGAGTACTGGTCAGCCGACCAGCACTTCAGCCATATAAGGCGGCGCAGAACCACTGCGTAGACAGAAGCCCTGGAAAGCAAAGGAATCTAATCCATATCCGCCTCGCAGAGAAACTTCTGACCCTGAATCAACTGTTCAGCCAGGTCCCTAGAGGACTCGGAAGCCCCCTGGACCTCCAGGTCCTGCAGCAGGAGCTTCGCCCTTTCAGTCAGCGTCTGAGCTACCAGGGCTCCGGCCAGAGCCGGCCTTACCACCGAACCCACCACCGAGAACAGGGAGCGGGCCACGGCCTCCACTCTCCTATTAGCGGGGTCCTTGAAAGCAGGAGCCCCCTCCACAGGCAACGTAGTAGCCTTACTCAGTCTGGACACAGGAGGGTCCACCGACGGAGGAGTGACCCACTTTTTTAAAAAAGTCCTCCTCCAGGGGGTAACGGTAGCAAAGCTTTTAGGAACCGTAAAAGCCTTTTGCGGTGTATCCCATTCCTTATACAACATATTGTCTAAATAAGGAACACAGGGGAATACCTTAGCGGTACGCGGTGGTTTGCGGAATCCAAAAGGACTGACACCGCTGGTGTCTCCGCCAAATCCTCTAAATGAAGAGCCTCACGCACCGCAGTAATAAGAGCTCCAACAAATTCCTTATCAGCAGACTCCGCAGCAGAGTCATCCTCGCTGTCCATGTGGGTTAAGCCCGCATCCTCTGACATGACAGAACCAGAAGCATCAGATTCTGCGTCAGAGATATCCCCAGAAACAGCCTCCGGGGGGGGGCGCTTTTTTACCCCCCAACCGAGCACTGGCTGCTTCAAACCTGGTGAGAAAAGACTCCAGGACAGCCGACACCGATTCAACAGATGTGGCAGGGGGAGGGGCGCTTAAGGGTTAATTCCGGCATTGTAAGAAATGAGGGGCCTGATACAGGCTCCATATTGCTGTTGCCATTTCACCCCTACTGCCAAGGGCAGGAAAAAAGTCCCCCACAGGTCACCTCCCGGCCGCTAGAGCACAGTATGGGGCCCCCTGAGACTCACCACCCCCTGGTACAGCGCGGTCTGTGAAGGCAAGTGTGTGCTGAGGAGAAGCTGCAGCGCTGCGTCTGTCCCCTCAGATGATTCGCGGTCTTTTTTCCCCGCCGAAACGGCCACTAGAGGCCGAACTAGTGCTGAAAATGGCGCCGGCCACAAGAAAATGGCCGCCGAATAATACAAGCGCGGCTCCGGCAAAATGGCCGCCGTTGCGCAGTTTTAAAAAGACAGTGTACCCAAAAATGACAGTACACCAAAACAGCACACAGCACACACAAAAATGCCCAGAATGTCCACCACAGTCCCCTGCAGTGACACAGAACAGCCCCAGCCATACCCGAGTGAAAAAAAAAAAAAAAAAAAAAAAAAATATGAGCCCCAGGGAAAAAACCCCCTGCACAGCCGTCACCCAAAGGGGAAAGGAGGGAGAGGAATAAGGGAGAGAGGAAAGCAGGGGAAAACCCTCAGTCGACCTCCCAAGGGAAAACATTCCAGCCAGACCACTTACCTGAGTAAGGGGCCACTACTTACCTGTCCTGCGACTACCTGGCTGGAGGTATCCCAGACAGAACCAACGTCCGCGAACGGCATGGCTGTCAGCCAGACACACTGTGACAAGGCCATAGAGACCGGTCATATGTGTGCCCTAGAACCGAAGTTCCCCGGCCGCCCCTGGAGCAATGGGGCCTGTCGTGGACGTCCCAAAGCGGAGCTGAGGGCCGGCACACGCTCGAAGGCCGAACCTGGGGGGACTACAAGGGTCGAGGACCCAGCCTGTCACACAGTCGGCTGTTGATAGAAGAATCGCAGGATTCAAAAATAAAAATAAAATAAAAAAGCGAGGAAAAAACTCGCAAAATGCAAAAAAATTTGCAAGAAAAAACTCCAGAGTCCAGGACTCCAGAGAGAGCCTGACTCTCCTGACGGTTAGGCAGAAACAAACTGAGGCTGCTAAAGCAGAGTGGGGGTTATGCCTGGGGGAGCCACGCCCCCTGGGAGGAGCGGCATGAAGGAAAGTTTTTAACACCTTAAGTGCTGTAGAATTCTGCCTAAATCTCCTGGTAGGAAGAAGCATAACCCTAAGGTCAAAGGATGCTGTGTCCGTCTATGAACGAAAGAGAAAAATAATAAATGAAAATATTTTTACACAAAGAAAATGTGCATTTATTACTTTTTCCCCTAAGAGACTGAAGAGCATTGCACCCACAATCAGTGGATCATGGGTGCGACGTCAGGCTCTTACAGACAAGACCTACAGCTTTCTGCTCGTACCTCTGTAACCACAGGACTACAGAGGTACTACGAGGGAAGTAATCAGCACGCAGTCCATCGTCACCCATAGACTTACTATGGGGCATCCATCATCAGTTGGATTTCCTCTACACTGACGCCGGTGCTGGAAGCCAGTGAAAGGACCAGACAGGAGCGACTTCAGAATAGGTAATTATGCACATCTTTCCTTTTACAGGATATGAAGAATAGGCTTGGAATGGTAGTGGAAGTAAATTAAAAACTTAGTTAGGGTTTGATTTGCCTTCCAATTTAAGTGCTAGTTAATCTATAGCACCCATGATTGGAAATACAATGCTCCCATCTTCTAACTGGAGAGTGCCTAGTCAGCAGAACATCAGACTCGGATGATAGAAGAAGTGGAGCAAGCACCTCTGCCAGATAAAAATATTAAAAGCCGAACTCTAGCCAATATAATTTTTTTTTAAGATTTGTTAAGTGTGAAAGGTTTAGAATATCTATCCAGTTTTAACCGCTTAAGACCCGGACCATTATGCAGGTAAAGGACCTGGCCCCTTTTTGCGATTCGGCACTGCGTCACTTTAACTGACAATTGCGCGGTCGTGCGACGTAGCTCCCAAACAAAATTGGCGTCCTTTGTTTTCCCACAAATAGAGCTTTCTTTTGGTGGTATTTGATCACCTCTGCAGTTTTTATTTTTTGCGCTATAAACAAAAATACACTTTTTTTATTCCAAAAAAGATATAAAAAAAACATTTTTTTTCCTCAGTTTAAGCCGATACATATTCTTCTACATATTTTTGGTAAAAAAAAAAAAAAAAAACGCAATAAATCGTTTAACGATTGGTTTGCGCAAAATATATAGCGTTTACAAAATAGGGGTTGGTTTTATGGCATTTTTATTAATAATTTATTTTTTACTACTAATGGCGGGCATCAGCAATTTATTTTCGTGACTGCAACATTATGGCGGACACATCGGACACTTTTGACACATTTTTGAAAATGTGTAACCAATCACGAAACGCGTCAGAGGCGTGGCCACGTGATTCAACTGTCCAATTAGACGAACGGGTTCCCGGGACTCACGGCGGTAGTAAGAGAGATATCCTTCCTACCGTACAAACAGTGAGAGCCGTTCATCTTAAATTGTGACAAGTGCCACTTACCGTATTTATCGGGGTATTGCGCGCACCCCTAATGTTGACCCTAAAATCCTGTAAAAAAAAAACTTATTACATTTTACTACTTACAGTTTTTGTGTCTTGCCCGGCGGCCTCGTCCAGTCCGGCGTCCGTCTGCGGCCTCGGTGGTGTCCTCCCGGCTTCTCCCGTGCTGTCTTCATGTCGAATCCCCGCGCCGACATATAACGAGCGCAGTACATATACCGAGCGGGTATATTCGGCCACGCTCGGCTTCTCAGGCATAAACGTCACAGAACGTGACTACAAGCGAAGCCGAGCCTGGCCGAATGTACCCAAGTGTACTGCGCTCGGTATATGTCGGCGCAGACATTTAAATACGGCGCGGGATGCGGGTATCGGCGTAAATCGCGCACCCACGATTTTGCACTGAATTTCAGGGCAAAAAAGTGCACGGTATACGCCGATAAATACGGTATTTTTAATTCCTGTAGGCATATTTATTTAAGAGTGCTTTCTTATTTAATAAAATTGATTTACACTATATGGAGTTTTCCCCTTTCTACGCTTTTATGACCGCACTGCTGCATGCACGTTTCCCATGAGAGCCATCATTGTATACCTGGAACAGCTGAATGACGGTCGAGAGATCTGACCAGACCCCAGTACATTCCTGAGAGGTATCTCTTGATCAACACCCTGGATCACAGAGTACAGGTTTTCTGATGTCCTCAATCTGGTGAGTGAGTTTCTTATGGGATTATCAGCAAGTGGACAAAGTGTAATACTGCAGCTGCTGAGGATCAACATCTCTTTTTCTCTATTGGGATTGTTATATGGACTTCAGTATTCTGTAAAGAGTATGCTGGATTGTGCATCCCTGTCCATCGATAGAACTTTCCAGATACTGCATTGAGGACTTATTAGAATTGTGTGTTTTTCTCCATTCTATTATGCTTTTTCTCCACGTCTATAGTTGCTTTTATAGTAATAATAGAGGTTTCATTCAGCAGAATATGGTAACATATTATTTTTTTGGGAGTATTAAGTGCTCAATTTTAGCGCGGTTTATATTTCATTTTTTCTAATGAGACATCATTGGTAAACGAGATATATTTGATTTTACATTTTTGGGACCATTGTCATTTTCACAGCGAAAAGTGCTATAAAAAATGCACCAATTACTGTGAAAATGAAAATGGCAGTGAAGGGGTTAACCACTAGGGGGCGCTATGGGGCCAAGTGTGCCCTAAGGGAGTGATTCTTACTGTAGGGGGGCGTGGCTGGACGTGTGATGTCACTGATCGTCGTTCCATATGACAGGGAACAGATGATCAGTGACAAGCCACAGAGAAGAACGGGGAAGGTTTGTTTACACTCACCTCTCCCCGTTCTTCAGCTCCTGTGACCCGATCGCGGGACACCAGCGGCGGTCGGGTCCAGCGGGCGTGGTCACGGAGCGTCGGACCTGGTCGAACTCGTGACCCACGGCTGGGTTTTAAAGGGGACATACATGTACGCCCTTGTGCCCAGTCGTGCCATTTTGTCGACATATATCGTCGCGTGGCGGTCCTTAAGTGGTTAAATACCGCCTGTGTCCGAATGAGGAAATTTCCCCAAAAGAGAAGAAAAATCTGACAAACGTTCCCAACCATTTTCCACGCTATTAGAAAACTTGATTTATTATAGTCTGTGTCCCCATTAGCGATAGAAAAGCTAGTGATGTAGCAGTTGTTGTATGGAACCATAGAGCACAGTGGGGGGATGCACTGCAGTATGACTGAGAATATTATAAACTGATATAAGTGGGGTGGCACATGTGATGTAATAATCACGTTTTATGAATCACACCCTCGCTTAGAAAGATAGAAGTGAACCCAGCGTCCTCTAACCTGCAGAAAATGTCTCAGCAGATGACTAATATTAATATACTATGGGGTACATTACCCTATACATACTGTAGCACAACCAATCAAAAAGTGCCCATAGAACTTTCAGCAAGTTTTATCTGTATGAACATCTTCTGATATTAAAATATGTTATCTTTATCTAAAGATTGCATCTCAAACTTCACCAGGTTACCATATGCTCAGACTATCCTGAGACTCGGGTGATCACAGATCCGTGTAAGGGGCCGGTGCCGGCCCCTTACAATGTGATCAGCTGTCAGCCAATGACAGCTGATCACATGATGTAAACAAAGGATCGTAATCTTTTTTTCTCCTCACGCTGTCAGCCAGCTTGTGTACGAGAGACATTGGTCCTGAAGAGGAAGAGGCAATTCTGCCTGATCTGTGCCCACCTGCCATTACCACCTGCCAGTGCCCACAGTGCCACCTATCAATGCCCACAAGTGCGACCTATCAATGCCCACCAGTGGTGCCAATCAGTGCCACCTAGTAATGCTTCCTATCAGTGTAACCTACCAGTGCCAATCAGTGCCCATCACTGCCACCTCTTAGTGCCCACCAGTGCCACCTCTCAGTGCCCAACAATGCAGCCCAACAGTGGAGCTACATCAGCATACATCAATGAAGGAGAAAAATTACCTGTTTGTAAAATGTTATAACAAAATATAAAAAATATATCATTTTTTTTTTTAAATCTGTCTTTTACATTTCTTTTTACCAAAAAATAAAAACCGCAGAGGTGATCAAATACCACCAAAAGAAAGCTCTATTTGTGGGGAAAAAAAATATAAAAATCATTTGGGTACAGTGTTGTATGACCGCACAATTGTCATTCAAAGTGCGACAGCGCTAAAAGCTGAAAATTGGTCTGGGCAGGAGTGGGGTTTAAGTGCCCAGTAAGCAAGTGGTTAAACAAATTAAATAAGCAAACATGTTGCACAGTCACATATGGGATAAGATGCCTTCTCAATGTAAGCAACAAAAGTCCACCAAAATGAAAATATAAAATAAATATAATGAAGTGAAATGTCCAGAAAGCCGACAAAAGTCCTTAGGTGAAGAAAAGAAGTGTCCTTCAAATTTTCAACAGTTGCAAATCACCACACATATAAAGTTCTTTAGCGAACCTCAAACCCGGTCTTTTGTGTGTAGATGTTGAAGAATGGTAGCATATCCAAGTGGCTGAGATACAGAAGCTCCTGTCTGGCTCCTTGGCAGCTCTCTCCTCCAGTCCTTGCCCTGTTATGTGTGGCAGAGCTGAAGCACATTGTCCCCCTGTCATTGTCAGCACACTTCCAGGCTGCCATCAGCAAGCATCACATGTTCCTATTTACACACAAGACCGGGTTTGAAATTCACTGAAGAACTTTATGTGTGGTGATTTGCATCATTGGCATCCATTACACAGGCTAAACAGCAAAGGCGGCTTATTATGTAAAGCGAGGGGTGATTACTCACTGATGCGGATATATTTGCCCTGTCTATCCTTTGGGGAGAACTGGGTGTTGCACCTGTTGAAAATTTGATGGCCATTTCTTTTTTTTCACCTTCAAGGCCTTTTCCCGGGCTTTCTGGACATTTCACTTTATTACATTTATTATATTTATTTTTGGTGGATTTTTTTGCCTACTTTGAGAAGGCATCTTATCACATATATGATAGCGCAACTCGTTTGCTAATTTACTTTAACAATTTGGATTATTTTTTTTTACTTCTTACCTTGATGTCCACAGCATAAGGCTGGACATTCAGACCGATTTTCTCCAAAAACGCACACAGGAACTTCAGTGCTTCTTCCCGACAATCTCTAAACTGAAACCAAAATACATAAAAGATTGAAAACTATGGCACACAAGCAAACTATGTTTCAGGAAAAAAAAAAAAAAAAAAAACATTATACAGGTGTATCTCATAAAATTAGTATAGCATCACAAAGTTCATTTATTTTAGCAATTCAATAAGTTTAACTCATTTTATATAGAGGTGTTACACACAGAGTGATATATTTCAAGCATTTCTCTCTTTTAATTTAGATTTTGGACTTGATAAAACACAGTGGACCAACACCAGCAGATGACATGGCTCCCCAAATCATCACAGACTGAAAAAAGTTGCATTTCATTTGGAAATCAAGGTCCCAGAGTCTGAAAAGAAGAGTGGAGAGGCACAGAATCAAAGTTGCATGAGGTCCAGTGTGACGTTTTCACAGTCAGTGACGATTTGGGGAGTCGTGTCATCTGCTGGTGTTGGTCCACTGTGTTTTATCCAAAGTCAGCACAGCCCTCTGCCAGGAAATTCTAGAGAACTTCATGCTTTCCTTTGCTGACCAGCTTTATTGAAATGCCAATTAAATTTTTCAGCACAACTTGGTACTTTTGTCAGTGTGGGCGGGTACCAATACCTGGTTTAATGATCATGGTATCACTGTGCTTGATTGGTCAGCAAACTCACATGGCCTAAATCCTATAGAGAATCTGTGGGGTATTGTCAACAGGCAGATGAGAGACACCATACCCAACAATGCAGATGAGCTGAAAGCCACTATCAAAGCAACCTGGGCTTCCATAACAACTCAGCAGTGGCACAGGCTGATCACCTCCATGCCACGCCGCATTGAAGCAGGAATTCATGCAAAAAGGAGCCCCGACCAAGTATTGAGTGCATACTATACTGTACATGGACATACTTTTCAGTAAGCCAATATTTCTAAATTAAAATTTAGAAATATTGGCTTACTGAAAAGTATGTCCATGTACAGTATAGTATGCACTCACAAAATTGTATTGGTCTTATGTAATATTCAAATTTTCTGAGATAATGAACATCAGACAGGGACAGGAAAGATTACCCCGCGTACCAGCTTCGGCTGAAGCTGGAGAGAAAAAATCTGTTTGGTGGGAAAGAGAAACTCTATCTTGTACCCTGAGGAAACTACTTTGCAAACCGGAGATCTGCAAAGTCCACCGGGTCGCGAGATGGGTGGGGGCAAACCTTCAAGCGGACGTAGATTTGTTCGCAAACTTGCGAAACCAGGGACGCTTCTGTCCCTCAGCAGGCGCTTTATTGGCCTGGGATCGTTTACTGGCCGCGCTGGGCCTACAGCGTGGCTCCTTACCCTTTTTGGATTGTGGGAGCAGTGTACTTTTACCCCCTGTGGCATATTTAATAATGTCATCCAGGGATGCTCCAAAAAGTCTGTCGCCCTTAAAGGGCAAATCCATCAGGGCCTTCTTGGAAGATTGGTCCGCAGACCAACACTTTAGCCAGAGCAGACGGCGTAACACCACAGCATAGCTTGAGGCTCTGGCCATCAGAGGAATAGTGTCCAGACAAATTTTAGGCCATGTACCAACTGTTCGGCTAGCGCTACCTCGTCAAGGGAGCCCGACGTGGCTTTAACCCATTGTGCAGCATCTTTGCCCAATCAGTGAGTGTCTGAGACACCAGGGCCCCAACTATCGTTGGGCGCACAGCCAAGCCCACCACCGTGTATAGGTTGCAGGAGACCGCCTCATCCTTCTTGTCCGCAGGGTCCTTGAAAGCAGAAGCCCCTTCCACTGGAATTGTGGTTACCTGGTTTAGTCTGGACATAGGAGGGTCCACTATCAGAGGAGAGTTCCATTTTTTCAGGAAACTATCCTCAGGAGGGTAACGCACCGCCATTTTTAGGGACAGAAAAAAAAAAAACTTCTGTGGTTTGTCCCATTCCTTGTATAAAATTTTGCCTAGATAAGGCACACAAGGAAACACCTTAGCAGTCCGGGTTGGCTTACAGAACCCAAAAGGGATCGAAGCCTAAGTTGCTTCCGCAGACTCTTCTATTTTTTATTATCTCGAGTATCTTGCACTGTGGTGATAAGATCACCGACCAGAGCCTTTTCACGTGCTGACCCGGATCCAGGTGCTGACTACTAGTCCCTGGTCAACCCCCTCCTAGAGGAAATCTAGGACCATCAGGATCGTTTGTAGAGAACCTTCTCTAGATTGAGCACAGTGGATCCCTCGTGTTTTGTTGGGAATTTTTTGCCTTTATCTGTAGAACGGGACAGGACCTGCTCTAGACATGACCCAAAAAAAAGCAAGCCCTCGAAGGGTATACCACAGAGACGTGACTTAGAAGTAACGTCTCCGTCCCAGGTTTTTACCCAAAGGGCTCTTCTAGCGGAGTTTAGCGAAGTGCTTCCGACTTGGCAGTAGTTCTAACCATTTCCACCGCGGCGTCAGCTAGATAGGCTACCGCCTTACCAATAACTTCCAGAGATTCTAATACTGGTTTAGACTTGCTCTAGTGTGGCACATGGTCCAACAACCTGCTGACCCATGCGTCCACATTTCTGGCGACACAAGCGGAGGCCAAGGCTGGCCCCATGGCTGCAGCGTTGGCGTCCCAGGCTCTGCGTAGTAAAGTTTCGGACTTTTTGACCATCTGATCCCGGATGCTTCCGGAATCTTCAAAGGACGAATCCGAACGTTTGGACCTTTCCACTCTCTTAAAATTATATCTTTAAGAGACTGGTGTACTGGAAACGACTTGACCTGAGGCTTGCCGAGTCCCCTGTACACTATCTTGTGCTGAGACCTGAGTGGCCGGCATCTGAATGTCCTCTGACGCATAGATTGCCTTAAGGAGACCCTCCACGTCTTCAGCTAAGAGGAGATGTCCCCCCGGCCTAGCTTCAAACTGGCTATCCTGGTTTGAACCCTCTCCTTCCTCTCGCGAGCTCTGGTCTGAGGATTCTGCCTCTTCCTCATCAGAATAGCAGGGGGGCGGTCCCTGGGATCCCCCAGTAACACTTGCTGGGGTACCTTCTTGAGAGGGGGAGCTCTCCCTGCCTGACAGGGCTTCCTCCCACTTCTCAACTGCAGCCCTGAAGGATTGAAGGGTCGCAAGCATCTCAGACTGCAATGCCCGGCACTCCTTCATAGCCTGCGCTGTCTCTTTACTTACTTACCTATAAATGCATTTAAAGCAAATGGGTTTAGCATGGTCTTGCGGGAGTTTCTCATTGCAAATCGAACAGCGCTTAGGACTGGTTAGTGGCTTTGGACCTAGACCTACTGGCTGTCCCCTGGGCAGGGCCTTCAGTGTCTGTAAAAGAAAAAACAAAGAACCCTGCATAAGCCACTTTACCCATAGGGTATCTTGTAGGGGAGAGGGAAATAGGTCACCCTAAATCGACCACCCCACCCCAGCCAGATACCTCACCCCCTGTGGTGACCTGATGCTGAGGTATCGGTCCGTCGTCCTTCTCCATCCTGTTTAGGCAGTCCCACCCGACCAGGTAGGATCGCTTAGGGTAGGCTTGAGGCAACAACTGGACCGCGGACCCTCGCTCTGTTACCGCTTCTGTTTTGAATATTCGCGCCGGTCGCCGCCATTTTGCCATAGCCCGGCGCGCCGGAAATGACCTCATTAAGGCACACCGACAGCATCCGGACATGCGCACTAGCTGCCCAAACGCCACGGACCAGCAAGGCGGCGAAAAGCAGGAGATCCCTCAGCTCCGCCGGCCATCCTGACCCGGATAGCACAGCCTGTTTGAGCCTGTTTTGAGCCTGTTTGAGCCTGCCAGCCAAACACTGCCAGTAAGAGGGACTCCTTTCCCTTCAGCAGAGGGATACGCTAGTGGCACCTCACTACCATCCACCGTCAGGTATGAGCAGGGACGGCCTTAGATGTTCAGGCGCCCTGTGCGAGCTAATCCTGTGGCGCCCCCCCCCCCCATCTTCACCCCCTCGTTACCTAAACATACACAAAGGACAAAAATATTTGTAACAAATAATTTGTTTTAATAAACAGACAATTTAAGTGCATGTGCAAACACCTTACCCTTTCACACTGAGGCACTGCAAAAACGCCCTAAAACGTTAGGGTCTTAGCGGTGCTTTACAAACACATTGGGATTGCAAATGAGGCTTCACTCAAATAACGCTCGAATAACGCCTCAAGAACGCTCGAATAACGCCTCAAGAACGCTCGAATAACGCCTCAAGAACGCTCGAAAAAGCCCCAGTGTAAAGGGGGGTAAATGTGAAGCTCAAAATACAACTTTACGTGCTTTTGCCTTTGCAAACTCATCACGTTGTTCATGTCCAATGTCTTCAATACATCACTTTCAATTGATAAGATTGATAGAGATTAGTCTGTCATCAGTCATTGATGATCTCAGATAAGTTTTAATGAGTTTTAACTTGGAAAAGCTGCGTTCTCCTGATGCCACAGAAACCGGAATTGCTAATAGAATCCAAAATGCTATCCACATGTTTGGAAATGTGTCAGTCAGGCCATTTCTCACTATGAAATTGAGTGTATGGCGAGGTGCTGTGACATCTTGAGGTAGTAGACTTTGAATATGCCAAAGCTCTTCTGAAAGATCTAGACCATTAATGTCCGATTGGCTGCTCTTCTCTGATGCCTTCTGTAACTGCAGGCAACAGTCCCTTAAGTTTTCTCTTGCTGGAAGTTGTCTCATGTTGTATAGAAATCTCCATACTTTGTTGTGTCGTTCCATCTGAGTAAAACGCTCCTCCAAAGATTTAGTAGCAGTATCAACCAAAACATAAAAAAAAAAAAATCAATCTTAAATTTTTCCGTGGGATCTGTTAAAGGTTCATCTTGGCTTTCATATTCAAACAAGGCTTTTTTTCTGCGAATACGAGAAGGCTTTTCAAAAACAGGCTCAACATTCACTTTTTCTGCTAGTTCCTTTGCAATTTAAAAGGACCTTTCAAATCCAGACTCTCTGAAATGTATTAAAAAATTGTGACATTTCTGGATTGGGTTTGAGACTAAAATTATATCAGCAGCCTCATTCTGCATAGCTTTGCTCACAATATTAACTTGGTACAATATCTCATACCAAAAACACAATGACATAATTAATTTGAACTCCACAATCTGCTGAGCTAGTGTGTTAGCCTCATGACAAATGTTCGGTTCAGTGTGTGTTTCCTCAGACAAACCAATCAATGCTTCTTGTATTTCGCCTAGATTATGTCTTAGTGGTTTAAGACAATTTATACGGCATTCCCACCGTGTGGTGCACAAAGGTTTTAAAGTGAGGCCTGAAACATGGTCAGACAAAATTTTCCATCTCTTTACTGATCCTGAGAATAGAACATAAAGGCGCTGAATGATACCAAATAGTTGCATTGATTCCTTGCATGAGCGTACTGCATCTCCAATTACAAGATTAAGACAATGACAGCCACATGGTACAAATACTGCGCTTGGGTTTATGTTTAGAATTTTGGATTGAACTCCGTTGTTTTTTCCTGCCATATTGGCTCCATTGTCATAACCTTGTCCACGACAATTATCAATATCCAAATTTTTTCCTGAAATAAATCCAAGGAGGAAATCGAGGAAGTCGATCTGAAGATCCTCTGAAGGCCAGATTACGCTCTCCATCAGAGATCTCCAGTGTTGCCTTTCACGGCTCATGAGATCAATCGCTTGTTTTGATTTCAGTCTCAGTTGTGTTTCATGCCACATCTGCTGGGCTGTAAAATGACCACTGGAGGTTTCATGCGATTTCAACATACTTGACATATGTGCCCAGTTATCCGATCTTCCAAGGGCAAGCAATGTTTTAGGATTCTTATTGAATAATTTACAAGAGAAACAGAATAGTTTGTTGTAGGGGTGCAACGGATCGTCACCGATCCGTGATCCGAACGGGTCACCCCGTTCGGATCGGCACACCCCGCGATCCGCGGAGCGCTCTGGAGCCTAGGAAAGTCCCCGCCTTCGGCCTAGCTCCGGAGTGGCGGCCATCTTGCTCCACCCAGTCTGCTTGCCAGAGCCCAGCGTGACACGCCTCCCCGCCTCGGCGTGTCACGCTGTGCACTGGGCTCTGACAAGCAGACTTGGAGAGGGAATGTCAGTGAAGCACTGGTGGGAGGGGAGGGGAGGGGGGAGAGCACAGTAGCAATTAACAGAGGTGGATTAAAGAGGAAGCAAGTGAGGCTGTTTGGACAGGACTTGCTGTAAAAACATCAAGATTGTACGTTTAACAAGATTATTTACTACTGCATGTTATTTTCCCCCAGTTCTGACAATGACTATAATATGTGTTATATATATATATATATATATATACACACACACACTTTTTTTTTTTTTTTGCTGATCCGAAAATGATCCGATCCGTGACTGCTGATCCGAGGATCGATCCGATCCGTGAGTTTTTTGATCCGTTGCACCCCTAGTTTGTTGGCAGATGAGGAGTATACCAACCATCGTCGTTTTTGCTCTTCACCACTGTCTAATTTCCTTTTGTAGAATGCTGAAGAAAAATGCCTATTATAGGCATCTTTTTTTAAATTAACATCTTGCACCTGTACAGGACCAACCTCTAAAATGCTATCAATATTCTTAGAAATCAATTTTGGCCACAAAGCAGGATCTGTGAAGCTTGATTTTTCACATGTGCTTATTGTTTCATCAGAAGACACTTGGCCAGAAGGTGTATTAGCATCCTCTTCTTCCAAAGATGTCCTTGATGTTGAAGGCTCACTGAGCTGAAGATGTACATCACTTTGGCTACTGCAGCTTTCCCGATCTTTTCTTTTTTCAGTGATTTCATCAAAAACCACAGGGCTAGAAGATGTATTAGCATCCTCATCTTCCAAAGATGTTTTTGATGGTGAAGGCTCACTGAGCTGAACATGCACATAATCATCACTTTGGCCACTGCAGCTTTCTTCACCTTTTTCTTGAGTGGTTTGTAAACAACTAGCTGCTGGTGTTCCAAAATATTTTTTTATTGCTCCAGCACTCTTCTGGTCCTCCAAATCCATAAGGGCCCTCCGTTTTCTATTCTGAGCACCTGACAATTTTTTAGGACCCATAATGCTGCAACACAATAAAAAATACATATGCATCTAAAAGATAGGCCATTTAAGTATGGATACAAACAAATTATCTGTTTCAGAAAGTGAAAAAAAAGGATTTTTGTACTCACCGTAAAATCAATTTCTCTGAGTTCATAGACGGACACAGCCTTCATTGACCTTAGGGTTATGCTTCTTCCTACCAGGAGATTTAGGCGGAATTCTACAGCACTTAAGGTGTTAAAAACTTTCCTTCATGCCGCTCCTCCCAGGGGGCGTGGCTCCCCCAGGCATAACCCACACCCTGCTCCAGCAGCTTCAGTTCGTAACAAGCAGTACAAACCAAGGAGGGGTGGGTGCTGTGTCCGTCTATGAACTCAGAGAAATGGATTTTACGGCGAGTACAAAAATCCTTTTTTCTCTTTCGTTCATAGACGGACACAGCCTTCATTGACCTTAGGGACGTCCCCAAGCAGTGTCAAAAAAACGAGGGGTGGGAAAAAACCACACAGCAAACAACAGGTTACACCCCAAACAAAACCAGAGTTACTCAACGGAGGAACTCCAACCTTAAACCGCCGTCTGTAACACCCTGTGGCCAAAGGAGGCATCAGAAGATGCACTCACATCCACCTTATAAAACTTTGAAAAAGTGTGGACCGACGACCAGGTCGCAGCCTTACACACCTGTAACACAGAGGCTTGGTGTCGGAAAGCCCAGGAGGCTCCGATCGCCCTGGTCGAATGCGCCGTGACCCGAAAGGGAGGCGCCCGCCCCTTCAGGGCGTAGGCCTGAAGCACAACCTGTCGGATCCACCTGGAAATGGTGGCCGACGAGACTGCCAGGCCCTTACTGGGACCGGACACAGACACGAACAGCGAGTCCGACTTCCGGAACGGAGCTGTCGCCGACAAGTAAACTCGAAGGGCCCGAACCACATCCAGAGAATGTAAAATGGCTTCCTTCGGGTTCTTCGGCTGAGGACATAATGATGGAACAACAATGTCCTCGTTAATGTGAAAGGCCGAAACGACCTTCGGAAGAAAAGAAGGTCGCGGGCGCAGCACCGCCTTATCCTGATGGATGACCAAGTAGGGGGCCTTGCAAGACAGGGCCGCCAGTTCAGACACTCGTCTGATAGAGGTAATAGCTACCAGAAAAACCACCTTCTGCGACAAAGTCAGCAAAGGGATCTCCCGAATGTCCTCAAAGGGGGCACGCTGAAGCGCCGAGAGGACCAAATTCAAGTCCCAAGAAGGCAGCGGAGGGCGCACCGGGGGGGCCACATGCCGGACCCCCTGCACAAACGTGCGAACCAAAGAGTGCGCTGCCAGGGGACGCTGAAAATAAACAGCCAGAGCAGAAATCTGACTCTTGATCGTGCTCAAGGCAAGAGCCTGGTCCACTCTCCGCTGTAGGAACAGCAGGATCCGGGACACCACGTAAGTACGGGGGTGCCACTTCATCTCCTCACACATAGAGATGTATGCTTTCCATGTACGATGGTAAATTTTTCGAGAAGTGGACTTCTGTGCACGCAGCATGGTAGAGATTACCGGGCCCGACAGGCCCCGGTCCTTCAGTACCTGGTTCTCAACAGCCACGCCGTTAAAGCCAGTGACCGTAAAGCAGGATGGAAGATCGGGCCCTGAGACAGGAGATCTTCCCTCAGAGGCAGACGCCAGGGGGCGTCTGCCACCAGACGTACCAGGTCCGCGTACCAAGAGCGACGCGGCCAATCTGGGGCGATCAGGATCGTTGGAATCCCTTCGGCTTCCACCCTGCGCAGCAGGCGGGGTAGGAGCCTTAGCGGAGGGAAGGCGTAAATCAGGTGATATTGACCCCAGGGAGCCACCAACGCGTCTGCCCACGGGTCCCTTGACCTGGCCACAAACCGTGGTACCTTCCGATTGAGACGGGACGCCAGAAGGTCCACGTCTGGAGTGCCCCATTTTTGGCACAGGATCTGAAACACCTCCGGGTGGAGAGACCACTCCCCTTGATCCAGAGTCGTGCGACTTAGGAAGTCGGCTTGCCAATTCAGAACTCCCGGAATGTATACAGCCGACAGGGCCGTTCCGGACCTTTTGGCCCACCGAAGTATGTGAGCGACCTCCGTCGCCGCGGCCGAGCTCCTTGTGCCGCCCTGATGATTGACGTACGCCACGGCCGTGGCGTTGTCGGACTGGATCCTGACAGGACGGCCCTGCAGCTCCAGGGACCACCCTGACAAGGCACAGCTCGATTGCTCGGAGCTCCAGGATATTGATCGGCAGGCGGGACTCCTCCCGAGTCCAGCGCCCCTGGGCTGACTGGGTGCCCCAGATGCCCCCCCAGCCGAAGAGGCTGGCGTCCGTCGTGACCACTGTCCAGCGGCACGGAAGAAAAGACTTCCCGGACCGAAGCACCGGAGACGTCAGCCACCATGCCAGGGAAGACTTGGCCAGATGGCTCAACCGAATCTGGCGATCCAGAGAAGATGGGACCCTGTCCCATCGAGACAGAATCTCCTTCTGTAGTACCCTGGTGTGGAATTGGGCATACGGAACCGCCTCGAAGGAGGCCACCATCAGACCCAGAACCCGCATGCAGAAGCGAAGAGATGACCACTTCTGGGTCGACAACTGTCTCACTGCAGATTGCAGGGTCCGCAGTTTTTCCGATGGGAGGAACACTTTTGCCTCCCCCGAATCCAAAACCAGCCCCAGGTGTTCCAGCCTCTGGGACGGAACCAACACTGATTTTTTGAGATTCAGAAGCCAGCCGAACTCCTGTAGAGTCCGACACGTGATGGACACGTCCTCTAACTCTGAGCCTGAAGAAGCTCTCAGGAGAAGGTCGTCCAGGTATCCCACGATAGCGATCCCTCGCTACCTTAGCAAGGCCAGGATCGGGGCGAGCACCTTGGTGAACACCCGTGGTGCCGACGCCAGCCCGAACGGGAGGGCCACGAATTGATAGTGGTCCTCCCCGATCGCAAAGCGCAGATACCTTTGGTGGCTTGTGCAAACGGGAACATGCAGGTATGCGTCCATGATGTCCAAGGACGCCATGAAGTCCCCCTGGTGGAGGGCCGCTATGATAGAACGGACCGACTCCATCCTGAATCGCTGCACCTTGACAAAGGAGTTAAGGGCCTTTAGGTCCAGGACAGGGCGAACCCCTCCCTTCTTGGGGACCACGAACAGATTGGAGTAGAACCCCCGAAACCGTTCCAGCGAGGGGACCGGCACAACCACCCCCCTGTCCAGAAGATCCTGGACAGCCCCGGACAGGGCTAGCCGACGATCCGGAGGAAGCTGGAGGTTGGATGGAAAAAATCTGTTTGGGGACAAGAAAGGAACTCTATCTTGTACCCCGAGGCGACCACCTCGCAAACCCAACGGTCGGACAGAAGAGAATTCCACCGATCCGCGAAGTCGTGAAGCCGTCCCCCCACCCGAGACCCGGGCGGGGGCAGACCTTCATGCGGAAGCAGGCTTGTCCGCAGGCTTGTTTGGTTTGTTGAACCAGGGGCGCTTACGCCCGGCAGCAGGGGCTTTTGCACCTTGCGGACCTTTTCCAGCCGCGCTGGGCGCACGAAAAAACCGCTTAGGGGTAGTAAAAGTAGAACCTTGCTTGCGGCGAGGTTCCTTAGCCTTCCCCGACTGAGGGAGCAAGGTGCTCTTACCTCCAGTGGCATCCTTAATGATGTCATCCAGGGATGCCCCAAAAAGCCGTCCGCCCTTTTTTTTTTTTTTGAAAATTTCTTTTTATTGAAAGTTTTTGTTGACATAACAAAACATACATTTATTGGTACAACACCAAGTAAACCGTTGGTCAACATGACCATGTGTATACAACAGAGCCATCACAGATGGCAAAAACCAATTGAACTCCCTCCCTCCCTCCCCCCTACTACTCAGTTCCCTCCCCCTGCGAAACATCAGCGCAGGGCTCCTCTGCAAGAAAAAAAGATTTACACCTTGCTGAGAGTTCATCACTTTTCATATTCCCGATGCACCGGAAGTCAGTCAATTGCAGGTATAGAAATGTATGCAGAATTCAGACTTTATTTACCTATGCACACTATCCAACCGTCTGATCAGATTCGTACCAGGCCCTCCATACCTTTTCAAATTTACCCACACAGCCCCGAGACAGGTATGTTGCCTTGTAATATGGGAGCATAGCATTCACCAGCCCTTTCCAAAATGCTATCTCTGGTGCCCCCGGACTCTTCCATTTGAGCAAAATAGCTTTTTTCCCATAAAATAGGAGTATGCTAAGTAATGTTCTATGCGCCCTGGATGGGACCACCTCCTCCACTAAGCCCAACAGACAAACACTGATTTCTCTAGGTATGGGTATCCCCAGCACTCCCTCTATGCAGGACGTGACCCCTGTACAGAACTGCTGAATCTGTGGGCAATCCCAAAACACGTGGTGTGCGTCTGCTGGCGAAAAAGTGCACCTCCAACATTCAGGCGGCACCGACGGATAAATCACTGCCAGCCTGGCTGGGGTGTAGTAGCTTCTATGCAGAAATTTAAACTGAATGAGTCTGTCTCGAGCCGCCACCAGATATTTAAACGGACGATCCCACATGTCATCCCACTCCTCCCCTTGTATACCAGGGACCTCAGTCGCCCACCGCTCTCTGCATTTTACCAAGGCCTTGGGACTAATTTTAAACAATTCTTTGTATGTCACTGATAGAGTTTTGGGCAAATCTTCTGTCATTAGGTCTTCTAATCTTGAAGGAAAGGATGCAACCGTCTGTGCTTCAAACTGTGTCTGGAATGCGTGTCTCAGTCTCAAATACCGGAAGAATTGTGTGTTGGGAAGGTCATGTTTGACCTTCAACTGGTCAAACGTTAAAAGTACCCCATCGCGTGTAATGTCTTTAAGTAATTTGATCCCCTTGCCCGCCCAACCTGCAGCATCGTCAAATTTATAGAATTGTTGGAGCTTCGGGTTCATCCACAGGGGAGTCGAAGGGGAGACCCCTGTGTAGCTGGGACAGGCCAATTTTTCCACCTCCACCCATGCCCTGACTGTGGCCTTCATAGAGTCTGTCAGTGGGAGGTCCTTTCCTGTACCTCGATGTATCGCTAACCGAAGGGTCTCGTAAGAGCCTAAATGGGCTGCCTCCAGTATGGTAGCTGAATCTCCCGCATCTGAACTCAACCATCTATGTATAAAAACTAGTTGCCCCGCCAAGTAGTATTTGCGCCAATCAGGCACTGCCAACCCTCCCTGTCCCCATGGTTCCTGTAGAACCTTCAAACCCAGCCTAGGTGATTTTGGTGCCCAGAGAAATGTGGTTGTGATGCTGTCCAACTTCTTGAAGAAGGACTTCGGTATCCATACCGGAGCATTCCTCAGAAAATATAGAATGACTGGGAGAATCTTCATCTTTAGAAGATTAACCCTGCCAATCAGAGATAGAGGGAGTTTCTGCCAAGTCAGTGCTTTCTGCTTAAAGAATGTCAAAAGGGGGAGCAAGTTAAGAGACATGTAATCTAACGCATTCGCTGTTACCTTCACACCCAGGTAAGTTATCTGTGTAACCCACTTTAGTGGTAAGTTGGGATCCGCTTTTTCACTAGCCCCTTATCTAAGGGTAAAATGGACGATTTGCCCCAATTCACTTTCAACCCTGAGTATGTAGTAAAGGTGTTCATGATACCCAGAGCAGTGACCAACGACTCCCCCGGATCTCTGAGAAACAACAGAAGGTCGTCTGCGTACAACGCCAGCCCTTCATTTATACTACCCACCCGAATTGCTTTTACTCCCTCCGACGCCCTCAGCGCCACTGCAAGGGGTTCCATCATAAGGGCAAATAAAAATGGTGACAAGGGGCACCCCTGCCTAGTACCTCTCCCAATCGAAAAATACTCAGAAGTAGTTCCCCCCCATGCGAATGGCCGTCCTAGGCGTACTATACAAAAGTGTAATCCACTGTCTGAAAGATTGAACAAACCCCATGTACTCGAGAACTGTATGCATAAAGTTCCAGTCCACCGAGTCAAAGGCCTTCTCTATATCAATAGAGACTATTACCCTGTCTGCCGAATCTACATTAGGGAGCTGTAAATGTGTAAAAAGTCTTCTCAAGTTAGTATCAGTGGACTTTCCCGGCATAAAACCTGTCTGGTCTACATCCACCAGGGATGAAATGACCAACGCCAGCCTCTTTGCTAAGACTTTCGTCAGAATCTTAAGGTCCATGTTAAGCAGCGCTATGGGCCTATATGATGAGCAGTCTAGGGAATCTTTACCTGGTTTAAGTAAAAGGATAATGTATGCATCAAGCATGGAGGCTGGGAGCACTTTGTCTTTCAAGCAGCATTCAAATAACGTCGATAGCCTAGGGGCCAATTGGTCAACATACGCCTTGTAAAAGTCGGCCGGGAAGCCATCCGGACCCGGCGCTTTATTAGGTGGGAATGCAAATATCGCCGACACTACTTCTTTATTCGTAATTTTAGCATCTAATGCCATACTATCGTCCTCCGACAACTTGGGAAGGGAAAGGCCCCCTAGCAAATTATTCAGAGCCTCTTTGTCATACGGTGGTATCGGGGCATACAGGGTTGAAAAGAATGACTGGAACTCCGCTAAAACTTCCGTCGGGTCCCCGACCAGTTCTCCATCACGCCCCCTCACTACCGATATGTGTTCTATGTGATTTTGCTCCGCCACCAACCTAGCCAAAAGTTTCCCATTCTTGTCCCCCTCAGAAAACAGTGAATTAGCTCTGTGTGTAGCCTCCGTATGTGCAAGATCATTACAGTGCATTGAAAGTCTACGTCTCGCCTCCAACAGGTCAGAGTAAGAGACATCCGTCCGGTCCGCAGCGTGTGCAGACGCGCATTCCCTCTCCCTGTCTTGAAGTTCTTGAATGGTCGCATTTTGATCTACCTTGACCCTCTTGATGGCAGTTATAGATTCCCCCCGTATCACAGCCTTAAACGCATCCCATACTACTAGTGGATTAGCCGAGTCCACGTTCTGCGTCCAGTAGTTGTCAACTGCTTCAAGTAGGTGATTGGAAACCTGCTCTTCTTGTAACCATCCCGGTGACAGTCTCCAACTCCTGCCCCCCCCACCCGCCGGGAAGAGCAACGAGATAGAGAGTGGGTTATGATCTGAGAGCCCCCCTGCCAAGTAGTCCGCTCCCCCTACATAAGGTAACATAGCCTGGTTCGCAAATGCTAGGTCTATTCTAGCCGATGAGCGATGTGTCTGTGAAAGATGGGAATAGCACGTGGTGGTGGGATGCTTAGCTCTCCATATTTCAGATAAACCAGCCATAGAAACCCATGACAACAAGTCTTGCGAACCTCCCCTCCCTGGGTTAGACGAGTCCAGATCGCTAAGTGTAGCATTAAAATCCCCCATCAATAGAAGCGGTAAATGAGCATGCGGGGTCAGTTTCACATATAAATCATATAACATTTGTACATTAAACGGAGGTGGCACATATACATTTACCAATAAGATTTTTCGATTGGCTATATCCATCACTACTGCCGCATATCGCCCCCCCGGATCAGTTATCACCTGGTGGATCTTACAAGGGAGTGCCTTGCTTACAAGTATAGACACGCCCCGTGCAAATGTGGAATAGGTGGCGTGGAAAGCCTTTTGAATCCAGTGCTTTCGTAGGGCCAAAATTCTATTTCCATCCAGGTGAGTCTCCTGCAAGAGGACCACATGCGGGCGAACTACTTTTAAGTATTGGAACATTGAGGCCCTTTTAAATTTGCTATTCAGGCCCCGAACATTCCAAGACACAAACTTAATCGCATTAGCCATATTCCCCAGCACAAAATATCTCCCAGGTGCATCTCATACAGACCCGAAAGTCTAAATCAGGACACAGCAATAATACCTGACATGAAGCCCACGCTAGCCGAGGACCGGGAACTGAGTAGTAGGTATGTACAAAGAAACCCATCCCCCCTCCCTTTCCCCCCAACAACCCACCCCCCCTGCCATTATACCAGAAACAAAAAAATAAAAAAGAGAGAAAAAAAAAAATTAGAACCTTGAAGCAAAAAGGCTTCAAAAACACCCATTGTCTGGTATGCGGCTTCAAAACCCAAAAACCTTTTAACACCCAAAAATTAGATGATACTGGAAGTTGCTCCGAAAGATCTCCTGTCCAACCGTGTACTAAAAGTCTTCCTGAGTTCCAGAGAGCTCCACGTCAACAGGTTTCAACTTGGAGCTATACAGAGATGGCCTGAAGAAAAATATAAGAAGGACAGCCCACCACCGCCATCTAGTGGTTTCATAGCCAGTATGACAAGAATGATATGCAGCTTTGAATAATGTATGAGAGAGCACAGTAATCCTTCTCTCGGCTTAGTAAAACAAAATGGTGAGAAGCCCTAAGCTGGGGCAGTAGATAAAGTACAGCGCAAAATTCAAAATATAAAAGATATGAACATGGGGCCCATATTGTCAGGCAACAGGAAAAAAAAAAAAGGAACAAAAACCTCATGTAAGATGCTTTTAAAGGAAGGCAAAATACACAGATCTATTGCCTTCACCTCATTAGTCAAGGTGCTTCCTAAAAGCGCCGTTGCCTACAACGTCAGTAAATTGAAAATCAAATAAAATGGCAAAAAGCGGAGTTCCACTCAATAATAATAAAACAAAGGAGAAGAAAGAAAAAAAAATACAGGACATCAAAACTCAATACTCAGCTTGCAGTGAAAGCAATTCAGGGGTTCCTATCCAACCAGTCGCAGGCATCTCTTGGGTTGTCAAAATTTTTTACATTGCCTTGATGTTGAACTCGCAGTTTGCTGGGGTAAAGCATGCTGTACTGTACATTCTTCTCACGCAGCCTCCTCTTGACATCATTGAAAGATCTTCTTCTTCTCTGTGTTTCCGCCGAGAAGTCTGGAAAAAGCATTATTTTGGCATTCTCATACTTCAGCTCTTGGGCCCTCCTGGATGCTGACAATATCATGTCCCTGTCCCTGTAGTTCAGGAATTTTACTAGGAAGGGACGAGGATATTCACCTGGAGGCCTCCTGCCCATGGGTACTCTGTGGGCCCGTTCCACCACATATGTCGGGGGTCTCTCCCCCAAAGCAAGCAGCTTAATAAAGAATTCCTCAGCAAAGGTGGTGGCCTGTGGGCCCTCTGCCCCCTCCGGTAGCCCCACCACGCGGACATTATTCCTCCTTTGTCTGTCTTCAGCATCATTAGCACGGTCCTGTAACAGTCTCACCACCTCTTGCAATTCAGACAATTGATTGCCCTGTATATGAGTCTCATCCTCCACACTGGAGATCCTCTCCTCTGCCTCAGTCATCCTCCCCCTAATCTTGTCCAGATCATGCCTTATCAGGGTAATTTCTGTAGTGAGGTGGTCTATGCTTACCATGACCGCGGCCTTGCTGGCAGTTATGGCCTCCAGGATCGGGCGTGTGATTGCCTCTTGGGCTGCATCCTGAGCCGGAGGGACAGGCTGTGTTTCACCTGCACGGATGTCCTGTGCGTTCCCCTCAACGTGTGCCATCTCCTTAGCTAGCCTCCGTGCACTCCTCGAGGAGGGAGGATTAGGTAAGATGGCGGCGGCGTGCAGGCCCGCGTCTGAGCCTCGTGCAGAGCGGGTCTGGCGCTGGCACTTTGGGGTCTGGATTCCGGATTTCGCCGCCCCCCTTCGCATGTCCGGAGGTTCCCCCACCAGTATCCGGGCAGCTGTGCTGAAAAATCGGGCAGCAAAGCTCCAATAAACGGATGGTTAGAGCGGATCACTGTGGAGCTCTCACAGCACACGTCTTCCCTTGCTCACATCCGGACACGCCCCCAAAGCCGTCCGCCCTTAAAAGGGCAAATCTACCAAGCCCTTTTTTGAGGACTGGTCAGCCGACCAGCACTTCAGCCATATAAGGCGGCGCAGAACCACTGCGTAGACAGAAGCCCTGGAAAGCAAAGGAATCGAATCCATAGCCGCCTCGCAGAGAAACTTCTGACCCTGAACCAACTGTTCAGCCAGGTCCCTAGAGGACTCGGAAGCCCCCTGGACCTCCAGCTCCTGCAGCAGGAGCTTCGCCCTTTCAGTCAGCGTCTGAGCTACCAGGGCTCCGGCCAGAGCCGGCCTTACCGCTGAACCCACCACCGAGAACAGGGAGCGGGCCACGGCCTCCACTCTCCTATCAGCGGGGTCCTTGTAAGCAGGAGCCCCCTCCACAGGCAACGTAGTAGCCTTACTCAGTCTGGACACAGGAGGGTCCACCGACGGAGGAGTGACCCACTTTTTTAAAAAGTCCTCCTCCAGGGGGTAACGGGTATCAAAGGGGGAAGGAGGGAGAGGAATAAGGGAGAGAGGAAAGCAGGGAAAAACCCTCAGTCGACCTCCCAAGGGAAAACATTCCAGCCAGACCACTTACCTGAGTAAGGGGCCACTACTTACCTGTCCTGCGACTACCCGGCTGGAGGTATCCCAGACAGAACCAACGTCCGCGAACGGCATGGTTGTCAGCCAGACACACTGTGACAAGGCCATAGAGACCGGTCATATGTGTGCCCTAGAACCGAAGTTCCCTGGCCGCCCCTGGAGCAACGGGGCCTGTCGTGGACGTCCCAAAGCGGAGCTGAGGGCCGGCACAGGCTCGAAGGCCGAACCTGGGGGGACTACAAGGGTCGAGGACCCAGCCTGTCACCCAGTTGGCTGTTGATAGAAGAATCGCAGGATTCAAAAAAATAAAGAAATAAAAAAGCGAGGAAAAAACTCGCAAGATGCAAGAAAAAAAAATTTGCAAGAAAAAAACTCCAGAGTCCAGGACTCCAGAGAGAGCCTGACTCTCCTGACGGTTAGGCAGAAACAAACTGAAGCTGCTGGAGCAGGGTGTGGGTTATGCCTGGGGGAGCCACGCCCCCTGGGAGGAGCGGCATGAAGGAAAGTTTTTAACACCTTAAGTGCTGTAGAATTCTGCCTAAATCTCCTGGTAGGAAGAAGCATAACCCTAAGGTCAATGAAGGCTGTGTCCGTCTATGAACGAAAGAGAAATATTGTTTGTTTTTTTTTCAAAATTGTCGCTCTATTTTTGTTGATAGCACAACAAATAAAAATCGCAGAGGTGATGAAATACCACCAAAAGAAAGCTCTATTTGTGGGAAAAAAGGACGTCAATTTCGTTTGGGTACAGCGTCGCACGACCGCGCAATTGTCCATTAAATTAACGCAGTGCCGAATCGCAAAATAGGGCCTGTCATTAAGTAGCAAAATCTTCTGGTCCAAAAGTGGTTAAAGGAGTTCTCCAAGCTAAAACTTTTAACCCCCGCTGTGCCCGGGCTGTAAAACTATACAAAATAAACTTTCACTTACCTGCCTACGATCCCCCGTTGTTCCGATATCGCCGTCCCGTTCTCCGGTCCCGGTCTCTTCCACTTCCTGCGGGTCGGTGACTCACAGTGCGCTCAGCCTATCAGCGGCCGCAGCAATGTCCCGCCGCGGCCGCTGATAGGCTGAGCGCACTGTGAGTCACCGACCCGCAGGAAGTGGAAGAGACCGGGACCGGAGAACAGGACGGCGATATCGGAACAACGGGGGATCGTAGGCAGGTAAGTGAAAGTTTATTTTGTATAGTTTTACAGCCCGGGCACAGCGGGGGTTAAAAGTTTTAGCTTGGAGAACTCCTTTAACATAAGACAAATAAAGGAGCAAAATGCAATAAAATAATAAATAAAAATAATATGCTTATTACATAATTGCATTGGTAATGGTAATTATCAGTGCCCATAGAATGCAGCCTACTAGTGCCCACCAATTGCAGCCTTATCAGTGCCCACCAATTGCAGCCTTATCAGTGTACTTATGGATCACACAGAGCAGCGATCTCCTGCTGTCACGGAGCTTGGATTCAAAATTGCAGGCTCCTATGATACATGTCACACTGATTCAAATTTACGGGCATTGGATCAGTGTGCCGTATATTACAGGAGCCCGGTCTAGGAGGCGGGACTTTGTTACAGCGCCGGCGGGCATTTCGGAAAGCTCAGTGCGGTATGTGTGACCAGGGCTGGTGCAAGAATTTTTGTCTGCACAGGCAAAGGTGTATTTTGGCGCTCCCCACTGTACTCCCCTTGCCCCCCCCCCCCCCCTATAGTAAGAGATGCTGCAACTTGCCAGCCGGCCCAGGAGGTACAACGGAGAGATACAGGCTCTTGAAAAATACACAGTCGCACTACAAAAAACGCACTACTAAACACATCATGTTGCGGCAGCACTACCGTGAACCAAGGTTTAAAGCAGGCTGCTATTAAACCACTCGCTGAACGCTCTACAGCTGTTTTACTGCCATATTTATACACGTGATCTGCACTTCTGGCCTGCAGGGGGCGCGTTCCACTTCTGCTGAGATTCTTCACAGCAGAAACCAATCTGTGGGTGGTGGGCATTTGATGTCCACTGGCACCCTCTGATCATCGGGCAGAGACTCAGAATGGAGCTCTGTCTATGTAAATGAGGTAGATCTCTCTTTCGCCGAGGGGGGGGGGGGGGGGGGGGTAGTAATGGATTCTGTGTTCCATCTCTTCCCCTAATAAAAGCAGCACATACAGTACACATAAAGCACTTGTTAGGCAACACAGTTAAGCCTTTAATTGCCCTAGATCAGGGGTCTCCAAACTGTGGCCCGGGGGTCAGATGTGGCCCTTTACTTGCTTTTATCTGGCCCTTGGGGCAATATTTCATCTTCTGACATAAAAAATGGGGCACAATTCCTCCTAATGACACCAACAATGGGGCACAATTCCTCCTAATGACACCAACAAAGAGGCACAATTCCTCCTAATGACACCAACAATGAGGAACAATTTCCTTCTAATAACACCAACAAAGGGGCACAGTTCCTCCCAATTACACCAATGATGGGTTATTACTCCTCTCACTGACACCAAAAAATGTGGCATTGTTTAATGCGTCACTGGTTCCCACAAAGTGTCAGATTGTCAGTCGCAATATGTCACTGATCTCCTCCATTGCTTCTTTCGGCAACTCGTGACGCGTAGTATGCGACGGTCGGAAGCCTGTCATTCAGATAGGAACGCCCAGTCCCGCAGAAGACATACCCGGAAGCGGCGGTGAAAATACGGTATGTACGGGAAATTTTTTTAAAAAACAGTCGATTGTCATTAGGACAACTCGGCTGAATGTAATGTTAAAAATTAATTTTTTGGGTGAACCTCCACTTTAAGCTGACAACTGCGGGTTGGTTTTTGATCACCTCTGTGTTTTATTTTTTTCCTTTTTTTTTTCAAACAAAAGACCAATTTTGACAAAAAAATTATAATTTTATGTTTTGCTATATAACATCCGTTTTTTTTTTTTTTTAAGTTTTTTTTATAAACTGGCTCACATCTGGTGCCCGCCCTCCTCATTGGAGTACAGGTGAGGTGGGAGGAGGGATGACACCTGCCAGCCTACTATTTAAGGTGGAGGGGACGGGCGGCCTTACCGTTACTTTTCTTCAGCGCACTGTGTACGGCGGCATTCTGTCAGTCCCGTCCTGTTCTGGTCCCGCCGTTAGAATTTGAACTGCATGCACGAAACGGCGCCACGCTACCCAGGACAGTACCACCTGACCTGAGACAAGACGCAGAGGAGAGGAGGAGGAAGGGAGGGCGTGCCAGCCAAGGGGACCAGTGTGTGTGTCTTGTCAGACACTTCAGGCGCGTCGGAGCCTCCCCCCCCCTCTGCAGAGCCGGGGTGCCGTGCTGGCTGCCTGCTGAGCAGTGACCCAGACGGCGGCCTCCCCGCACACATTATTTACGGTAACCTAACTGCGAATTGTGACGGCCGCACGGCGCCCCTGTTGTCATAGCGCTCTGTGCCGTCGCACAACCCGCACACCGCAAAGGCCGGCCATGGGTATGAGGAGAGAGTGGGATGTAGGCTCCCTGGGGTTTGTCGACGTCTTGTATCCCCCTGAGAGGGTAAAGAGAAAAGAGCCAGGCTCTGACAGACCTCGCAGCCTCCACTGGCTGCCCTAGGTATGTCATTCCAGAAGGGAGTCCTTAGTCCCAGATAGGGTTGCCACCTCATCCCTTTAAAACAGAACACATATGAATTACACAGGTTCTGTGGCTGATTTAATGCAGGTAAGGCACCAAATGAGTCTAATTACCACCTTAATTAGCCACAGAACCTGTGTAATTCATATGTGTTCTGTTTTAAAGGGATGAGGTGGCAACCCTAGTCCCAGACCTTGATATAAGATTTAGAAAAAAAGAAACATTTTTTCTGCCATCCTGTGGGAAACACAATCAATAACTGAGGGACAGAGGGAAGGGTGGGGCCTTTATCTGTAAAACGGGATAGGACCTGCTCAAGAACCGACCCTTAGAGAAGCAAGCCCTCGAAGGGTATACCACAGAGACGTGACTTAAAAGTAACGTCTCCGTCCCAGGGAAACGCAAATAATAACTGAGGGACAGAGGGAAGGGTGGGGCCTTTTAAACTCTGTTGTTGATTGTGTTTCCTGTCAGGTGGGACCCGTCATCTCAGGTGTGCCGTCCTGGAAGATAACTGGAGAAAAATACTTGAAATATATCACTCTGTGTATAACACATCTATATAAAATATATGAGTTTCACTTTTTGAATTGAATTACCAAAATAAATTTACTTTTTGATGATATTCTAATTTTATAATATGCACTTGTATGTGTGTAACTAACTTACCTCTTCAACATTGAGGGATTTGCGTACAAACAAAATCAAGCCAAACTCTTTAGAGAAGATCAATGAAGTATTGAGATCTAGAGAGAAAAAAAAAGGATATATGCCAAAATGTAATTATTGTATAAAAAAGTCTAAATCGTTCTAAAGACTTCTTAAAGGGGTTGTAAAGGTAATTTTCTTTTTACTAAATAGCTTCCTTTACCTTAGTGCAGTACTCCTTCACTTACCTCATCCTTCGATTTTGCTTTTAAATGTCCTTATTTCTTCTGAGAAATCCTCACTTCCTGCTCTTCTGTCTGTAACTCCACACCGTAATGCAAGGCTTTCTCCCTGCTGTGGAGAAATCCTCTTGAGGGGAGAGGGGGCAAGCAGGAGTGTCAGGACGCACACTAACACACAGCTCCTTTCTCTATCTGCAAAGTAGAGAGTGTCTTGACTTGCCTGCTCGAACCTTCAAGAGGCTTTCTTCACACCAGGGAGAAAGCCTTGCATTACTGAGTTACAGACAGAAGAACAGGAAGTGAGGATTTCTCAGAAGAACTAAGGACATTTAAAAGCTAAATCGAAGGATGAGGTAAGTGAAGGAGGACTGCAAAGGTAAAGGAAGCTATTTAGGGAAAACATTTTTGTTACCTTTACAACCCCTTTAAGCATCACTTTGTAACTAAATAGATATCAAAAAGTTTACAAACATGCAGTTGCAATCAGAAAACCAAAAAATGTTTTTTATGAAAGATATTTCCATAGATATGCATACCCGGATCACTAGACATTACACACTCATGGGTATGGAGGAGGGCAACAACTCCAGTGCTGGTGTATCTCAATTAGAGAAGAGCAAAAAAACATCCAGCATGGTCAACTGCATTTTCTTTTCAAATATGTCATCCAAGATTGCTGATGCCAATAGATGTGTGGATGGTCACCTGACCTAACAGACTTTGCCCAGATTGTATATGGTCTATGGCAGAAGCGTAACTAGAACCTTAAGGAACCCGGTGCAAGAAACAATGAAGTGTCCCCCAGCCAGGGCACCTTACTTCAATTGTGGGACCCTTTATTACGGTCTTGCAGCGGGCCACCCTTCCTGCTGTCTTTGGGTCTCCCCACGGTGGTGGAACACGTAAATGTGACCTTTGCAACCCGGGTAGTTCCGCCACTGGTGTAAGTAGTTTTCTATTATTTTTTTTTACCATTGTATATATCCATCTTACAATAAGATTTTTTTTTATTATTATTTATTTATTTAGGCCCCCAAGTTGTGAGGCGTTGGTGAAATATCAGGGATATAAAACAGACCTTTGATGTTTCACCTTTGAGACAGAGAAAGATTAAGGACACAGCCTTCAATCTCCAACTCTGCAGCCTCAGCAACACAGAATGAATGAACAGTAATAGATGGAAAAAAAAAAAAAAAGGGAGTGATCGCTAACGATATTCATTAAGACAAGTAAGGGATCGGTACACATGGCACATTTAACAGCTCCTTCCCCACTCTCCGTCTTGACAGTACCCCCTGCGGCAGGCAGCGGGAGGATGAAATGAAGCAGCGGGGGGGGGGGAGGGTATTGGGATCCAGGAGAGCACACAGGGGCCCAGGGCAGCAGGACAAGGATAGCGGTGAGGGCGTCATGTTAAGCCGCTGAATGTCTGCAGTGTAGAGAGAGAGAGGAGAAGTATTCAGCTGTTGCATGGAGGGATCGGTATTACTACATGCCACCACCCCCCTTCCTATCCAGGTGTACATAGCATAGGACCGGGTCACAATTGCGTCCCCTGTACGGGGGTTTATTTTGTTTGCTTTTTTTAGAAACATGTGATTAGAGCCCACTCAGTTGTGTGACAAAAGCAAATTAATATTTCCTATTGTCTTCCCGATTCTCCTCCCGGCCAATCCCGGGTTCGTGAACTGGGCCCTGAGATCCGATTGGTCGAGAGGAGAAGCAATCCTATTGTCTGCCGAAGAGAAGGAAAGACACAGGGGGAGCCGCGCCGCCATGAAGCCGAGGATGGAGGAGACGCAGAGGCCCGTCGCCCGGAAGAAAGCTTGCGACCTAAATGGGGACCGACTGACCGAAGGGGGGGTGGCGGTGGATGAATTGCCGGCCACCTCAAAAGATAAATATACCACCATCCACCACTGGTCGGAGAGTTGATTAAACAGAAATTAAATAATATTCTTTAACCACTTAAGGACCGGAAGAATTTTCCCCCTTAATGACCAACCCATTTTTTGCAATAGGGGACTGCGTCGCTTTAACTGACAACTGCGCGGTCGAATATTGGTTTCGCAAAAGTTATCGCATCCACAAACTACGGAATAGATTTAGGGATTTTTATTATTGTTTCTACTGGTTATGGCGGCGATCTGCAGTTTTTAGTTAAACTACATTTGAGCAGACAAATCTGACCCCAGATGACACTTTTTGGGGACGAGTGACGTTATAACAGTGATCAATGAAAAAATTATACTGTCAGAGAAGCAGTTAACACTAGGTGCCAATCAAGGTGTTAATTGTGTTCCCTGAGTGTGTTCTAACTGTAAGGGGGGGGGTGGACTGCCTGGGAAATGACAGAGATCACTGGGAACAGTACAGCTCTATCATGTCTATTGTCAGAATGGGGATCCACCTTGTTTACAAAGACAGATCACCGTTATGCCTTTGTACCAAGTGATCGCGAGTCCGCCAAACATGCAGGCACACTCCCGCAGCCCTCCGTGACGTTTCTTCCCCAGCATGTGCCGTGACGCGGGCCAGTCACAGAGCCGGAGTCCACAGCCCTGAAAGGTAGTTGGTCTAAGATGGATGCTTCCACCACTGGCACTCCAGGCTCCTTCAGAAAAAATAAGTGGGCGCAACTTACGTATGTATTTACGTATGTATTTCTCTTCTTTTTTTACACTGTCCCTTTACATTTTTCAATCACTTATTGCGGTCACAAGGAATGTAAACATCCTCTGTGACAGTAATAGGCAGTGACAGGTACTCTTTATGGAGAGATCTAGGGTTTATAAAACCCCAAATCCCTTCTTTGCACTCATAGGTGTGGGCAGGGGGTGTACCTGGGCAGACCCTAATCCCCCTGTGCAGTTCAGGTTCCCCCATGCCCCCAAATGGGGCTCATAAAAAAAAAAAAAAAAAAATGTAAAAAAGCAAGAAAATAACTAAGAAAAAAAAAAAAAAACTACCGACACCAACCTCTGCCCCATTGACTTGTACACTGTCCTACTAACACGTCCATGTTTTAATATAAATAAATGTAAAAAACATTTTTAAATGTAAGGAGTATGTATGTGTATATATATATATATATATATATATATTATATATATATATATACACACACACACACACACATATACACACATACACACACACATTATATATATATATATATATATATATATATATATATATATATATATATATATATATATATATACATACACACACACACACACACACACGTTTGAGCTTTGGGGTGCGCCTGTTTGCACTTAAAAGCATTCAAAATGCCAAGTTTGGCTGTTTTGAATGCTATAATCTTTTTTTTTTTTTAATCTGGCACTTTTTAGTCTCCAGTAAACCAGAAGTGATGTCATGACATCGCCACCGGGTTACTAGATCCAAGCAGATTCCAGCATTGTTCGGGTCTCCGGCCAGCCAATGAGCTTTCCTGCTGGTTGCTCGGGCCTCCCTGTGGGACAGGACAGCCCGGGCGAGCCGCGGAAGCCGGTGTGATGGGTGGAATCCCCCACAGCTTGTAACAACAGGCGAGCGGTTGCTTAGCCGCATCAGTTATTACAAGAAAGCAGACTGTCCACTCTAAAAAAATAAATAAAAAAACACTGTACCGGGGTGATCTGTGCAGCCGCACGCATCACCCCGGTACAACCTCTTGAAGCCAAAGGCCGCATATTCACATTACAAAGCCGTGAAGAGGTTAATTACAAAGGTTCTGGTTGATTAACCACTTAAGGGCCAGGCCTATATTTCACACTTGGGGTTTACAAGTTAAAAATCAGTTTTGTTTTGTTTTTTTTTTGCTAGAAAATTTAGAACCCCAAAGATTTATTTTCCCCCCCCCAGACACCCTAGAGCAGCGGTGGCGAACCTTGGCAGCCCAGATGTTTTGGAACTACATTTCCCATGATGCTCAACTACACTGCAGACTGCATGAGAATCATGGTAAATGGTAGTTCCAAAAGATCAGGGGTGCCAAGGTTTGCTGTCACTGCCCTAGAGAAGAAAATGGCGGTCATTGCAAAACTTTATGTGTCACTGTGGAGGTCTTACAAGCACATTTTTTTTTTTGAAAGAAAAAATACACTTTAATTACATAATAAAACAGTAAATTTAGCCCATTTTTTTTTTTTATATATATTGTGAAAGATAATGTTACGCCAAGTAAATTGATACCGAACATGTATCCCTAACATGTCACGCTTCAAAATTGCACCCGCCCGTGGAATAGTGACAAACTTTGGCACTTTAAAATCTCTATTGGCGACGTTTACAAATGTCTACATTTTAACAGTTTTGAGTTACCGAGGTCTAGCGCTAGAATTATTGCTCTCGCTCCATCGACCGCAGCAAAACCTCACGTATGGTTTAACCACTTAAGGACCGCCTCTTGCAGATATACGTCGGCAGAATGGCACGTACAGGCACATTGGCGTACCTGTACGTCCCTGCCTAGACGTGGGTCGGGGGTCCGATCGGGACCCCCCCCCCCCGCTACATGCGGCAGTCGGATCCGGGACGACAGCGCGGCTATTCGTTTATAGCCGCCCCGTCGCGATCGCTCCCTGGAGCTGAAGAACGGGGAGAGCCGTATGTAAACACGGCTTCACTGTGGCGGTTGCAACGATCGTGTGATCCCTTATATAAGGAGACTCGATCTATGACATCAGTCCTACAGCCACACCCCCCTACAGTTGTAAACACACACTAGGTGAACCCTAACTCCTACAGCGCCCCCTGTGTTTAACTCCCAAACTGCAACTGTCATTTTCACAATAAACAATGCAATTTAAATGCATTTTTTGCTGTGAAAATGACAATGGTCCCAAAAATGTGTCAAAATTGTCCGAAGTGTCCGCCATAATGTCGCAGTCACGAAAAAAAAATTGCTGATCGCCGCCATTAGTAGTAAAAAAAAGAATAATAAAACTATCCCCTATTTTATAAATTTTGCGCAAACCAATCGATAAACGCTTATTGCGATTTTTTTTACCAAAAATAGGTAGAATACGTATCAGCCTAAACTGAGGGAAAAAAAATGTTTATATATGTTTTTGGGGGATATTTATTATAGCAAAAAGTAAAAAATATTGAATTTTTTTCAAAATTGTCGCTCTATTTTTGTTTATAGCGCAAAAAATAAAAACCGCAGAGGTGATCAAATACCACCAAAAGAAAGCTCTATGTGTGGGGAAAAAAGGACGCCAATTTTGTTTGGGAGCCACGTCGCACGACCGCGCAATTGTCTGTTAAAGCGACGCCGTGCCAAATTGTAAAAACCCCTTGGGTCATTTAGCAGCATATTGGTCCGGTCCTTAAGTGGTTAAATTGCTTTTTGCATAAACAGCTATTGTGATTTTTTTTTTTTTATTGAAAATATGTAGAATACATATCGGCCTAAACTGATGAATAAAAGTTTTTTTATATATTTTTTTTCTTTTGGACATGTAGAATGGCAATAAGTAAAAAAATTGTTTTTGTGGTTTCTAAATTGTCACACTGTTTATAGCACACACAAAAAAAAAAAACACAGCAGAGGTGATCAAATACCACCAAAAGAAAGCTCTCTCTGTGGGGGGGGGGGTGGAAGACGTTATTTTGTTTGGGTAGAGCGTGGCACGACTGCGCAATTGTCAGTTAAAGCGGCAAAGTGCTGTATGGCAAGAAACAGCCTTGTCATTAAGGGGCAAATCCCTCCAAGTCCTAAAGTAGTTAATCATCTCAGAAGTAAGCCCCCTTGTAAACGGTGTAATAATGGCTGACAGAACATGGCAGGCTTCACCTGCACACTTACTTCATCCACCCACCCACCTGTATCACATCCCCCAGCACACACCTCACACAGCGCCGGGACAATGTGACACAGACAGGGCTGCAGGACACACAGGGAACCCATTTCTGTGAAAACGCTTACAAACGTTTAACAATAGTCTATGGAGGAGTCGCCCCCAATATGAAGAGTACACACACCCAGCACTCTGCTCCCCTGCGCTGTCACCACACACTCCTCTCCCAGGCTGCGCAGGAGGCCCAGAGCCGCCTCACGCTGCAGCCCGGGCTCCCCGGAGCACACCAGGCGGTGCAGCTGGTCCAGACAGCCCAGAATACCGCCAGACGATTCATTCCGGAGCGCCTCGCTGCCTTCTCCTCCCTCAGAGCGGGAACCGCTGGCGCTGCTTTCCGACATGACACCAGCGAGGATCTCCACACTGACAGGAGAGGCGGGAGAGCACTATACTGACTTCCCGGGACTGTGCCGGCGTCACATGACCGGCTAATTCATGAAGGGGCGGACCTGTGAGCGGAGAGAACTCCTTTTAAAAGGCCCCTATTGGGCGCTGGAGGTGCGCTGGGAGAAAATCTGATTTTTTCTTTTTAAAAAAAAACTTTATTTATTCAGTAAAAAATATACACAAAATAACACAATCCTTTTATTCCTCACAGCAGGTAGCAGTGTTTCGTCACATATGGCGACCCATCACATTTGGCTACCCGCTGGAGTGCGCATTAGGGTTGCCACCTGTATTTGGAATCATGCATCCGGGTTTCAGACTCCCTGAAACCCGGACACACTATTCAGACCGGACTATGACTTGCGGGGTTGCTGGCTGCAGTTGTCTAAGCAGAGTGTGTCTGTTGTCCCACTCTCTTTTACACTGCCTAAAGTTAGCACTAACCTAAAAATGACCCCACACACACTCAGGGAGCCCTTTAAATCAGGGTTCCAAGAGCTTCCTGTATGTTAGAGTCCCCAGAGTTTTCCCTTACATCAGAGTCTGCAGAGTGCCCCCTTAAAGTGTGGGGGAACTCTGTGGACTCTGATGTAAAGGGGGAACTCTAGTTGTTAACTTCATACGATCAGAAATGTTAATAGCAAAATATATGTATTGTTTATACTATAAATAAAAAAATTGCTGTTCGGGTTTGACTTGAAGAAAAGGTGGCAACCCTAGTGCGCATGCGCGACTCCGCCATATGCGTTCTAACACTTTTACAAATGTGATGGGTAGCCGAATGTGACAAAGAATATAGCTAGAGAATTTAGCTGAAAGGAATTTGTGAACGTTTTAGTAAATGCTTTTTCGATGACAATTTAGCATTTGTAAAAGTGTTGGAACGCATATGGCGGCATCACGCATGCGCACTCCAGCGGGTAGACAAATGTGATGGGTCGCCATATGCGACGAAACACCGCTACCTGATGTGAGGAATGAAAGGATTGTGTTATTTTGTGTATATTTTTTACTGAATAAATAAAGTTTTATTAAAAAGAAAAAAAGCGTAGTTTTAGTCTTCATGCACACGGGGCATCTTCCCATATCTCCTACACACCTCCCTCATGGCAGCAGTGTTTGGCAGAAAAAAACACCTGACTTGTAAACATGTTTATGTTGTTTTTTTGGCCATACTTCTCCAATGGATCACAGGAGTGCAGTTTGTTCCGCACACTCCTGTGACCCGTTTTCAGCTGACAGCGGGCTGAAGCCCACTGTTGGCTGACATCACAGAGCTGGTTGAGGCTCTGAAAAGATCCTGACCATACCATATGGTTGGTAGGCACCCAGAAGCCTGGTGCTGCACCTGGCTCAGCCTCTCAACTATCCACTGAGAGCCTGTGCCCATTCGCACCAAAGTGGTGCAGGACCCTTTAATTTTGTCCGCACTGGAATCGGATTGCATGGGTGTTTCCTGCACTATTTGACAAAACAACAAATGTGAAGCATAGGAGGTCAAATCAAGACACCACATCCCAAATATTGGTCAAAAAAGGAAATGGGAGGGGGGGTAAGAAACCCAGGGTCGAACTGATCTGGGGGTGTCATTAACTTTACATTGACACTCACCTCTGCAGCTAGAGGTTCGGATCCCGGTCTCGGCTTCATGTGAATTGAGTTTGGTGGTCTCAGCCCGGCTCCCGGTGGGTGTGCTATGCAAGGTAAGCCTGTGCTTAGTACGCCCACCCCCCCCTCCCACAAAAACCACCACACCTACACACGCACTCTAAATTGGGTTAACACACGCACATTGACCACGCGGTCTCTAAAGAGAGGCGAAGGACTAATGGGGCTGGTTGAGCGGGCTAATCCTCTCACTCCCTTATAGGGAGTCCCTCTGCCCCGTTGGGCTTCAAAGCGGAGCAGGTAGGGCGGGCTGTGTGGGAGGACCCCCTCACACCCGCCATTGCCACCCGGGGCATGGAGAAAGGTGGCAGATTGCCTCTGGGGGAGGCCTGCCTACTCCCAACTCCTGCAGTCCGGCTCCTCTCTCGAGTACACGCACAAAATACACTTTAAAAAAAAAAAAAAAAAAAAAAAAAACTTTACATTGACACCCTCAGTGGTTCGAATAGGGCAGTGTGAAACGTCTGCGAGTTCTATGCGGGAACCGGCACTGGAATTGTGCTGGTTCCCACACCGCGCTAGTGTGAACTGAGCCTTAATCATGTACACAGGTTATCATGTGTGTAGTGTGACATGCGTTGGTAGGAAACGTCATGTCCACTTTCTGAATCATGCACTGATACTGCCATCAAAATCCTCTATAAGGCCTCAATCACACAGGAACTGAGGCACTGCGAACAGACCATTTGTTTATGCAGCTTGAGCTGCCTGGTGCCATGTGCAAGCAGCCCATTCAAATCTATGGGGACACAGTGGCAGCACATAGGTGCTCCTCCTAATTTGACATGGATGTGAGTAAGGGCCCCCTGAACACCGACAGCATTTTTTTTTAGGATACGCTCTCCCACTTCCGCACACATCACAAATTAAGCCTAGCACATATTATTTGAAAATCAAACAAACGATCATTTGCATTTTTCTGTGTCCTCATTCCATGTTGAAAACGAGAATGCCTAAAATGGTCTGAAAATTCTCAAACAACAGAGAACAACTTCCTACGTATGTAGCTGTGGTCTATGTCTAATCATTTGATTTTTATAGGTCATATACTGTACTACCGTGTTTCCCCGAAAATAAGCCTGGGTCTTATATTAATTTTGGCAACAAAAGACCCAGTAGGGCTTATTTTTGGGGTAGGGCTTGTCATGTGCTGATTTCTCCCCCAATCTCCCTCCATGCCTGTCAGGAATCTCCAGTGGCCAGTGGAACCGAGTAAAAGTGCCTGCAAAACTAAAGAATGCTCTGGATTACAGTATCAGATAATGAAAACTGTACCTTTCTGCAATCCATGTGTGACAAACACCTTCACATAGCACCGCACCCATGTCCCGCCGGGGCACTGCAAATGGAGAGGGGTCCGATATCCCCTGTAGAAGAGAGCTGGCAGAAGAGAGGAGAAGAGCAGCGGGACATCAGCTGAGCGCCGCTATGCTCTTCCATGGCTCACCAAAGCTCTTGTTCCCACTCCGAGCACTGGGGGGGGGGGGGCAAAATCCCCCCACTGACAGCTGGCTGAAGAGAGAAGAAGAGCCAGCGGGACATCAGCTGAGTGCCGCTATGCGCTTCCATGGCCTGCCGGAGCTCTTGTTCCGGCTTCGAGCACTGAGGGGGGTCAAAATCCCCCCCGCTGACAGCTGGCTGAAGAGGGGAAGAGCAGCGGGAGGCCAGCTGAGCGCAGAGCGGCGCTATACCGAATGCATCCAGCACACACAGCCCACATCACATACCACACTAGGTCTTATTTTCGGGGTAGGGCTTATACTGCAGCCCTCCCCGAAAATGACAGTAGGGCTTATTTTCGGGGTAGGTCTTATTTTCGGGGAAACACGGTAATTAAAGGAAAAACAGACATTATGATAACTAACAAAAAATATTTTCCAACATGTCCCTTCAGAACTTTTTGGCTGAATAGTCCATATTGGCTCTTGAAGGCTGTGTATTAACAAACAGAAAATCGAACGATTGTGTAGGCAGCCGGGGGGTTGTAAAGGTTTGTTTTTTATTTTCTAAATAGGTTCCTTTAAAGCGGAGTTCCGGCCACAATTTCACTTTTTAAATATAAATACCCCTGTAATACACAAGCCTAATGTATTCTAGTAAAGTTAGTCTGTAAACTAAGGTCAGTTTTGTTAGGTTGTTACAGCATTTAGACACTTTATAAAATAGAAATTGACTGGGGCCATCTTAAGTGTGGGCATCATGAAGCCAGACTGTATGACTTCCTCGATTTCAGCCTTGCAGATCTCGCACATGCTCAGTGCTGCACAAGCAGTGTAATAGGTTTCAGATCAGGTTTCAGCACCTGTACTGTCCAAGTCACATGATTCTTCAAGACTGGGGAGTGCACAGACTCCTGGAAAGTTACACCCACTACATTCCCAGGAGTCTGTGCGGTGTAGGTTAGGAAGTTTAAGCACCTAGGTGCAGGAAGAGGGAAGATTAACTATTCTGCTTAGCAACAACACTTTGAAGGCATCTAAAAAAAAATATTTTTTTCTTAAAGGACTAATGACATTTTTTTAAAACTACTGATGTAAGGTTATATTTATGGGTGGAACTCCACTTTAAGCTAGTAGTGCATTGTTGGTTCACTTACCTTTTCATTCAATTTCCCTTCTAAATATTTGTTTTCTTTGTCTGAATTTCTCACTTCCTGTTTCTCCTCAGTAAGCTTTCCACCATCATCCGAGTGGTGGATAGTCAGCCAGAACAGCTTACTAAGGAGGAACAGGAAGTGAGAAATTCAGACAAAGAAAATAAAGAAAAAAAACATTTAGAAGGGAAATTGAAGGAAAAGGTAAGTGAACCAACAATGCACTAGCTCCCTAGCGGTATGATTATTTCAGATTTTAGGTGCTGAAAGCGGTACCATTATTTGCAAGGAAATTTAGCGTTTTATACTGTAGGCCTGTAATTTTTAGGAATAACTCACTTAAATCTGACCAAACAAGAGTCTAGTAGGCATCCCGGGTATGAATTTTTTTTAAAAACAAAATTATAAATTATAATATAATAAATAATTATAAATAATTATAACAAATAATAATATAATTATAATAAAAATTATTCAATAATGTAATCAACTCCAAATCACAAAAATGTGCTCAGTTGCAGAATTGTTGCTGTCATTACTTTTATTTTTTTATGACGAATTTCCCCACAAATCGCTATCGCACAATTCTGCAAGTGATTATAATTTATTATTGTTGTTTTCTAGCTGCTCTAAAACCATTTTTGACATAAAGGGACACTTTTGGTTGCTATGGACAATTGTTACGGAACCATGAACCAGACGTACAACAAGAGATAAGTGAAAAATAAGAAGGCTTTATTGAATATCAAGCATTAAAGCAAAAGTCCAAAACAGATGGTGAACCCGAATCAGAGTCTTGCGAAGCCAGAGGTCAGGAACCAGAAGGGTAGTCAGACGAAGCCAGGATCAGGAACCAGCAGGGATGTCAGACGAAGCCAGGATCAGGAACCAGCAGGGAAGTCAGACGAAGCCAGGATCGGAACCAGAAGCAGCAGCAGTCTTAGAAGCATGTGTACACAGGAGGACCAAGCAAGGAACTGAAGCCACAGAACTCCTATATATATGAGCCAGGCATCCAGCTCCTCCCAGTGGGAAGGAGGAGCCGCAGGGTGGGAGGCTACAAGAGACCTGGAAACCAAGATGGCCGCCAGCACATGTCAAACGAAGGAGACAGGAGAGAGGTAAGACCATGACAGTACCTCCCCCTCAAGGGCCCCTCCTCCGCGGTGCAAAAAACGGTTTCTGAGGGAAGCGTGCGTGGAAGGCTCGGAGCAAGGCAGGAGCATGGACATCTGCGGAGGGAACCCAGGAACGCTCCTCTGGACCATAACCACGCCAGTGGACCAAAAACTGCACCCGACCGCGGACCAGGCGTGAGTCCAGGATATTGCTCACTTCATACTCCTCATGATTGCCCACTTGGACCGGACGAGGCCGAGGAACCAAGGAAGTGAAGCGATTGCACACCAGTGGCTTCAACAGGGAGACATGAAATAGGTTGGAGATCCGCATGCCAGGAGGAAGCGCAAGGGCATAGGCTACCGGGTTTACCCTGCGAAGCACTCGGAAGGGACCAACAAAGCGAGGAGCCAGCTTGGGAGTGGGCACTCGAAGGTTGAGGTTGCGAGTGGACAACCATACACGGTCTCCGACCTGGTAGGAAGGAGCAGGCGCTCGTCTGCGATCAGCCTGGAGTCTCTGGCGCTGCGCAGAGACCTCAAGGGACCTCTGGATCTGTACCCAAGAAGCACGTAGAGCAGAAAGGTGATCCTCCACAGCCGGAATATCCAGGGGAGAGAATGCCTCCGGTAACACGGCAGGTTGGAACCCATAATTGGCCATGAAGGGAGACGTCCCAGAGGAAGAGTTCACAGCCGTGTTCCTGGCAAACTCAGCCCAAGGCAGGAGGTCAACCCAATTGTCCTGGTGATCGGAGACATAGCAACGAAGGAATTGCTCCAAGGCCTGATTGGATCGTTCTGCGGCCCCATTGGACTGAGGGTGGTAGGCCGAGGAGAAGGAGAGATGAATCCCCAACTGGGAGCAAAAGGCGCGCCAGAACCTGGACACAAACTGACTCCCCCGATCCGACACTATCTCCTTGGGCAAACCGTGCAACCGGAAGACCTCCTGGGCAAAAATCGTGGCCAACTCTTGTGCAGAGGGTAACTTCTTGAGAGGAACACAGTGGCACATTTTGGAAAACCGATCCACAATCATGAGAATGACCGTATGGCCTCGGGATGCAGGGAGGTCCACAATGAAATCCATCCCCAGGTGTGACCATGGGCGCTCCCCGGTGGCTATGGGTTGCAGCAGGCCCAACGGAAGGTGCCGAGGGGACTTACTTTGGGCACAAACGGAGCATGCCGCTACATATGCGGCGATGTCGGAACGTAGGGAAGGCCACCAGAACAGACGTGAAACAGCCCAGGACAGCTGATTCTTACCAGGATGCCCCGCGGTCTTGGAGTTATGGTAGGTTCGCAACAACCGAGTGCGCAACTCCTCAGGCACAAAACATCTGCCGTTGGGTGTCCCAGAGGGAGCACCAGACTGAGCCGCCAAAATCTGCTCACCAAGGGGAGAGGTCAGGCTGGTGCGAATGGCGGCCAGGATCTGATTCGGAGGTATGACCGAAGTCGGTATAGATTCCTCCCTGGACAGCTCGGAGTACTGCCGTGATAAGGCATCCGCCCTGATGTTCTTGGAACCAGGTAGGTAGGAGACCACGTAATTAAAACGTGACAAGAACAGAGCCCATCTGGCCTGACGTGGTGTCAATCTCTTGGCCTCAGAAAGGTAGGTCAGATTCTTGTGGTCCGTCAGGATGAGAACCGGAACTATCGAGCCCTCGAGCAAGTGCCTCCACTCTTTGAGAGCCTGCACTATGGCCAATAACTCCCTGTCACCAATCTGATAGTTGCACTCCGCGGGTGACAGTTTCCGGGAGTAAAACCCACAAGGAAGCAGCGGACCCTCTGGTGTCCTACGCTGAGACAGAAGGGCGCCTACTCCCGTCTCGGACGCGTCCACCTCGAGGACAAAGGGCAACCCAGGGTTGGGATGAGACAGAATCGGAGCTGACACAAAGGCGGATTTTAGGGCCTCAAAAGCCCGGATGGCCTCGAGCGGCCAGACCTGGGAATTACTGCCCTTCCTGGTCAGATCCGTGAGAGGCTTGGCCAGCATGGAGAAGTCCCTGATGAACTTCCGATAATAATTGGCGAAGCCCAAAAAACGCTGCAAGGAACGAAGACCACTGGGCTGAGGCCACTGTAAGACAGCCGAAACCTTCTCAGGATCCATGGAGAACCCCTCAGCGGAAATGATGTAACCTAGGAAGGTTACCTGGGATCGGTGAAATTCGCATTTCTCAAGCTTACCGAACAGCTTGTTCTCTCGTAACCGTTGCAACACTCGTTTGACATCCAGAATGTGGGCCTCCCTGGATTCAGAATATACCAAGATGTCATCCAAATAGACCACCACACACTGCTGCAACAGGTCACGGAAAACATTGTTGATGAATTCCTGAAAGACTGCGGGCGCATTGCACAACCCAAAGGGCATAACCAAGGATTCATAATGACCGGTCCTGGTGTTAAAGGCGGTCTTCCACTCATCGCCCGCCTTGATCCTTACCAGGTTATATGCCGCCCTCAGGTCGAGTTTGGTAAAGACCGTGGCCCCTTTAAGGCGATCGAACAGCTCGGAAATCAAGGGTATCGGGTAAGCGTTCTTGATCGTGATGCGATTGAGACCCCTGTAATCGATGCAAGGCCTCAACTCACCGCCCTTCTTTTTCACAAAGAAAAATCCAGCCCCTGCCGGGGACAAGGATTTGCGAATGTGACCACGGGACAGCGCCTCCATCACGTACTCCTCCTTGGCCTCATTCTCCGCAACCGACAGTGGATAGACCTTGCCGCGAGGAGGAACGGCACCAGGTTGTAACTCAATGGCACAATCATATGGGCGGTGCGGAGGTAGGGCAACTGCGCGTACCTTATCGAATACATCCCGGTACTCCTCGTATTCAGGAGGCAACAGAGAGTCCGAGGAAGTACACAGCAACTTGACAGGCCCATGGATGCACTTAGCCCCACACTGTGGTGACCATGAGAGGATCTCGGCCGATCTCCAGTCAAAAGTCGGATTATGCTTCTGGAGCCAGGGGTACCCCAAGACCACCGAGTAGTGTGGAGACGAAATAACTTGGAAGCAGACCGACTCTCTGTGAGCGGCACCAATGGCTACCCCCACTGGAAGGGTCTCATGAGTCACGTGTGACGGTTGGAGGGGTCTGCCGTCTATCGCCTCTAGAGCCAGCGGGGAACCTCGAGCCTGTAGAGGAATGGAATTGGCGGCAGCGAACTCACTATCAATGAAAAAACCACCAGCACCAGAGTCCACCAACGCCTGGGTCGTCACCGAGCCCCCGACCCAGGAGAGGACAACAGTGATCAGTGGTTTATCAACACGGGAAACCGGGGACGAGGAGACTCCACCCAAGATCTGCCCCCGACAGGATCTCAGGTGCGAGCGTTTCCCGGACGGTTCGGACATGCCAACCGAAAATGCCCATCGAGACCACAGTACATGCATCGGCCCTCGCGTCTCCGGAGTACCCTCTCCCCCTCGGACAAGCGAGCAAACCCCAGCTGCGAGGGTTCACCCCCAGACAAGTCAACACCAGGAGGCGTGGGAGGAGAGGGAGGCACGGGTGGGACAGCAAACGTAGGCGCCAAACTGTTAGGAGGCCTCCGCAGGCTCACCTTAAAGGAAGGTCTCTCCCTGAGTCTGGTGTCAATCAAAATCAGGAAAGAAATAAGAGCCTCGAGCTCCACTGGTAGGTCCTTAGCTGCAACCTCATCCTTCAAGGCATCCGAGAGACCATGAGAGAAAGCAGCGACCAGGGCCTCATTATTCCAACCTACCTCTGCTGCCAGGGTACGAAACTCAATGGCGTATTCGGCTACGGATCGTGAACCCTGTCTGACGGACATAAGGAGCTTCGCAGCAGAGGCGGCGCTAGCCGGCACATCGAATACCTTCCGAAGAGAAGCAACTAAACCGGAAAACTCGGCAACCACCGGATTGTTGTTCTCCCATAAAGGACTGGCCCAGGCCAAGGCCTTGTCCGAGAGCAGCGAGATCAAGAACCCCACCTTTGATCTCTCAGTGGGAAAGGCATGTGGCAGCAACTCGAAATAAATGCCCACTTGGTTAAGGAAACCTCGGCACTGAGTTGGCTCTCCCCCAAATCGCTGTGGAAGGGGGGCAGAACCGGACATACCCCGAAACACCGCAGGCGCAACAACAGGTGTCGAGGTAGACTCTGGCGCAACAGTCGGATCGGCCGTAGGAGCGGGCCCAGGAGCGACGACCGACCCATCGGCAACGGGAGCGAAATGAGCCGTGCGTTCAAGCAGGGTTTGCAACGCCACGGCGAACTGACCCAACAGGGACTCCAGCTGATCAAGTCTGGCAACCAGCGTGGGTAGCAAGGATGGCTCTGTACCGTCAAAATTCATGGCTTGGTCCTAATGTTACGGAACCATGAACCAGACGTACAACAAGAGATAAGTGAAAAATAAGAAGGCTTTATTGAATATCAAGCATTAAAGCAAAAGTCCAAAACAGATGGTGAACCCGAATCAGAGTCTTGCGAAGCCAGAGGTCAGGAACCAGAAGGGTAGTCAGACGAAGCCAGGATCAGGAACCAGCAGGGATGTCAGACGAAGCCAGGATCAGGAACCAGCAGGGAAGTCAGACGAAGCCAGGATCGGAACCAGAAGCAGCAGCAGTCTTAGAAGCATGTGTACACAGGAGGACCAAGCAAGGAACTGAAGCCACAGAACTCCTATATATATGAGCCAGGCATCCAGCTCCTCCCAGTGGGAAGGAGGAGCCGCAGGGTGGGAGGCTACAAGAGACCTGGAAACCAAGATGGCCGCCAGCACATGTCAAACGAAGGAGACAGGAGAGAGGTAAGACCATGACAACAATCTACAGTTTGCAGGCAGAAAGAACCGTTTTTATTATATAAAAGAACATGTAGGGCACTGGGCAGACCACTAGGGACAAGGGGGGTGTGTATTTTTTACATACAGTACTGTAATCTATAAGATTACAGTATACTGTATGTAATGTGTTTGTTAACGTTTTTTAATTTGGCGCCGTTCTCCGCCCTTGTGCGTCGTAACGTCGCAGGGAACAGAGATCGGCGGCACACAGAGGCACTTTGTGAATCGAGCGAGGTCCCGCTCGCTCACACAGCGCGGTGGCATCACTGGATCCAGGGACAAGGTAAGTAAACAATGCCTGTGGATTCAGCGAGGCGAGCCCGAGTCTGACTCGGGGTTACCGATCGCAGCACAAAAATGTAACCCCGAGTGAGACTCGGGAATACCGCCAGGGGGGTTAAAGGAACCTATTTAGAAAATAAAAAACAAACCTTTACACCTCATTTAGGGTGGTTACCATAAAAAAACATTTGGGCGCACGTATTTTGACACCTGTATGCAAAAAGCCTAATTGTGTATTCTAGCATTTTAGGGGGAAAAAAAGTAAAGAGATCCTACAGCACAAAAGTAGGTCATAGAAAAATCAGCATTAAAGCGGAGCTCCACCCTAAAATAATACTGTACTGCACTAGCTTCCTTTAAACATGATTAACAAAGTTCTGTGAATTTGTTTTATTAACATGCCTGGAAATCCCTGTTGCTAGGCAGAATTCCTAATCTGCCTTCTTCCTGGACCGCAGTGTTTCTCCTGTCCGACCTAAGCCGCACAGACTCCTGGGAAAGGAGTGTCATAATTTCCCAGGAGACTGTGCTCTCTTCTGTGCCGAAAATTGCAGAATTTCTCCGCGCCCGCCCGTTGTCATGACAACGGCACAAACGTCGCACAAGCGTCACTCTACTGCGCACGCGCGAGATTGAGAGGTGCATGCTGGTTACCCAGCATGCACCTCTCCACGAAAACAAGAACAAAACATGTACTGGGCTTCAAATGATCGATTGGCAATCTATCACTACCTTTAATGTCATGTTTAATGTAATTAAATTTAAATTGCCCCTTCAGGGAAGCAGAAAGTCAGCTGATGAGATGACAACCAGTACAGTGCAGGGGGAGGAGCTCGAGGAGACCCGACATCAGGAGAGGCTTCACTGGAGGCACCGGAAGGAGAAAACACACTGAGCAGCATGGAGGAGGGGGAATCGACTGACAGGGAGAACTGGTGAGTGCCAGTGTCACTGATTACATCCCTCCACTACCATCACCCCTCTGCCTGATCCCATCCATCCCTCTGCCACTGATCTAATCCACCCTTCTGCCACTGATCTAATCCACCCCTCTGCCACTGAAGAAAAACTGAGTTTTTCTGACTCTGAGTTTTTAACCATGCGAACTTGCGCAGTAATGATACATTGCGGAATCGAATCGAAAGACAGAATAATCGTATTGTCAGACCAGTGAACATGCGCACCCCTAAAGTCTATACAGATATTGAACTGCTTTATATACTATCCTCTGTATGTTGACTGTGATTTGTGTTACCATTTGTTGTCTGTCTTTTCGTTACATTGTAACTTTAAACTTTTTTTATTTATTTTTTACAATAAAAAATGTGAATGAATGATGCATAAAATGTACATTTTTAGCATACGTCCACTTTAATAAAAGTCATAATAACATATATTAATGTATTTATAAAAGCACTATATTTCTGTGGCTGGGTGTACAGTACGTCGCCTGCGTCATGTCTGATCAGTTCCCTGTGTATGTAGGACACACAGCCAGACAGAACACGCCCACAATTCACTCTTCTCCAATTTCCGGAAAGAGTGAAGAGAGGACTATACCACACGCGGGAAAGGGGTGTATCAGACGTCCAGGAAATGCCATATGTAAGAAATGACATCGCAAAAAAAGAAAGCCGAAGACCAAATCTAATTTACTATAGTCAATACTACAGCTCACATGTATCACTAATTTCTACAGAGCTACTTTATTACAATTACCTATTTTTGACAACTTACTCCTCCCCTTAATGCGGTTGGATCATCCCTTATTCTAGCGGAATGTACACCAAAAACCCGCGAAACTGGTCACGTGATGTTCCGAGTGGCGCGAATTCTCTTGGCGGGAGAAGAGGCAGGAGTTGGGTGATCGGGCTTTGTGACTACCGCTGCTGGAAGTATAACAGCCGCATATCAGGTCAGTGTCTTCCGATCGCTTCTAGTAGGGTGGTTGTGCTCTCCCCTCGCTGTGTGGGAGCTCTTGTGTCTCTCCAGCTGTTGTAGTGCAGAATTACACAGCGGATCCGTGTGTGCTCCGTCACATCTGCAGACAGTGCACTTACTAAGCATGGCCTTCTATGGGTATTCCCCATGTGTGTGCAGCGCAATGGCGGTTCATTTATTTTACTTCATCATTCCCCAGGTCATTGTCAGCCTAATGTACCTATGCAAAGCACCATCATGTACCAGCCATTCCTCACTCCGTCCGTGCTGTTGCATGTCACAGTGCCCAGACTTGTATGGGATGTCATGTTATGAAGCTTCAATAAAGTTAAAAAAAAAAAAAACATCGTTTTGTAACCATGCATTTTGCTGCTCCTAAATGACCTATATACATTTTATTTATTTCAGGTACTTGTATAGCGCATATATGCATGTGTTCAGCAAGCAGGCTGATGTGCTGCCCACATACTAAACTGCAGCAGTTGAGTTAGTGGTATGGGCCAATGTAATGCTTGTTTCAGTGCATCATACATTTTTTTTTTGTATCAGCTTTATTTTGAAGTGCACAATGTGATACTGATTCAGGTCACTGCACAGAAGTGTGATTCCCCTCCTGTACCCTGCAATAAAAGAGCATATCAGCTACCAGGCTGTGTTGGAGTGGCACACAGATAACAGGGAACATGGAAACCAACTTTCTGTGTGTCCTAGCAGTGACCTGCGTCCATCCTGTGTGGTTAATCGGATCACCGCACTGTGATTGTTTTCTCCCCTTCTGTTAAAAAGGTTATTCATGTGTCTCATTCCATCCTCCCAACAACGTGGAATCACCCCCCCCTTTTTTTTTTTGTTTAATATATAGGGGGGGGGGGGTGTTATGAGATTAAAAGGCTGTACTGGTGCTACCCACTGGGTCAGATATGGGCTCTTTCACATGAGGAACAGCAGCCTCTACTGCAGAGGTGCCCAACCAGTGGCCCAGGGATCCCTCTGATGTGGCCCGCGACCTCCTGCTCTGGGATGGAATAGAATACTGTTATTAAAAGGTCAGTTTTATTACTAAAATCACAGATGGGCATATCTGTTCTGCAGTGGTTACTGGACTGATTTCAAACTGATCCGTAGATGCAGAGCAGTGCACCTGCGGGTTACCTGCACTGAGCCATAGACTTCTGTTATTACCTGCGAGTTTGGTGAGCTTTCTGAAAGTGCACCAAACCTGCAGAATATAATAGAAGTCTATTACAAAGAGCAGGAAAGCCAAAGGTAACACTGCGTTGCACCAGCGGTGCTGGTAAACCACAGTGCATCAGTGTGAAAGAAGCCTTGTGCCCCTTTCACACAGTCGGTTTGGCCCAATTTATCCCTCCATTCACCTTTAAGGAGTGACAGATGTAAACCGCTTTGTGTCCTACCTCCAATCCAATCCGCTAAAAATAAGAGTGTAGTGGTCCTTTTCCGTGTTCACTCTGCATATACAGAACAGACGCGGACATGCCATTCGTCTGCTCCGCTCATTGTGGCCCATGACCGGTTACCAAGTCACTTAAGTGGCCCTCGCTCTTCAAAAGGTTGGGCACCCCCTGCTCTACTGCCCTCTGAAGTTACTTGCGGTGGACTGCTTTTCAGGGAGACTAGCAGTGGTGAGGCATTCGGGATGCAAAACTGCTGCACCTTCCGAATGCCTGTGCTTTCTTTTTTTGTGCCAAGGGAGAGCATGTATTGAAATGCCATGCTGCAAATGAGAAGCTCCTGATTGCAGTACAGTCCCATTGACATCAATGTAGAGGAGATTGACACACCTGTCAAACTGCAAGTATAGTTACATTTGCTGCAGCATGTGTTATGCAGTGTTTGGATTTATTTGGGTGTTAAAAATGGGGACCAACTGCCACTCATGCTAAATTGCTTTAAGCCCTTCCTCATCATAACTTGTGGTTTATACAGCTTTGCCTAGTCCCAGGTCCTACTGTATAGAAGTCATGGTTCCCATACAAGGCACAGAACACCTGAAACAACTGTATGCAGTTTGGAATAGCTGATATTGAGGCTGTTGTATATACACTATAACAATTCTGCATGTGCATTTGGTTAGGTTGAAAAGCAACTAAGCAATGATTAAAGCAGAGTTCTACTTCAATACCAGACACTTATACACCTTTCTGCCCAAGCCAATTTTCAGCTTTCAGCACTGTCGCAATTTAAATGACAATTGCGTGGTCATGCTTTGTTGTACCCAAATTTTTTTTTATAATTTTTGTTCCCACAAATAAATACTACTGACACACACCGCACCACCGATCGCTGCGATGCACGCCCCGCGGGGGCTGTTATCCTGCTGGACGTCATATGACGTCCAGTCAGGATAACGCAACCACCGCCTGGCCGTAATTTTGCTATAGGCCGGGTGTTGTGTGGTTAAGCACTCCTTGCTTCGCTGTTCATTGTGTTTTGCCAAACTAGTCCACATGGAAACGCCCGCATTCCTGTGTGAACCAGCCTTTACTGCATGTACCAATAGGAGATTGTCAGGTGTCACCCGGATCCCATTTCACCCTAAAAAAAAAAAAAGTAGCTTTCTGTGCCCTTTGCTAGGCTGAGTTCACACAAATCAGATCCGTTGTATGGACTCTGCTAGCTCAGCAGGGGATCGATCTGGTGGCCAGGCAGATGACAGGTCCATCTCTGCTTACTGTGCAGGGACGGACCTGTCAGAGCCCCGCTGTTCTCTATGGGGAGATCGGATGAAAACGGGCATCCTGTCCATTTTCATCTGATGTGTGAATAACTGGCCTGCTCGGATCCGCCTATCGTGGGGAAGGGGCCTAAAGGTCTCCTATACCGCCCAGGATACAGCAAACAAAGACGTGTAGACAAATTTATCCCTTTTACATTTTTTTTTTTGTAAAGTTTTAAACTAAACTCCAGGCAAACAGCTAAGTGCACAGCTGAAGTACATGCATTGGACTTGCCAAAGAATTTGCATTTCTGTTCACCCAGTCCTGAGATTTACTAAGCTCCTTTACATGGCACAGTGTTATTTGACAGGAAACCTGTTATTTTATTTTTTGTCTGTATGTGACCTATGCAAAGTTTAGAAGGAGAAAGGCAGTGGATGTGCTTTTAATAGTTGAATTGCATACTGGAATTAGGTCTTAAGTGCCTAATATCTTGCATTTTTTTTTTTTACAGCATCATGTCTTCTCCAACATCTACACCAAGCCGCAGAAGGAACAAACGGGGCCGTGGCAGCAATCCTCCAACTCGTAAGTAATCTACGATTTTTGTTCATCATTGCTTTATTACTAAAACTACTGGATATCGAGCATATGCTTAGCCTCTTTGTTGAATGTCTCCTGTCTTTGCTCTGTATTCCCATGGAAAGGATGTCTATTTCTTTTGTTCATGGACGGACACAGCCTTAATCTTGACTTGGTGGGTATTAGCCTTCCTTTAGGAGTCACTATGCAGAAACTTGTATATAAAAGGTTAACTTATCATACACACCCTATAGCCCCGTCCAGGGGGCGGGCCTTCCGGGTATAACCCCTCTCTCTGCATATTGCAGGTCAGGTTTTTTCTGCCTAGTTTCAGGAGAAGACATGGCTCCCTTCAGGCCCATGGCTTGAAGGCTGTTAGTTTAAGATTCTGGATTTTTATTTCTTTCCTGCGATGTTCGATCAACTGCCGACTGGCTGGATCCTAGATCCTTGTATTCTTCCCAGTTTCGGCCCTCGAGCGTGTGCTGATCGTAGCTGCGCGCTGGGTCGTCCACGACATTCCCCCTTCGCTCTACGGGTGGCCGGTACCGCTCACCCACCACCTGCCCTGGGGAGCTCCACCTGAGAACCAAATAAAGTATAAGTGCATAGATATTGCTTACTTGTGTCAGTGTTGTCAGCTGCTGCTTCCCTCTTTCAATGTAGAGAGCTGCATAAGAGATTCTGCTGCTGTGTGTCTGGCGACCATTTTTCTCTTCCGCTCATGAACGGACACAGCATCCTTTGACAGTAGGGTTATGCACCTTCCTTCCAGGAGAGTTTAGGCAGAATTTACAGCACTTAAAGCGTTAACAACCTATCCTTAGTGCAGCTCCTCCAAGGGGGCGTGGCTCCCCGGGCATAACCCCCACTTTGCTCTAGCAGCCTGTTTTTTCTGCCTAACGACAGGAGAGGTCAGGCACTCTGGAGTCCTGTACTCTGGAGATTTTTTTCTTGAGATTTTTCTCGCTTTTTATTATTTTGTTCCTGCATTTTTGAATCCTGTGATTCTTCTATCAACAGCCAACTGGGTGACAGGCTGGGTCTTGACTCTTGTAGTCCCCCCATGTTCGGCCATCGAGCGTGTGCCGGCCCTCAGCTTTGGGACGTCCACGACATTCTTGTTCTAGGGCACACATATATGACCGGTCTTTTATGGCTTTATCACAGTGTGTCTGGCCGACAGCCATGCCGTTTAGCGGACATTGGATCTGTCTGGGATACCTCCAGCTGGTGGTCGCAGGACGGGTAAGTAGTGGCCCCTTGCTCAGGTAAGGTGGTATGGCTGGAATTTTCCCCTGGGAGGTCGACTGAGGGCTTGCCCTGCTTTCCTCTCTCCCTTATTTCCTCTCCCTCCTTCCCCATTCTGGGTGGCAGCCGTGAGGTGGGGGGCCCGCTTGGGGGGCTCAGTCTGACCTGGGGGCTGCGTCTGCTGTGGGTGCTGTTTTTTTATGCTTTTGTACTGCCATATGTGCGGGGGGGGGGCGGGTCCTGTGGGCCCGTGTGGTGGTCGTGTGTCACTGGGTCTTCACTGTATTCATTTAAAATAAAAACACCGTTTTTGGGCGCCATTTTGCCAGTGCACGGCTGTGTTATATTGGGCAGTTGCAATAGCGGCGGCCATTTTCTCGTAGCCCGCTGGCTGTTTTTTTTTTGCATGCCGGCGGCCATCTTGGTACAGCTCTTGGCCTCTAATGACTTCAATAACGGCGCTGACAGCCTACGCTTATTTTTCTGAGGGATGGCGCGGTACAGGCATCGTTTTTGCATCTCAACGTCAGCGGCCTGGTCGGGGCGGTGAGTCCTCCGGGGGGGGGGGGGTGGTTTTCCCTGCGCTCTGTAGACGGCTGGGAGGGGGTGTCCTGTGGGTGGCAGCTGCTAGTTAACGCTTTGTGTCCCTGTGGTCTCCAGGGATGCTGTGTTGGCAGTCCCTGAGGCGTTTGTGATCAGGATGGAAGTGGGAATAAGGGGGGTTGCAATTCCCCCCCCCCTCTGCCTTCTTCTGGGTGTTTTTTTTTTACTGACAAGGAATTGGGCCTCGCTGAGGCGTCCGGCTCTGGTTCCGTTTTTTTTTTTGTCAGATGCTGCAGAAGCCCATGCGGACAGTGAGGATGACCCTGTTTTAGGGTCAGCGCATGATTGTGCTTTGGTTGGGGCTCTTGACGCTGCGGTGCCGGTTACCCAAGCTCTTGAGGATTCGGCGGAGACATCTGAGGTGTCAGTCCCTTTTGGGTTCAGCAAGCCGCCCCACACCGCAGAATAGGTGTTTTTCCTTGTGTCTGTTATGCAAGGACTGGGATCGATCGCAGGAGATTACTTTGCAGTCTGTTACCCTTTTAAGGAGGATTTCCTATGCCAATGGATCTCCTCTGTCAGTGGACCCCCTGTGTTCGGACCTGGGTGGCTTGTTTTGGAACAAGGCTGCCATGTTGCCTGTGGTAGGGGCTCCTGCTTTTGAGGACCCTGCGGATAGGGGGGCTGTGGCCCGCTCCATGTTCACAGTGGTGGGGCCGGTGGTGAGACCGGTCTTGGCGGGTCTCAGGTGTCACGGACACTTACTGAACCGGCTAAGTCCTTGGTGCGGGAGCTAGAGGCACAGGAGGCTTCTGAGACCCGCGTGGACCTGACTGACCAGTTGGTGCGAGGTCTAAAGATTTGTCTGTGTCGGCCCTGGATATGCTCCCCTTGGTTTCCAGGGCCTACGCGGTGGTTCTGCCCCGCTTTGTATGGCAAAAGGTTGGTCTGCGGACCTGTCCTCTTGGAAGTCCCTGGTGGGCTTGCCCTGTGAGGGTGAATGGCTTTTTGGGGTGTTCCTGGATGACATCATGAAAGATGCCGCGGGTGGCAAGAGCACTCTGCTCCCGCAATCTGGACAGGGTAAGGAGCCTCGCTGTAGGCAAGGGCCCTCCTTTACTAGCCCCTAGCAGGTTTTGTTTTCGCCTGCCAAGTGCGGCAGGGAAGGGTTTTCAGGGGGCTAAGGCGTCCGCTGAAGGGCAAGGGCGCCCCTGGTACCGCAAACCCAACAAGCCTGCGGACGGAACAAAATCCTATTTTTTTTTTTTCTTCCGTCATCGGATGAACACGGGCACACGGTCCGTGTTCATTCGATCCCCCTATAGGGGAGAGCGGAGAAAAGACAGGGCGGTCCCTGCACAGTGTGCGGGGACCGCGCTGTCAGCCGACGGCTCAGCAAGGATTTTACGGAGGATCCCCGCTGAGCTGACGGACACACGGAGGCGGATCATTACTGATCTGCCCCATGTGAAAGGGCCCTAATCCTTTTCGGGTCAAGAGAGTCAAATTAGTATTCTGGTTCATTCTTCAAGAGCTTTGGCAGTGAGTTGGGCAGAGAAAGCTGTAAAGCAGCTACATGAACAAGTTCGACCTTTGCTCTTCATTATAGGTTAAAGGGTCACTAAAGGATTTTTTTTTTTTAGCTAAATAGCTTCCTTTACCTTACTGCAGTACTGGTTTCGTGTCCTCATTGTTCGTTTTTGCTTTGAAGTAGCTGTAATTCTGCTCTAATCTCCACACTTCCTGGTTGCCTGTTTCCTTATAACCATGGTACTGGGAGATTTTCACGGTGGTCTAAGCTGTCATTACTGTGTGTCTAAAACTCCTCAGAACCAATTCGATTCATTTTAAAAACAAAACACTGCCCTGGGTTTTTTTTTTTTTTTTCTGTGAGTCTTCCCGACTCGCCTCTCACCCGGAAATTCATGTATGTACCTTTAAAACCGAACATGAAACTAGAGGCACATTATATGATAGATTAAATTAAAATTTTAATCATTTTTAAAAGGAATCGGTTAACTTTTATGTCTCTATACCCTGTAAACAGTCATTTCAGCAAAAAAAATGTTTTCCTTTTAGTGACCCTTTAAGTTTCGATTTATCCTCAGGTGCTGTCGTGAAAGACGTTTTGGGAAAATTCAAGTTGGACTTACCGGTAACTTGTTTTCCAATAGTCTTTCAGGACAGCAATAACCCACCCTTTGTTTTGCTGTACACTGACCTAGCTGTTGCTTAAGTTTCAGCAGGGGGTGCAGGTTCTCTACAAACTGAAGGAAGCTGGGTGGAGGCCTCCTATTAAAGCTTTGAATGATGAGGTGTCTCCTGTTGTGCCCTGATCTCTCGCGTGTTCTCCTGAAAGACTATTGGAAAACAAGTTACTGATAAGTCTAACTTGAATTCTTCTTTAGGGCTCATTCATGCCATGTTCAGTAACCTATGTTAATTGGCACAGATCAATGTAGGCTTACAGCTAGGTTGCATAGGAAAGATTTTCTATGTGCTGCGCTGAGGTTGCTTGCAGTATGTTTTATAAAAATGCAGTATGTTTACATTTTTACACAATAAACTGGACCCACTTTGTGCCAGTGCATTGCAGTGAATAAAATGTAATTTGTAACATTTCAATTAAGTTTTAAAAAAAAAGTAAATTACATTTTTGTAACCATGCAAGGCGCCGCCTGTACACAAGACACCAACCCATGCACTAAAACGTCTTGTTTTGAAGCATGCATGCTGGTGTAAACAAGTTGTTTTTCAAGGTTACCATGAGTCTGATGGCAACTGTTGGTCCAATTAATGTACTCTGTTAGGCCTGTAGCTTGCAAAAAGCTGACCGAGGGAACAATACATTTTATAGATTGTTGCCAGTACATGAATTTTCGTTTGTTAAAACATTGTCAGTTTTTTTTTTTAAATGGCTTCTTGTAATCTCCTGTATGACAGAGCTCAGTGTTGGGGAGTAAGGAGTTTCACTTTGAAGCTAGTTGTGACTACAGCAGTGCTTTATTTTTATTGTTAAACTTGCTTGCAGGAAGAGCAAGCAGAGCAAAGTCTGTAGTCCATTAAATTCTTGCCTAAATAAAATGCTTGTTTAGATGAGATACCCTTTTAAACGTTGCTAACTTTTTTTTTTATTTCCCGTACCAGCCCGGAGTGAGGAGATCAACTCTCCACCATCTCAAAGACGTAGGACAGAGGATTCTACCTCAATTGGTGAGCTGCTACCTATGCCAACATCACCCGGTGATCTACAGAGCCCCAGTGGACAAGAGCTTCTATTCTCCAGCCCTGCACCCTCTCGGCATTCAGGTGTGAAAAAAAAATAATCATCTTAATTTTGTTATTTTTTGGGTCACTTTGTTAAAGGGTAAGTTCACCTTTTTATCAACATGTTACACCCATATTTACGGTGTAACATGTTCAGCATCTGCCCCCGGATCCCTCCACCTCCCCATCCTCCTCGTGACAGCAAGCTGGAGATCTTCTCTCCGCACCCACTGTCAAAAAGATCCCCCCTGAATCGAACTACAACTACCATCACCCTTTGCGGCTGTTGGCTTGTAGTTCTTAATGAACTATCAGGGTGCTGATGAGCGCTCTATGTAGTTCATTGAGCTTTCTGACAATCAGTAACTGCCTGCCCATATCGGGTACGGGCAGCCATATACAGACGGTCTGCAGCAGCCTGGCATTGCTCCCACGATCTGTTGATGCACTTTTTTTTTTCTCTCCTACAAATAAAAGTGCATTTATTATAATTTATTTGCAAAGGTGATCTTGTCTTCGTCCAAAGATTGGACTGTTGGAAAAACTGTACCAATCTTGTAGTGCATATGTGTCGAAAGCTGTAAGTAAGGCTGCATTCGCACAGCAAATGCACCCAGCCAGAGATTACCTGCGGTGATCGCTGTTTGACAGCCACAGGTAGCTAGGCGATCACAGGTGGCAGGAATTGGCAGATTCCTGCTGCTGTCATTCACACCAGCACTAGTTGCCTGTGCAAATTTAGCCTAATACTTGGCATGTCTATGTATAAAGCAGTGGATCTGACTTTAATCAAACATTCAGTACAGGTAGATTTTCTTTGTGCATATGTTTTTAAATGTCAAATTCGCTATTGAACCACTTCTTCAGCTCCAGAAGGATTTACCCACTTCCTGATACGGCACTGCTTCGGTTTAACTAATTGTGCGGTCATGCAACATTGTACACAGACAAAATTGATGTCCCCCTTTTTTTTCTTGTTTCCACAAATAGAGCTTTCTTTTGGTGGTATTTGATCACCTCTACGGTTTTTATTTTTTTGCACTCTAAACTAAAGAGTGGCAATTGGGGAAAAAACAAATTATTTTTTGCTATAATATCCCCCCAAAAAATAAACAAATTTCAGTTTAGGCCAATATGTACAGGTATACCCCACTTTTAAGTACACAACAGGGTTTATTTACTAAAGCTGGAGAGTGCAAAATCATGCACACCTCTGCATAGAAACCAATGAGCTTCTAACCCCAGCTTGTTCAATTAAGCTTTGGTAATAAAACCTGGAAGCTCATTGGTTTCTATGCAGAAGTGAACCTGATTTTACACTTTTCAATGTAAACTTTCTGTTTACATTGACAGATCCCAATTCTGGCTTTGAGGAGCAATCGTGCGTCGCCGGCGGCCCCCCCCCCAATAGCTCTTAAAGCAGCCGTGCCAACATGCCGCATTATGACGGCTGCAAGAGGTTAAAAAAGCTGCCTCTATAGACAGCTCCCTTATATTTCAGAAGAGGGCAAATGGCGTGCTGTGCATTGTCTATTGGTTAACATGAAATGTTTTTTTTTTTTTTTTTTTGCAGCTTTACAAAGTGAACTTGACTTGAGCTCTCCCCTAACATATGGAACCCCAAGTTCTAGAGTGGAAGGTACACCAAGGAGTGGCATCCGAGGTACTCCTGCCAGACAAAGGCCTGATTTGGGGTCGGCTAGAAAACTTAAGCAAGTGGATTTACATTCTGACCAGGTGAGCGGGGTTGACTTTGGCTGCTGTCTTGACTATATTTCAGTGATTATTTCTGTAGTTGCATTCATTTAATATGTTGTTCCTGCAGCCTGCTGCTGAAGAACTGATTACAAGTGAGCAATCCATGGAGCAGAAGTTGGTCATTTGGGGTACAGATGTCAATGTTATCACCTGCAGAGAGAAATTTCAGGTAAGCATTTTGTTGATCCATTTGTAAAGTGGAAGTTCTATAGGAAACAATATATTGTCTGTCAGACCTTAAGGATGATTGCTTCACCCTGCCTCGCTGCACTTTGGGTAGAGCTCATATAACCTGCAGTTTTCGTATGCGTTAGCGGTGCTTTCCTATAGACTTCAAAGAACACTAAAGTTGTTGGGGGGCGGTGCTGTCGGATGTTTTTCCACCTTAATGCATAAAGGTGAAAAACATTTACCTTTACAACCCCTTTGTTATGTCCCATGGTTTGGTGCACATTTTGTAAGCACACCAAAACCATGGCACATAATTGAAGTCTAAGGGAAGTGCCGCTAACTGCATGAAAACCGTGGGTTAACTTTGCTTTTGGCTAAAGTGTCATGGAGTGAATTCATTTTTATTTGTAAGTACACAGCATTTTCTAAAGTGTAGAATCCTGATTTGTTATATCTGTAATCTTTTAGCGGTTCATACATCGTTTTATTGATCCCTCGGCCAAAGAGGAGGACAATGTTGGTTTGGATTTGAATGAACCGATTTACATGCAGCGATTGGAAGAGGTATGATTTATATTGAATGTTTAATCATGGACATGGGAAAACTACATAGATCCATGTAACTTTCAGCTTATTAAAGAGAATATTGCTGTTGCTAGCAGACACTATTATGCTTTTATCATTTTAAGCAGGCTGTTCATCTAGGAGTTATCAGTTTCTTGGCTGAATACTTTTTGATATATTTTTATACTTAGATCAATGTGGTTGGTGAGCCATTTTTGAATGTCGACTGTGACCATCTTCGGACATTTGACCAAGATCTGTACAGGCAGCTGGTCTGCTATCCACAGGTAATAATGCCTTTTTTCTCATGGAATTAAACTTGCTTTTCATGCCAGACTGCTACTGTATTGTAGTCTAGGTTTTTCAAAAGAGGAATCTAACAAGTTTTCTCCCCCTCCACAGGAAGTTATTCCAACTTTTGACATGGCAGTCAATCAGCTTTTTTTTGAGCGCTATCCCGATTCTATCTTGGAGCATCAGATTCAAGTTAGGCCTTATAATGCTCTTAAAACCAGGAACATGAGAAGTCTTAACCCAGAAGGTAAGAAGGCTTTAATCTTAAAAGGAAATTACTGTAAAACATGTTTTTAAATTTCGAATATTTACTAAATTGTGTTCTTTATTTTACATGTAAGCTTTTGATGAGTTCAGGGAGCATTGTGGACTTGCTACATAGAAAACAGAAGTGTTTCTCTATTTTGCCTTGTCTGAACTGTTAGGGGGAATATCTCCGTCCACTGATTAAGGTCAAATAAGCACTCGCAGCTAAACAGGCTTTCAACAGAGCAGTTGAAGCCCAAGTCAATGTTTTCTTTCACTTGAATCTTTTTGTGGCAAGCTGGCCAAAATGAAATATTTTACGAAGTAATACAGCTCCTGTGAGTACTGTATCATATGTGTAGTATTGGCAGCATACATTATTGTAATGCTGTGTTCTGGCAGCATCTTGGGAGACTACCTGTCTGCTGGAATGAAATTGAATTGGGCAAAGCTATTCAGAGGAAATCTTGTACTTTTCTGAATGAATATGAGGTTTCCTCTGGTTAAAGTAGAGATGTGGGCTGATGATATGATCACCTTTGACTAGGGGGCGTCAAACTCTTATTTCATTGTGTGCCGCATCTGCATTATGTTTGTCCTCAAAGGGCCAGTTGTATCTGTATGACTGGATGTCCAGAGCACCACACACCCCCTTACACCAGATGTTAAGAGCCTCCCCACCGTCAAGAGTCCCCCACCCTCTCTTGCATCACTGTTCAAGCCCCTTACCTTGTGCTGCTATCGGGAAGAAGCTGGGTGTGCAGCTGGAAAGCAAAAAGTGCAGGGTTTGGAGGAGGACCAAATGAGGGTTGGAGCCAGCTGAAAGGCGAGACCAGGGGGTGCTGCGGCTAGATCTGTAGGAGGCAGAGAATCAGTTGGCCTCCTCTCTGCTGCCAAACATGGATTTGTGTTTGAGGAGCCTAGAAATCCATCAAAGGGCTGGGAATGTACTTGTTTCAAACCTTGTCAAGCATTTATACTGTGTAATTGGACCTCCCATAAATGGTTTAATTGACTGCACTATGATCTGTCCTTTTTAGATATAGATCAGCTCATTACAATTGGAGGAATGGTCATCAGAACTTCTCAGATTATCCCAGAGATGCAAGAAGCTTTCTTTAAATGTCAGGTCTGCTCTTTTACCACCAGAGTGGAAGTAGATCGTGGCCGTATTTCAGAACCATCCGTGTGCAAGCACTGCAACACTACACACAGCATGGCTCTGATACATAATCGTTCTATGTTTTCAGACAAACAAATGGTAAGTTTTCCCATCAGTCTGGTAAATTGCGTTTTTAGTAGCACAAACATAAGGCAATGTTAAATGCTTGTATATGTACAGTATCTACCTGAAAGCCTCAGCTAACAGTCAGCAGTGATAAAATAGGGCTGATTTGCCACAGGAAGAGTCTTTTTTTATTTTTTTTCTTCTTCTTCTCTCTCTCTCTCTCTTCTGTTTATTAACCACTTAAGCCCCGGACCAATATGCTACTAAATGCCCAAAGGCGTTTTTGCGATTCGGCACTGCGTCGCATTAACAGACAATTGCGCGTCCTTTTCTTCCCACAAATAGAGCTTTCTTTTGATGGTATTTGATTGCCTCTGTGATTTTTATTTTTTGCGCTATAAACAAATAGAGAGACATTTTTGAAAAAACATTTTTTTTCTTTTTGTTTATAAGAAAAATCTAATAAACTAAATTTTAGTCAAATATTTAGGCCAAAATGTATTCAGCCACATGTCTTTAGTAAAAAAAAATATAAAAAAAAAAAATTAGCTACCTAGCGGCAACAGTGACACTAATACAGCGATCAGAAAACCGATCGCTTAGTGACACTGGCAATAGGGGGTGACAGGGTTAACTAGGGCGGTGATCAAGGGGTTAAACCTTTATTGGGGGGGGGGGGTACGGGGCTACCCTGGACCTAACACTAACTGCCTGTCACACTAACTGTCGCACTGACACTAAATGCAGTGATCAGTAAATATATGATCACTGCAATCGGTGACACTGTGACAGGGGGCTGGGGGGGTGATCGTAAGGGGTTAAGTGTGCCTATGTGTGTGGTGTCAGTGTAGTGTTGTTGCCACTTACTGTGATGTCTTCTCTCCTCTCGTCGGATTGAAAATACCGCCGAGAGGAGAGCTGACATCACTTCCTCTGCCAGTGTTTACATTACACAGGCAGATGAAGTCACACGGCGGCCGGATTGGCTGGGAGCGATCACGAGGGGGCCGACAAAAACGAACAGCCGCCCCCTCATCACTGATCGCTCCTGAAGGTAAGACGCCCGCCGCATGTACCGGGGGGGGTCCCGATCGGACCCCTGACCGGCAAGAAGGCAGGGACGTACATGTACGCCCAAATGCCTGTACGTGCCATTCTGTGGACGTACATATACATGCGGCGGGCGTTAAGTGGTTAAAGAACAGAGTATTGGATGGATCGCCACCTGCAGGGATGCTAAGTGCTTACAAAATCAAAAATACACCCTGCTGGTGGCCAAAACCCCTTCCTCCCATCTTCAACACTTTGCCCAACTGCCCAGGCATGTGGCTGCTGGAACCTATGGAGTTCCTCTGGGGTCTCTATGTGCAGGCTCCCATTTTAGAACTACCATTAGCTCCCTATGCAATCAGAACGGACTTCTGGGCATTCATAACTAAACGTAATAGATCTCTAAATGTGCAAGCACTACTCAGTACAGCATTCAGCCCCATCCAGCTGCAGCATATCTAGATTCACACTTGACATTTGTGCTATTGTCCTTATACGATGAAGCAGGGAAGAAACTTGTACTATGTTTAATGTTTTTATTGCTGTCCTTCATACTGAAAATGATAGTTTTCTTGTGAATGATGCTTTTGCCTTGCTTTGTGGGTTTTGCCTTCTTTAGGTACATTATAGCCGACTCCAGTTATGACCTGATAAATATTCTGTATTGGCGCAAAGTTGTATTCATTAGATCATCATGGTTTTGGATTACAGTTAGGGTTTTGATTCTACTTTCAAGCGTCTGTTTTTGTGTATTTTAGATCAAGCTACAAGAGTCTCCTGAAGATATGCCAGCTGGGCAGACCCCTCATACAATTATTTTGTATGCTCACAATGACTTGGTAGACAAGGTGCAACCTGGAGACAGGGTGAATGTGACAGGTATACTTTAATTTTCTAACAAACTAATTCTAATTTTCTTCTAGATAATGATTTGAAGTTTGTTGTGAGTATGGTATGAGATCTCTATTTAGATCTTAATGCTATATCTCTTGTAATTAGTGCCTCCAACCTTACGGTAATTTGATGAACTTAGTTCAGACTTTTTAATGCATACCATAATCTTTTCCTGAGTTCATTAATTCTATGTTTTTTTTTTTGCCAAAGTACAAAATATCTCCCACCAAATTAACAAGTAAATAATTTGACTTTATTAATTGAGTATATTCATACAATTTCATACAGAACAAGATTTACTGGTGATTGACACTTTGCGCATACACTATAAAAAAAACTTGTGGTCAAACGATAATTAATATAATTCAGAGGGGCCCATATTGGTCTGTTGGAAAAATAGGTACAGTAATTTACGCTTTAAAATCAACACACAATATTCCTTGTCGCTTCAGGGAAACCTTCCTTCGCGTTTCTTTCGGCCGGAAAGAAATCCAAAATGTGTCTCACCAAGTCAACAGAATAATATTGCTAAATTTTGATAATTCAACCAACAGAGTACCAAGATTTTATGGAGCTATGGAACTCCCCCTGGGATCACAGAATTTAAACTTAGAGATATATTTGAAATCCTTAACCCTGGGATCACATAATTTAAACTTATAGAGATATATTTGAATTCCTTAAAATACAGTTGGAATAATACACCCCTAAACAATCAAATGAACATCAATGCATAACCCCTAAAATATAATCCCTACAATTCTGAGAAAGAAAATGATGTGATATACACACACACGCACACTTTATATGCCATGAAGGAGCCGCATCACCATACATTACCTAAAAGCAAATATGATGTGCTTTTATTATTTATTTATTTTGCATTTGTAACCAACATTTTTTTTTTTTTTTCCATTGTAGGTATTTACAGAGCAGTTCCTATTAGAGTAAATCCCAGAGTCAGAAATGTTAAATCAGTTTACAAGACTCACATTGATGTCATCCATTACCGAAAGACTGACTCCAAGCGCTTGCATGGTATTGATGAGGACACAGAACACAAAATGTTCACAGATGAGCGTATTGAGATGTTAAAGGGACTTGCCTCTAAGCCAGACATTTATGACAGACTTTCCTCGGCTTTAGCACCAAGTATTTATGAACACGAAGACATTAAGAAGGTATGTTTGCTACCTGTTTCGCCATTGTGGTTCCATACAGATAGCACTACTTGTGTCGTTGCTTGCTTTTCATTGTAACTGTGTGTGATGCAATGCCCCACCCCCATAAATTGTTAGAGGTGGTTGTGGTCCAGTGAGGTAAGCAGCTTACGGGGTTGCATATATTATGCACTGTGCTTTTAAGACATGAAGTATTGCTGGCATGGTTGACAGGTGACAATAAGGAGTTGGAGAAGAAACTAATGTACCCACAACATTTAGGGCCTGCTTGGCTGCAATTTTTTATTTGTTTTTGTTTTGGATGTGTTTGAATAACATGGCTGGAATTCTGTGTTTTGATAAAATTCTCTAAGATTTTTCAAAAAGTTTTTAATACATTTGCAAAACAGAGCATTGTTTGGATATCCTTTAAAGGCAGGAACAGTTCTGTAAAAGTGTTGGTGTCTTTTCCAGGGTATTCTTCTGCAGCTGTTTGGTGGTACACGCAAGGACTTCAGTCATACTGGAAGAGGCAACTTTAGAGCAGAAGTTAATATCCTTTTATGTGGTGATCCTGGTACAAGTAAATCTCAACTTCTGCAGTATGTCTACAACCTTGTCCCTAGAGGCCAGTACACTTCTGGAAAGGGATCCAGCGCTGTTGGTTTAACAGCTTATGTGACAAAGGACCCAGAAACTCGACAACTGGTTCTTCAAACAGGAGCTCTTGTGTTAAGTGACAACGGTATCTGCTGTATTGATGAATTTGACAAGATGAATGAGAGCACAAGATCTGTGTTGCATGAAGTCATGGAACAGCAGACCCTTTCCATAGCAAAAGTAAGTACACGTCCATGATCTTTTCTAGGTACATTTTATATGCTAGTATAGGACTTGATGTATAGTGCCTTGCAAAAGTATTCAACCACCTTGGCATTTTTTGTTTTGTTGCCTCAACCTGGAATTAACATGGATTGTTTGAGGATTTGCATCATTTAATTTACAGAACATGCCCACAACTTTGAAGATGGGTTTTTGTTTTTTATTGTGTATTTAACAACAAATATGAAAAAATAAATGAAAGTCAATGTGCATAATTATTCACCCCCTTAAAGTCAATACTTTTGTAGAAACACTTTTTGTGGCTATCACAGCTCCAAGTCGCTTTGCATAAGTCTCTATGAGCTTAATACATCTTGCCACTGGGATTTTTGCCCATTGCTCCTTGCAAAACTGCTCCAGCTCCTTCAAGTTGCATGGTTTGTGCTTGTGAACAGCAATCTTTAAGTCTGACCACAGATTTTCTATTGGAATTGGGCTTTGACTAGGCCATTCCAACACATTTACATGTTTCACCTTAAACCGCTCAAGTGTTTCTTTAGCCGTGTGTTTGGGGTCATTGTCCTGCTGGAAGGTGAACCTCTGTCCTAGCCTCAAATCACACACAGAGTGGTACAGGTTTTGCTTAAGCATATCCCTGTATTTAGCACCATCCATCTTTCCCTCAACTCTGACCAGTTTCCCAGTCCCGACTGCTGAAAAACATCCTCACAGCATGATGCTGCCACCACCATGTTTCAATGTGGGGATGGTGATCTTTGGGTGGTGGTAGGTTTGCACCAGACATAGCGTTTTCTTTGTTGGCCAAAAAGTTACATTTTAGTCTCCTCGGACCAGAGCACCTTCCTCCATACATTTTGTTAGTCTCCCACATGCCTTTTCGCAAACTCAAAACATGCCATTTTGTTTGCTGAAAGTAATGGCTTTCTTCTGGTCAACTCTATAGACAAGTGCGGCTTATTGTCCTTTGTACAGGTACTTCAGTCTCTGCTGTGGAACTTTGCAGCTCCTCCAGGGTTACTTTAGGTCTCTGTGCTGCCTCTCTGATGCCCTTGCCCGCTCTGTGAGATTTGGTGTTTGCTGTTGTGCCATGTTCTTTACATTTGGTTATGATAGATTTGATGGTGCTCCTAGGGATCCTCGAAGATTTGGATTTTTATTTTATTTTTATAACCTAACCCTGACTTGTACTTCTTAACAACATTGTCCCTTGTTTGGAGAGTTTTCTTGGTCTTCATGGCAGTGTTTGGTTAGTGGTGCCGCTTGCTTAGGTGTTGCAGCCTCTGGGGCCTTTCAAAAAGGTGTTTTATATGTAATGACACATCAGGTGACACTTAGATTGCACACAGGTGGACACCATTTCACGAATTATGTGACTTCTGGAGGTAATTGGTTGCCCCAGAGCTTTTTATGGGCTTCAGAACAATGGGGGTGAATGCACATGCCAATTTTTTTTTTTTTTCAAATTTTACTTCAACTGGGCTGTAAATATATATTTTTTATAAATATACTTTAAATTTGCATGCAAGATAATGCATAGATATTCAGAGAATGTTTTACCTGTGGCCTACAGCCAACTCCTAGCAATGCTAGTGCTTTTCAGCGGTAAAAGGCTTGCTATATCAGCTGCATGGGAGCTCTTTCCCTGTCAAGAATGTTTACACCGCTACATTGCAGTGGTGTGCCCTGAAAAAATTACTGTATGCATTGCAGTGTATAATTCTAACAAAAAGGGGAAAAAACGTTAACACTGGTATGCATGGTTTACTTCAACACACACCAGCAATGTGCGCACTTTATATATGATCCCATCAGCAAGTGTTTTAGGTCAGATTTTCATTCTCCTTTTCATTTTTTTTTTTTTTTTTTAAGGCTGGAATTATCTGTCAGCTGAATGCACGCACATCTGTCCTAGCTGCTGCAAATCCTGTAGAATCTCAGTGGAATCCAAAGAAAACAACCATTGAGAACATTCAGCTTCCTCACACATTGTTATCCAGGTATGCTACTCAAATATAGAGGATGAATGACAGTATTTCAGTACAATGAACAAGCCCCACCAGTACACAGTACACCAACACAGATCCCAGGTTAGTGCCTTGCCCCCCTGCTCCAAGCCATGTAATGATTTGGCTCTGATTAGGTTTTGCAGCATCGCTGCTTTTTAGCAGAGCGGGATAAATTGTCTTGAACAACCTCTCAAAAAAAAAAACGGTGCTCTGACAATTCGGTCTTTGAGCCTATGGCCTGTAAATCAACAACGATGTTAAAAAATGGAATTTACATTTTTTTTTTTTATTATTACAAGTATATATATATATATATATAATATTATTTTTTTTGTAGCTGCTGACTTTTAATAAACAGACACTTACGTGGTCCAGTGTTGTGGCCATCCTCTCCAGCACCTATTTGAGACTGGGGAGCATACTAAAGCTAGTGTCTTGGGCACTCTGCACCATCTTTTTTTGCATTTTAGAGCAGATGGTAGAGCAAGCAAAGGCCCTCGGCCATAGTTTAAGAAAAAAAAATAAGTCGAGAATGGCCGCCATGATCAAAATTGAGGACCTATCGGAGGAGTGGTCTCTGATCCTTTCGTGAGAGACCATTGTTATTGGTGACAGAATGGTCTTTGAACTAAGAGCCCCCAATGCTGCAGTCTCCTAGTTCCAAAATAGAACCTAGGCACTATGCTGAAGAATATTGCTATGTTTTCGGTCTGCAAGAGTTTTAAAATACTATTAATCTTTTTACACCCTTTCATTTTTAAGATTTGACCTGATATTTTTGATGTTGGACCCTCAAGATGAGACATATGACAGACGCCTGGCTCACCATCTTGTTGCCTTATACTATCAGAGTGAAGAGCAGTTAAATGAAGAGCAATTGGACATGGCAGTGTTAAAGGACTATATTGCATATGCCCGGACCTATGTGCATCCCCGGCTTAGTGAGGAAGCAAGCCAAGCTCTTATTGAGGTATATTTCACAAATTGCATGTTGTAGATAAATTAGAAATATTAATGTAAATCGGACCAGGGTGTTGACAAATTGTTGGCAGCAAGGGGTCCATGCACACTAGGTGGCTAAATGAAAATGACAGAACATCCTGGTAGAAAAAGCATATTAATGCTCATATTGCACTAGACTTTAATCATTTATGGGCATTTGCTTTTATAAGCATGTTTTATCCAAAACATTCTCCTCTGCTCATTTTTTACTATACTCAATGTACACTTAAACGCTGAATGCCCCTAAAGTGTTTTTCTGCCTCAACTCCACTGCCACTAAACTCCTGAAAACCCCTGTAAGTGTGCAAAGACTAACGTAGAGGGGAGTTAAAGTGGTTTTAAACCCTGTTGCACCACTATTTACCTACAGGTAAGCCTATAATGAGGCTTTACCTGTGTACCGTGAATATCTCCTAAGCTTGCAGTTTAGGAGATATTCACTGTGTGACGGTATCGGTATGATATCCCCGTCAAGCATTCCCTCCTCTCCATACAAGAACATCACAGGATTCCCCACACATGAGTCAAGACTGGATGCTGGAACCAAGACTGTTTATTGACACAAAAACTCAGCTTATATGTGGTTACAGCCTGTTAGGAACGCCCCCCTCACACAGTGGGGTTTCCCATACAGATTATAGGAGACAAGTCGGAGCCGACCATGCAGACACGTTTCTTTAGATAAAGACATCAGGGGAGTTAATTAATACACTGAAGCAATCAGAATAATTAACATACTACTTCTCTAATCATTTAGCCTGATGATACAATACTCATCTTTTAAGGGCAAACACAGATCTTCCTCACACAATAGATCAATTAACCTTTAGAATAGTGAGAGGACATTAGCACGTCAATTACCGGTCAGAGGAATGAATCGCACATGAAATTCCTTTCTACCTCTAACACACAGGGCAAGCAGGGAGCAGTAAACTGAGACATATAGGCAAATGTATCACACACTGTATCTGCCGACAGCACATGCACACTGAAGAAACGGCACGCTCATGCCATCAGCCATGACCAGTGACGTTATTGCAGTTCCAGCCAATCACTGCGCCGGTGCCCGCAGACCCAGAAATAACTCTGGCAAGATATGTCGACGGTCACAGCAGTGTGTGGGGACCAATGCAACAGCTTCGATCTAAGGAAAGTATTTCATAATGTGCTAGTAGGCAATGAATATTGGCTCATTATGCCTTTGTCTTGCAGGTTGTGGTGGTGGGGGGGGGGGGTTTACACTGAGTTTACAACCACTTTAAAAGAGAACCCCTCAAATGCCTGTAAAAGCAGCTTTTTTGAGCTGCGGTGTGCATGAGCCCTAAAACCAAAACCCATTTATTTGGAATTGTATAGATCTAAAATTTGTTATTTTAAAGTATTGGGTGCACTCTTGGTAAAATTGTTTCTTGCCACTCTTAACAGTCTATGAATATGGGAGGAAAAGAAGATTGGTGTTAAATTGGGAGGTTGGGACATGTGATATAGGCAGCCACTTTGGAATAGTTTTGGAGCTTTTTACTAGCATATATTGTTATATTTCAGGCCTATGTAGACATGAGGAAAATTGGCAGTGGCCGTGGCATGGTTTCGGCTTATCCCAGGCAATTGGAGTCCTTAATCCGTCTTTCTGAAGCTCATGCTAAAGTGCGATTTTCTAGTAAAGTTGAGACCATTGATGTAGAAGAAGCCAAACGTCTTCATCGCGAGGCATTAAAGCAGTCTGCCACAGATCCTAGGACTGGCATCGTAGATATTTCTATTCTTACCACAGGTAACTGGGGTTTCCTATGTGGGGGTGTTTATTTTTATTTTTTCCCTTTACCTCTGGAAACTACAAAAGTCTGGCAGAGGACTAGCATTTTTTCCATGCAGCTGGTCTTTCTTGTATTGCCGTTTTCCCATGTCTTGTTTTGCCCTGTGTCTTTGTGGTGGCAATCATCCTGGTAGAGGCAGGGTTTTGCTCTTTTGACAGAGCCTCCAGCAAGTAGAACAGTGAGCAGCACAGTGGTGACATCAATCCTTCAAATCTGAGTTACAGCTGACACTCGCAATACATACCGGGAGGAATTCTTGACAAGATGTAGATTTTTCCAGAATTCCTGACTTCCTGTTAAAGCAAAAACATTTTGTACATTGTCACTGGACTCAGGTGTCTCCATTCGAATATTTTCACTCCTAGTCCTGTTTTTTTTTTGTGACACCAAACATTTTTTTAAATTTCCAGTCACTTTTTGTCCTTGATACATCAGTCACTAGTACAGACAGAGGGTGTCAATCTTCCCAGTGGGTAAATGGACAATTTCTACACTAGCACAGAGTAACACATTTTTCATACACTAAGCAGAAGCCCTCTACCAAAACATTCCCTGTAGGACTAAAGGGTACTTTTTGAAGCATAGTCCATTAGGAATGATTTTTGTTATTAGTTGTTTATACAGTTCCATAAAATCAATACGGTAAAGCCTGGGGCTACACAATTTCTAGTAAAGGGCTCATGAGTTTGATCTCTGTATCACATTGTTGGTAATGTGATATGCTTCACAAAGGGTTTTCAGTAGCATAATGTTATGCAATCCATCTCCCATGATCACACTGCTGAAATTTAGCTGTGTAACAGAAAACTTAGGGATTTCTCTGCTCTTTTTTCCCATTATTAAGTATGTCCTATGTGAATAATCGTCTTACACCTGGCCAGCCAGTGAGATATACAGTAAGTATCTGAATTTGACCATTACTCATCTAGCCCTAACCTAAAGCTAGTATGAACGATGGGGAGCATAGAATTGTTCTAATAGAGGTGAGCAGAGATTATGCCCGTGTGTTCTGTTCTATATCGTTTTTAACTGTCAATCCTTTTTTTCTTTCAAGGAATGAGTGCCACAGCCCGTAAGCGTAAAGAGGAATTGGCCCAGGCTTTGAAAAAACTTATCCAATCGAAGGGCAAAACGCCAGCTTTGAAATATCAACTGCTGTTTGAGGATCTCCGGGCACAATCTGATTCTGTATGTAGTTTTCCATACATATATTAACAATACATATTGCATGATCTGTTGCAATCTTGCAGATTATTTTTATTTTAAATCACCTGTGTTGTATAGTTATCAATAGGGTTGTCCCGATACTAGTATCGGTATCGGGACCGATTCCGAGTTTTTTCGGCGGTACTCAGACGCCGATGCCCCGATACACAAATAGAATACTTAACCCCGCCGGAGCCGCGATCCGCCGCATCCCCGCTACCGCCGACTGTGTAATACGGGCGGGAACATTACAGCTTTGAATAGCTGTAATGATTTGCGCCACGCATAGACACTCCCCCTTGCTCAGGTGAACTGTCCAATCCCGAGCGAGGGGGAGTGTCTATACACGCAGCGCGGCGCCAATCATTACAAAGCTATTCAAAGCTGTAATGTTCCTGGCCGGTGTAGCAGTAGAATCGGCATCCCATGAAAATTGGCATCCCTTGTAGCAACTGAGCATGTGCCGATTTCAGTCCATTGAAATCGAGCGCAGAGCTGCTGCACGATAACACAGCTGAGTCAGATTAACTCTGCTCGCGCCGAGAGCTACTGCCGAAGAACACTGCATCTGGAGAGAGATACTGCCGAGGAACACTGCATCAGGATGAACCGCGGGGGACACAGGCTTGTATAGGCTACCTACGGGGGGGGGGGGGGGGTTTCAGTCTATATGTCACGGGGGTCAGTCGGGGGGGGTCAGTCTGTATGTCATGGGGGGGGGGGGTCAGACCGGCCGTAGTACTGTACACAGTCGGCGGTAGCAGGTAAGCGGGCCATGGCTGCATATGGGGGAGACACATGGCTGGATGTGGGGGGAGACACATGGCTGGATGTGGGGGAGACACATGGCTGGATGTGGGGGAGACACATGGCTGGATGGGGGGGGAGACACATGGCTGGATGGGGGGGGAGACACATGGCTGGATGGGGGGGAGACACATGGCTGGATGGGGGGGAGACACATGGCTGGATGGGGGGGAGACACATGGCTGGATGGGGGGGGAGACACATGGCTGGATGGGGGGGGGGAGACACATGGGTGGGGGGGGGGGGAGACACATGGCTGGATGGGGGGGGGGAGACACATGGCTGGATGGGGGGGGGGAGACACATGGCTGGATGGGGGGGGGGGGACACATGGCTGGATGGGGGGGGGGGGAGACACATGGCTGGATGGGGGGGGGAGACACATGGCTGGATGGGGGGGGGGAGACACATGGCTGGATGGGGGGGGGGAGACACATGGCTGGATGGGGGGGGGGGAGACACATGGCTGGATGGGGGGGGGGAGACACATGGCTGGATGGGGGGGGGAGACACATGGCTGGATGGGGGGGGGGGAGACACATGGCTGGATGGGGGGGGGGGAGACACATGGCTGGATGGGGGGGGGGGGGAGACACCTGGATGGGGGGGGAGACACATGGCTGGATGGGGGGGGGGAGACACATGGCTGGATGGGGGGGGGGAGACGGCTGGATTGGGGGAGACATGGCTGGATAATGGGGGGAGACATGGCTGGATAATGGGGGGGGGGACATGGCTGGATATGGGGGGGGACATGGCTGCATTTGTGGGGGGACATGGCTGCATTTGGGGACACATTAAAAAAAAGTATCGGTATTCGGTATCGGCGACTACTTGAAAAAAATTATCGGTACTTGTACTCGGTCCTAAAAAAGTGGTATCGGGACAACCCTAGTTATCAAGGTTGAAAAACTGATTAGTATTCAATCTCCTGCTACATGCGCCACTCTTCTACAGCCTCTGACTCGGAGAGCAGGCTCCCATTGGTCTCTAGCTGCACTTAGAACATCAAACAGCTTTCAAAGGGAGTCTCTCACCATATAAAAACCTCCAATCCTATTTCTGTAGGTTCTCCAAAGTACAGACAGTTCCTCCCGGTCCTTTTTTTTTTTTTTTTTTTCTCTTTTGCAAGTTAAACAGATGTCTATCTGCTTTAGTTACTCTCAGTTCTTTCTGTCCTAGTGGAAAGCAAAATAAGACTTCTTACCAAATGTGTTTCAATGATCACACAAAAGGGGGGGGGGAAATCAACCCCCTCCCCCGGACCAAAATACTGATACATTTTTAAATGATAATATTGGTTATGAGGTGCAAAAGTCACCCAGTCCTAGACTTTTCATCCCCTCAGTAAAGTTATCTGCAGTGTTACTGCCCTCTGCATGTGCAATGGGGTTTCATTTACCATATGTACTGCTGTAAGTGGCTATTTGTTCAGGTGAGTTGTTGGGCATGTGGTAAAAATAGCCTTTTAGGGTTATATTTATAAAGCAGTGAACTCTACACCTGCCCTTCGAGTGTATCTTCCTGTACATATTTTTTTATATTTGTGATTGATTCACCTGCAGTGAATGTCATTCACAGCTTTATAAATATGCTTTTGAATATAAATTAAAAAATCAGCAGGAAAATGTTTAACTTTGAGGTAATAGGTTAAATAAGAAGAACTTTAATTACAATCAAGTAATTGGTAGGGTTGTTTTACCAGATGCCATCTGCAAATCTTGGGTCCCTCTTTTCTTCAAATAAATGGAACAGAATAAGTACAATGTACCGTTGCATTGTATTTCTGAATTTAGCATTAAAACGGTGGTTCAAGCACTGCTTAGAAAATATATTTTTCACTGTAGAGTTAGAAAGCAATTCAGGATGACCCTGGGAATCTGCCAATAAGAGCTGTCGGAGGGGAGGGGGAAGAGGGCAACAAGTATACAACCTATGCCCAGCATATATATATAATATATATATATATATTTTTTTTTCCTAGGATGTATGTTGTATACCTTCATGCATTAAAGCATGTACTGTAAATGCAACATTCCTAAAGTAGTTGTATAGGTTTCATTTTTTAAGTGGTTGTAAACCTTTTACAGACCACTTTTTCCCTACAGGAAATGAGGCTTGCCTGTAGATACTGGAAATATCTCCCAAACTTGCATATTTGCTATGTATGCTTGCGCCTATGTCATCGGTGCATGCGCACTTTATAAAGGGCATGATAGCACAGTTTCTATAGGGCCTGTGCCGTGACTGTTGGCTCCTGTGCATGCCTGGGAGTGACATGATCAGTCAGAGCTGGAATCCGCCGTCACGGAGTGAAGGGGGGTGAAGATGGCTGCTTCCACCAGCGGGGACATCGCAGGCTTCGTTTGCAGGCAAGTGGCACATAATGGGCTAGTATGTGATGCATACTAGCCCATTATGCTTTTACTTTGCAGGAAGATAGAGGAAGTAAAACCCATTGGGTTTTACTTCCTCAATGCATTCCTTGCGTTAAGTTAACCATATGAACATTGGAAATAGGGCATAAAGTAAATGCAGTTTTAGTGCAGTTATTGTATTGGCCACACACAAAAATGCCTTTTGTAATACAAATAAACATGTTCTACTCACCTGCTCTGTGCAATGGTATTGCAGAGCAGCCCCAAACCACCTCCTTTTCCATGTGCCCCCATAGCAAGCTGTTTGCTGTGGGGACATGAGCATGCAAGCTCCCGAGCTGTTTGCATGGAGTCAGGCTCCATAGAAACCCACTGTGGCTTGGCCCCGCCCCGATTCCTCTTCACAGCATTTGACAGCCCGAGTTCCTGTGTGAAGAGTAAGGCTGCATTCACACTTGGGTGTACAAAATCGCGGCGTTTTGTCCCGCGAATTGCGGCGACAGATTGCGGCGTTTTGTACCGCGATTTGCGGCGACAAAACGCTGCGATTGTGAATGCAGCCTCACCCCCTCTATGGAGATGGTTCACATCTCCTATGCCGAAAGCCACCTGAAAAAAAGGTCCGGGACTTTTTTTTTCAGGCGTACGGCGTGGAGATGTGAACCATCTCCATAGAGGGCAATGTGTTTTCATCCCTCCAGCGTCTCGGGGCTGCTGCGGCGTCACACTACAGGCGACAAAACACCTAGGTGTGAATGGGGGCTAAGAGGAGAGCATTAAGGTAAGTTTTGCCTTTAGAACCACTTTAAGATCTTGGCTGTTGAGGATTAGGGAGAGGTTAGTACAGCACTTGGAGTTTAAAACCGAAAAGTGTACACCGAAAACCGAAAAGTAAAATGTGTGTACAATTACCAATGTGGAGCAGCAAATATTTTCCTCAGCACGTGTATACTGTGCAAGTTCTCATAAAGCTTAATAACTAAACCTGTGTTTGTCATTACAGGCAATTACAAAAGACATGTTTGAAGAAGCTCTGCATGCATTGGCAGATGAGGATTACCTGACTGTGACTGGGAAGACTGTCCGTTTGTTGTAAAACATGCTTTTATTTTTAGCAGTAATGTTTACTGCTACGCGTGTGTGGTCTGAGAATCCATGCATAGTGGAAGCTCCCAGGAGTAATTCTTGTAATTATGGATATTGTTTCAAATGATGTATAGCTCCTCCATATGCTTTTATGAATTTACTAATTCATAGAATAAAACCATGTATGCTTTGCCATAATTTGTTTTTATGCAACCACATTTAGACTTGCAGGCAAAGCGCTGGTTTGTGTAAAGATTTTTGCTTTAGAGGTAATGTAAAGTGCTACATTTTTGTAGATTGTTTTCAGAAATTTTGTAATGCCTTTTCTTTACCTGTTACATTATTAATAATAAAAATAAATGTGCCATTGTGATGATTTTGTTTTGTTTGAAATGGGGGGGGGGGGTTCCCCTCTCTCCCTTGTGTCCCACGCTAGTAAGCCTAGCTTCTTGATGACCAGGGCTCATCTCCGGCCCCAAGCGCTTGCCAAGACTTGCTGGTAAAAGGGATAGGTAGGCTTATGTCTTGTTTAGATATACAGCCACAATTCTAAAACAGTTGGGGTGCTGTGTAAAGTCTTCATATAAACAGAATGCAATGATTTGCAGATCTCAAACCCATATTTACCCTTTCGTCTTCCAGGACAGCCCTGAGATATAGCTCCTCCCTCCGGGACAGGAAACACATTCACCCCCAATTAGAAAAGGCGGTCCTCCAGGCCTCATTTTTTTGTGTTTCCTGCCGGATGGGAAGGAGCACATTGGGAACGTGTGTAATTTTTTTTCCCAGAGTGAACCTACCTTTGCTTTTTCTCCTTCAGCACTCCTCTGGCCCTAGGGGTAGAGAGCGTGGCTGAAGTCACCTCCGCCGAGAGCTCGGCGAGAGTCGGACCCCGTTGACGGCGGGATTCCGTCCTCTGGGCTGCAGATTCTGGATGGCCGTGGAAAGGGGGCGAGAGACTCCATCAAATCCGCGTGCGAACGCTTCTGGGATCTGCGCTGGAGGGGGCGGAGACCTTGCGTTCCAAAGAGGGGAAGTGACGAGATTCCCCGGCCGAAGCGCGTCATCAGGGGGCGCCCGGAAACATCGTTCCTGTTTTCAAAAAGGGCGCGGAGGCGGCTTGAAGGAACCCGGCGCCAAGTGTATGTTCAGAGTGCTGAACAGAAAACACCAGGAACCATGGAAATAGCAGTGGATCTTCCAGATCCAGGTTCTACAGGCACCGGTGCCTCTCAGGTAAGGCCTGGTGACAGCACATGGCTTACTCTGTTGGGCGGGGGTCTTGTTAGCCCCAAATACCCCCCTAGGTGGTGAGCCTGTTTGGTGGTGGGTTTAGGCACTTTTTTAGGAACCGTTCACAGGGGTGAATAGCGGTTTGGCTGGTAGTAATGAGGCTATTCTGTTTTTTCAACAGGTTAAGGCCCATGATAAAACTCACAATCAGCCTCCTAGAAAGAAATGTGCAGTGTGTGGGACAAAGCTAAGTTCTAACTGGGATAAGCCTTTATGTCCTGATTGTGTCAACAGCTTGGTTAAAGATAATTCAGTAACCACTTGTCACCAAATTTTGTCATCTGTAAAGGATGAGATTGCATCCACGTTTCACTCATTCAAAGGACTGATGGATAGGATACAGGGTCCGGCCCTGTCCCTACCTAGGGCCGCTAGTGTTCCTTCCTTACCTCAAGTTCAGGAGGAGGAAGATTGTAGGGAGAGGACTCCCAGGTCAGTTGCTTCCTCTAAGGCAGGTTCAGCATCTGAATCAGAGGGAGAAGAGGATTCCTCCAGGGCGTCCAGATACAAATTATCGTTAGACGATGTTGCGGATCTGCTAAATGCTATTTATGATACTTTAGAGATCCAAGAAGAACAGGTTCAGCTCTCAAAGTATGACCTTTATGTATCAAGGGAATGCAAACAGAACCAGAGTTTTTCCGGTTCATAAGTCTTTAATTGATACGATTCTGCGTGAATGGGAACAACCTGAGAGAAGACCTTTCTTTTCAGGAAGCCTAAAACGAAGGTTCCCGTTTGAAGCGGATGTGTCTCATCCCTGGAACAAGGTTCCTAAGTTGGATGCCCCTTTATTTTTTTTTTATAATTCTTTATTTTTATGTCTTTTCTCTCTTCACATACAAGAAAAATAACATGTACAGCTCTTTCAATATCTTCAGTATTGTAACCTTCGTTTATATCATCACCTAAACATCTCACAATCTCTGTTACTACCTCCTGTTCCATTTCTGATCTCCCCTATACTGGCCAAGGTGCTATCTCCTTCACGGCCCCGAGGCCTTCATCTACCCCCTTCGGAGCAGCACCTTGGTCTCTAGGGAGTGTTGGTCACTCATCCTACATCCCCCCTCCCTACCCCCAAAAAAAAAAAAAGAGAAAAAAAAAAAATCCACACCGCGTCATCCCTTGTCTCTCCCCCTCACCCCCCCTAAGGGTTACGTTCCCTATATTCTATATATGGAGTCCAGGTCCTCCAATAATTCTCCTCTCGTTCCTGCATTCCCATTGTAAGGTTTTCCATCATCTGTATCTCGTTTATTCTGCTAAGCCATTGTAATTTTGTTGGGGGGGCAGTATTCTTCCATAAGATTGGAATGCACGCCTTTGCAGCTGTTATCAAATGACGTAGTAGGGATTGCTTGTAGTTTTCCAGTGATATGGGAATGTCAAATAACAAGAAAGCCGCTGGTCTGTTTCCGAGATTCACCCCGGTAATTTCCTGGGTTGTCTCCGAGACCATCTTCCAGAATTCTCTTATCACCTGACATTCCCAGAAAATATGTAACATGGTGCCCTCTTCTTTCTGACATCTCCAGCAAACTTTAGACGTATTAGGGAAAAACCGGTTCAGTATTGTTGGTGTCCTATACCATCTTGTCAGTACTTTATATCCCCCCTCCTGATACCTGGATGCGATTGAGGCTTTGTGAGTGAATGAGAAGATCTTATCTTTCTGTGTCTCTGAGAACTTAATTCCCAGCTCCCTTTCCCACGCCTGTATAAAAACAAGCTCTTGTGGCGCATTTGATTCGATCAATAGATTATACATATATGATAACGTGTGTCTCAGTGGTTCTTTTTTTAAGCAAATTTCTTCAAATTTGGACGGGATCCCTATGTCTACCTCCTAGATTTTCAGGGAGCCTAGAAATGTTCTCAACTGGTTTCTTCTCCATATATCTATATCTTCTCCATATGCCTGTTCTAATTCCTCGTTCTGCATCACATGATTTTCTCTCATGAAGTGTATCAGCCTACTGACTCCTCTCCGTCTTAATCTGCTAAAACGTCGGTCTGTTAGACCTGGCTCAAAGCTCGGATTTCCCAAAATAGGTGTCATAGGGCCGATACGCTTCACCAGCTTCGTTTTCTTACAAACCCTTCTAATTACTTTAAGTGTGGCCTTTATCATTGGGTGTTTCTTTATACTCTGAGATATCTTCTTCTCCCCTAACCACGCCAACCCTTCTATGGGGATATTGCTTACTTCTCGTTCCAAGTTGACCCATGGTTTATCTGCCTGATGTGTGCACCAGTCCACTACCCGTGCTAAATGGGAGGCCTCATAGTACCCCATAGGAGTCCGACTCCTCCTTTTTCTTTCGGTAGAGTCAATATATTTCTCCGGACTCTGGCCGATTTACCAGCCCATATGAACTTCATAAGCCTAGATCTCAGATCTCTCAGAAATGCCATCGATAGTGTTATGGGAAGAGTCTGAAATCGGTATAATAATCTTGGTATCACATTCATTTTTACTATGTTGATTCGGCCAAACCATGAAAATATTTCTTTATCCCATTTTTGTAAGTCTAATTTTATTTGTTTTGTCAGGGTTAAGAAGTTTAATTCAAAGATCCTGCCCAGTTTCTTTGGTATCTTAGTCCCTAAGTATCCTACATGGGAATCTGTCCATCTAAAAGAAAAGTTGCCGGCTAATTGCTGCTGCAGCCCACTGTCCACCTCAACTCCCATTGCCTCCGATTTGTTGTAGTTTACTTTAAAATTAGAGATTTTTCCATATCTTTTTATTTCTGCTAATAAACATGGAAGCTATGTTACTGGGGACGTTAACGTAAACAGTAGGTCATCAGCATAGGCTGCCACCTTATAATCATCTTCCCTCACCCGGATACCCCGTCTGTCGCTGTTTGCTCTTATAGTTCTTAGAAAAGGTTCCAAAGTGAGGATAAATATGATTGGGGATAAAGGGCATCCCTGCCGAGTTCCATTATGGATAGGGAAAGGGTCTGATTTTTTCTCATTTATCTTCACTCTTGCCGATGGGCAGGAGTATAAGCTTGTAATCCAGTTCTGTAGGCCCTTCCCCAAGCCAATATGTTGTAAAATAGCTTTTAGGTACCCCCCATTCTACCCTATCGAATGCTTTTTCCGCATCAGCGGAAATCAGGACTACTGGTTGGTGACGTTGTTGGGCTAGGTGTATTGTACTTATTATCCTTTGAGTATTCTCTCTGCCTTCTCTACCTGGGGTAAATCCCACCTGGTCTGGGTGTATCAGTGCCGGGATGCACGTCAACAGTCTATCGGCCAGTATCTTCGCCAAAATCTTTAGGTCTACATCTAGCAAAGATATCGGCCGATAGCTTGAACACTGGGCAGGGTCCTTCCCTTCCTTAGGGATCACTACTATCTCGGCCATTAAGGTTTCTGCCGGCATCCCGTGTCCGTCGCGGATCGAATTGAAGGCCGCGACGAACCTAGGCGCCAGTTTTTCCGCAAAAATTTTATAGTAACGCAATGTGTATCCATCGGGACCCGGCGCCTTTCCCGATTTTAATGCTCCCAGAAATTCTTCTACAGTGATCGGGCCATCTATCTTCTCTGCGTTTTCTATGGATATCTTTGGCATTTCTGAGGACACTAGATATTCCTTAATCCTTTCTTCTCTTTCTGAGGTACTTGCTCTTGCTTGCTGCTTATCCAAATTATATAAATTTGAATAGTAGTCTCTAAATGCTTCTGCTATTTTTTGCGTGGATCTAACCACCACATCTCCCTGCGTTTTTAATTTTTTCGATCTGATTCCGGGCTCTCGTCTCTCTGAGTGCATTCGCCAACAATCTGCTGGGTTTATTCCCAAACTCATAGTAGGTTCTTTTACACCGGCTCAGTTTGGCTTTTGCTTGCTCCGTTAGCATAAGATTCAATTTTTCCCGCAGACCCGCCAACTTCTCCTCAGTCTGGCGCGTCTGCGATTTCTTATGCGCTGTTTCCAGCAATTGAATTTCTCCCAACAGATTGTCGAGTTTAGCACTCAGAGTACGTTTTCTATGTGCTCCCAGTGATATAAGCACCCCTCTCAGATAACATTTGTGTGCCTCCCAGATGTTCATTGGCAACGTTTCGTCCGTGTCGTTAATGGAAAAAAAGATATCTAGGTCCTGGGCTATCTGCTTCTCATAATCCGGGTCTTTTAAAAGCGTCTCGTTTATTCTCCAATTCCATTCTCGTGGCCCCCTCTCCCCCCATTCTATACTACAATTCGTAGGTGCATGATCGGATATTGTAAACGATCCTATTACTGCATCTCGGAGTCGTGAAAGAATGCTTTGATCTAAGAAGACGTAGTCTATTCTTGTGTATGTCTTATGTTTCGCAGAAAAAAAACTATAATCCTTTTCATGTACATGCATCATCCTCCAGCTGTCTATTAACTGTGTTTCTTGCAATAGGCACCTTGCTTTACGTAACTTTGTATTAGAAATGTGAGATGCTTCCTTTGACACGTCTAATAATGGCTCTAGTGCTATATTCAAATCTCCCCCCATGATTAATATCCCCTCTTTATTTTGTTGCACCACTTCTAGGTATCTTTCCAATGCAGCTGTGGGGTCATCATTGGGTAAATAGAGGTTCACCAGGGTGATCTTTTGGTCCCCTAGCTCCCCTTTTACTATTAGCAACCGTCCTGCATCGTCCGTAATTACATTAGATTCTTTCCATAACATTTGTTTTGAGAACATAATTGCCACCCCATTCGCCTTAGATGTTTGTGAGGCACCATGGTACACAATCGGAAATCTTTGATTGCCCAGTCTTGGAATCTTATCTCTTCTAAAATGCGTCTCTTGCAGAAAAATTACCTGAGCTTTAATTCTGCCAAGTTCTGCCATTAGTTTAGTACGTTTTTCTGGACTATTTAAGCCCTTCACATTATATGATGTAAAATTAATTATGTCCATTTTATCTCCTTTCAAATCTAATGTGGAGAGTTCCCCTTGTCCTTACAAGGAGTTTCAGTAACGTCACGGAGGGGTGGCCATATAGGGGGATGAGGGAGAGAGAGAGAGTTAATAGCCCAAATCTGGAAGAAAAAAAAAATTCCCCCCGTTCCTCGGGAACTGGTCACTCGTCCGAGTACCCGAGTAATTCCCTTTCCTTTCCTCTCCCTCACAGCCCCATCCAGTGAGCTCCCTGCACTCTGGAGGCAGACCACTGTCGGAAATGGGAGGGCGGGAAGGAAAGAGAGAAAAAAAAAAAAAAAAAACGCCTCCGGTTTACCTCCACCTGCAGGAGAGGCGTTTAGGTGGGGAGAGTGTATGTGCAGAATAGAGCGAGGGGGGCGTATCGGGAGCACCCCTGCGTTTGCCCGCATGCACCCCTTCATCATTTCACATTAACTTTTATATTAATCCTATAACCATTGGCCCCTCTCACACATCCGTCCCCTTCTGCTTTTTTCCCTTCCTTTTTTTACACTCTTTTACTCTTTTACCCTTTCACTATCGGGGCGGTGTGGGCTTTCATATTTAGAGACCTCCCCGTATTCAGAAGACCCCCTATGGAGGCCTTCAAACATAGCCTCCATAAGGAGACACCCCGAGCCCAAAGAAAAGGAGGAGAAAAAAAAAATATATATTTTCTTCCGCCTCTCGAAGTCTATATCTTAACTCATCTCCTCCTCTGTATCTGCAGAGGGAAATAAAATCTATATATTGAAAGCATCGTAGCTTTTACGACTCATCTTGTTGACATGTTACTTCCTAAGTCTTATACAGACAAACAACAATAAGCTTTCTAATATCAACCTCTATTACAACTCAAAATTCTAATTCATATTTATATCTTTAACCTTGTTAAGAGGTGTAAATTCGGAAACTCGAAGTATGCAATACATAAAGAAAACATGCCAACCCGGCCACAGCAAGAGAAAAAATAAATAAATAAATATATATATATATATATATATATAAAAATATTAGCTATAATCTGAGAACCTAACACTTATGCCTTTGTTCCTTCCCCTATCCAAGGCCCCTTTAACCCTTTACCCCTATACCCTGACTCACCCTTCTATACTCTTTCTTCCTCCGTGATCCCTCAATTACAATCGTATATTAGTGATAGTGTTGTGTACAATCTATATTTATGCTTTTTCTACTCACTCAGCAATTCTATAGTGAAAATAAAAATAAAGGAGGGGCAAATGCCCCATATCATGGTGTTCGTGTTATATATATATATATATTTTTTTTGTGCCTTATCTGTGTACGCCATTTGTTTATGGCCCTTTAATACCCCCCACCCCCTTCCCCCCCTCCCCTCCCTGACCCTTACCCTTCCACCCCATGAAAGAAAAAAAAAAAAAGGACGGGAAAGAAGGGTAACACCCTTCCCCCAGCCTACAAAAAAAAAACACAGCAGCAACCCCCCTAAAAATAAAAAAAAAACACCACATTGTCCCCTCCCCCTCCCAATTATTGGGCCTCGGATATGACATTTATCCTCTGCCTATTCATAGTGTCCTCTACATAATCATTTTGGCGCCAATGCGCCCAATTCTCACAAATCCAGCTTCTAGCATATAGATTTTGGCTCCCCTAAAAAAAAAAAATTCCCCCCACTGCAAAAAAAAAAAAAGAGCAGGGGGGGAGGGTGGTCGAAGGGAGGAGATGGGCAGCCCTATCTCTCCTACCCTACTTGTTTTACACCATAATCCATGTCTTTTGCATATGTATGTGTTTAGTATGTGGTACCTCCATGTATTACTTATTGGTTATTCCTATTTTTTTCCCTACCTCTTTACCACTTAATCATTGTGTTCTTTCCGTGCCTTTATCATCCCCTTCCCATTATGTTTCCAACTACCTCTTCAAATACCCTCACAGGTAAGCCAGCAGATTCTGAAACTCCCTCTGCCCTCCTCCTTATCTCCACCCATCCCCCCCCCCTCTCAAAAAAAAAAAAAATTCTGGTTCAGTCCCAGGCAGCAGCAGAGGCCAAAAAAAAAATTAAATAAATAAAGTCTCCATATACTGTCCTTCTGTACTACTTCTCTTCTTTTCCATACAAATTCTCCTCCTGTCTTCCTCTGGATCCACTGTCAGTCCATACTTCCCTTTATCTCCTTATAGCTAATATCTATCTATTTGTACGGGCGATTCTAACCAGTTTGGGACTTCAATAGGGTCTGCTCCCAGAAACTGAAAAAGTTCCGTTAGTTGTGCGGGAGACGTTAAATTAAAGTTCTGCCCTTCTTTTTACAATCGATGCCAGAGGATAGCCCCACCGATATGTAGCCTCTTTACAACGTACGTACTCCAGAAGGGGTTTTAGCAACGGTTGTCTCCATTTTGTGAGTCTAAAAAGATCTGGGTAAATCTGTATGTCTACCCCCTCCCATTTTATTACTCCTACTTTCCAGGCCGCTCGCATTATATCTTCCTTGATCCTGTAGAAGTGAACTCTGCAAACAACATCCCTGGGGCCCAATTGGGCCGGGTGACGGAAGGTAGGGACTTTGTGGACCCGGTCCAATTCAATTGATGTATCAGCGGGATTATTCAGAATTTGATTAAGTATGGTCATAACTGCCTCACTCAGAGCGGGTCCTTCCAAATTTTCTGGTACCCCCTTTATTCGGATATTGTTCCTCCTACTTCTGTCCTCCGCTTCCTCAGTGTGTGGTTGTATCATAGCCATCTGTTGACGCTGTCTCTTGAGCTCTTCCTCCATATACACCACTCTGTGTTCTAATCTGCTATTTTGTTCTTCTAAATTATTAATTTTACATTCACCCTTCGCTACCCCCGCACGCACTTCTTCTATTTCCTCTCTTAGTGCTCCCATAATGCTCTTAGCCAATGTCTGTATGTCCTCCTTTGTGGGGAGCGCCTGTATAAGTGCACTAAGCTGCTTCATATCAGGTATGGTCTCTTGACCCTGTATCACCTGGGTCTGTGTGACCTTGTTATTATTAACCAGGCATACCTTTTTCTCCCCCTCCTTATTAGCAGCCGCTTCAGTGGGGAGATCCAGCAATCCTGAATCTCTCCCCCTTGACATACCTCCGAGCTGTGTAGGAGTCACTGCTGCTGCTATAGATGATACCTCTGGTAGCGAATCCCTCCTCCCAGCCATAGCGTGCACAGCAGCTGCTGTCTCCGGGCCGTCTCTCACGCTGGCGTTGACCCCAGCGTCTGCTTCAGTCTGCAGTACAGCGTCCGTCTTTGCCCTGAGGTAGCGGGTGATGTAAGAGTGGGTTAATGTACTTGGTACACTGGAACTCCTTCCTGGTCTTCTTCCACGGCGCGACATACGCCGCTCTTGCTGGGGTGTCTTGATCCGCTTTGTCCGGTCAGCTGTCGGGTGCATACGGTGCTCTCGCTAAGGGCTCCTCACTCCTCCATGCCTAAACCACTCCCCCCGGAAACGGAAACCTGTGGATGCCCCTTTAGACAAGGTATCCAGAAAGACCGATCTGGCCTTTGACGATCTGGGTTCCCTTAGGGATCCAATGGACAAGAGGGGGGACCTGCTGTTAAAACGAGCTTGGGACGCCTCTTCTATAGGTTTAAAGCCAGCTCTCGCAGCTACTTGTGTAGCTAAAAACTTGGAGTGTTCAGACAGGAGCTTCTGAAATCCTTTCCACTTTTATTCAAAGCAGTAGGATTCCTTGCGGACGCCTCAGAGGAGTCGGTAAAGTTGGCTGCCAGGTCAGCAGCTCTTGTTAATGCAGCCAGAAGATCTGTATGGCTTAAGACTTGGACTGGTGATGCCGCCTCAAAATTGAAGTTGTGTGGGTTGCCGTTTTCAGGAGACCACCTGTTCGGATCCGGCCTCCAGGAGGCGTTGGAGCGAACTCTAGACAAGAAAAAGGCTTTTCCTAAGAAAAAGACAGAAGGAAAGGTTTTTTTTCGTGGCTTCAAGGGAGGTTGGCATCAGAACCAAAAGAAAGAGGGCCAACCCAAGAAGCACTGGGCAGGTCACAAGGGTCGTGGTAGAGGAGGAATCCTATTCAATCCTCCTCAATCCACCCCAAAGCCGCAGTGACTCTGGTGTCCCAGTGGGAGGAAGGTTGGGGCAGTTCCTCCCACAATGGACCAAGGCAACGTCAAGCCCGTTCATATTAGATGTTATAAACGGATACAAGCTGGAGTTGACGTCACCGCCTCACTTGAACTTTATGGTTACTCAGCCACCCAGAGACAAAGCGAAAGCAGAGGCTCTGTTGCTGTCTCTGGGAGAGTTGGTGGATCAAAGAGTCCTAATTCAGGTACCCCAGGAGGAGCAGGGACAGGGAGTTTATTCCCATGTCTTTATCGTCAGAAAACCATCAGGGAAGTTCAGGATGATCATGAATCTCCGGCCCCTGAACAAATTTGTAAAATACAAAAGGTTCATGATGGAGTCGCTTTTTACGGTAACAAGATGTCTGTTCCCAGGGTGTTACATGGCGACCCTGGATCTGAGGGATGCTGATCTGCACATTCTTATACATCTAGAATTCAAAAAATTCCTCAGTGGCAGTAAGGGTGAATTCAAGGATTCAACACTTTCAATTCTGAGCCCTTCCCTTTGGGCTATCCTCGTCTCCGAGAATCTTTACGAAGGTTCTGGCAGAGGCTCTTGCCCCACTGAGAGACAAAGCGATCACAGTAATCCCTTATCTGGATGATCTCCTTTTTGTAGCAGGATCGGCTCTTCAGCTAGAAAGGGATTTACAGATAGCACAGGATTTTCTCTCACTCGGATGGATCATCATACGGGACAAGTCACAGTTGGTTCCATCCCAGGAGGTCATGTACCTAGGGCACAGAATCTCTTCGGTAGAGAGAAAAATGTATCTCCCCGAAGAGAAGATTGTCAGGGTGGATCAGGCTGTAGCCCAGTTACAGTCCAATCTGGTGACTTCGGTCAGAGAAGTGATGAGGGTGCTGGGGTTCATGACATCTTGTTTCCCAGCAGTTCCTTGGGCAAGATATCATCAACGTCCATTACAGGAACTTATGCTTCGCCTCTGGAGTGGCCAGAGTCAGGATTTAGAATCTCAGATCCCAATCTCAGCCAGAGTAAAAAGGACATTGTGGTGGTGGCGAGTTCATCACAATCTGGACAAAGGTCTAGACTGGACCTTCCCTGTGGAAGCAGTAGTGACCACAGACGCCAGTGCCTGGGAGTGGGGAGCCCACCTAGAGGAGGCAGTGGCCCAGGGAGCATGGTCTCCAGTGGAGGCAAGTCGCTCCTCCAACCAAAGAGAGCTTTTGGCGATTTCTAAGAACGATCGAGTCGTTTCAGGGAAGGTTAGCAGGACGGCACCTGCAAGTTCGCACAGACAACGCAGCTGCTGTCGCGTACTTGAACAAGCAGGGAGGGACAAGAAGCCCTGCTCTTCAGGAGATATCCATCAAGATTCTCTCCTGGGCGGAGAACAACCTATCTTCACTAACAGCGGTCCACCTAAAGGGCACTCAAAATTCTCTGGCAGATTACCTAAGTCGCCAGCCAGTGAGACAGGACGAGTGGTCCCTAAACGAGGAGGTATTCTCTCAGATGGCACAGAAATGGGGTCTTCCGGAAGTAGATCTTTTTGCCTCCGAAAAGAACAGGAAAGTAACCCAATTCTTTTCAATACATCCAAGAGACCAGGCCTCGAATATAGATGCCTTTTCCGGTCCTTGGAATTTCAACATCTGCTACGCCTTCCCTCCAGTGAGGATGATTGCAGCAGTACTCCAAAAGTTTTGGTCGGAAGAGACAGACTTAATTTTGATCACACCCTTTTGGCCAAAGAGACCCTGGTTCGCAATTTTGAAGAAACTGAGCGTTCTCCCTCCATTTCCTCTTCCAAGCCGGAAGGATCTGATTTCACAGGGTCCAATTCTGCACCCGCAGGTAGACAGACTAAACCTAACTGCGTGGTATCTGAGGAACAGTTGTTGAGGGCACAGGGTTTCTCAGGTAGGGTAATAAAGACCTTGTTACAATGCAGGAAGCCAGTTACGAGAGCAATCTATGCAAAATTCTGGAAGAAATTTTGTTCATGGTTGAGAGAACAAGGATTAGATCAACCAGGGATTCCAGCTATCTTGGATTTCTTACAGGCTGGGGTAGATCTGGGTCTCTCCCCAAGTACTTTAAAAGTGCAGGTTGCAGCTCTTAGTGTCTTCTTGCAGTGTTCCCTACAGCAGAATCCATTTGTTAAAAGTTTTTTCAAGGCCTTGTCAAGATCTAGGCCAGTGAGGGTGGCGACCTGTCCCTCTTGGGATCTTTCTTTGGTGCTCAGGGCACTTTCAGGCAGACCTTTTGAACCTCTGGAGGAATCCATCTTGAAATGGGTTACACTTAAGAAAGTGCTTGTGGTGGCAGTCACTTCAGCCAGACGGGTGAGTGAGCTACAGGCTCTTTTCATTAAAGAGCCTTTTTTGTTGATTTTTGAGGATAGAATTGTTTTGAAAACAGATCCCAGTTTTCTCCCAAAAGTTGTATCCAAATTTCACAGGACTCAGGACATTGTCCTACCTTCTTTTTGTTCCGCCTCTAGCTCAGAGGTAGCATCACAAAACTTGTTGGATGTTAGGAGATGCCTTTTAATTTTACTTAGAAGCTTCCAAGGAATTTAGGAAGTCTAATTCCCTTTTTGTAAATTTTTAGAGAAGTAAGAAGGGGCAGAAAGCATCTAAATCTTCCATTGCCAGATGGATCAGGATGGCAATTGGAAAGGCTTGAGTTAGAGGGCATACAAGTCCCGTTTGTTAAAGCACACTCGACTAGAGTGGTTTCGAGTTCTTGGGCTGAGAGGGCCAGTGCATCACCAGAAGAGATTTGTAAGGCCGCAACGTGGTCAAGTTATACTACTTTCGCCAAACACTATCGCCTGGATTTGATGTCTGAGAAGGATCAGGCATTTGGTAGAAGGGTCCTCCAAGCAGTAACCCCACCCTGATAAGTTTCTTGTCAATCATCTCAGGGCTGACCTGGAAGATGAAAGGGTAAAACCAGAGTTAGGCTTACCGGTAACTCTCTTTCCAGGAGTCTTCCAGGACAGCCTGGCTTCCCACCCAGTGTTTTATATTAACTGGAAGTGGATGTATGTACTGACGGTTTGTTAGTAGATTATGTCTTTCAGAGCCTTCAGGAATTCTTGGATGAACTGAGGAGGAGGCCTGGAGGACCACCTTTTCTAATTGGGGGTGAATGTGTTTCCTGTCCCGGAGGGAGGAGCTATATCCCAGGGCTGTCCTGGAAGACTCCTGGAAAGAGAGTTACCGGTAAGCCTAACTCCGGTTTTCCTGAGGCGTCTTTCAGGACAGCACCTTGAGATATCATGATTCCTCCCACTCCCAACAGGAAACATCTTCTTTTAAAAGAAGGCTCCTCCTTGCACTCGTCAGTTTTTGTGTTTCCTCCTCCGGAGGGAACATCTTCTTGGGAAGGGTCTGATACCTCAGGAGCTTCCTGAAAGACGAACTCTTTCTCCTACCTTTTTTTGGCGTTTGCCTTAGACTGTCCGCTCTCCCGTACCACCCGCGCAGCGGTGATGGCAGTCGCGCTCCCCTCTCTCCTGGTGCTCAGTGGAGCCAGCCTTCGGCGACCGAGAGGTGCCTCGTGTAAAGCGGGGCGCCGCCATCTTGGCGTAGCCTGGTCGCCGTGCCATTTTCGGTGCGCCAGGAGGGGTAGGGCGGACGCTGGGCCTACTTCCGCTTCCTGGTCCGGTGCAGCGGCACTATGGGAGTCCGGGAAGCGCCGTGGATGCCACAGAGTTCGCTGACATTCTGCGATGGAGACTGCAGAGGCATCAGCGGTGGCCACAGGCACCGGCACCAGCAGGACCTCGGCGGGAAGCAGTAGTGTGTCTGCTTTTTTCCCTAGGGGTGAGGGTTCTCTTTCTGTGGGTTCTCTCTCGGTCTCTTTATTTTTTTTCCCCCCAGTGGCATGGGGGCCTATCAGGGCACGGGTTGTCACTTTTCCTTCCTGGTGCACCTAGGTGAGGGGGGTCCTGTTTGTTTGAGACCGGGTCTCATTCTGGATTCCCTGTTTTGTTTCTTCTCTCCCTGTTTTCTTCTTTAGGTCAAACCTGAGGAAAAAAAAATACCTCTCTTGTAGGGAAAAAATGGGGGAAAGCTGGAAGAAACCATGGTGTAAGGTGTGTATTGTGGCCTTAGTACAGAAGGAGTCAGCCTCAGTCAGAGAGGAATTGATCGCTTCTGTTAAAAGCGAGCTTTTGGCCACTTTTCAGTCTGTGAAAGACTCGCTAGCTCCTGTCACCATTTCTCAACCCTCCACCTCGCAGTCTTCCCAGGAGACGGGGTGGGCTCCTAGGCCCTCGGACAACGAGGGGTTTAGGGATAGCCAGCCTCAGGCCCTCTCTAGTGAGGACTCAGAAAATGGGGAGGAGATGGAGCCTTCCTCAAAATTTTAATTATCCCTGGAAGAGGTGGATGGCCTCCTCAGGGCCATTTATGCCACTTTAGGTCTCGGTGAAGAAACGAAAGACCTAAGTTTGCACGACCGGATGTACGCCGGTCTCTGTGAGCCCAAGGGGCGTACATTCCCAGTTCATTCGGTTATTTCCGAAGCAATTTTGCGGGAATGGCAGAATCCAGAGAAGAAACCCTTTTTTTCAAAATCCCACAAAAGGCGGTTTCCCTTCGGAGAAGATCCATCTGTCGTGTGGAACAAGGTTCCTAAACTCGACGCAGCTTTTTCCCAGGTGTCAAGATCCACAGATTTATCCTTTTGAGGATATGGGTATCCTGAGGGATCCTATGGATAAGCGCATGGACCTTCTCCTTAAGAAAGCCTGGCAGTCAATTATGGTTAACCTTAAGCCCGCCATGGCTACCATTTGCGTGGCGCGCAACTTAGAGTTCTGGATAGATAAACTTAAAGCTCATATTGAGGCAGACTCCCCAAAACAGGACATTTTGGGTTCTTTCTCTACCATTGCTGCAGCCGTAGCCTATATGTCAGATGCCTCGGCCGAGGCGATCAAAATGTCCGCCAGAAGGGCTTTATGGCTCAAAACCTGGCCTGGCGACACGGCTTCTAAACACAAGCTGTGTGGAATCCCGTTTTCGGGTGATCTTCTCTTCGGTCCTGAACTGGATAGCATCCTGGACAGGACGGCAGACAAGAAGAAGGCCTTCCCGGTCAAAACTAAGAACCCCCCTCCCAAACGATTTTTTCGGGCCTATAAGCAGCAGGACAAGGGGAAAAGACCGCAGGGAAAGAAAAATTGGGCGGCACAGAAGGGTAAAGGAAAAGGAGTCCTTTTCCATCCTCCTGCGCCGGCCAGTAAGCCGCAATGACTCGCCCCAGAGGGTAGGCGGGAGGTTGTAAAATTTCCTTCCGCAGTGGTATCAAACAACCAGTACATACTGACCACTCTAGCTCAGGGGTACGCTATAGAATTCTCAGAAGCCCTGACAAGGAGATTTCTGGTCACTCGGGCCCCAAGGGATCCAGTGAAGTCCGTAGCGTTAAAATCCTCTTTGTTGGAACTTCAACAGCAGGGAGTGTTGGTCCGGGTTCCCCTAGCAGGGCAGAGGGTTCTATTCCCGTCTCTTCCTAGTAAGGAAGCCCACGGGGAAGTTCAGGCTGATCTTGAACTTAAAACCTTTAAACAAGTGTGTCAGGTACAGGAAATTCAAAATGGATTACATTTTCTCAATCAGGAATCTTCTGACGCCAGATTGCTTTATGGCGTCGATAGATCTGAGAGATGCGTACCTACACATACCTATCTCCCCTCAGTCCCAGACGTTTCTCAGACTAGCGGTAGAGATAGGGGGTTTGGTTCAGCATTTCCAGTACAGGGCCCTCCCGTTCGGGCTGTCATCACCTCAGATTTTTACGAAGATGCTGGCCGAGGCCTTAGCCCCGTTGCGTCTACAGGGAATAGCAGTCATCCCTTACCTGGACGACCTCCTCTTCTTTGCTCCCTCAGAGGAGAAGTTGTTGGAGGATCTTTCTCAGGCACGAACCCACTTGGAATCCCTAGGATGGATTTTAAACCTTCAGAAATCCGCCCTAGTTCCTTCTCAGAAAATTCATTTTCTGGGATACCAGGTGGATTCGCGGAGCCAGAGAATTTTTCTCCCCCCATAAAAAGCATCCAAGGTCTTGGACACTGTTCGGTTGCTACAGTCCCATCAGTCTTTGACAGTCAGACAGGTAATGGCAGCCCTAGGAGTTTTGACCTCCACCATGCCGGCGGTCCAATGGGCGAGGTTGCATTTCAGGCCCCTGCAGGCTTTTCTTTTGAGAACCAGTTCACTGGACGCCCATGTAAAAATTCCAGCCCGGGTAGTAAGATCCCTTTTACTGGTGGAAAAACCAGTGAGTGCTTGCAGAAGGCCTGGAATGGTCCTTCCCAGTAGGGCTGAGGCTCACCACGGATGCCAGCGCCTGGGAGTAGGGAGCCCACCTAGAGGAGAAGTTTTCTCAGGGAAGGTGGTCAAAGGAGGAGGCCCTGCGTTCCTCAAATTGGAGGGAGTTGAGGACGGTGGCCCTGGCACTGGTGGAGTTTGCTCCATTTCTCCAGGGCCACCATGTTCAAGTCCTGACGGACAATGCTACAACGGTAGCATACTTAAACAGGCAGGGGGGTACAAGAAGCAGTTAACTCCTGTCCCTTGCCACAGAGATTCTCTCTTGGGTAGAGAGCAATTTGCTCTCCTTGACGGCTCTACACCTAAAGGGGTCCCTGAATACGGTGGCGGACTTTTTAAGCGCACACCAGATTCGGGAGTCAGAGTAGTCCCTGAATGCGGAGATCTTTTCAGAAATCTCCAGCAGGTGGGGTCGCCCAGAGGTGGACTTGTTTGCCTCGAGGGAGAACTCCCAGGTAGGAAGATACTTTTCTCTGAGCCGGGGGGATGGGTCCCTAGGGGTGGACGCTCTGTCGCATCCCTGGGATTTTTGCCTCTGCTTTGCCTTCCCCCCGTTTCAGTTAATTCCCCTAGTTCTGAGGAAGGTTCAGAGAGAAAAAGTTCCGGTCATTCTCATCGCCCCGTTTTGGCCCAGGAGAGCATGGTTCGCAACGCTCCTAGCCTTGTCAACCGAGCCCTGTTGGCACTTGCCCCTCAGGCAGGATCTTCTGCTTCAGGGTCCGATTTTTCATCCAGACGTGGCCCGGCTTTCTTTGTCTGCGTGGCTTCTGAAAGGGAAATCCTGAAAGAAAAGGGGTTTTCCGACCGCTTGCTTTCCACCTTGCTCAATAGCAGGAAGAAAGTGACCCGAGCCATTTACACCAAGGTTTGGAAGGTTTTTTCCTCTTGGTGTAGTTCTTCTGGTCAGGATCCTAGGGAATTGAAGTCTATCCTGGAATTATTACAGGAAGGGGCAGATAAGGGTTTAGCTGCCAGCACCCTTAAGTTTCAGGTATCCGCACTTAGTTTTTTTGGAAAGATCTATAGCCACAGAACCATTGGTGGTGAGATTTTTTGGATCTCTCTTGAGATCTAGACCACCAAGGTTAAAGTGTTTCCCAAAGTAGGAGCTCTCAGTGGTTCTGAGATCTTTGGCAAACAAACATTTTGAACCCTTAGGGGAAGCTTCAATTAGGAACCTTACCTTCAAAACTTTATTTTTAATCGCTATAACCTCAGCATGTAGGATCAGCGAGTTGCAGGCCCTCTCAGTGAAGGAGCCTTATTTACGTTTATTTTCAGATAGGGTAGTGCTTAAAACTGACCCAAAGTTTCTGCCCAAGGCGGCTTCTAACACTAATCGTGTGCAGGACATTGTACTTCCCACTTTTTGTTCTAACCCTTCGGGGGAAAAGGAATTATTTTTTCATATGTTAGATGTCAGACGGGTCTTGTTATGTTATTTAGAAATAACAAGCCTGTTTAGGCATTCGGATTCTTTGTTTGTCCTTTTTGGGGGTAACAAAAAGGGTCAGCAGGCATCTAGGGGAACACTAGCTAGGTGGTTGGAGCTGGCTATCAGGGAGGCTTATCTGCAGGCAGCCTGATTCCGCCATTCGACCAGAGCTCTCGCAACTTCCTGGGCAGAAAGAGCTGGTGCCACGCCGGAGCAAATCTGCAGGGCAGCGACGTGGTCAAGTTTTCACACGTTCATGCGACACTATAGGTTGGACCTCGCCTCGGCCAGTGATCAGGCTTTTGGCAGAAAGGTCCTACAAGCTGTCGTCCCGCCCTAAGGTAGTAAGTCTCTGTTGTCCTCTCAAGGTGCTGTCCTGAAAGACGCCTCGGGAAAATTCAAGTTAGGCTTACCGGTAACTTGTTTTCCAGAAGTCTTTCAGGACAGCAACGACCCGCCCTATTGGTTTGTGATGTAATATGCTGTGACTAACATATATGTTTGTGTGTTCCAGCCGGGGCCGGAGGTTTCTCTATAACAACTGACGAGTGCAAGGAGGAGCCTCCTTTTAAAAGGTTGAAAGAAGGTGTTTCCTGTTGGAGTGGGAGGAATCATGATATCTCAAGGTGCTGTCCTGAAAGACTTCTGGAAAACAAGTTACCGGTAAGCCTAACTTGAATTTTCTCTTTCGTTCATGGACGGACACAGCCTTAATCTTACCAAAGTGTGCGGTCCCTCTGGGTGGGTATAACCCCTCTCTCTGCGTCTCACAAATCAGTTTTTTTTGTTCTGCTTAGCAAAGGAGAAGACATGGCTCCCTATGGGCCCATAGGCCTGGAGATTTATTCCAAATTATTATTATTTTTTTTTTTTTTATTGTTCCTGTGATCTACGATCAACTGCCGACTGGGTGACAGGCAGGATCCTTGTTGTCCCCCCAGTTTTGGCCATCGAGCATGTGCCGACCATAGCTATGCGCTGGGTCGTCCATGAGTACGTTTGTACAGGTGGCTCAGCATGTGGCCCCTCCGGTCCATCCTTTACTACCTCCATGGGACTTGAATCTGGTCCTCTCGGTGCTTCAGAAACCACCATTTGAAAACATTGGGGAAATTCCCTTGTTGACACTTTCTCAGAAAGTGGTCTTTTTGGTGACTGTTGCGTCAGACGGGTTTCTGAGCTGGCAGCCTTTTTATTTTTAACAGGTACGTTTTTATTTATCAAAATGCACAACAATAAGAACACAGTACATTATACCATGGTACATAACTCAGGACACACAGGTGTAGTCATACAAACAGGCAATTGATTCATTCATAAGAAAGCGTTGAGGTTGCTAGTCCAGGGAACATCACTCCAGGTAATTACAGTACGAGTACTCAAGCACATCAAGATCAGGTAATCAGCAGGGGGGGGGGGGTCCTCCAGATGGAGAAGGGAAACCACAGGGTAAGAGGCACGGGGAGGGCCCCGGGGAAGAGAGGCATAGACACCCCAAGGGACAGAAACTGTAGGGTCAGAACTCAAGAAAACATTTTACCCTACAAACGGAGCAGTTCACAATAGGGTTGTCCCGATACCGAGTATTTGCGCTAGTACTTGTACTCGCGCAAATACTCCCGATGCCTGATAGAATACTTTTTTTTTTTTTTTCCCGAGTGCGGGTGGAGAGGGGGTGGAGAGGGAGCAGAGCAGTCCTCGTATGGGGGAGAGGAGAGCTGCTGCCGCCTTAGACAAAGCAAAGTCAATCCCTCCCCCCGCCGCTGCCGACATCTAGTTACTATGCGCTGGGGTTACACAACAGCTGTCATTTGCATTTGAATAGCTGTGTGTTTCCCCGCCGCGCCGTCATGTATAGCCCCTCCCACTTGCCCGGGCACTTTGATACGACGGGTGACCTGTCTATCAAAGTTTTTGGGCAAGGGGGAGGGGCTATACATGACGGCGCGGCGGGGAAACACACAGCTATTCAAATGCAAATGACAGCTGTTGTGTAACCCCAGCGCATAGTAACTAGATGTCGGCAGCAGCGGGGATTGACTTGGCTTTGTCTTAGGGGACACAAGGCTGCATTTGGGACATGGCTGAATCTAGGGACACAAGGCTGCATTTGGGACATGGCTCAATCTAGGGACACAAGGCTGCATTAGGGACATGGCTGAATCTAGGGACACACGGCTGCATTAGGGACATGGCTGAATCTAGGGACACACGGCTGCATTAGGGACACAAGGCTGCATTTAGGGACACAAGGCTGCATTTAGGGACACAAGGCTGCATTAGGGACATGGCTGAATTTTGGGACAGCACAGTGGTGCAGTGAGTAGCACTTTCGCCTAGCAGCAAAAGGGTCGCTGGTTCGAATCCCGACCACGACACCATCTGCTTGGAGTTTGCATGTTCTCCCTGTGCCTGCGTGGGTTTCCTCCGGGTACTCCGGTTTCCTCCCACACTCCAAAGACATGCTGGTAGGTAAATTGGATCCTGTCCAAAAAATTGGCCCAGTATATATATGTATATCTGTGTGTATGACTGTGTGTCCGAAGCGTGTCGAGATCCTACGGGGTAAAATGACTGCACCAGCCAAGCAGACTCTGGCTGGACAAAGCGCCCAGAGGCGATTCAGTTCGCATGTGCAGCGCTATACAAGTCATTCATTCACACAAGGCTGCTTTAGGGACATGGCTGAATTTAGGGACACAAGGCTGCATTAGGGACACAAGGCTGCATTAGGGGACATGGCTGCATTAGGGGACATGGCTGAATTAGGGACAAGGCTGCATTTGGGGACACAAGGCTGCATTTAAAAAAAAGTATCGGTATCGGCGAGTACATTAAAAAAAGTATCGGTACTTGTACTCGGTCCTAAAAAAGTGGTATCGGGACAACCCTAGTTCACAACATTAGATTCAGTAGCCCCATCGGTAGAACATCTAATCAGTAATTGGACACTTCCCCCGGATTTTATCTAATTTCTTGGGACACTTACGGCTCATATAGGTTAATTTATAGAGGGGGAGCACCCGATCAACCATTAGCCTCCACTGTGAGACGGTGGGGGGATCGGGTAACTTCCATTTACACAAGATAGTCTTCCTGGCATAGAAGGCCGAATAGAACACAAACAGCTGTCGGTGCCTATTGGGCGTTACTGTGTCAGACTCCCAGCAATAGGACTCTAGGATCAATGGCCACCCGCAGCCCACTAACATCATTAATCTCGGCTACCACACCTCTCCAAAAATCTTGTATTATGGGGCAGGTCCAAACCACGTGCATAAAGGTTCCCACCTCTACCAGGCACTTGGGACATTGACCCGAGCATGACGGGTAGATCCTAGCCAGTCTCTGGGGGGTATAGTAAGCCTTGTGTAGAAACTTAAGTTGTATATACCTGTCTCTAGCAGAAATCATCAGCGAGATGTACCGTTGGACCCCCTCATCCCAGTCTAGGCTCGGGATGTCACTCTGCCAACTGTAGAAAAGTTGGGACGTCTGGTCAGAGGAGGATATTCTAAGATACAAAGATGAGAGAATTCGATCCGCGTGTTGGAGAGACAAAAATGACTCAATACTGTGGGTCACGACCGTCGGGGGGGCCGGGGGAACTGCGCCATGCGGGAGCATGGCGCAGCTGTAGAAACCTGAAAAACATCCAGGAGGGCAACTGAAATTTGGTTTTGAGGGTGTCATAGTGTAGAAGGGTACCAGCCGGCATCACATGCTGAATCTTAGTTATTCCAAATCTGGCCCACACGCCAGGGTCAGGGATCCCCTGCAGGTGTGGAAACCGCGGGTTTCCCCATAGTGGAGCGTGAGGGGAAACCACCTGAGCGGGACACACAGCCCTAGACATCTGATCCCAGACCCTGACCGTGGTTTTCATGGACGTGGTCATTTCCGCATGGGCCTTCAGCCCTCTGTAGACAAGGTTACTCAGTGTAGTATAGGAACCTAAAATAGCCGCCTCGAGGTTGACCGCAGGGTTTGATTTGGTCTGTGCAAACCACCATCGTACGGTCACTAGGACCGCCGCCCAGTAATACTGACGAAAACAGGGTAAGTAGAGTCCCCCCCTCATCACCGGCATCTGAAGCTTAGATTTGGCTATTCTAGGGGAGCCACCCACCCATATGAAAGTGCTTATCACTCGATCTATTTTAACAAAAAACGCATTAGGGATAGGAACCGGTGTGTTTCGAAAAACATAGAGAAATTTAGGGAGAAAGGTCATTTTAATAAGATTGACTCTTCCTACTAGGGAAAGGGGCAGCATCTTCCAATGTTGACACTTGAGTGTCAGCTGTTGTAAGATTGGGTAAACGTTGTCTACCAGATAAGAGGAGGGGTCGGCCTGAACTTCAATACCTAGGTATCTAAATCTAGGAACCCACGACAGCTGGGAGCCAGCACGGGTGGGAGGCTGGGCAGAAGGGGACAGAGAGAAGAGAAGGGATTTTGACCAGTTGACCTTAATGCCCGAGAACACCCCAAAGCGGTCTACCAGGTGCAGAGCCGCGTCAAGGGACTCCAGGGCATCAGGTAGGTACAACAGGGCGTCATCCGCATACAGAGAAACCTTTTCACAAACAGGTCCTACTCGAATGCCCGGTATCAAAGGGGACGCCCTAATCTGGAGAGCCAGAGGTTCCATGGCCAATGCAAAAAGGGCCGGGGACAGCGGGCAACCCTGTCTAGTACCCCGGCCGAGGGGAAAGGATGAGGAGAGGACCCCGTTGGTACGGATCCTGGCCACCGGAGATCTATACAGTAGCTGTATCCAGGAGACAAAATTCGGGCCAAATCCAAATTTGGTCAGAACATGCCACAGGAAAGGCCACTCGACTGAGTCGAAGGCCTTTTCCACATCGAGGGACGCCACCACCCCAGAGGGGGCGACGTCCCTCGACCTCTCAATATTGGTATAGAGGTGCTGGACATTGATATCCGTGCCCTTCCCAGGCATAAAGCCCGATTTGGTCTTCATGAACCAGGGACAAAATCACTGAGTTTAAATGATTAGCAAGAACCTTCGTGAAAATCTTCGCGTCTACATTGAGGAGGGAGATAGGGCGGTAAGACCCACAGAGCTCCGGATCCTTACCCAGTTTGGGCACGACAACAATAATTGCTTCTGACATAGAATGGGGAATTTGATCAGCCTCCAACACGGTCAGGAACAGGGAGTGTAGCCGGGACGCCAGTACTTCCCCATGTTCCTTGTAGAACTCCGCCGGGAGTCCATCCGGACCCGGCGTCTTTGACGTCTGGAGAGAAGCAACCGCAGTTTGCACTTTTTTCAGAGTAAAAGGAGCGTCCAGTCTAGTACGAGCGTCAGGGGTGAGCTCCGGAAGGTCAACCGTCTCTAGAAAAGTGAGCAAGTCATCTGTAGTATACGTCACCCGGGAAGAGTATAGTCTAGCGTAGAAGGTGCGAAACTGGTCATTAATGTTCACTGGGTCTAAAACCAGGGAGCCATCATCTATGTGTCTAATACGAGCAATGTGAGTCATCGAGGCGCGCTCCCTCGCAAGCCAGGCCAACAATCTACCCGCGCGCTCCCCCTCTTCGAAAATTCTCTGGGACTGGGACAGCAGGATTTTCCGAGAGGATGTGGCACGGAGGACAGCTATCTCTTTGTGAAGGACCTGCAGGCGACCATAGACCTCCCCATCCCCCGTACTAACATATTGCGTCTCTAAGCCCTGCGCACTGTCCTCCGCTTCCTTAATAGACAGGGAAGATTCCTTGCGCACTTTAGCAATGAGCAGCTGATACTGACCACGGATGTGGGCTTTAAAAGCATCCCACATGACTGCAGGTGCAGCCGTACCCTCGTTCCGTGGCCAAAAATCAACCAGCTCTGAGGCCACTACCGGAGAGACTCGCTCATCAGAGACCCAGAAGCCGGACCGTCTCCATAGGGGGGGACCGGTATCCAGACCAATATCCAGCTGCAAGCATACTGGAGCATGGTCAGAAATCCACCTCGGGAGGATGGAAACCGCCAGCATGCGGGGCAGCAGGCGATCGCTAAGATATATTAGGTCAATACGGGAGAATGTAGCGTAAGAAGCCGAGTGGCATGTGAATTGTCTTTCCCGCGGATGCTTCCACCTCCACGCGTCGTGTAGCCCGTATGTGTCAGCCCCTCTAGATAGGGGAGAATCCACTGCCGGGTCGGGAGAGAACTTGTCTAGGCTAGGTACAGAGGGCATGTCAAAATCCCCAGCCAGGAGGACCTGTGCGGATGGATACTGCGCCACTATGGGAGCTAGCTTGGACAGCAACGACATAGAAGCTGGGGGTGGCATATAAATTCCTACAATTACCAGTTCACATCTAACACACATAGCATGAATCACAACATACCGCCCCTAAGCGTCCAGGTGGAGATCCAGCAGTTCAAACTGTAGGGACTTCTGAATAAGGACACTAACCCCTCTGGCGTATGAGGAGTATACTGAGTGATAGGATAGTCCTATCCAGGGTTTCTTGAGGGATAAAACCCTACTACCCATTAGGTGGGTTTCCTGGAGTATACAAATATGTGGACGGTGCTGTTTAAGGAAGTTAAACACTAGAGTGCACTTAATTTTAGAGTTTAAACCCCGGATGTTCCAGGAAATAACCGTTATAGGGGCCATTGGAAAAGAGTTGGAACCTGTGATGTACGCCCAATCTCCACCTGTATCGCATCAGGCACCGGTGCTCCAGTAGGGAGCAAGGGTACAGTCAGTTTGGGAGGCAGAGCTCCCAAGAGACAGCAAAAACATAGTACCTGTGAAAGTATAGCAAGAGCATGTACCAAAGGCAGAGTTAACAAACATGATTGAGATAAAAACCACCCAACCATAACATAAAACCCAAACAGCCTCCCCACCCCTCGAACCCGGGTGCGCCTCCATCCCAAGAACAAACATGGCTACTGCCAGTAGGGGTCCCGCTCCGTGGAGAACCAGAGCAGACAGCAAACAGGCGCCGCCCTAGTCCATCCTGAGGAGAGACCTCCGAACCCGCAACCAGAGCAAATCTAAATCAAAAATGGGTCAATAGAGGATAAAGTATCCCTGCAGATAGAACTTCTCCCAGTGTTCCTGGGGGCACAAACTTGGTGGACCGTATTGCATTTCAGAGCGACATTCTCTCCACGAGCCTTGGCAATAAAAAAAGGTAGATGGAAAATAGAAAATAGGAAAATAAAATAAAAAACATACAGGTCCATCCAGGACGGGAGAAGTCACGGCCAGTCCCAGCGGGGCAACCCCGTCCCCCCCAATGGGCCACAGACCCCAGGAGTAGTCACACGCCCCAGGGGATCTGACAAGGGGGACCAGCCACAGGCAAGACCCCCCACACACCCGGTCCCCGCCGCACCCAGCACCACCAGGGTTAGCATAGAAGGAAACATTCAGCAGTCAATCAACAGCGGTGCTTCACTTAAGTGGCGGATCCGCCTGGCCGCCAGTCCCCCCCCCCCCCAAAAAAGCAACACACACAGCGTACCTTCACCCGTCGGCAGGATGGAGACAATTGAAGGAAACGGCTCAGGATTGTAAGGCTCAGCAGTTGGAAGGCCAAAAAACACTCAAAGGAGTTGTGGAAAGAGGAGCATCAGGCTCTGGGAAGGCCCTCCAGCCAGTTGGAGGCGTCCTCCGGGGACGTGAAGAATCTCACCAATTCGCCATCTTGCACGCGTAGCCTCGCTGGGAAAAGCATGCTGTACTTGATTTTCCTATTGCGGAGGTTGAGCTTGACATGGTCGAACGACCGCCTCTGTCGCTGGGTGTCGATAGAATAGTCAGGAAAGATCATCAGTTTAGTAGCTTCAAAGCGCAGGGCATCCATCTTCCTGGCTTCCCTAAGCACCATGTCTCTGTCCCTAAAGTTGAGCAACTCCAGGATGAACGTGCGTGGTGGGCTGCCAGGAGGTGGTCTAGTAGCTGGCATCCTATGCGCGCGTTCCACTACAAAGTGTGCTGAGAATGCGGCCTGGGGCAAAAGTGAGCGGAGCAGCCGCTCCGTGAAGGTTGTCGCTCCGCTCGCCCCACTATACGAAGATTGTTCCTCCGGTTTCTGTTCTCTGCATCTTCAGCGTGAGATTCTAGACTTTTAACCCGCACTTTCAGGGTGTGTAGCGAGGCCGCATGGTCCCACAGCACATCTTCCGCGTCACTCACCCTGTACTCCACCGTAGAGACTCTGGAGCCAATCGCGTCCACGTCCTTGCGGATCAGGCCCAGTTCCAGCTGTACTGAGTCTATCTTGCCTGTCAGTGTGGATTTGCAGTCCGTGATAGCACTCATTAGGGCAGCAAAGTTACTCTGCTCCAGCAGGGCGGGTTCCGTCTGGGACGCCATGCTGGAGGTCTGAGCGGGAGCAGGCGAGGCCGGGACTCCGCCGGAGATCTTAGGGCGTGTAGCAGTGCTGCGGGAGTTCGAGCAATTCTTCCCCTTGCGCATTACAAGCCGGGTCACGCAGAGCAACACCTCCGGTGCAAGGTAGGACCGTTATAGCAGGGATAAACGGGTGAAATTTGCTCTATTAGGTCGGAGCTCCCCTAATGTGCTGCCACTCCAGTCGCCATCTTGGACACGCCCCCCTGAGCTGGCAGCCTTGCCATGCAAGGCTCCTTATCTGATCTTCCACAAGAATAAGGTGGTGCTGCGTCCGCAGCCTTCTTTTCTGCCTAAGGTCGTTTCGGCTTTTCATCTCAATGAGGATATTGTACTTCCATCCTTGTGTCCTCGTCCGTTTGTAACGCTATTAGCGTTAATTTGTGTACAAGGAGCGCAGCTTTACCTGCAATGACAGCTGTGCTCCATTCAAGAAGACATCCGCGTCACTTCCGGTACGCGGACGTCTGCGCTCCACGCTGGAACGCGGAAGTGCGTTCCAGTGTGTGGCTCTCGGCGTGGATGGGAGACCGGGCTATTTAAACCTCCAGCACTGGCGGCAGGTTGTTGGAATATTCCTGTTGGACCCTGCCGCCACCTGGAGACCCTCCACCAACCCACAGCAACCTTGAAGTTCCCCTTTGTGGGACACTTGGATCCAAATCTCATTGCTATACTGGATAGAAGGACCACCACCGCTGCATACTGCTAAGGAGATACCATCAGCACCTGTGTTAACTTTCCCAGTCTGGACTACCTCCTAACCGCAAGTATATTCTGATCATATTACTGCATATTTGGAAATACCATCTGCTCCTGTGCAAACAGACCTGGTCCACACTACCTCTTAAACTGCATGAGTATATAGACCATATTACTGCATATTTGGAAATACCATCTACTCCTGTGCAAAGAGACCTGGTCCACACTACCCCTTAAACTGCATGTGTATATAGACTATTTTGCCACATAGATAGTGTTGCTATCCATACTCAGGACTGTCTCCTTTTCTCTCTCTCAGAATGCATATTAACTATTGAGATACTTGCTCTAATTATATTGGGGTTCTTTCTATGTGTTATATCATGAGTGCTAATTTTCTACATGACTCAAGTTCACTACCTATATATGCAGAAAGCACCTACTAAAGACTTATCCTTGTTATTTTCTAGATAAAAGATACAACATAGTTTAACAAGTATTAAACTATTACTACATGTTTTGCTCCAATCAGAGGATATGATGATATAGACCCCATACTCTTATAGTTCAGTGAGAGTGAGCTGGTGGTTAATTCTGATAGGCCTCTACAGCTGGAGTCTAAACTTGAGACAGAGTGTTCTCAGAATCAGGGTCGTAACACCGTTTCATCCTAAGGAGGCGGCGTTGCATTCCTTGGACGTTGTCCAAGCTCTGAGAGTATACTTATCTACTACTGCTCCGTTCCGGAGGTCAGACTCACTGTTTGTATCGGTGGCTGGTCCCAAGAAGGGCCTAGCGGTCTCGTTGGCCACCATCTCGAGGTGGATCCAACAGATCGTGATTCATGCTTATGCCATAAAGGGTCGGGCGCCCCCCTTTCCTGTCACGGTGCATTCGACCAGGGCAATGGGTGCCTCTTGGGCTTGCTTGGGCTCCGACATCAAGCGTCTGTTTCCCAGGTGTGTAGGGCGGAGACTTGGTCGGCTGTTCACACTTTCACTCAACTTTACAAGGTTGATGTGGGTGCATCTTCGGATGCTTCTTTCGGCCGCAAAGTTTTTCAGGCGGCTGTTTAAAGTTGCAACTCAGTTGATGAGCTCTGTTTTGTTGTGAAGTTTATTTGTATGCAGTTCCCACCCCTCGTTTTTTTGACACTGCTTTGGGACGTCCCACTTTGTCTAGATTAAGGCTGTGTCTGTCCCATGAACGAAAGAGAAAATAGGATTTTTGTACTCGCCGTAAAATCCTTTTCTCTGAGTTCATGGACGGACACAACACCCACCCCTCTTATGTTTGTACTGCTTTTTTGACGAACTGATCTGCGAGATGCAGAGAGAGGGGTTATACCCAGCGGTACTGTATTAGGTGTGATGTGTTTAACACTTTCTACAAGTTTCTGCCTAGTCACTCCTGAATGAAGGCTAATACCCACTTTTGTCAAGATTAAGGCTGTGTCTGTCCATAAACTCAGAGAAAGGGATTTTATCTAACATGTTAGATAATTAAATACATGTTACATTAACAGAGTTGAACAGCCCCGCCCAGGGGGCGGTCCCTCCAGACATAACCCTCCTCACTGCAGCCTGCAGCCTCAGTTTCGTTCTGCCTAGCAAGGAGAAGGACGTATGGCTCCCTTTGGGCCCAGCGCCCTGAGGAGAAATTTTATTTTATTTTACTTTTTCTTGAAGAATCTTCTTTCAACTGTCGGCTGAGAGACAGGCTGGATAATATAGATCCTTGTAGTCTACTCAGTCCGACCAGCAAGCGTGGGCACACCTTTGCAAAGGGGTGGCCGGTGAGCTTTGCTCCGAGGTCCACATATGACTGGGCTGTGGTGTTGTCTCACTCACAGTGGACCGGGCCGACAGCTACCTCCATTGCGGTTGTAGTTCTGTCAGGAATGCGTCAGCGAGTCCTCGCTCGGACGGGTAAGTACAGTCCCCCCTGCTTCGGTGGGTTGGTACGGCTGGGCATTCCTGGGGTTCGGAGGTCCTCTTCTCCTCCCTTCCCTGCTACTTTTCCCTTGCTGCATTGCTAACATTGCCGCTGTCAGGGGGGAAGGGGCCTTCCTGAGGGGACTATTATCTGCCCTGTGTTTTTTCACTGTTAAGCCCTGTGATGAGCACAGATGTTTGATCACCCTGTATTATACTTCAGCGAGTAGTTAGACGCTGACTGATTGGTGATCCTTACCCACCTGTAACGGTTTTGCAATGTCTCTGTGTCTTATCCTTAAAAAAAAAAAAGCCCTAGGAGGCTTTTACTGTTTAAACGCGCCATTTTGCCGCCATTTGGCACACAGGTCCCTGCAGATGCCGCACAGTTACCTCACGGTTCTTTTCCTCACTTGCTGTGTGCTGAGAGCGGACGGCAGCACTGGGCAGTCTCCTCCTGAGGTGAGTCCCCTGGTTACCCCTGGTCAGCGCAGCAAGTGGGTGAGAGGCCCTGGATAGGGCTCTAGGAGCTTTTGTTTATTTGTAAGGACAGGTGTGCATATTATAATACACAGTATGTAAATATTATTAATATCTGGAGTCAGTATCTGGGTCCTTCCCCACATGCTGGTGGTGGCAGCAGGTGTTAGCACCTGTGATTCCCACAGAGGTTTTATTGTTAGTCCTGGACACGTTTGTGCCAGGGTGGGGGTAGATTGTGGACGGGCCGTAAGAGTGCCCCCTTCCCCCGTTATCCCCTGGGGGATGCTCTGTTATGGAGCCATGGACCAGGTACCTGGGTAGTAAAAAAAAAAGCAGGCAAAGTCATTTATGGGTGCGCTTTTTACTGCTGCAAGGGACTCTCTTAAGCTGGATAGTGCAGCTGGGTTTCCGCCGAGGGCTCGGTCTTTTTTGGATCACACAAATCAGACCGCTCTGTGTAGGTTTTTTTTTCTTCTGTGCCCTTTGATAATTTCTGAGATAAGGAATGAGAAAAGCCACTGAGGGCTTTTGTAGTCCCTCACCGCCGGGCGGGAACCCCCGCTTGTATGGATCTGACTGATAGAAGATCCAAAGTACTGACCCCTTCCAGATTTTCCATGCTGGGGTCTGACTTGCGGCCTATTGTGGCCACTAGTCTGGGGTCTCAGTCGGCGCTAGCGCTATTTTTTGGGAGGTTTTTCAATTAAATTGAAAACTCCCATTGGTGGCCATTTTGTCGTAGCTGCGCTTGCATTGCAGTCAGCCATTTTCCTGTGGCCGCGTTCTGTACGCTCGGCGGCCATCTTGGAGTAGTCATGACCCCTAGTGCTGTATACAACTCACGGAGTGAGCATTTTGCACCAGACAGTGGAGGAGCACCGACATTCTCCCGAAGTTATTAGGCTAGCAGACCAGCTGGTCCAGGACCTCATATAGGTCTATGATGCTTCATTGAATCCTGCACCCTTGTTATCCAGGGCTTTTGTTTCAGAATGGTTTTATGCACACGGTGTTGTAGTGGTTAACTCCATTACTTGGCAGCAAGAGAGTCATTGGTTCGAATCCGGACACTGACGCCAATCTGCCTGGAGCTTGCATTGTCGCTCCCTGTGTCTGCGTGGGTTTCCTCCGGGTTCCTTCAAAGGCATGTGTGCATACACCTACATAATATACATACACACTATGTGTGTGTATTATTTAGGGGCAACCCTCCCAGGCCGTCAAAGGCCCAGCTGGGGGACTAATCCGTCCCTGGGTGCGTAAGCCGATCAAGCCGGCACCCAAATCCTGCCAATGTATGTAGCCTTCCCTCCCTGTCTCTAGGTGGGAGGGGCGGCTTGCAGATTCACAATTCGGTGAAACCTCCCTGCTCTCCGACCAGTGGGTCTGCGAGGTGGTCTCTTCGGAGTACTAGATATGGTTTCCTCCTATCCACAGAACAAAGTTCTTTCCTCGTGTCTTCCTCTCCCTGCCCGTCGGCCTGCCTCCATCCGGGGGACGTCCTGGCGTCCTCGGACATGTCCCGTTTTGCGCATGTCACAGTGTTTTTTTCTGTGCTTCGTGATGAGAGAGGGTCTCTGTCAGCCTGTGGCCCTCCCTTTTGATCTGGCGTCAGCACCATGGGTTTTTAGCTAGGAGCTCGCACTTATCCTATCTTTGCTGTGACAGCGAGGCTTTGCCTCATTGGCTACTTGGACGACTTTCTTCTGAGAGCAGCTTCTGTCTCCGACCTAGTGGATGTGTTTTTTCCATTCAGACCCTCCGAAGATTTGTTTAGGCCAGAAGGTGTAGCTCAGTGGCAGCAAGCCTACCCTCCATGTGTGCGACCCAGGGTTCAAATCCTGGGCATGCTAGGTTCCGACTCAGTGTTGGAGTATCTAGTGTTGATCCAGACTCCTCAGTGGCGAAGGTACTTCTTCCCCTGGAGAAATTGCAGACTCTTCAGTCTGCGGTGAAGGTATTGGCATCACTCAATCGGTCTTCTCTCCGGGCGCCTGCTGGTTCGGGGCCTGTGGGTAGCCTCCTTCAAGGCGGTACTGTATGCCCAGTTCCACACTTTGGTTTTCCAAGGGAAATACTGTCCAGGTGGTAAAAATCTCTTGTCTCTGAAATCGTCAGATTCCGGTGCGCCACCTAGTCAGAGTCTGAGTTGGTGACAGAGATCCCCGACTCTTCGGTCCGGGAAGTTGTTTCTTCCTTCCAGTGGTCGGTGTTTACGACAGATGCCAGCTCACGGGTTGTGAACCTGGGGGGTTCACAAACCGGGGGGGGGTCCAATCGGCCCTGAGTCGATGGACTTGCGTGGACCTACGGCCACACCTTCCTGAATGTGTCTGGTCTCGGTAGCAACCCAGGGTCGGGCATGGCTAGTGCCTGTCTACTGTTCATATTTTAGGCAATCAGGCTATGCTTCTCCTCGTGGTCGACCGATCTGGTTTCAGCCGGACAATGCCACAGCCGTGGCTTCGGTCTACCATCAGGTATACCGGCAGGCGGACTACTGGAGTCGCCAGATGCAGGACCAGGGCGACTGGTCTTTGTGCTTGGGGTGTTTCGGCTCCCTTGCAGGAGGTGAGCCTCACAGGGCATTGATCTCCTGGCCGCTCGTCTCCGCCGCAAGGGTGTCGAAGTTAGTGGCCAAGTCTAGTGATCTGGTACAGACGCGTCTCCGCCGCAAGGGTGTCGAAGTTAGTGGCCAAGTCTAGTGATCTGGTACAGACGCATCAGTCGCGCTGGTGGCCCTCTGGGGTCTGTATCGGTGACTTTTTGCCGTTCCTCCATGGTAGTTGCTTCCTCGGCTGCTCCACAGAGTGGAGGCTGAGGAGATCCTGATGATTCTAATCGCTCCAGATTGACTTTGGTATGCCGATATCGGGCACCTGGTAGCGGAGGTACCCTGGCGTTTGCCAGGGCAGGAGGTCCCTCTGTCTCGAGGTCCCATACTTCCTCCTGTTGTACAGTCACTGACTTGCTCAACATGGTTATTGGAAGCCAGACTTTAGGTGACCGGGGTCTGTCTGACTCGGTCATCTCAACAATGCTGAGGGCACCGTAGTCTTCTTCCCGAGGATCTACCGTTGCACCTGGCAGGCCTTCATCTCTTGGTGCGAAGGGATGGAGTGACGTCCACGGACGCACTCGGTGTCCAGGGTCCTGCTGTTTTTAAAGCTTGGAGTGGATCTAAAAATTGCTTAAAGCACCGTTTGGGGGCAGATTTCAGCCTTGGCTGTGTTCTTTCAGTGGCCTTTTTGCGGCCCGTTCCCTGGTGGGCCCCTTTTTTGTGTGCAGGGGGTTTGTCATATACTTTTCCCTCTTGGCCCATCTCTTCCCCCCATGAGTTTTGACTCTGATGCTCTCTGTTCTTCAGGAACTTTCCTTTTGGAAACATCAGAGAGATTTTCTCTTGACACTATCTCAGAAGGTGGCCCCTTTAGTGGCCTTTACCTCTGTTAGAGGGGTTTCTGAGTTGGCCTTTCATACTTTAGGCATGATACGCGCTTTGCGGCTGTACCAGCCTACTACGGCTCCGTTCTGACTCTCTTTTGTGTCGGTGTCTGGTCCACAAAAGGGCCTGGCAGTCTCGTCGACCACCATTTCTCGGTGGATCAGGCAGGCCGTCATACAGGCCTATGCTCTTAAGGGGCGGGCCCCCCTTTCCGGTCACGGCACTTTCGACCCGGGCAATTGGTGCTTCCTGGGTTTTTTTTCCGACATCATGCGTCGGTCTCACAGGTGTGCGAGGCGGCGACTTGCTCGTCCGTTCACGCTTTTTCCAGAATTTACATGGTTGCTGTGAGTGCATCTTATGATGCTTTTTTCGGCCGCTAGTTTTTGCCGGCGGCTGTTTAAAGTTGCACCTCCTCCGTTGAGGAGCTCTGCTTGTTTTGGGGTGAAGTTAAAATTGGTTTTACTGATATATTTCCCACCCCTCGTTTTTGACACTGCTTGGGGACGTCCCACTTGTCCATGGACGATAAGAGAAAATAGGATTTTTTGTACTCACCGTAAAATCCTTTTCTCTGAGTCCATGGACGGACACAGCTCGTTAAATCTTGACAAGTGGTTTATGTTCCGTGTTTAGAGGAGAGGACTAGGCAGAAACATGTTAGATAATTAAATACATGTTGCATTAACAGAGTTGAACAGCCCCGCCAGACATAACCCTCCTCACTGCAGCCTCAGTTCGTAACAAGCAGTACAAACCTAAAAAGGAGGGGTGGGTGCTGTGTCAGTCCATGGACTCAGAGAAAAGGATTTTATGGTGAGTACAAAAAATCCTGAGTCCATGGACTGACACAGCACCCACCCCTCCTTTTTAGGTTTATACTGCTTGTTACGAACTGAGGCGGAGTACAAAAAATCCTATTTTTTCTCTTCCGTTCATGGACAGACACAGCAGCAATTGACCTTAGGGTATTATCCTCCCTTTTAGGAGATTGACTAGGCAGAAAAACAGCATGTTAAGTGTTAAAACACTCCACACAGTACAGTACCTCCCAGGGGGCGGATCCACAGTGTGCCAGGCCGACAGCCATGCCGTAACTGCGCGGACGTTGGTTCTGTCCTGGATGCCTCCAGCCGATGGTCACAGGACGGGTAAGTAGCAGTCCCCTTGCTTTGGCATGGTGGTGCGGCTGGTGCATTCCTGGGGAGGTCGATCGGGGGTCCGCCCTGCTTTCCTCTCCCTCCTTCCCTGCATTCTGGGTGGTCGGCCGTGAGGTGGGGGGCCGCCTGGTGGCTGTGGCTGCTATTGAGGGTGCTGTGTTGATTTTATTGCTGCCATGTGTGCGGGGGGCCTGCCCGGGGGTCCCGGGTGTTAACTGTGTGTTTAACTGTGTTTTTCCTGCACTTTCGCGGCCGCCATTTTGCCGGCGCCTTTATTAACGATCGGCAGCCATTTTCTTGTAGCCCCTTGCAGTTTTTGCATGTCGGCGGCCATTTTGGATGGGGTTTTTGCCTCCAGTGCCTAGAAAAAAGCGCTCTGGGGCAGTCAGCAGCAGTACAGCCTGGTTGGGTGGTGAGTCCTCTGGGGGGTCCCCTGTTCTCTGCTGCGGCCTGGAGGGTGGCCTGTGGATCTTGCCTTGCAGTCCAAGGGCGGCTATTGGGTGGGTCAGCATGGCGTCCGAACTGGATGCTTCTCTCCAAGACATGCTGGAGTTAACCCTTAGTGCCTCTGTGAAAGGCATACGTGAGGCATAGGAGATCAAAATCGAGACACCACATCCCATATATTGGCAGAAAAATATTAGAGAAGGGAAGGGTAACAAACCCCGGGACTTTAAACGGTGTCAATAAAGGAAAAAATATATAATAAGTCGAAAAATACAAAATGTATTTGATTTAGACATACAAAATTAAAAATGGAAGTAAAAACAACCACAATATGATCCTGGATGGATATGCGTGGCTTCAGAGAGAGCCACACTCATAACCTGTACATGGGGTGCCCAACATGTTTCGCCCTGAGCAGGGCTTCATCAGGAGCTTGTACAAGGCATACTATAACAAAAGAAAATAATTATGTATGAACAAATCAATCAGACATTGAAGCAGTAAACATTTAACATGCTCAATATACAGTCCACATACTCAAAACAAGTATAGTATATATAAATAAACGTTTTTACATAAAAACGATAAAAAGAAAGGAAAAGTTATTAGTCACAACAGTATAAAATGCATATACATGAATACATGGAAATACATTGTATGATTCATTATTGGGCAAACCACTTACCCATGGAGCAACAAACTTCAATCCAAAAGCGCAGTAAAGGTGATATTTGAAATACAATAGAAGTTGATGAGGGGAATATGAAGAACATAAATTCCCAAGCAATCGCCTCAGAGGAGTGCCCCCAAAAAATCAATCAATCCCACAGTGAGAGGAGAGGCTATAAATGAAAAGTAAATGAAAGCAAAAAATATGAATACTAATAGGTAGATTCAGGTAGGGGCACGCAACTATAAGGCGGCCTAGCCTAGCGTGTTTACACTACGCCGCCTTAAGTAAGAGAGGCAAGTACTGTATTCTCAAAGTACTTGCCTCCTTACTTAGGGCGGCGTAGCGTAAATGCGGCGGGCGTAAGGGCGCCTAATTCAAATGTCTTTGAGGGGGCGTGTTTTATGTTAATGAGGCTTGACCTCACATTTTTTTTTACTGCGCATGCGCCGGCGCCTACATTTCCCAGTGTGCATTGCGGCTAAGTATGCCGCACGAGCCTATTGATTTTGACGTGGACGTAAACAACGTAAATCCCGATTCACGGACGACTTACGCAAACGACGTAAAAAATTTGAATTTCGACTCGGGAACGGCGGCCATACTTGACATTACTATTCCAATAGGGCCTAGCTCTAACTTTACGGGGCCTATCTCTTACGTAAATGGCGTAAAAGTACTGCGTCGGCCGGGCGTACGTTCGTGAATCGGCGTATCTACTAATTTGCATAATCTACGCCGACTGCAATGGAAGCGCCACCTAGCGGCCATCCGAAATATTGCAATCTAAGATAGGACGGCGCAAGCCGTCCTATCTTAGATATGTTTAAGCGTATTTCTGTTTGAGCATACGCTTAAACATAAGTCGGCGTAGATTCTGAGTTAGGTCGGCTTATCTACTGATAAGCCGGCCTAACTCTTTCTGAATCTACCTATAAGTATATAGTTGGTTGCACAAAAGCATATCACAAAGGCAATCAAAAAGGCAGAGAGATGGAAGATCTCAGTGCCTGGGAAAGCTTTTCACTAATGAGCTAAATACCTGGAGATCTACAGCTTGAGGTGTAGGGTCATACAAATGAGAGTCTGGCTGTGATGAACAAGAGAACTTCAAGACTTTACAATCTCCTTCACCTACCCGGGCAGATATAACAGCCAGAATCGCCCAGCCTGGATAACTGTTTAAACAAACAGTAAAAATCAGAAGCTGAGAACAGGAATCATTTGTGTAATGAATATCAAAGACTTAAAGCCAGCAAAGTTAAAATAGCCCCATACTCTAAGCAGAGCCTAGAAGGGGAAATGAAAAAAGGCAGAAGGGATGCTCACATACCTGTATATTGAAGACAGTAACAGACGCTGAAACGACAGCAGTAAATAGTGTCTGGGGCCAAACAGCCCTGTCAGTATTAGCAGCGATGGCTGAGCTTTAAATACCCCCCAGAAGAAAACGGCGTCTGACGTCGCCGCCGGGGGCTGGCTAATCACAGATGTCACGAGAAAGACAAGACGTGCAGATGCACACAAACGGACGCCGCCCGCCCCTAGGGGCGTGCTCGGCGTCATAGCGCGTGCGTCAGCACACCTATGGCGTGGGAGGTGGCGCCATCTTGGAAGCTGGAAGGATTGCCAGCACAAAAGGCTAGCGTCCTCAGCTGCACGCTTAACCACTTTCTGGATGGTAGGAAGAAAGACAGGCAAGAGGGGAAGCAGTGATGGCAGTGAAAGAAGCTGAGAGGGATCACTCAGGAGGAAAATTATGACCAATGATTCCTAATACCAAGTGCGCCCCTAGTGCCCATATAGCCTATCGCACAGTGGGAAGGATCGAGGAGGCAAACTTTTAAACAAGAGGCAGCACAGATTCACATAATAAGAGAGGTCAGAAATCTATTGTAAGAATTATAAACAAATAAATAGATTTGGTGTCCCAAAAAATAAAAAAAAATAAAAAATTATTATATTACAATTAAATTGGTGGCTGCTGCAAGCATTTGGATTGGGTGTCCACAGGTTTAGTCGGGATGCCCAATAGACAATCTATGTTGAGACAGAGCAACTGACTGGTTACATAGGTACACATTAGGGTTGTCCCGATACCGATACCGAGTATTTGCGGGAGTACTTGTACTCCCGCAAATACCGCCGATGCCTAAATAGAATACTCAAATGAAAGCTGTGATGTTCCCCGCACCCTGTTTAACCATGCGGCGCGGCAGCATGCAGGTAAGGGGGGGGGGGGAGAGATGGCTGCTTCTAAGGGGCACATGGCTGCATATAAGGGGGACATGGCTGCTTTATAAGGGGGGACATGGCAGCTTCTAAGGGGGACATGGCTGCTTCTAAGGGGGACATGGCTGCATATGGGGGGACATGGCTGCTTATAAGGGGGGACATGGCTGCTTATAAGGGGGGACATGACTGCTTATAAGGGGGGACATGACTGCTTATAAGGGGGGACATGGCTGCTTATAAGGGGGACATGGCTGCTTATAAGGGGGACATGGCTGCTTATAAGGGGGACATGGCTGCATATGGGGGACATGGCTGCTTATAAGGGGGACATGGCTGCATATGGGGGGACATGGCTGCATATGGGGGGGACATGGCTGCATGTGTGGGGACATGGCGGCATCTGTGGGGGGACATGGCTGCATGTGTGGGGACATGGCTGCATATGTGTGGGGACATGGCTGCATATGTGTGGGGACATGGCTGCATATGTGGGGGGACATGGCTGCATATGTGTGGGGACATGGCTGCATATGTGTGGGGACATGGCTGCATCTGTGGGGGGACATGGCTGCATCTGTGGGGGGACATGGCTGCATCTGTGGGGGGACATGGCTGCATCTGTGGGGGGACATGGCTGCATTTGGGGACACATTTTAAAAAAAGTATCGGTATTCGGTATCGGCGAGTACTTGAATAAAAGTATCGGTACTTGTACTCGGTCCTAAAAAAGTGGTATCGGGACAACCCTAGTACATATTATAGACAAACATTACATATATGCAAAAATCCGCACAAGTGAGAAGACAAACCTAATATGAAAAGAAATAAAACAGAGAAAAGGAAATAAGCAAGAATATTAAAGAAACGGTTTGAAGCTGAACCCCTCGTTCAAACCTGGCGTTTTTAGGGCTGATAAATGGTGAATCCATTTAGCTTCCTTCTGCAGGAGCTGTTTATCATAATCCCCCCCACGGTCTCCTGGAGGGATATGTTCCAAAGCAAAAAAGCGCATTTCAGAACTGTCGAAGTGGTAAAATAGGCCCATATGCCGACTGATTGGAGTCTCCATTTTTTTCTTTTCAATAAGGATTACATGGTCCCGAATACGATGGAAAAATGGTCTTTTAGTTTTGCCTATGTAAAAGGCATTACACGTGCATGTCATAATATACACAATGCCTATTGATTGACAGTTAGATACATAGTGCCTCTGTGGATGCTATGACGGCAGTCCTTGAGGCGTTTGTTGCCAGGATTGAAGTGGCGCGTGGCCAGAGGGGGGGGGGGGGGTAAAAAGCGCCCCCTCCCCCCGCCTTCTTCTGGGGATGTCTCTGACACGGAATCGGGCCCTGCTACTGCTTCCGCGGTGTCAGAGGATGCAGGCCTAGTCCACACGGACAGTGAGGATGACTCTGCATCAGGGTCAGCACATGATAGGGCCCTTGTTGGAGCTCTTATCACTGCGGTGCGGGATACTCAGAAAATTGAGGATTCGGCAGATGTCGGTCCCTTTTGGGTTCCGCCAGCCCGCACCGCAAAAGTGTTTCCTTGTGTTCCTAATGTGGAAAAAATGTTGTACAAGGAATGGGATCGGCCGCAGAAGGTTTTCTGTTCTGAAATGCTTTGCGGTCCGTTACCCTTTTGAGGAGGACTTCCTAAAAAAGTGGACCCCCCTGTGTCCTGGCTGAACAAGGCGACCACTTTGCCTGTGGAAGGGGCTCCCGCTTTTAAGGACCCCGCAGATAGGAGATCTGAGGCTGTGGCCCGCTCCATGTTCACAGTGGTGGGGTGGGCGGTGAGACCGGTCTTGGCCGGGGCTCTAGTGTCACAGACACTTAACAAATGGGCAAAGTTGTTGCTTAAGGAGTTGGAGGAGCATGATGCCCCCGCGGAATGTGTGGCGCTGGCCGACCAGTTGGTGCAGGGCCTAATGTTTGTCTGTGAGTCGGCCCTGGATACGCTTCCCTTGCTCTCCAGGGGTTCGGCCTATGCGGTAGTATTGCACCGCCTTGTCTGGCTGAAGTGTTGGTCTGCGGACCAGTCTTCTAAAAAGGCCTTGGTGGACTTAACCTTCAAGGGTGAATGGCTTTTTGGGGCGTCTCTGGATGACATCATAAAAGATGCCACGGGAGGTAAGAGCACTTTGTTCCCACAATCTGGTAAGGAGCCTCGCCGTAGGCAAGGGCCCTCCTTTACCGCCCCCAAGCGTTTTTTTCGTCCGCCCGGTGTGGCAGATAAACGTTCACAGGGCACTAAGGCGCCCCTGGTTCCGCAAGCCCAACAAGCCTGCGGAAAAGCCTGCTTCCGCATGAAGGTCTGCCCCTCTCTCGAGTGGGGGGCCGACTTCGCGGCTCGGTGGAGGTCTTTTCTTTCCGACCGGTGGGTTTGCGAAGTAGTTTCCTCGGGGTTTCCTCTTGTCCGCCAAACAGATTTTTTCCTTCCAACCTCCAGCTTCCTCCGGAACATCGGGAGGCCCTGTTTGGGGGTGTTCAGGATCTGCTGGTCAGGGGGGTGATTGTGCCCAGCTTCTTCTAGGTATGTGGTCTTTGGCCATCTTGATTGATGTAGTAACTTCTGCAGTTGTGCACAGGAGTTTACTTAACTTGGCATCAAGGTCTGTCAAGAATATATGCTGAACTGGAGTTCTGCTTTAGCTTTCCTGCTGTCATACCCTCCACAGTCTTCTACACATTATGCCTGCTGTCATAATTTTCACATTTCTTTATTGCACATATTTCCCTACTACATACCCCTGGACTCCTCTACGATACATACTTCCCATTGTCATACCCTCCACACACTCTCCTGCATATACTGCCGTTATAACCTTCACACTCCTCTCCTGTGCCTACTGCCCACTAAAATACCCTCCGCGTACCTCTACTACAAATACTGCCCACTGTAATACCATCTGGACTCCTCCCCTGCACGCACTGCCAGCTGTCATCAGCTTTGCGCTCCTCTCCTGCACATACTACCCACTGTTATAACCTCTGCCCTCCTGTCCTGTACATGCTGCCCACTGTCATACCCTCCATGCTCCTCCCCTACAAATACTGCCCACTGCCATACCCTCCACACTCCTCTCCTGCACATGCTACGTACTGTCATCAGCTCTGAACTCCCATGATGTACATGCAGCCCACTGTCGTACCCACTATGCCTCTTTTTCTACAAATACTGTCCACTATTATACCCTCCAGACTCCTCTTCTGCACATACTGCCGACTGTCAGACCCTCTGTGCTCCTCCCCTTCAAATATTGCCCACTGTCATACCCTCCACACTTCTCTCTTGCCTGCTGTCAGACCCTCCACACTCCTGTCAATACTGCATTCCTCTCCTACAGATACTACCCACAGTCATACCCTTTGCACCCCTCTCTACCCACTGCCATACCCTCCACACGCCTCTCTGCCTCCTGCCATACCCCCAGGCTTCTGTCCTAGAAATACTGCCCACTACCATACTTTCTTTACATATAAAAAATATAATATATATTATTTGCAAAATACGAATATTTACAGATGTTTTGGTAATTAAAATCTGCTCTAATCTCCCCCAGCACATTTAATGAAAACAATTGGGAGAATACCTCTCGCATTTTAAGCGAGCGCTATACCATCTAAACTAATTCCCCAACGCAGACATGGTTTGCCATTTCTTTCCTGATAGAGGGTATTATATGTGTAGCTTGCCAATATATCTACATGACTGCTTTTAACACTGGCGGCCCTCGGTGCGATAACTGTTTCAGGGGACACCGCATATGTGTACAAGTGTATTCCGAGCACAGAAGTGGCACTGTAAAGGGAGGGCACATCATGGACTGGCACAGTCACACAGTGTTATGGAGGGTGACTGGGCGCCGAGCTGAATGGAGAGTCATCCATCCCTCCTTCTATTCATATGCACGCCGCCAATTCCCCTTCCCTGAACACTGGGCGGCGGAGGGGGCTGACCATCTTGTGGGGACGGAAGTGACGCGACCCGGCTGGGGGAGTTGAACGTGCTGACATCAGGAGTGCGTGGGCTCCTCCGGTCCTGGGCGGCGGAGAAGATGGCGGTGAACACAGGTTGGTGAGGGGCGGGCAGGGGGAATGCTGCAGACACAGGCTTGGTATCACGTCATGAGCGCTATCCGTCCATCTATATCCATCCTCTGATAGACCCTTATGGCTCCCCTCCTCCTCTCTGGCCATGGCACACTACAATCACACATTGGCCTATACAGGTGAACCGCAGCCTATCGCGTCCGGTGAGTGGCAGCCCCGGGGGGCAGAGAGCTGCCGTGTGATTGGCTCCTGACAGGCCAGGCACATGTATAGGTGACCCTACTACAGATGAGAGCAGTGATCTGGGTGACATTGGATGCTGATTCACCTCTTATATGTTTACTGTATGCAGACCCTTCCTCTTGTATTCCACATATGACCATTGCCTACCCCTCTGCAGCAATGCTTCTGCCTTGTGCTGCCATATCCAATAAATAATAACCCATAACTGGCATTGCCTGGCTTGCTTTAGGACTAAGCACTACTGATCTTAAAGTGATACTAGACTCAGATTTAGAATTTGAACCCACAGGTAAGCTTATAATAAGTCTTGTAGGTATAGTGCCTAAATTTGCGCCTTTTAGAAGGTATGCGATTTGGCCTTAGCCTATGACATCGCTGCGCATGTAGGTTCACACTAATGTTTTGCGGGAAATCCGTGCACGTTTCCCACACAGCATTCAACTGCGATCTTTACCACGCCCCAAACACAGGTTGCACCGGATCACATGGTACCGAAGTACAATGCGATCCTGTTGCAGTGCAATTCCAAAATTGCTGCATGCACAACTTTGGTACGGTGCGTTTAGAACCCATTTAAAATAAATGGGCTCAAATCACAACACACTGAATCGCATGTGATTTGAACGGGAATGCGGTTGCAGTGTGGTCCCAAATTTGCTGCATGCAAAATTTGGTGCAATGCAGTGTGCTTTGAACCCATTCAAAATGATGTGATTTGAACAGGAATGTGCGATACACATGCTGTTCATAGTGTGAAAGTGGTTGTAAACCCTCTTTATGAAAATAAAATCAACATGTTATACTTGACTGCTATGTGCAATCGTTTTGTACAGAGCAGCCCCGATCCTCCTCTTCTGGGGTCCACCGCTGGCACTCCCAGGCTCCTTCTCTTTATCGGCTGCCCCCACCTGAAGCCGTTTTCCCTAAGGGCACCCGTGCAGGCTCACTCCTGAGTCCCACTGCTGTATCCATTGACAGAGACAGCTGGACTTGATCTCGCTCCCTGCTCCCTTGTCACTGGGTTTGATTGATAGCTGCAACCAATGGATCCTGCTGTTATCAGTCAGTCCAATGAGAAGAGACAGCGGCTGGAGCCGCTGTGCACATCCCTGGATCGGGCTTGAGTAAGAAAAGGGGAGTTAGTACAGCAATCAACTCTGATCAAATCAGATTGAAAATTGCGTCTAAATCGATTGGAAGAGAAGTTATTGCTTTTTGATTGTTTGCCAAATCGAATCGCACACCAATCCAATAACAAATGGAAGCATGTATGCCCAGTAGGCCCATAATTAGTCTGTTATTTTTCAGCTTCTGTTACCAGACTAAGCTGTTCAGCAAAAGTGTCAGTGTTGACACAAATCATTTACAACTGACAGGAGTACTTACAAGGGCCAGCTTTGATATATTTATGTAAAACCTTTATCTCAAATGGAACACAACGGTTGCTGTAACTGCTTATAAAGTGTTAACTGGCATTTGGATTCAGTTTGCCTGTAAAGTCCATCTAAATCTGCTAGCGCATATAAAACTAGCCTCTCCACATATTGACAGTGCTGCTGTCCAAAGGTGTCTCCTTTTCTCCTTCGTTTGGGCAGGAGATATCCTTAGACAGGAAGGACTTTACTGTCTGCTTCACCAGGTGAAAATACAGAGAGGGGGGAGGAAAGTAAACAAATGCAGCCACTAAATTTAACTGTAACTTTACCCAATAACAACTTGATAAAAAAAAAAAAAAACGTTCTGTAGCATCTACATTAATAATAACGCTATCAAAATGATTGTGCTGTACATTAACATTGTATTGACACCCGCAGCAGTTCACAGAAGGCAATGTGAGGTGCCTGCGGGAGCGCTGTAACGTGGGAACCGGCGATGGAGTCGCACTGGTTCCTGCATCGCTAGTGTGAGCCCAGGCTCAAAGTGGTTGTAAACCTGCTCATATACCCAGTGAAGCGACTGACCTCAGGTGATGCACAGAGATGAAACAAATCCTCCTACATAAGTTTTACTTGTTTAGCTGCAGTAAATGGAAAAAGAAAATAGCCGCACTCCAAAAAACCTTGATGGTTGTCTTTTTTTTTTATTTAAAAAAGGAAAAATGCACTACAAGTCACAGCACACTACATGGGAGTAAAACCCTGACGCGTTTCGCACTATAAATTAGTGCTTAATCATAGCTGACAATTATAAAACATTACATCTAATATATAGCAAACTTTCAAAGACATGTGATCAATGCTAACCCCTGATAGGACAAAACTAATTAACCAATGGGGTTGCCAGATCTGAATTCCTAACTACAACTGCATTGCCAGCACCCTTGATCTCCTGAGACCATACTGATCATCCTAACACAATCCACCTGGAGTGGTAACTTTCTTTCTTTCATTGTTTAGCTGCAGTCTCATCTTCCCTACACCCCTTCAAAAGGGCAGAATTGTTTTAAAAATCCTTCTCTATCTGTCAATAAGACAGAGGAGGGGGCTGAGGGCTGCAGTTACAGTGTGTGAGAGTTGATTGGAGGAAATGCATACACCCCCTTTCCACACAGCCAACAGGAGTGAAGGAACAATTACAGAGCTGTGTTCTGAGCTCTCTCCCAGTCACAAATGTATCTTGTGTGTCAGGAAAACTTGTCAGATGTGACTCCTGCTAAGGGGAACTAAGCACCAGAGAGAAATTACTCTTAGAGCTTCGAAGAGAGACTAGTAAACACTACAGATAAACACTATGTTGTTAAAAGTATATTGGGACGCCTGCCTTTACACACGCACATGAAATTTAATTGCATTCTGGTCTTAGTCCGTAGGGTTCAATATTGAGCTGGCCCACCCTTTGCAGCTATAACTCTTCTGGGAAGGCTGTCCACAAGGTTTAGGAGTGTGTCTATGGGAATGTTTGACCATTCCCATAGACACCACCCCAAACTCGTTGATCCATTCCTTTATGGTCCTTTCTTTGTGCACTGGTCCAAATCAATTAGTGGAGAGGGGGTTATGGTGTGGGGTTGTTTTTCAGGAGTTGGGCTTGGCCCCTTAGTTCCAGTGAAGGGAACCCTTAACCACGTCCATACCAGGCACTTGCGCACCTTCCTGCCCAAGCCAATTTTCAGCTTTCAGCGCTGTCGCACTTTGACAATTGCGCGGTCATGCTACACTGTACCCAAACATTTTTTTTTATCATATTGTTCCCACAAATAGAGCTTTCATTTGGTGGTATTTGATCACCTCTGCGATTTTAATTTTTTGCACAACTAAAAAAAGACCGAAAATTTAGAAAAGAAAAACGTTTAATTTTTTTCTGAATTTTTTTTTGTAAATAAGTACGTTTTCTTTTTCAATTACGGGCACCGATGAGGTGGCACTGTTGGACACTGTGCACTTATGGGTGGCACTGGGTACATATGGGTGGCACGTATAGACACTAAGGGGTGGCACTGATGGACACTAAGGGGTGGCACTTGTTTGTTTACTATTTTGCCAATCAGTGCCCGTTGCCAGTCAGTGCCCATTTGTGGGCACTGATTGGCATCTATTGTGCCTATTTTTTTACATGTGGATGGCCATGGGGGATGTACCTGGCCATCCACATGTTGCCCCCCTTCCCTGGTGGTCCTGGCGGCTTCCCTGTGGTTTAGTGTGGGCATCCGAGGGGCGGCTGCGCTGATAAACAATCAGCGCGAACCCCACCTGTCAGGAGAGCTGCCGATTGGCTCTCCTCTACTCGCGTCTATCAGACGCGAATGAGGAAGAGCAATCAACGGCTCTTCCTGTTTACATCGTGATCAGCCGTGATTGGACATGGCTGATCACGTGGTAAAGAGCCTCCGCCCAGAATCGCCGCGCGCCGGCATGTTATCCTGCTGGACGTCCAGTCAGGATTTCACAACCACTTCCTGGACGTCAATTGTCTATTGACCGGACGGGAAGCGATTAAAGGGGTTGTAAAGGTAATTTTTTTTCTTTTTTTTTTTCCTAAATGGCTTCCTTTACCGTGGGAACAATACAAAAAATTCTCCTGCGCTCTGGTGTTTTTGTTATGAGGTAATGCAGTCCAATCGTGAGATAGGATCGCAGGTCTTGCTGCCCTCCTCTGAACCATGGGTGTGCATAGACTAAGAGAAAAAAAACGAGAGGGAGGGCGCACCGACCTAGTTCATTTATCATAAGAGATTTTTATTTTAATAAAAACAAGTAATTTATACTCACAAACGAGAGTTAAGATACAGCTGACCAATTGATTAAGCTGTATCCTAACTCTCGTTTGTGAGTATAAATTACTTGTTTTTATTAAAATAAAAATCTCTTATGATAAATGCACTAGGTCGGTGCGCCCTCCCTCTTTTTTGTTTTGTTTTTTTCTTTTGTTTTTTTCCTTTTACCTTCGTGCAGTCCTCCATCACTTACCTCGTCCTTCGATTTTGCTTTTAAATGTCTTTATTTCTTCTGAGAAATCCTCACTTCCTGTTCTTCTGTCTGAAACTCCACACAGTAATGCAAGGCTTTCTTCCTGGTGTGGAGTGTCGTGCTTGACCCTTCCCTTGGACTACAATAAGACCCCACATCTCTCCTCCAGGCTTACAAGCATGAAATCGGTGAAAAAACATTCACCGATCTCACACCGACAGCCGCAATTGCGGCCTTGTTTACTTCCGGGTACCGGGCGTGACATCATAACGTCGTGCCCGGGCCTCCGACGGTCGTAGAGATGACTGGTGACCATCTGGTCACCAGTCATCTCTATGCTTCCCCAGCCAGCGCCGGCCGATTTGCTCTCTGGGCCCCCGATGACACGGGAGAGCCAGAGAAGCACCGGATGGAGGGGGGACGTCCCCTCCCGCTGCTTATAAGAACGATCAAGCGGCAGAACTGTCGCTTTGATCGTTCTTATTGTGCACAGAATCGCCGGCTGAAGGCGGTGATATCTGAATGATGCCTGAATGTTGAGGACGTATTTTGTCCAGCGGTTGTAAAGTGGTTAAGGCATCAGCATACCAAGACATTGTGGACGATTTCATGCTCCCGACTTTGTGGGAACAGCTTGGAGATGCCTCTTGCTGTTTCCTCATGACTGCACAAAACAAGGTCCATAAAGACAGGGATGAGCAGGTTTGGGGTGTAAGAACATGTCCTGACTTCAACCCGATAGAACACCTTTGGGATGAATTGGAGCAGAGACTGCAAGCCAGGCCTTCTTATCCACATCAGTGCCTGACCTCACAAATGCGCTTTTGGAAGAACGGTCAAATGTTCCCATAGGCACACTCTTTGTGGACATCCTTCCCAGAAGAGTTGTTATAGCTGCAAAGGGTGGGCCAACTCAATATTGAAACCCATGGACTAAGACTGGCATCATGGGATGCTACTGAAGGTCATGTGTGTGTAAAGGCAGGCGTCTCAATACTTTTGTGCTTTGTTCAGATTTCATGACTGAGGTTTACAACCACTTTTAGGCTGCATTCACACCTGAGCGTTTTATCGCCTGAAGCGCGACGCTCAAAAACGTTAGAGGGGAAAAATACATTATTCCCTATGGAGATGGTTCACATCTCCACTCCAAAACGCCTGACGCCTGAAGCTCAAACAAGTTCCGGACCCCTTCTTTGTCGCGCGAATCGGGCGGTTTGGGCGTTTTTGAGCTTCTATTTCCCATAGAAAGTAATGGAAACGCTCGATTCAAGCGACCAGCGTGACAACAAGCGTTTGCTACGGGCGTTTTGTCGCTTTAATCAATGGAACATTTCACCCAGGCAGAAGATAAAAAAAATCTACCAACATAGCAACAAGTGATGAAAAGATGATCATTTTTCCTATTGGCTAAAATAAAAAACATCGAAGTACAAAAACGTCGGACGCCGCTGTATGCAAACGCGCAAATAAGCATGAATACGCGCGAAAAAACGACCGAACGACCTACGCTCAGGTGTGAATGCAGCCTTAAGGCTGTCAGCAGATTGGCCTCTACAAAGGCAGCAGTGCCTAAAAATACAGAGCAACTGAGCATGTGCAGAGCAGGGGGTGAGGTTTTTTTTTTTTTTTTTTTTTTTACATGGCTATACCTGCATGAAATTTTCTAGTAGGACTTAATTTTCTGACTAAAGTTCCACTTTTAAGAATTGGTAAGCTGAAATATATTCCATTTGTTTTGGGGTTTAGTACCTTTTCAAATTTGATGGCATTGCTCACAAATATTGTGGTTTCTTCATCCGGCTCCAGTGCTATAATGGCAGACATATCTCTGTATGGTTTTACATTTGTCTGTACCAGAATGTGCAGGTGTACAAAGAACCTAAACTTGTGCAGTTTCTACATCCTATAGCTGTCTTCATACACGTCTCCATTTCCTGCTCTATGGGTATAATATCTGCTGTACTTTGTGCCCTTTCCCGTGAGCTTCTTTCTCTCGGCTTATATTTTCAGTATAAAGACTTGGTAGAGCGAGCTCTAGTGTACAATTGGAAATGACGATAGCCATTAAGTCTTCAATTATGAAAAGATTCTATTCACCACAAAACCCAACGTCTATTTAGTGGCCACAGTGTACACAGTTTAGTAAGGGGCTGACTAAAGTCATTTTTTTTTTTCTAACATTCTAACAAATAACCAAGAAAGATAGGGTTGTGGCGAGATAAATTGCATCATTTATGATCTTTCATGTGAATAATACATTTATACGGCATGTAAAGGGATTGACGTGTTCCGTAAGATACATGTGAAACATTTTCTCCCTATTGGTGCCCCATTTTTACCAATTCGTAAACCAATAACAAAAGGTTGTGCTTACCTCATATACCAATCAAATAAATGTAAATCTAAAATCATTAAAGGGGTTGTAAAAGTACAATTTATTTTTTTACCTTAGTGCAGTCCTCCTTCACTTACCTCATCCTTCGATTTTGCTTTAAATGTCCTTATTTCTTCTGAGAAATCCTCACTTCCTGTTCTTCTGTCTGTAACTCCACACAGTAATGCAAGGCTTTCTCCCTGGTGTGGAGTGTCGTGCTCGCCCCCTCCCTTGGACTACAGGAGAGTCAGGACGCCCACTAACACACAGCTCCTTTCTCTATCTGCAACGTAGAGCGTCCTGACTCTCCTGTAGTCCAAGGGAGGGGGCGAGCACGACACTACACACCAGGGAGAAAGCCTTGCATTACTGTGTGTAGTTACAGACAGAATAACAGGAAGTGAGGATTTCTCAGAAGAAATAAGGACATTTAAAAGCAAAATGGAAGGATGAGGTAAGTGAAGGAGGACTGCACTAAGGTAAACGAAGCTATTTAGGAAAAAAAAATTGTACCTTTATAACCCCTTTAAAGTGTATAATCGGAAACCACTCGATCATATAAATGTACTATCATAAAGTGCATATACAAAAGTCCATCCAAACCTTCAAAGTGCTTCTGTGCATGAATGTAAACTAGTGACGGTCCCTTTTTTTAAATTTCCAGAAAAAGTGCCTAATGTATTCAGATATATACCACACATTTCACCTTCAGTGCCCCCCAACTTACACTGAGGTGGGTCACACAAGCTTTTTCAGAGGGTATCTCCCATACAGTATACCGCTATTTATGCATCCTGGGTCCACTCACCCATGTAGTTAGGGTGGGGGGGGGGAAACCATAGGAAAGATCATGGCATAACACTAACATTTTATTAAAACTCATTAAAAGCATAGAGAATATTACACTCACATGTGCCTGCCAGGCACTAAGAATAATGTGCCAATACTCGTAATGCAGTGCCACAGCTGAATGTGTGGGGAAAGGGGCAGGAATGCTGGCTGATGCCATTACCCAAATATGGCAGTGGACATTCCTGGACAATGAGGGGGTTCTTTCATTGGTGGCTACATAGCTGACAACATCCTAGAAAACATTGATGTAGGGGCACGTCGTCCCCTGCCCGTCCTCTCCAGCCACTTCGCCCGGGTCTCCCATCCTACCGCTGGCTGGCCGAAGATCTAAACAAAGCCAGATTGGCTTTGTTTGGATCTTGGATCTAGTAACCCGGAAGCAATGTCATAACATCACTTTGTTTACTAACATCCTAAAGGCGCCAGTTTAAAAAAAAAAAAAATCAAGTTTTCAAAAACGCAGATCTAGACATTTTAAATACTTTCAAGTGCAGAGGAGGGGTTTGGAGGTAGACCCCAGATCCCTCCATAAAGAGTACCTGTCACTGCCTATTACTGTCACAAGGGATGTATACAGGGCTGTGGAGTCGGAGTCGAGGAGTCGGAGTCGGGGGAAATTTTGGGTACCTGGAGTCGGAGTCGGCAAACAATGCGGCCCCCCATGGGATATGGAAACTTGTCTTGTGGCCCTCAGGTAATTTGAGTTTGAGACCCCTGCAGTAGACTGTTGGCTTCCCAGCCAGTAGTCCTGTGGTAGGTTGTGTTTCTTTCCCTCAAGGAATGTATAAAATACATTCGCATATTAATACAGAGGAGTCGGAGTCGGAAGTACATAAAACTGAGGAGTCTGAGTCGGAACATTTATCTACCGACTCCACAGCCCTGGATGTATACATGATAAAGTGATAAAAAAAACTGTAAAAATGTTCAATCTACAGAATATTGGTGTAACGGTCACCACCGTTTACGATATTCCCATTCCGTCAACCACGACAGCTTATCGGACACTCCACAATCTAGCAGACACGATCCATTTCATTTCCCAGAATAACGAGACAAGCTCTGTTCTCCGAGTCAAAATGTATGAACGAATCTTTAATGGTTAGCTCTCAGGTTTATATACAGTTACAAGGCATGTTTCAGTAAGCACAGGAACAATCAAACTCTCCACCCCCAACATCACTCAATGCTTCAATCACATTCTTTTAGATAATTACATGGAGGAGTTAATTATCCCCCAGACGTTACGTCTCCGACAATAAGTGATTCACCTGTATAATACACATTTCTATGTCAGACGTTTTGGCACCGATCTGACATAATTACTACAGTTGACAAGTACATTCCACACATAAAACAGTATTGGCATACATAATGAGAGATCCAGGAGCCAGGCTGCCTGTCTACCAAGCTCAAATCCACCTTACCCCAGTACAGACTCAATTAGCATATCAACAGCCTATGTTACACAGAGGAATGAGTCACTATTGACCGGTAGGGTCAGAATAAGCCAACAACTTGTAATTAGTTCTTTGCAGACATTAAAGAATATATTGTGAATTACTGTCCATGCTAAAACAATCCAACATATGTCCCTTCTCATGTAATTTATAATTAATATTTCTCAGTCACCCTATGCCCAAAAGGGGCACAGGATGACCCTACACCCAAGAGTTATTAGTGACGCTGGCACAGGAGTACCCCTCACCCTTCAAAAGTCTCTGGGTGTCATGGGTCATTCTGTTACCATTGGCACCTGATATCTGTCTGAAAGGCAGCTAAAAAATTGTCATTGGCCCTGAAAAATATTGGTCGACATACATAAAAAATATATATATATATATATTCTATTTCACATACCCTCGTTGCTCATCTGCAATAGGAGCTCAGAGAGCTAGGGGGAGGAAAAAAAGATTTGTCTTCCCAGTGAGTGGTTGTGCAGGGGAGGAGCATTTCAGCCCATGTCTTGTAATTGGCAGAGAGCAGGCTGAGTTCCCAGCACAGCCAGAAAACTGACCACACTGTACTCCCATACCTAGTGTGGTCAGGAAAGCAGAGGGACTTGCAGGAACACCAGGGATTTCACACAAAGGGAGCAATACAAAGAGAACAGGATAACCTTCTCATACAATTACATGGTACAGCAGGCACATATCAGGAATATGAAATGTTGGGGTAACATATTCTTTAACTTCTGTGGTGCAGATTAACAAAGGTGCTCAGATTGCAGTGGTTAGACATTTCAAAATGTGTTTTGTAAAGCTAGTTAAACCATTGTTTCTTTATCAGAGGCTACTAATATTCTTTTTTTGCTTCCAGTCACAGTTCCTCGCAATTTCCAATTACTGGATGAGCTTGAAGATGGACAGAAAGGTGTTGGCGATGGTACAGTCAGCTGGGGCCTTGAAAACGATGAAGATATGACTCTTGCTAGATGGACAGGAATGATCATTGGACCCCCAAGAGTGAGCCACCAACTGCTTTCCATAGCGGTCCTTTTTTCATTTTCCTCTGATACAAGTCTTTATTGCCTTAAAACTCCAGACAAAACATTCTTAAAGTGGAGGTTCACCCAAAAAAAATTTAACATTAGATTGAGGCTCATTTTCTCTAGGGGAATCGGGTGTTTTTTTTTTAAATCGAAGCAGTACTTAGCGTTTTAGAGCGATGTTCTCCGCAGCTTCCGGGTATGGTCTTCGGGACTGGGCGTTTCTATTTGATTGACAGGCTTCCGACGGTCGCATACATCGCGTCACGATTTTCCGAAAGTAGCCGAACGTCGGTGCGCAGGCGCTGTATAGAGCCGCGCCGACGTTCGGCTTCTTTCGGCTACTCGTGACGCAATGTATGCGACCGTCGGAAGCCTGTCAATCAAATAGGAATGCCCAGTCCCGCAGCCCATACCCAGAAGCGGCGGAGAAGATGTATCTCCAAAACGGTAAGTACTGCTTCGATTTAAAAAAAACACTCGATTCCCCTAGAGAAAATGAGCCTCAATCTAATGTTAAAAATAGTTTTTCGGGTGAAGTTTTGGATAGTGTGGAAAAGAATTGGTCAGGTTTCTGTTATTATGTTCCTAATAAGGAGACATCCTTGTTTCCTGTTGTCACCAGGACAGGAAATCGAGGGAAATCTTCATAACACTGCAAGTGGTGGTAGTCCAATCCCATACAAATAAATGCCCAATAGCTCCTGGGCGCTAAAGTGTACTGGATGGATGGTGCCGTGTATATATAGACTTGTAGAAACTTCCACAGCATACATTTCTTGCAGATATTTTTTTTTTTTTTTTTACATCAGGGAGCAGGATATCTTTTGAAAAAGATGATTATTTTTTTGTTCCTGCAGCAAAGGTGTGGTGATGGAAAGTTCTACATATTTGTGCAACATAAATGGCAAAAAAAAACCTGACCGTTCCCACATTTTTCCACGCAATCCCAAACTTAACAAAAGATAAGCCGAATTACATCTATATCAAAGTAATGCTACAGTCTTTGCGGTATGTTTTTGTGTCATTTAGTGTGTGCCTATTATTACAGTACATAACTTTGTATGATGTCTCTCTTATGCTGATTTTTCTTCTAGATAAAATCTTTCGTCCTATTCTCCCCCCCCCCCCCCCCCCTGCTTTGCTGTAATGTTTCAGTTCAGCAGGGGTTAATACAACTAATAACGCTCAAATGCGCTCATTAAGAGTCTGACTATGCCTGTCTTTTCTTGCCAGATCTGCCATTTATAGAAGCCATACTAAAGCTTTTATGGATGACGCAGGATCTATGAATGGGGTGGGCAGATTTTTGAAAGCTCTGCCTCCTCCATTCAGAGATCCTGTGTCATTCATAGAAACTGTAGTATGGCAGGAAATGCAGACATTGTTCAGCTCTTGATAGCCCTTTAGTTCTATTAACCCTCACTGCACCAGAAGATGACAGCGGCGGGGGGGAAGGAGGGTGTTATGACAGAAGAATATTTCTCCTGAAAGAATTGGTACAAGGGGCAGATCATACGAACTGTAAGTGCTGATTTTTATGTTTTTGATTTTTAGAAAGATGGGCTTTAAAGTGACTCTTGCAAAAAGTCCAAACAAATGACCACGGCCCCCGCCTATAATAGGCCTTTGCAGCAAGGAGCACATGGAAGGGCGATGCATGCCAAACGAAACCAAAGAGAATTCTCAGCTCAACTTTCCCACCAGCCTGCAACCAACCAAATTATCTTGTCTAACAGTATTTAAGGGGTTGTAAAGGTAAAAAAATGTTTTAGGGAAAAATAGCCTCCTTTACCTTAGTGCAGTCCTCATCCTTTGATTTTGCTTTTTAAATGTCCTTATTTCTTCTGAGAAATCCTCACTTCCTGTTCTTCTGTCTGTAACTCCACACAGTAATGCAAGGCTTTCTCCCTGGTGTGAAGAAAGCCTCTTGAGGGTGGAGGGGGCGAGCCGGAGTGTCAAGACGCCCACTAACACACAGCTCCTTTTTCTATCTGCAAAGTAGAGAGCGTCCTGACACTCCTGCTCGCCCCCTCAGGAGGCTTTCTCCACACCAGGGAAAGAGCCTCGCAATACTGTGTGGAGTTGGACAGAAGAACAGGAAGTGAGCATTTCTCAGAAGAAATAAGGACATTTAAAAGCAAAATAGAAGGATGAGGTAAGTGAAGGAGGACTGCACTAAGGTAAAGGAAGCTATTTAGGGATTTTTTTTTTTTTTAACCTTTACAACCCATTTAAGCCTTAAAAACGGGGGTATAGTTTGCACACATTTGTAAATACATGCGTAAGCTGCAGAGCCACTTCACGGCACCCCAGTATTATCTGAAGTTCTAACTCAAAATTTTGAGGGCCTCCATAGTAGAAGCCCATCCATTTATGATTGGTAGGCAGAGGGCAGGTGAGCCTGGTTGGAGCCCACTCTCAAAGGGCACTGGACAGCCAGCATATAAAGTGACTTGACAACTTTTTTAAAAAGAAAAGTCCCTCATACAATTAAATAGTTTGGCAAACCTCACTGTATCTTCTTTTTGTTTCTCTTCTGATAATGATGAACTAGACTAAAGCCTTAATTTCCTCAAACTGACTGCTGAGTGGGAGGGTCAGCCTACTATGAAGCCCAGGATTGAAAAGTTGAATCTCTGCAGCCACAGCGCTGGAGTAGATGTATGACTATTATGGGAGTAAAAAGGCTAACAACAATAAACCTATAAATGCATATTGGAATGCCTGTGGTCCCATTCTAGTGCTGCACGATTAATCGCGGAGAGAATCGCGATCTCAATTCTCCCCGCCCACGATCTCTCCGCGGGATGACCCGCGATTCTTCTGTTTCACGGCCAGTTCCACGTAACCAGCGTGGAACGCAAATGGCGCCGATATCGGAACCGACGTCAGCAGCCTGCACCGCTGGATGGATGCCTGGGCTTCTCTTGCAGATCTGTACAGCTGTAGTGTGTATCCATGCGCCACCCAGTGGTTGCCGGCGGTACTGCTTCTGATCTATTAATCTTTCTCACAGTTCTGTACAACTGTGTGTATCCATGTGCCACCCAATGGTTGCTGGCGGTACTGCTTCTGATGTATAAAAAAGAGACCAGTGATATGTCTATAATGTTAATTGCTTGCCGACCAGCCGCCGCAGTTATACGGCGGCAGGCCGGCTCTGCTGGGCGAGAGCACGTAGCTATACATTGCCTCGCCCAGCAGCCCCCCGTTCGCCCACGACTCCCGTGCGTATGCCCGGTGGGCGCTATCTTTGCCGGGCACACGCGATCGCTCGTTAGAGTGAGGACCGGGAGCTGTGTGTGTAAACACACATCTCCCGGTCCTGTGAGGGAGAGAAATGCCTGACCGTCTGTTCATACAATGTATGAACAGCGATCAGTCATTTTCCCTAGTGAGTCCACCTCCTACAGTTAGAACATACTTAACCCCTTCCCCGCCCTCTAGTGTTAACCCCTTCACTGCCAGTGGCATTTTTATAGTAATCCAATGCATTTTTATAGCACCGATCGCTATAAAAATGCCAATGGTCCCAAAAATGTGTCAAAAGTGTCCGCCATAATGTCGCAGTACCGAAAAAAAATTGCTGATCGCCACCATTACTAGTAAAAAAAAATATTACTAAAAATGACATAACTACCCCCTATTTTGTAAACGCTATAACTTTTGCGCAAACCAATCAATAAACGCTTATTGTGATTTTTTTTTTTTTTTGACGAAAAATATGTAGAAGAAAACATATCGGCCTAAACTGAGGAAAAAAAATCGTTTTTTTTTATAAATTTTTGGGGGCTATTTATTATGGCAAAAAGTGAAAAATATTCATTTTTTTTTCAAAATTGCCACTCTATTTTTGTTTATAGCGCAAAAACTAAAAACCGCAGAGGTGATCAAATACCACCAAAAGAAAGCTCTATTTGTGGGGGAAAAAAGAACGCCAATTTTGTTTGGGAGCCACGTCGCACGACCGCGCAATTATCAGTTGAAGCGATGCAGTGTCGAATCGCAAAAAGTGCTCTGGTCTTTGACCAGCAATATGGTCCGGGGGTTTGGTGGTTAAAGACCATATAACTCCTATGAAAAAAAGCAGAATCAAACTTTGATTCTGCTTTTTTCATAGGAGTTATATGGTCTTTAACATTATAGACATATCACTGGTCTGTTTTTTATATTCATATTCATATTTTCAGATAAATCAGATTTATTTATTTGGGGGGGGGTTTCTGGCATTCAGTTTTTGAGAATCGTGATCTTTAGTCTAAGCAAAAGAATCGTGATTCTCATTTTGAACAGAATCGTGCAGCTCTAGTGTGGTGCTATTCATTCTTAATGGCACCCCACTGTGTGTTGTGCTGCAGGGCTTCTTATCATTTTAACACAATGCATTGGTGTGCATAGGCTCTAAACGTTCACTCTAAAGCAGGAGCCCTCAAACTTTTTAAACAGGGGGGGCCAGTTCATGGTCCCTCCGCCTTTTGTGGTGCTGGACTATTAAAAAAAAAAAAAATGAAAAAATTCCTATGCACACATCTTGATTGTAGTGCAAAAAACAGGAAAAAACAATACTTAAAATAACAATTTTAATCAACATAAACGTATTAGTATTTCACAGACTCCCCATCGGAATCCCCCCCCCCCCCCCCAACAAAAAAAATCCTCATCACAGGTCACAAACTCCTCTCCATCAGACCCCCCCAATAACAGATGAGAACACCCATGTGATCTGATTCGATTCTAGTGCGGGGAAAAAAAGTCCCTGCATTATTTTCCTATGACTCCAAGGCGAGTTCAGCCATACTGTATGGCTGAACTTGCACTGCACAGACATTGCATGTGATTGGCACCGCCGGTGCCAATCGCATGCAAAGTCTGAGATCGCAGATATGTGACCCTTCGAGCTCTTGCACACAAGCCAGGTTCAGCCAGACAGCCAGTGTATTTTCCCAGCCCAGGTGCAGCATACAGCCTGCCATTGACATAAATGGCTGTGCACTCCTGTACTTGTGCATATGGCGGTGCCATCATAAACAGGAGTACAGCATATTGACAAATGCAAGAGCATTATAATTTTTTTTTTTGCATATATATGCTGTATTCACTTTTAAAAGCACTGTTGTATTCATGAGCACAGCAGCACACATTCTTGTCATTGACAAGCTGTACGCTGTCCCTGGGCCTAGGAATTATACATTGGCAATTATGCAAAACTGTTTGTCCTGTGCACAGTAGACCCGTGTGCAAGAGACCTGTAAGTGCCCTATAAAGCGACAGTGCCTGGTAACCCATCCTGATGTGGCTGAATTGACACACAGACATCAAGTGAGCAGTGTTTGGTTGCTCACAGATAAAAAAAAAATTGTTGTTAAACAAGTAAAATAACTCCTGAAAAAGTAAAAAAATATTATTTAAAAGGCAAAGTGGAATAGTATTACATGATGGTGCGCAAAATTAAATTTATTTAAAACTAAATTGCAAGTACATTTAAGTAAAAAAAAATTGGCGAAAGGATAGATTCATTGTCGGGTTTCAGTCTGTCTTTAATAATGTTTAAACCAGGGGTGAGCAAACTTCAGCTCAACAGCTGTTGTGGTCTACAGGTCCCATCATAAGAACCGAGAAGGAGAGTAGTGGCACTTTGAGTGAATGGTGTCACCGTGACCGATATGCACAAAACATATGTCTATAAATGTTTTATTAATCAAATGCATTGAAAAATACAATGGTAAAACAATACATATTGTGGTCACATAGCAGCTATATGAACAAAAGAACATACACGTATAGATATGTTTAAACTTGATTATAGCTGGGTAGGTATAACAAAAAATATGCACAACCAAAATATAATATAGTCTATAAATAGTGAGCCAAACTTGACCGAGCACCCTCAAACTGAATGTGTTTCAGGGCTTGTACCATTCATCAGGAGTTAGGGACAGAGATAAACTGTAGGAACAAACAAGAAACAGAAATTTTTAATATATTCAACTCCTAAAGGGGGGAGAAAAAAAAATTGTGTGGAATCTATACTTACAAATCGGCTAGAAACTGCTTGACTAGTGTCGAAATGGATGGAGCCCAAGACTGAATGTATATCCACGGAGTTGAGGCATGGCACAAGCCATGAAACGCGTAGAGATTCTTGAGAGTGCTTGTTCAAGTTTGGCTCACTATATAATGCATAATACTTTGGCCCTTGCATACTTTTTACCTACCCAGCTATATAGAGTTTAAACATATTTATATGTGTATCTTCTTTTGTTCATATAGCAGCTATGTTGCATACGATATATTAAATGTTATGACCAGAATATGTATTGTTTTACTATTGTATTTGCATTTGATTAATAAAACATATCTTTATATGCATATATGTTTTGCAGTATCTGTCATGGTGACGTCCCATTACTCTCCATCTGTGTGTTATGTATATTAGGGATGGAGGGTGTGTCACTCTGGTGTTGGGTCGCATCTTTTCTTTTACAGGTCCCATCATGCCTCTGGGAGTCAGGCTTGTGGTTTCAGGGTCTTGTGATGCCTCATGGAACTTGTAGTTTTATAATAGCTGGTGGGCTGGGCTTTGTCTACCCTTGTTGTAAACACATATTGACATAAAATGGGGATAGTATAGTGTCATGATAGTTTTATTGGGGAGAAAAAACACTTGCTGTAATTGAATTGATATAGAAGTGAAGTTAGAGACACTTGGTAATCCCAAGGGTATGGTTATGATGAGGCAGCGAGTCACTTTGTATTAAATTGAGAGTTTGGTTCCCAAAGAGTGAGATCCCTGGGATAGCCCACTAGATGGCATTATTCTCTCTTTTTTTTTTTTTTTTTTTTTATTGTCACTTCCAGCACACGACAAGGGACATTGGGAAAATCGCATAGATATCTACTGAACATCTCTCCCAGTTAGTTAGGATTACTTTTAGGGGGGGCATCCCTTTCCCTTTCTTGCTATCCCTTTCCCTTTCTTGCTATCCTGTGTGTTTTGAAGGGCTTATTTAAAAAGCAGCTGGAGACTGAAAATATATAAAAAAAAAGTCTGTTCTTTTTGGAGAAGAAAAAACACAAGGTGCAGGACCAGGTAATTTCACCTGTAAAAAGTCGCACTATGACTCCTAATCACAGATCTCCTTCTGCTTTGTTAAGCAGTTAGAACTCCACGGGACTAAGCCAGCACTACACTGTTACCCAATTTTTCTGAACGGAGTGTGACACGATATGTGTAGCAAAGCATAATAAGGAGTTGATAAATATGCTTTTTTGTAAGAAGTGAGCCCCTAAATCGGATATAGACCGAAGAGCATGTTTTGTGGAGAAGTTTGCGTTTAAAACTGAACTCCAGCCTTGTCTTCAGTCTTGCACAGTTGTACAGGCTTCTCTCCTGTACTGAAATTGCTTTCTCTAACTGCACACTGAGTTTCTGTTTGTTATTGCAAGTTGCAGCAAATCAAGTAGAGCCCTTCTATATCCCACAGTAGTGTTAAAAAAAAAAAAAAAGTTTATACATATCAAAGTATGGCAACGTTTTAGGGGAGTAATCTGTACCATTTAAATTGAATATCTTAATTGTAGAATACGGGACACAGGCTGAATATTCCTAGACCCTGGGTTATAGGTTGGTGCCTTCAGGTTATTGTACACTGGCAAAGCTTTTGAGGACAAATAACATGCATGTTATACTTTTACCTGCTCTGTGCAGTGGTTTCGCGCAAAGCAGCCCCAATCCGCCTCTTCTCGTGTCCCCCGTCGGCACGCCTGCCCCCCCCCCCCCTCCCTCTTGCCAAGTGCCCCCCATAGCAAGCAGCTTTTTTGGGGCCCCCCACTTTCTCTTCATTGGCTTACTGGCTGTGATTGACAGTAGTGGGAGCCAATGTATGGGGAAGAGTGTGTGTGTGTGTCCCCAAAAAAGAAAATCATGCATAGAATGAATGCGGGTAAAAAACCTTGAGCCTTTACAACCACTTAAGATATCTCACTTTACTAATTGAAAGTTTTTCTTTTAAAGTTTTTTCTGGTAAAAAGTTTTTAAGGGCTCTTACTCTGGCAGGCCCAGCTCTGCTCTTAAGTATTTCGAAAGAGAAGATTATCTCCATTGTATGTCTGGGCACTGCCAAGGGTTTCAGTAGCCATGGCCTCTATCTGAAAAAACAGATTCTCCTTTTGTCTTGCCAACAGGGTCTCGAAAGACACCCTGCTTCCAAACCCACAGGGGTTCACTACATGAGATCGTAGAGGCTTCCTGGGGATTCCAACATCAAGTAACTGTTGTACAGTTTTGTAAGGCTGCCACCTAGTCTTCAGTTTGCACTTTCTCTCAAAGTATACCAGGTGGATGTCCAGGCATTAATGGATGCAGCTTTCGGCTACAAGGTTTTTCAGAGGCACTCTGAGTTGGGTTTTTGACCTTTTGTATGTTATGTTGGCTGGATTCTGTACTGTACAATTAAGATGGAAGGAATTTTGACTTGCTTATAAATTCTTGAAGTACAGGACACCTTTTTCTCTGTTTGCGTGATTAAAAAATAGAGGTCTCCGAGTGGGGTAGGGTTATAGGGGTATGATAAGACCCCTTGCACACTGATGCGCTTTTTAGGCATTTTAGCGCTAAAAATGGCACCTGTACAGTGCCTCTCATGCCTCCCCAGTGTGAAAGCGGGACGGGGAGAAAGTCCTGCAAGCAGCAGCTTTGGGGCGGTTTTGGAAGCGCCTGCTGAATCGCCTGCAACATGGGCGCATTTAACCCTTCAGCCGCTAGCAGGGGTTAAAAGCGCCCAGCTAGTTGCAGAAAAGCGCCGCTAAAACAATGGTACTGCTAACGGACCCCAGCCCCAGTATGAAAGTACTCTAAGGCAGTGGTCATCAACCCTGTCCTCAGGGCTCACTAACAGGCCAGGTTTGCAGGATAACTGAAATACATCACAGGTGATATCATTTGCTGCTCAGTGATTGCAGTATTCTAGTCTGTATCTCCCCAAGGTAATACATAAAACCTGGCCTGTTAGTGGGCCCTGAGGACAGGGTTGATGACCACTGATCTAAGGGATACGTATGTCCAGAAGTTTTTCCAGTGTCCAATTACCTGATGGTAGCAGCCTATAACCCAGGGTCTATGAATAGCCAGCTTGTGTCCTGTATTGTATTCTAAGATATGTCATTTTCATGGATGTCTGAATTCCTTTTTATTTATTTTAATTGCTGTTGTGCCCACTCGCTACTTCTCCTGATGAGTTTATCCCTGGGTAGAAAATGGAAATTAAATCTTCCAAGAAGGGATGTAAACCTGACCATTGCCACCCTTTAAAAAAAATAAAAAATAAAACAGGAATTTACTTTAACCTCTTCCCCACCGCGCCATAGACAAAAGACGTCTACAGCGCGGTGGAGTTATTCTGGGAGGACGTCCCTGGGACGTCCTCCCAGAATCCTTCACTCGCGCGCCCCCTGGGGCGCGCTCCCGGAATCATCTGTGAGCGCCGGGTCTAGAAGACCCGGCACATCACAGATCGCGGTAAATCGCCGCTGATAGCGGCGGTTTACCACGTGATCGCTCCGTCAAATGACCGAGCGATCACTTGTAAACAAACCGGCGTCATGTAATGACGCCGGTTCCTCCCTCTCCTCTCTGTACCGATCGGTACAGTGTGAGAGGAGAGGGGGGGAGAACGGAAGCAGCAGCAGCTGCTGTGGCTGGATCTGTGACTGCATTTGTCACAGATCCAGCCATCCTTCCCTGCGCAATACTCTGCAATAAAATCAATACTCTGCAATAGCCCCCCCCATACTCTGCAATAGCCCCCCCCCCATACTCTGCAATAGCCCCCCCCCCCATACTCTGCAATAGCCCCCCCCCCCATACTCTGCAATAGCCCCCCCATACTCTGCAATACCCGCTAATATGACAAACAAGATTTTTTTTTTTTACAGAATTGTCAGTTTTTTTTCTTTTTTAGCGCAAAAAATAAAAAACCCAGAGGCGATCAAATACGACCAAAAGAAAGCTCTATTTGTGGGGAAAAAAAGACAAAAATTTCAGATGGGCACAATGTTGTTGAGTTATTGTCATTCAAATTGTGAGACCACCGAAAGCTGAAAATTGGTCTGGTTAGGAAGGGGGTTTAAGTGCCCAGTGGTCAAGAGGTTAAATGGGTTTAATGCTACATTAGCAACTTTTTATTTTGACTATTTCTGAACTTGGTTAAAATGAATGTTAATTTTAATTGGAGGATTTTTTTTTTCTTTACAGACAAATTATGAAAATAGAATATACAGTTTGAGAATAGAATGTGGACCTAAATACCCAGAAGCCTCTCCTACAGTTAGATTTGTAACAAAAATAAACATGAATGGAATAAATAATTCCAATGGCGTGGTAAGTAAAGCATATTAAGATATTCTGTTTCCTTGTTCCCTTTAAGACTGTCATCTTTATAAAGATACAAATAAACATGACCCTGTGTTTCCATCTGCCAGCCACTACTGTGTGATGTAAGCTGACCTTAACCCACCAATTTAACACTTCCCAAAATAAATTCAAGGCATTCCTTGAATGATAATACAAACATGGTGTAAAAACATATACAAATATTATTCATAAAAAAAATAAGCATTCAAAGCAGTAATGATAAACATTATCCACCAGTGTGTGAAAATATCATGTGTTAAGACGTGTATGTGACCAAATATCTTATCTTTTCAATACACTTATGTCCATAAATCCCCCAAAAAATAACCGCAATCTCATTCCTTTAGTGTTTTCCACAAGTATTTTGTGTTCCAGTGAGTACCACCACCTCTCGTAAATGATTTTTTTTCAAATGAGAGAATGGCCAACTAATCAACAAGGTCTTGCATGCATATCCCTTTTAAACATTGGGATGAGGGCTAGCAATCCTCCAATGGTGGTAAAGATATCAAGGCATCCAGGATTAATCCACATCTGCAGACTCAGGAAAAGCCCCTTGCCATTAGGGCACATCCGGACATTAAAGGTCTCCGCATGGGACGGGTGACCGACGACCTCACTCTGTATGTGGATGATATGCTTGTGTACTTGGGGGACGATGGCCCTTCGCTCCAGGCAGCTCTGCAGTTTATTAAACAATTTGGGGCATTTTTCCGGATTGTAGAATAATTGGTCCAAGTCCCAAATCCTTTCACTGGACTTGCAGACCAAGCAGCACTCCCCCTGGTCAGCCAGCAGGATTAGATACCCTGGCGTACAAATTTCACGATCTCTCATGGATTATATAGGCCTTAATCTAGAACCCCTATACGACCTAAAAACTAAAAGCCAGACCAGGTCCTGAATTCCCATTGGAATTGGGGGGGATATATTAATTTGGTAATTTCTTTACCTTTTTTGGCATGCCCTCTATGAATCCTTACACATATCTTCAAATCCATGGACAGCTTTCTTATTTTTTTCTATTACAATCAGGAAGACGGAGACAGGTATTCTAACCTTGTATGCTCCTCTGTCTCTAGCCTGGTAGTCCACCTCTTTCGACTTTTACTATGTGGTACCGATGAGTTGCCTCACGTGGGCAACAGGAGTCATATATGATATTCCAGCATTGTAAAATTTGGCAGCTGGCTATGTCCATCTCCAAGGCCCCCATATTCCATACCCACACTCTGTTTTGGAACAACCCGCAGCTGCCTGAGTTGTTGACTGTCCCCAGATGGGGGTTATATTACTCACAGGTCATAGCCAAACGTTTCAAGCTCTGAAAGATGTTTTTGGTGTGCCTAATCACAACATCTTCCATTACCTCCAACTCTGCCAAGCCTTAAAGTTTCAATTCCACGATTCCATCCCCAGCCTTGAATCGTTATACCTGGTGGAGGTTGTCATGGGTCAGGATCCCAAGAAACACATTTCTTCATTCTATAATCACCCCATGTTACCTATAAATGGGGGGAAAAAAGACCGCGCTGTGTTAAATTACTAACTGAAAAGGCAGCAGCTTAAAGCGGGGGTTCACCCTATCGACGGGAAAAAAAATTCTTTTTTTTATTTTACCTTAAAATCAGGCATTGTAGCGCGAGCTACAGTATGCCTGTCCCGAATTTTTTACCGCCGTACTCACCTTGTAGTCGTCCATCGAAGATTCCGGGGAATGGGCGTGCCTATGGAGATGGAGGATGATTGACGGCCGGCTCTGGCGCGTCACGCTTCTCCGGAAATAGCCGAAATAGGCTTGGTCTTCACGACGCGTGCGCATAGCCTGTGCGCAGGCGCCGTGAAGAGCCGAGACCTACTCCGGCTGTCTTCGGGGAGAGTGACGTGCCAGGGCCGGCCGTCAATCATCCTCCCTCTCCATAGGCAAGCCCATTCCCCGCGGGAGCCGGAATCTACGATGGAGGACTACAAGGTGAGTACGGGGTTAAAAAAATCGGGACAGGCATACTGTAGCTCGCGCTACAATGCCTGTCTCGATGGTAAAATGTGTCGGGGGGGGGGGGGGGGTGAACTACCGCTTTAAGTGAGATAAACACAAATGGCATATAGGGAAAAAATAAAGCTGCGCCAAACAAAGTCCACAAAGGCCCTCCACTGACAGGAGGCTTAAGCTGTAATAGTAGTACTCCGGATAATTGACACTTTGGGTAAGACACCTTCTCTGGGGGAACAGGGACACTGACGTGGACTCACACAGGGTTGAAGTTCCAGGTACTAGGCTCCTTCCGTGCTTATACGTTTCATAAATCAAATATAGGTAGAGAGGAGGAGGACCATAGTGCAACTCCGTAATTTATTACATTTATTAAAAAGTAAGTTATACTCCCAACAGTACACGTAAAATCTTGTGATGTCACCACGCTGATCTGAGGAGGGAGGGCTCTTTTTTGCCGGCCGGCATATTTTTCTATACAAGATTTTACGTGTACTGTTGTAGTATAAAAAAATATGTAGTGTTTACGGAGTACTCTATGGTGCTTCTTCTCTCTACCTATATTTGATTTATGGAACGTATGAGCACGGAAGGAGCCTAGCACCTGGAACTTCAACCCTGTGTGAGTCCACGTCAGTGTCCCTGTTCCTCTGGAGATCAAAGGCTGTGGCTGGGTTACAGCCGAATGTTGATTCGGGCTTACCCTCTGGTAAGCGGCCTCTATACTCGGTGGTGAGCTTTTCACATACCTGTGAAGTTTTATTGATTCACTGCGGTGTTTTCCCTATATACCTCATGTTACCTGCAGCCACTGCTCAGGCTTATCAACTAAAATCTATGTGCATTCTGCAGGGTGCACACAGCATTTACAGTTTGTTTCATTTTCTTTGGGTTTTCTGCTGCACAACCGTCTTCTGAGACAGGCAGACTCTGTCAGTGTACATATCTTGCACTGTGCAGACCCTACAAAAGTTCAGGGGATTTCTAATACTCCAGGCTCTCCACTTCATGCTCAAACGCTGTAGTCTGCAAGCCAACCAACCTTGCATTTTGGCATGAGGGTCCTTTTAGCCTTTACAGTGGGCTCCCTGTTGACTCGTGGGATCAGTGCAACCTGATCTATGCCGCCCCGAAACCCCTTTCTACAAGATCGAGATGAAGGGCAGAACAGTTATTCCCATTGCACCAGACTCCTGGCAGGCTCTCCATGGGCCCTCCAAGATCTTCTATCCCAGGGACCAGTTTACCCATCCTAGTTCTCGATTTGCTGATTGCCTGACTGTTGAAGCCGAGGTCATCAAGGATAGGGACTTTTCAGGGTCCGTTATCCCTATAATTGTAAAGGCTTGAAAATGTACTTAATAAAGTCTACTGCTGCACCTGTATAGTATATTTCTCATTGTGCATGGCAGAAAAATGTAATCCTAGAAAATACTCTGTCGGACGAATCCTGTCTTTTCTCCAGTCTGGTATCAATCAATATTTAGCCTTAAGTAACCATCAAATCTCAGCCCTAGTAAAGGCTTTCCTACAGATGTCCTTAACATTAATCGCCCTGTATGCCCCCCATGCCATAGGATCTCAACCTGGTTCTGTTGGTTCTCTTTGAACCTCCTGTCTACTTTTTTACTCACAAGGCTGTCTTCTTCATTACTATGACCTCTGTAAAGTATGTTTCCAAGTAAAAATCCTTTCTTGTCCTACACAGAGGTTTTCTCGTAGCCCAAGGCTTGGTTTCTTTTCACCATAAGCAGGACCTTGTTCTCCCCTTTGTTGTGCTGCATGATTCCCTCAATTGTTTGGATGTGGCATGGACTGTTCATCCATTTCTCAGCCACAGCTCCCCTTAGTCTGAAAGTGTTTTTTTTTTTTTTTTTAAGGGTTCCCTTAGCGGACAGCCTGGTTCTCATTCCACTGTCGCCGGGTGGATTGGACAACTCCATCTAAGCCTATAGAATAAGGGACACATTTTTACGGTTTCCTGTTCAAAAACACATCTCCAGATCAGTTGGTGCTTTTTGGGTTTTTCAGCATCTGTTTTTCAGATTTGTAAGGCTGCCATGTGGTCTTCTGTTCACATGTTTACGTTTTACCAAGTAGTGAGCCGATGCCAGTATGGATTATAAGGTTCTTTTATTTTAAAGATGAATTCCAGGTACAAATTCACCATGTGATACCCAGCAATCTGGTGCCCGCAAACACCCTGCGTTTGCAATCTGCATTTGGGGTGCCATTAATCTATTGGCCCCTGTAGTAGACCACAAAGATAGTGTTTTGAACACTGCTTGCTTGGGTAACACACACTGAAGGCTTTTTTCCTGGACTGTGTTCTGATGTGAACTGGCCCTTAGATCTAGGTTTTAACATATTAAACATGGACATGCTGCATTTTATTGCAGCACACTGTATAGCATTTCATAGCACTATACAGCACCATGAATAAAGTGTACTGTTTGTAAAAAAAAAAAAAAAGCCATGTGATGTGACTTGTGCATTACATTGGCCCCTACTGTAGTCGGGAACAGTCACCTGTCTTAACGCTTTACCACTCTGGCAGCTTCTGTTTGAAACCAACTTCAAAGGTGTAGTTATTTTAAGACAATCTCTAGTTTTAATTCTGAACATTGTCCTACTCTTATAACGCTTGCTGTCTGATGAAATAACCATATATATATATTCTTTTTTTTCAGGTGGATACACGATGCATACCTGTTTTAGCCAAGTGGCAACGTACATATAGCATTAAAATTGTTCTCCAAGAACTTAGACGCATGATGATGTCCAAAGAAAATATGAAGCTTCCGCAGCCTCCGGAAGGACAAACTTACAACAATTAATTGATCTGGGAATGTTTCAATACTTCTTCCTAGCCCCCCCCCCATCCCCCTCCATGAATTTTAGAAGGCCTGCAATGTCTTATATTGCATGCCTCTGCCTCTCCAGCTCTGAGAGGGGAACCCCTTTCAGCCCCGACAAACCTAAACTGGGCACAATTTGCACATGAATTCTCATTGTTGGCTTGGACTCCCAGTTTTTGACTCCCATTGGTCATGGACATATTATGCAACAGATCTGTTGCAGTCCAACCTCCATACACCTGCACAGGAACACATAGGAGTATAGAGGTTGCAATGAAGTGATTTTGCTTTTCTTGTTGTAATCTTGCTTGATTGTTGGGATTCACACCTTCTGGGCATTTTATTTTCTTAAAAAGTAGCAGTTCATGTTTTCAAATTTATTCTCTTTTTGTTTTTACGTGTGTTACATTGTCATAAATAAATCTAGGCCTATAGCAATTGACTCCTAAATGATATTTGAATGTACTTTAGAAAAAATGGCTTCCAGTACTTAAAGTCCTGGTGTTTCAGAAAGGTATCATTCAGAGAGATGTGTTCCAAGTTACAGAGCGGGGGTGAACAACCTGAGTACAGAGTGTAATCATATGCTGTAAACTGTAACATCCTATCATATCACTTGTAGAAAGAAAGGATAACAACTTTTAATCAGGTTGGTGGTAACTGCCCCCTCCTTTTCCTTCCCCATCCCATATATATCTTACATTTGTGACCTTTCAGCTGGTGACCTCCTTCACTGGCCTTGGCCTATGCTGCCTCCAGTAATTTTGCTGTCCTACACATTGAGATGTTATCTTGCTCACATTTTGGCTTTCCTCCATTGGACCTAATGAATAATTCTTCAGAGCGATGGCCTCCCATTTAGTGTCCATGTTCTCCTTTAGAGCTGACCATACACGGCATGCTGCCTACCATCTTTTTTCTTTCATTGCAGTGGTTGCCCTATATAGCATTCATTTTGGCAAACCACGGTGATAGTAATATCTAGCTAGTACAGTTTTTACACCTAGAAATATGTTTTATAAGGGATATATGTCATATGTGAACCTTATGTTGATGAGTCCCTTTTACAATGCATTAGCCAAAATCTGGGCAGATATCTATTCTTTCCATGAATAAGGACATTCCCTAAAGGGCACTATTATTGGCATAGCGGGGTTGATTTACTAAAACTGCAGAGTGCAAATTTTGGTGAAGCTCTGCATAGAAACCAATCGGCTTCCAGTTTTTTTTTTTTGTCAAAGCTTAATTGAACAAGCTGAAGTTAGAAGCTTCATCTGATTTTGCACTCACCAGTTTTAATAAATCGGTGTCTAAAAATTACGTGACAAAGATTGGCCATGTACAGTATGTGTACATCTAGTGCACCTAAACTATTAACATTCATTTGATTTTGTTGCCATGGAATAATTCGCAGCTTTGCTCTTTGCACCATGTTCTAACCACACACCAGTGTGCATCTTAGACAGCTGATCTTCCCCTCATATAGCAAAGTGACTTTGTCAACTATAAAACGGCTTTAACTATATTTTACAACCTGGCCTGCATGTCCTCTTAAGCAAACACATGAAGGCTAAAGTGGTACTATTTACTTTAAGTAAATATTGTAGAAATTCATGGAAATGTTTATCATTTTTAACATTTTCGATTCACATTTTTTTGTATGTGGCCAAGCCTTTACTCTCACAGCACAGGCTGCTATAATTTTACCTAAATGTCACAAGCTATTAACATGTAATAACCCATAATGGCTAATTGGTGTAATGGATTTAAGGCTTGCAAGTACCTGTAGATATTATATTGTGCTCAGTATAGCTAACTTCCAAACTATAATTTGCAAGAACCTTCAGTGCCTGAACAAGCATTCCTGAATTGGACGTGCATGCTTTGGGCACATACTCCTAGTACAAACAAAACCTTGTTGGCTGGAAATATTCTAACCGCTCCATTTTTTTTCACGAAGTCCAGTTGGCTACTGGGTGTTTACATGGTTTGTAAGGTGCAACTGATGTGATGATTCCAAATACAGCCAAAAATCAAATGGATCCTTTGATGATCTGTTACATGTAGACCACTTGGCTTGCACACCGGCATGCTGATTGGTTGTTAGACCCCTTTCACACCAAGGCAGTTTTCAAGTGTTTTAGCACTAAAAATAGCAGCTGTAAAGTGCCTGAAAACTGCCTCTCGTGCCTCCTGAGTGTGAAAGCCTGAGGTGCTTTCATACTGGGACAGTGCGCTTGCGGGACGGGGAAAAAAAGTCCTGCAAGCAGCATCTATGGGGCGGTATACAGTGCTCCTATGCCACCCCTACCCATTGGAACGAATTCCGCTTCTGAAGCGTTTCTTGGTTAAAAGTGCCCTGCTAGCCGCCGAAAAGCATGGCTTTAACAACGGTAAAGGGCCACTAAAACTAGTGGTGCTTACCGCTAACGAACCCGCCAGCCCTACTGTGGAAGCGGCCTTAAGGGTTTTTGTCAATCAAAGTAATCGTTCCAAACTGCTTTTCAGCCATTTCACCTGAAGTCATATTTTTTATAGAGAAACACAAACATCAGAATTTATCAATGGGAACTACTGGTATCTCTGTTTCTAAGGCATTGGCAAAAACCCGATTTGCCTCAAACTGTGCCAAGATCTATTCAATGAACAGCATGAGGTTAAGCTCTGTTTGCCTGAGGGCAATGGGGCTGATTTACTAAAACTGGAGAGTGCAAAATCTGGTGCAGCTGTGCATGGTAGCCAATCGGCTTCTAACTTCAGCTTAATCAATTTAAGCTTTGACCATAAAACCTGGAAGCTGATTGGTTTCTATGCAGAGCTGCACCAGATTTTGCAATCTCCAGTTTTAGTAAATCATCCTTTAAAGATTTGAAGTCCAAATGATGTATATTCACCCTGCTTGGACAAGGAAATCACATCACTGACGTAGATGATACTTTGAATCCAGAAGTGTTTTATTTGTTTAAGTGTCATAGAAGCAGGTTAGAAGACCTAGTTGTGTCCAGGTTTGGTCTTGCTCACAGTATTTTTGACAAAGGGCAGAGGGTGGTTTTGTAAAGCAGCTCCTGTTTATTAATGTGTACCTGTCACAACAGTAGAGTTGTTTTGTTCAGAGTTTCCGAGAATGCAACCTATCAGTTTCCTAGGAGCCACTAGCATTCTTTTGGCAAGAGGCACTTTGTGTCTCACTGCAATAATGTAAAATGTTCAGGCCCTTAGTGAACTGAAGGGTAAAATTACATACAAAATTACATTTGACAGGTTTACTTCATGTAACGTACAGAAAATGTTGTTTACAACCTTTGTTCCAATCAACTGCATTAAAGTTCTAGTGCTGCAGACATATGAATAGGATATAGATAATGTGATTCTGAAGTTGCAGAGAGGTGGTTATGTAAAGCAGCTCTTGTTTGTTAGTTTGTACCTGTCACAACAGTAGAGTTTTGTGGTTCGGACCAGTGTTCCAGAAAATGTAGCCTGTCTATTTCCTGGAAACGTAGCATTGTTTTTGCATAAGGCACTTTGTGTCTGACTGACTGAAATAATGTTCAAGTCCTCCGTAAATAGAGGTTTAAAATATATAAAATGGCTTGTGACAGGCTTACTTCCATGTAACAAACAGAAAAATTTGTTTACAGCCTTTGTTTCAATTAACTGCATTCAAGTTATAGTACCGCAGACGTATATGAAGAGGATATAGATAATGTGAATCTGAGGTCTCAGCTAGTCTAACGGTGTAAATAAAATGTTAAAAGCATGTGGTGAGTTTGTTTTGTTGAGTTGAAAGAAAAATTTAATCTCTTAAAGGAAACTTTTAAAGATTGTTAGACTGCTTCACTGCAATCTCCTTTTTTGAAAATGATAGTTGCGTTTTGGTTTTTAATCCAAAGACTGCATGGCTTTCCCTGATACAGAACATACATTCAGATCAGGATCCCTACTAGCTGCATCATTTCTCTGGGTCAGTGCCTCAGTACCAAGGCTAGAAAAATCACAGGAACTTGGGTTTTCAGTAGATCACCAATGACAGCCTTTTCTTTTACAGGTTTGCTTTAGCATTTGCTATTGCTAGATCTGTGTCCCAATAAGTTGGTTCTTTATATATAATTTCTACTTTAAGCAGGCTATTTCTAACAGCCATGGTTTCATAGAACAATCTTCTCAATGAGAAGGTCTTGCAGCTGGGCTTTTCTAATTTTTATTCTGGGTTGAGCAGTGGAATGCATAGTATTCCAGCAGATTCCAGCATAGACACTGATTCTGTGCAGATAATGTGATATCGGCAGTGTCCTGACAGTAGTGACATCTAAGAGAGCAGCATGGGACATGGAAATGTACACAATAAGTTACTACTGAACGCCACCAACGTTAAAGATGAGACATTCATTCCCCTTTTCACTGACACTGGAGCATTCTTCTTCCCACTAGCAATCTAAGCTTGTTCACTTTTTTTTTTTTCTCCCACTGAGCATCAATGTTGGGAATCGAATGACTTCAGTAACCATTGAATCATATTTTACTTGTAATGACTCTCACTGACCACCAATTGTTGGGGCTTTTTGCTGTTGATACATGGCATTCTTCTAACAATTGGCACTAGGGCTTTTTCTGCCCTCCAATCACAGAGCATGGCTACACAAACAATATTTGGGGAAATAACACATGAATTGTAGCTTGGTGAATTGAACTGGCATTCTGTATAATATCTTGGATTGCGGTTAACGAGTGTTTCACAATACAAGCTATTGTTTATTTTTTAAATCCTGACTCTGTTTGTAAGCGTTGTCTTGCAAAACGAGCAGGACTTACTGCAGAGGATTATCGCATTTGACCAGAGGTGCGGGTGGGCCGGTGACACTCGGAGCTGCTCAGAAACACTCCATTCCTGAGTGTTTCCGATTGGTTTCTGTCGCCGCCCACCCCCCCAACTGTGGTACTGCATACAATAAAAGTCACTGTGGAATTCTGAGTTTCCATTGACTTCTATGGGGAAACTCGCTTTGATATGAGTGCTTTGGATTACAAGCTTTGTTCTGGAAAAAAATTATGCTCATAATCCAAGGTACAACTGTATCAAAATGAGCTGCTAATGGAAAATCCACCGTGTGGCTAATCTGAAGTAGGATCTCTATAGGTGCATCTCAAAAAATTTGAATATCATCTAAAAGTTAATTTCTTTCAATAATTAAATTCAAAAAGTGAAACTCGTATGATATAGATTTATTACATACAGCGTGAAATATTTTAAGCTTTTCTTTCTTTTGATTATAATGGCTTAAAGCTAGTGCAAACCCAAAATTCAGTATCTCAGAAAATTTGAATATTACATAAGACAAAAAATGTTTTTAATACAGAAATGTTGGCTTACTGAAAAGTATGTCCATGTGCTGTATAGTATACACTCCATCCTTGGTTTGTGCTCCTTTTGCATGAATAACTGCATCAATGAGGCGTGGCATGGAAGCGATCAGCCTGTGGCAATGCTGAGGTGTTATGGAAGCCCAGGTTTCCTTTGGCGGCTTTTAGCTCGTCTGCAATGTTGAGTCTGGTGTCTCTCATTTTCCGCCTCTCTATGGGGTTTAGGTCAGGCTAGTTGGCTGGCCAATCAATCACAGTGACACCATGATCATTAAACCAAGTATTGGTACTTTTGGCAGTGTGGGCAGGTACCAAGTCCTGCTAGAAAATGAAATTGGCATCTACATCAAGCTGGTCAGCAGAGGGGATCATGAAGTGCTTTAGAATTTCCTGGTAGAGGGCTGTGCTGACTTTAGACTTGATAAAACACAGGGGATCAACACCAGCAGATGTCATGGTTCCCTAAATCATCACTGACTGTAGAAAATTTGTATTGGACCTCATGCAACTTGAATTGGGTGCCTCTCCAGACTCAGAGACCTTGAATTCCAAATGAAATGGAAAATGTACTTTCATCTGAAAAGAGGACTTTCGACCACTGAGCAACAGTCCAGCCTTTTTTTTTTTTTTTCTCCCTAGCCCAGGTACGATGCTTCTGACGTCTCTGGTTCAGGAGTGGCTTGACACAAGTAATGTGACAGTTGTAGCCCATGTCCTGGATAAGTATGCGGTTGCTCTTAAAGTGCTGATACCAGCCGTAGTCCACTCCTTGTGAATCTCCCCCAAAATCTTTCAATGGCCTTTGCTTCACAATCCTCTCAAAGCTGTGGTTATCCCTGTTGCTTGTGCACCTTTTTTCTACCACTTTTTCCTTCAACATAACTTTCCATTTATATGCTTGGATACAGCCAGCTTCTTTAGCAATAACATTTTGTTACTTGCCTTTCTTGTGGAGGGAGTCCATGACTGTCTTCTGGACAACTGTCAAATCTGCAGTCTTCCCCATGATCGTGTAACCTACTGAACGAGACTGAGAGGCCATTAAAATGCTTACAAAACTTTTACAGGTGTGTTGAGTAAATTAGTTAGAGTATGACACTCTGGGGGGAGATTTACTAAAACTGGAGCACTCAGAATCTAGTAAAGCTGTGCATGGTAGCCAATCAGCTTCTAACTTCAGCTTGTTTAAAAAAGTTTTGACAATAAAACCTGGAAGCTGATTGGTTTCTGTAAAGATGCAGCAGATTTTGCATTCTCCAGTTTTTGTAAATAACCCCCCCGTGAGTCTACAATATTGAACTTTTTCACAATATTCTAATTTTCTGAGATACTGAATGTTGGGTTTTCATTAGCTGTAAGCCATAATCGCCAAAGAAAGAAATACTTGAAATGTTTAATGAATGAATCTATATAATATGAGTTTTAAATAGATTTTACTTTTGAATTGAATTACTGAAATGAATTAACTTTTTGATGATATTTTTTGAGATGTACATGTGCTCTACTGATGTACCTGGAGAATATTTGTTCCACCTGGCCTATTTTTTTTTTTTTTTTTTTTTTTTTTTTTTTAAATAAGAGGATTCACTTATTTATCTTTTTGGCTGAAAAATATACTTTTATATAAATAACAAAATACTTAATCTGGGTACATTCCACCCTGTACTGTGACGCAGTGCATGAATACACTATACTGTATTACAATACAATACCAATGGCACAATAAATACATTTACCTTGCAGTATGATGTCTAACGTGTTGAGTGGCGCAAAGTTTTCTGAGCCATCCCATCATGCACAATGCCGCTTGCCCCCTCCCCCAAAGCATTGAAGTGCAGTGCCTGAGTTCACAGGCCCAAAGCATTATTGAAAGGTCCCAGCACAACCCATGTTTCCATCCTCAAAGTATGGGTTTGGTTCAAAATATGGCTTCCGGAGAGATTCTGGAAGCAGTGGATGAGGTACTAATTTATTCTACTGTTCTGTATGCCAATTGTGGTGGTGTTCCCAGATCATTTGTTTTGGTAGGAAAATGGATGCCTGGAGTTTTTGGAAGTGTTGGATGGGGAGCAGTCATGAGTCCTACTACCTTTGTGCTATTTATAGGAATGTCTGGATTATTAACCCAGATTTGTAATTCACCTCACCTAAACTAAATTAAAATCTTTTTACAGGTAGGCCAGTTTACATGCAGTGCTCAGCATAAATAAATACACCCCAACAGATTTGTCCAAAAATATTTTCTTTCCTTAATTTGCACACAAAGTATTTTTCTTAAATTCATTCAAGACCATGTTGCAAACATGAATACACCCCAATGAAAGTTTTAGGAGCAAAGCTAAATTTTTCACAACAAAATCCTAATTCACAAGAATTCAGCTACAAGTGAGTCTAATTACTAAACAGGTGTCCAGCTGACAGCTGATTATAAAAGGGCGTTACTTAAAAAAAAACCCTTGCCATTTCATGCTGTCAGCAATGACACCACATGGAAGAAAATACATTCTTTACACAAAGGTGAAGGCTACAAGAAGCTCAGCAAAGTATAAGGGTGGGTTCACATGAGCGGCTCCGCTACAGACTCTGCTAGCTCAGCGGGGGATTACTCCATTGATCCCCACTGAGCAGACAGATGACAGGTCCGTCTCTGCTTACTGTGCAGGTATGGACCTGTCAGAGCCCCACAGTTGTCTATGTCCGTTTTCACTCGATCCACTGGACGGATGGCAAACGTATTGCCATCTGTCTGTTTTGAGCAGATCTTGTCGGATTGGATGGCAGACGTGTGTCAGCTGACACATCTCTGCTGACATCCGTCTGCCAATAGAAGTCAATAGGTGGCCATTCGGATCCGCCTAAAAAACGGACAGGCGGATCCGATCAGGCCGATCGCATGAAAGGAGCCTTACTTATCAGTCAGAATACTGTAGCAAAAGTGATACAAAAATGTATCAAAGATGAAACTGCACCCATCTCATAGAGACGTCCAGGCCATCCACAGAAGGTAACACCTCGACAGGAGCATCTTCTGATGAGAAGGGTTGAAAAAGAAATTACCATGTAAGCTCACTGCAGTTAGCTAAAGAAGTAGAAAGCCCAACTGGGGTGATTGTTTCCCGTGACTCAATACTGCAGAGGAATGGCATTACATGGGTGTCATCAACGAAGAAAGCCTCTCCTAAAGCCCATGCACAAAAAGGCCTGCCTGAGAGTTGCCAGGGCCCACGCTGAAAAGGAAGACGACTACTGGGACTCTGTATTCTTGTAACATCTTTGATGTTTCTTCTCGCAGAACGAGCGCAGCTGTGCCTTGTCCTAGCAGCTGCGCTCCGTTCTGCAAGACGTCCGCGTCACTTCCGGTGCGCGGACGTCTGCGTTCCAAGCTGGAACGCGGAAGTGCGTCTCTGCACCCTTCCCGTTTTCCCCGCAAAATCGCGGCTATTTAAACTTCCCACAGATGACGGCAGGGTGTTCGGTTATTCTGTCGGATGCCTGCCGTCACCTGTGGAAGAGCGGATCACACCACTGAGCCCCTGAGGACCGTTCCCCGTTCCAGCACCTCTGGTGAGCGATCACTGTTCCTCTGCACCAGCAGGCTGTGAACCACCAGCCTCCAGCACTTCACACTAGACCTTCAAGGACACCTCCACAACAAGTCCCCTGGCTTTCTCCTATTTACATCCTGCAGCAGTGTACCACAAGACCCAGCAGAACCGCAAGTATCCTGTTCATATTCATACCTGTTGAACTGTCACACACATTTGCTTGCAACACAAAGGGACTGCTATGAACCTGTATTTCTGTTGATATTCCCATTTATTACTTTGATGGACTATGCTTACTATAGTACTAAGCATATATTGTGAACTAACAATATATTATCAGAGATTAGTACTCTGCCATAGATTCTAGTGTGACATATTACTATACAGTAGGATTCCTTTTCATTCAAAGAGACTCTATTACTATTGACATTTATGATATATAGATTATGAAATAATAAGCTTCCTTATGTTGGTACGGATTGAGGTTGTGATGAATTAACCCCAAACTTTCTGACTAAATAAGAGAGTGATTTGGTGGTTAGACCTGAGAAGCCTCTGCAGCTGAGATCCAACAGTTCTAATTACTTCACATAGGCAGTGTCATTACAATTCTGGAGCGATGAGACCAAGATAAATGTTTTTGTAACTGATAGCTTCAAAACTGTATGAGGTTGCAAAGGTAAGGAGTGCAAAGAAAAATGCATGGTGCTTACAGTGAAACATGGGGGTCGCAGTGTCCCTCAAGGGGTCCCTTGGGCAGGGCACAATGGTGTTGCCAAAACTAGAAGTGATGCAGTGCTGCTGTGATCATTAAAAGCTGTTTGTTTTTCACTTTGATGTAAGTACAGTGGTTTTAATAAACTTCTGCTGTTTTTAACTTGCTACACTATGAGGATACCCTGTGTTGCATGAGTTTATGAGTTTAACCGCAGTGTTGGGACTGTGGATTTAAAGGGCCATACACCTTAACTCGTGGAGTAGCCTGTGACATCTAGAATCATAATGGAATAGGAAAAGGAGTGCAGAGGTGTCTGTTTTTTGTACCCCAGGGTGGGGAAAGTGTGATTTGACCTAGGACTGACAGGTCAAACATGGAGGTGAGCACAACTTTGAACGGTGGTGGGAGTCACTGATATCCTTTAAGGACTGGCACAAATTGTGGATCACACCAATTTATGAACTATATCACTGATTGTATGGAATAAGGACATTTGAAGACTGATTTGGTGTGTTTTGTATTTAAGTGATTAGTATAAAAATTAATATTATATATATATTGGAAAGGGGCTATATATTGTAGCGCGGAATTACACATACCCGTTATAGTCATAGATTGGGTTATATTCAGATAATTGGACATTAGCAAATCAGAGCTGTAAGGACCCCCCATATAACCACTTGCACTTCCAGCAACCCTCAGATTTTTTTTAGCAAGCAATAAGTGGATCCAGAACCAAAGGAATTAGTCCTGCATCCTGTACTGTACCCCAAGAAAACACTTTTTTTTTTCTCGCACAGTAAAGGACACAGGCATGGTCATAGACAACTAGGATGTCCAAAAGCAAAACAAATCGAAGGTGTGGGCAGCACAAGAAAAAACAAGCCAACACAACCAAAAGTTCAAGGACCCTAACACAAATGACAGTCGGTAGCACCTTGCGATTGAAGCTGGCATCATCCTAGGCCTGAACATAATCCATGTAAGCTTGCAAATATGTGAGCAGGGGACCTAGTGGCAACCTAACAGTTTTGTGAAATAGATGCCTGGTGCTAAAAGGGCACCCATGGAGCTTGCAGAGAGTGCCTTAACAGGAAGGAGAGGAACCCTATTTCTCTGTGTACTTGCCAAATTCACTTGACACTGGTGGAATGGGAAGCAGAAAACCCTCATAAAAACTAGAGGCAATCCAATTGCCTAAAGGAAGCCATAGCCAAGAGGTAAACTTTCACAGCACGAACCACATCCAAACAATGGAGATACAACTTTTTGGGACATTTTCAGAGCAGGACAGAAAAAAGGAAGGACAGTGTCCTGGGTTAGGTGAAAAGAAGAGACCTCAAAATAACCTTCTCTCTAAACTACGTCAAGAATGGTACTATACATTAAAAGGCTGCTAGCTCTGATATTCTCCTAGCAGAGTTAAGTGTGAAAAGGAAAACAATCTTGTGCATAAGGTCAGCCAAGGCAATGTACCTGATATACTTACAAGGCAGCCCCCAAACGGCTGATAAAATCCAGGTTAAGATCCCATGGAAGACAAAGCCAGAGAAAATTCCCAGCTCAACTCACCAACCAGTCTGCTTACCAACTGAATTAACCTGTCTAACAGTATGTGTTAAAAACGGGTTTAATAGCACACATTTGCAAACGCATGCGTAAGCTACAGGACCCCTTACGGCACCCTGTTTTTTTTTAAGATCGAATTTGGGGGGTTGTAGCTCGATGACCAGAGGTCACAGAAACCCCACATTTGGGGGTAGGCATGGGAAGAGCTACCCCACAACTGGTTAAAATATGGGACAGCTATCATTTATGGTTCCGGAGATACGGGCCTGCTTGCACAGCCTGTCAGAAGCTACATTCAGAGCGGCCAATATAAATACAAGCTGACACACTACAGCAGACTGATAGGATCACAGGGCTTATAATAATTATTTGTATATTATTCATGGTAATTAACCCCTTGCCACCCAGGCCAATTCTGACACTTCTCTACTACATGTAAAAATCATCATTTGTTTTTTGCTAGAAAATTACTCTATGGTGGTCTTTGCACTTTTTATGTTGCAGGGTACAGAGCTGCACGATTCTGGCTAAAATGAGAATTGCAATTTTTTTGCTTAGAAGATAGATCACGATTCTCTCACGATTGTTGCGGCGTAACATCATCTTTCACATTAAAAAAAAAAAAAATGGGCTAACTTCACTGTTTTGTTTTTATGGTTTTTATTATTCATTGAAGTGGGAAAATGCAGTGTGACATAAAATATTGCAACAATAGCCATTGTATTCCCTAGAGTCTCTGCTAAAATATATATAATGTTTGGCAGTTCCAAGTAATTTTCTAGCAAATAATATTGCTTTCTAACTTAAGAAACAAGTGTTGGGCTTTAAGTGGTTACATTTAGTTACAATGTTAGTTACAATGTTTCATTTTGTTTACAAACTTTGCAGACTGCCCAGATTTGTTCTTTACACACAGAAGTGTATCCATTTGATCTAAAAAGGAAGCGTTAGTTACAATGTTTCCTGTTAAAAACTTGGCAGACTGCCCAGATATTTTCTTTTGACAGCTGAAAGTCTCTCCACTTGTTATATGAAAGAATCAGCAAACTCTGCATTGAAGATCGTCAGGGGGGTTGAATCGAGATCACGATTTTTTTAACGATTAATTGTGCAGCTCTAGCACGGTATTTGCGCAGCAATTTTTCAAACATGTTTTTTTGGAAAAAACATTTTCATTCATTAAAAAAACAGTTAGTTAATTTAGCACAATTTTTTTTGGTATCCTAAGCGATGCTTTACATTTTTTTAGGTTACATGTTTAGAGTTACAGAGGAGGTCTAGTACTAGAATTATTGTTCTCGCTCTAACGATCGTGGCGTATGTAACCTGTGTGTATCTGGCTCTGATACTACCAGTGCCTACCCAGCCACTGACTAGTATCTCACCAGCCTGTCCCCACACACCCTCTCACCTGCTGACCTGTGGATGGGGGAATCACTCCTGCAGTGTTATTGTGTTCTGCCAGTGCGTACTATGATCAGTGTTGCTAACTTTAGCTGGCAGCACTGATTGTTTTAAGAAAAAAAAAACAGGCTGGTTGTACTCAAGTTGATTAATAGATTGACTTGTGTAAAACCAGCTAGCCCATACATAGATTGACTATGGCTGGTCTCTGCATAATTGGCGTAATTTCAATCCATGTATGACCCGCTTAACCACTACTCAGTCCCTAAATATCCTTCCACTCCTGTACATAGTGCTCACTGTCATACTCTCCATACTCCTCTCCTGTACATAGTGCCCACTGTCATACTCTCCACACTTCTCTCCTATACATAGTACCCACTGTCATACCCTACACACTCCTCTCCTGTACATAGTGCCCACTGTCATACCCTCCACACTCCTCTCCTATACATAGCGCCCACAGTCATACCCTTCACACTCCTCTCCTGTACATAGTGCCTGCTGTCATACACTTCTCTCCTGTACTTAGTGCCCACCGTCACACCCTCCACACTCCTCTCCTGTACATACTGCCCACTGTGATACCCTCCACACTCCTCTCCTATACATAGTGTTCACTGTCATACCCTCCACACTCCTCTCCTATACATAGAGCCCACTATCATACCGTCTACATTCCTCTCCTGTACATACTGCCCACTGTCATACCCTCCACACTCATCTCCTGTACATACTGCCCCATCATACCCTCCACACTTCTCTCTGGTACGTACTACCCTCTGTCATACCCCCTCACTCTTCCTGTACATACTGCCCATTGTCATACCCTTCACACTCCTCTCCTGTACATAGTGCTTTTTTCCGTACCCTTTGTACTCCTCTCCTGTACATAGTGCCCACTGTTAGACCCTCCACATTCCTCTCCCTCACCTGCACATACTTCCCACTTATATACCGTCCATACTCCTCCCCTATGTCGCTTACCCACAAAAACAGTTCTTTAAAATTATACTGAATATCCTCAATGTTACCAGCTCTAGAATGGACACACTTTTGTTAGTTCAACTAAAGGAAATATCAGTTCTCATATTTGTTCTGCCCCATTATTAGTACTCATTTAATTTTGTGATTACTACTATGATGTATAGAGGAACATCGGGGATCTCAGCTACTCTAAATATAGCACTTATATAAAAAAGTGGCCCTGAAAATATTTTTTAAATGTTGGCAACTGTGCACTTAGGCACTGCCCAAGGGCCACCGTCCACCGGGTCAGTAGGGGGCCCCATGAGAGGCTCCTGGGATCCTGTGATAATAAAGCGGTAGTAAACTTTCCTGACATTACTACTTTTTAGAGGCCCTGGGGTAGGTTATGCCACAATGTACAAGTATGCACAGCATATTAGCACATTAGTGTACACTTCAATTTTCAGACTGAGCCCTCCAGTGCTGCGATGAATCAGGCGGGGCCTGGACACTTCCATCTTCACCCGGTCTTCCTTCTGGGTTCTGTGCCTTTGGTCACTTGCCTTGGCTGGGCTGCGTTCATGTCATTCCCACGCATTTATTTATTACACCCCATTCACACCTCCGCGACAAAACGCCCGACGCCGGCCGCTCGTGCCGCTGGAGGGGAGAATTCCCATTGCTGTCTATGAGATGGTTCACATCTCATAGACGCCGTACACCTGCGGCATGAAGAAAAGTCCCGGACCCTTTTTTTCAGGCGGCATTGGCGTTCGGCCATACAAAGCAATAGGAAGGATTTGTAAAAAAAAAGTTACACTATTCGCGGCAAAATACGCCGCGTATGCGGCGTTACTTGTCGCGGAGGTGTGAATGCAGCCTAAAAGGCCCCACCAAAATCCTCAGCACCAGGCCCATGATGTTCTTAATCTGGCCCTGCCTGTATTACCTGCAATCCTAACCCATGTAAATTTGTGAGAGTCTCCCAACAGTGGGAGCACATGCATTATAATGGATAGATAGAGGGCAGGTGGGCCTGGAGATAGTCTAGTCCTCCTTAATCACTTGTCCCCCAAGGACGTCATATGACGTCTTCAAATTTGTGTGGTGATATCTGAATGATACCTTCAGCTACAGGCATCATTCAGATATCACTGTCTTCTGCCGGCGATTCTGTGCACGATAAGAACAATCATAGCGGCAGTTCCACAGCTTGATCGTTCTTATAGGCAGCGGGGGACGTCCCCCCTCCCACCGCCATCCATTGCTTCTCCGGGCTCTCCTGTGCCATCGGGAGAACGAATCAGCTGGTGCCGGCTCACGATGATAGAGATGACTGGTGACCAGATGGTCACCAGTCATCTCTATGACTGTCAGAAGCCGGACCCGGAAGTAAACAAAGCCGCAATCGCGGCTGTCGGTATGAGATTGGTGAATTTTTTTCACGATCTCATGCTTTCAAGCCTTGAGGAGAGATGTGGGGTCTTATTGACCCCACATCTCTCCATAAAGAGGACCTCTCACAGTGATTCCTATTACAAGGTATGTTTACATTCCTTGTAATAGGAATAAAAGTGATGAAAAAAAGAATGTAAAAATAAAATAAATTAAGTAAAATAAAATTAACATTTTGTTTAAAAACTCCCCTGTCCCCGGTAGCTTGCGCTCAGAAGCGAACACGCATTTAAGTCCCGCCCACATATGTAAACACCATTTAAACCCCACATGTGAAGTATCGCCGTGTGCGTTAGAGCATGTGCAGCAATTCTAGCACTAGAACTTCTTTGTAAAAATAAATAAATAGTAACCTGTAAACAAATTTAAAGCGTCGCCTATGGAGATTTTTAGGTACCGAAGTTTGGTGCCATTCCATGAGTGTGTGCAATTTTAAAGCGTGTCATGTTAGGTATCTATTTACTCTGCGTAACACCATATTTCACATTATAAAAAAAAATTGGGCTAACTTTATTGTTTTGTTATCTTTTAATTCATGAAACCGTTTTTTTTCCCCCCGAAAAGGGCGGTTGAAAAATGATTGCGCAAATACCGTGCGAGAAAAAAAGTTGCAATGACTGCCATTTTATTTCCTAGGGTGTCTGCTAAAAATTCTGATTTTTACATGAAGGAGAGAAGTGCCAGAATAGGCCCAGTGGACAAGTGGTTAAAGGCACAGGGCACATTGGACACCCAGCACAATGGCAGCAAAGGTGTCCAGTTTGTCCCTTCACCAGTATTTACATCAGTAACAAACAAATGGCCCCTGCTCCCATCTATAACTGGCCTTCACAGCAAAGAGCACATGGAATAGAAATGCATGCAAGACAAAACCAGGGAAAATTCCCAGCTCAACTCACCAACCAGTGCAGATTATCCCTGTCCTTCTGGGGAAAAGGATAGACTGGAAGGCAGAAAGTGGGGTGGAGGAGAACAAACCTCCATTCTGAATCCAAAGGATATCTTTGTGAAAGCTGACAGACGCCCCCCCCCCCCCACCGCAGAAGCGGGGTGCTCGTCACTGCGGGGGGAGCTGGAGTCTGACTTAGCCACCTTGGGACTCCTATTTTTTATTGAACTGAGCACTGGGCTTGGACTTAGAGACAAAGACCCAGGAGGGACAAAGGGACCTCTTCCCGAGACTCAAATGTTAAAGACTAGTGTGCCAGGCAAAGTGAATTCCCACCATCTCTGGCCTCCTTCAAAACAGAGTCCAAGTGTTCTCAGGAGAGCCCCCTGCAAAAGTCTGTTCCAGATGCTGCTCTTGTGCTGGCTCCACAGACCACACATACTCAAACCACAAAATCCTGTGCATCTAGTTTTACAGATGCAAAAGAGTACTGAAAATAAGGAGCATAACACTGCGACTAAGACACCATAGGCCCCAATTAATGGCATATAGCAGGATACTACCAACAAGGATCTACTTGTCGATCCACCAGAGGGCAGAAGATGACTAGGTCATCCATGCCAAGATCTCTAAAGGATGCTGTGTAAAGTATCTGAGTGAGATCAAGCTAACAAATTGTACTCAGGAATACTCTGCAGAGCGGGAGGTATCCATGGCTACCTGTGACAGGTCATCATAGGTCACTGTACAAACACATATGAGACAACTAAGCAGGTTATAAACAAACCCACTACAATGCAGGAGGAGTTAACAGCCATTCGTGACAGTCACCTTAGACTGCACTTACAGTAAAATGTAAATGAGTCTTTATCAGCAAAGTCTACTCATGGACCCACTGTGGAGCAAGAGGGGTTGTGGGGCAAACTTGCCTTTCCCTTTCATTCACCTGTATGGCTATAAAAATATGTTTTAAATGCGATTGCTTCTTATTATGTTTTAACTAGAAATACTAACATTTGTCTGGATGCAAAAGGTATTAACAGTCTCGTAGATCTGTCAATACAAAAAGTAACACGAGTGATATAATATGATTAAAGTGTTCTATGACCATAGTTTTTTTTTATTTTTTTATCAATAACAATTTTATTGGTCAAAGGTTCAAGAATAACATAGTCATTCAGTGCCTTAGGCACGCAGGGACAAAATAAAGAGAAAACACATTAACAGTGGCACTGGGAGTATACATTATCTCTGTCTGGTGTTTGCCACTATTCCAGCTTGCCTATCAAAACCCGTGACGCCAACGTGGCGGAGTGCAAGCTGGCAATCGTCCTTACGGACTATCTGCATGTTATGGCTAAACTGAGTAGTGAACTTAACTTCCAAGTATCATAACAGCCGGAGACACTAGGGGTCACCAAAGATAAAGAGGAAGGAAAAGAGGGGAAAAGAGAGAGTAAGGCCCCGTACACACGGTCGGTTTGGTCCGATGAGAATGAACCGAAGTTCATTTTCATCGGACCAAACTGACCATGTGTATAGGCTATCGGTCTGTTTTCCTTCGGTCCAAAATTTTAAAACATGCTTCAAAACCGAACCGATGGACCGCTGCCCCATCGGACCAAACCGATGGTTAGTACAGAAAAGCATTGGTTCAAAACCCGTGCATGCTCAGAATCAAGTCGACGCATGCTTGGAAGCATTGAACTTCATTTTTTTCAGCACGTCGTGTGTTTTACGTCACCGCGTTCTGACCCGATCGGATTTTGAACTGATGGTGTGTACACACATCAGACCATCAGGCCACTTCAGCGCTGAACCCATGAAAACGGTCCGTCGGACCATTCTCATCGGTTTTGTCCGACCGTGTGTACAGGGCCTAAGGGGAAGAGGGAGTGTCCTCCCGACGGTGCCACAGCTCCCAGACCTCGTCGTGAGCCTCCTGCCGATCCCGCACTCTGGCGGTCATCTTTTCCATGATCTCCACGTCTTTGATCCTGGCGTACAGGGCCTCAGGGGGAGAGGGGGATCGGCGTTTCCAATGTAAAGCAACCAGGCAGCGCGCTGCCGTGAGAATGTGTCGGGCCAGTTTCTTATATGGGGACGGGAGTCTTATCGCGGAGAGACCTAGGATGAAATATTTTGGGGAGGGAGGGATCTGCCTCTCTAGGAGTCGCTCCAGCAACTGCCGGACCGAGTCCCAGAAAGGTGCGATCAGTGGGCAGCCCCAGTAGACATGAAGGAGGTTGCCCCTCGCCCCCAGACATCGCCAACAGCGGTCCGAGCTAGTGGGGTAGATGGCGTGGAGGACGTCCGGGGTCATGTACCAGAAACATAGAATTTTATAGATGTTTTCTTTATATAGCGTGCAAATCGAGCTCTTTGCTGCCTGCACCCAGATCTCATGCCATTGTTCCACGGGGATCTCCTCACCAAGAGCCTTTTCCCATTCAGTCATATATGCATGCTTGCCTTTCGCCTCCACGGGCCAGGCGTTCAGTATAGAGTATATTCCTGAGATCAATCCCCTCTGCGTCGACCCCGCCAGAATCAAACTGGGTCGGGGGGGGGGGAAACTGCAATTTTGGAGCTATCGATAAGGCATAGTGGTGTATTTGGAGATACCCGTAAAATTCCCGGCCTGGGAGATCATGTTGGGTCTGTATTTCAGCAAAAGAGCGTAATTTACGGGTCAGAGGGTCCACCAAATTGCCAAAGTGGAAGAGGTTCCTAGAGGTCCACGGGAATGACATGCGGTGCGTGAGGCTGTCTGGCACCTTGGGGTTACAGGCAAAAGAGGTCAGGAGCGAACTATCAGAGGTCAGCTTATGGTGGGGTAGCTTACACCATACCCGTCGGGGGAACCGACATTGGACCAAGCATACGGTCAGGGTCTACCTCCGTGTTTGCGCTCCACAGGAGACTGTTAGGGTGGACCGGGGCCAGCATGACCATAGTTTTTAGTTATTTTTTTTGCAGAGTATGTATCAGTAGCCACTATTTGTGAGTCAAAAGGTCTAGTATTCTGCTTCTTGTCATATTATTCCACTCCTCTCATACACATATTGCCCCCATCATACCCTCTGTACTCCTTTCTTGCACATGCTGCACATGGTCATGCTCACTGCACCCCTCTCCTGCACTTACTGGGGTAGATTCAGGTAGGGCTGCACACTCTTACGGAGGCGCAGCGTACCGTTTTAACGCTACGCCTCCGTAAATTACTTGCGCTACGCTTCATTCACGAAGCAGTATCTCCGTAATTTGCGTGGGTGCTCCGTAAAACTGGCCGGCGTAAGCGCGCGTAATTTAAATGATCCCGTAGGGGGCGTGGATCATTTAAATTAGACGCGTTCCCGCGCCGAACGTAGTGCGCATGCTCAGTCTGGAAACTTTCCCAACGTGCATTGCGGTAAATGACGTCGCAAAGACGTCATTTGCTTCAACGTGAACGTAAATGGCGTCCAGTGCCAATCACGATTCACTTACGCAAACAACGTAATTTTCAAAAATCGTGACGCGGCAACGACGGGTATACTTAGCATTGGCTGCTCCTGCTAATAGCAGGAACAGCCTTACGCAGAAACCGACGAACGCAAACAACGTAAAATGCGAACGCCGGGCGCGCGTACGGTTGTGAATCGCGTGAGTATGCAATTTGCATACTCTACGCTGACCACTACGGGAACGCCACCTAGCGGCCATCGTAAGAATGCAGCCTACGATACGACGGCATAAGAGCCTTATGCCAGTCATATCTTAGGCTGCAGTCGGCGTATCAAGCTTTCTGAATACAGAAAGTCGATACGCAGGCGCTACTTAGCAATTACGCTGCGTATCTATGGATACGCAGGCGTAATTGCTACCTGAATCTAGCCCACTGTCTGTTGCCATACCTTCCACACTCCTCAAATGCACATATTGTCCACTGTCATACTTTCTGCATTTCCAGCACATGCTGCCCCCTGTCATACCTTTCACACTCCACACCTGCACATACTACCCGCTGTCATACCTTCAACACTCCTGCACATAATGCCTTTTTGTCATACCCCCTGTATTCCTTTCATGCACTTACTGCCTGCCATCCCTTCCACACTTCCCTCTTGAATATACTGTCTGCTGTCATACCCCCCGCACTTCTTCCCTGCACATATTGCTCGCTCTCACACCCTCTGCATTCCTCTCCTGCACATACTACCTGCTGTCATATCCTCCACACTCCTCGCCTGCCCATACTGCCTGCTGTCATACCCTTTGCAGTCCTCTTTTGCGCATATTTCCCTCTGCCATACCTTCCACAATTGTCTGCCGGACATACTTCCCACTGTTGTACCCCCCACACTTTTCTCCTTCACATTCATTGCTCCTGCACCTACTGCCCACTGTAAGGTATCCCATATATTATGTTTTTTTTGTTCAACCTGGGGGTAGAATGAATGAAAATGCCTTGATTCTCCCATTCTCACATTCAGTGTGGAAGGGGGAATTCCTTCTGCTGTGGTATTGTATTCTGACAGTGGGGAGACTTCCCCCTCATCAGAATACAACGATCAGTGTTTTCAGCTGGCGGCACCTGTTGTAGCTGGTGGCACCGATTGTTCGGGAAAAAACCCAACAGGCCGGTTGAACAAACGTCAATCAATAGATTGGCTTGTGTACAACCAGTTCAAAATTAGTGCTAATGGCGCCCTTCCTATAATATAGCACTACCCAGCGCTTAGATACGTGAGTTCAAAGAGATCGGTAACTGAATAATAAATATGTGCAAATTGCAGCAGCTGCTTAAAAAAGGGTGTCCTCTGTTGAAGTCTAAACCAATGACGAAACGCGTCAAGGCGTGAAGCTTATTCCATGACCAGAGACGCTGTGCAGGAGCAGGAACAGGAGATTTTGGCAGACATCTGCATCTTCACAGGCTCACAGGGAGAAGCTGACAGGCACAGTACTGATTTCGTTTTTGCTTGATTACTGTTTATTTGTGGTACGCACAATAATCAAAGGGAATGTTATTTTGGGCACAATAAATGATTTTAAACTGTATTACACTATATGAGTGTTTTTTCCATTATATGTATGCGGTTGAACTTTCACATTCCTGCTGGCGGAGAAGTGCATCTCTCGGGAGACATACACAGACATATAATCCAGGCACTTTTTATTCAATCTTGTGGTGAGTGCATCCCCAATAGGGGACTAAAACATCCCCCCACGTGGTGAACACCCCCTTGGTGAAAGGAGCACTTATTTAAGGACCAGTTTGTGTGTGATCCATCTGCACCATCATCATATACCTATGAGTTTATTTCACCCATAGAAGAATTTTAAACGCTGGTTTAAAAGTAGCGCTGCTACAGTTTTATATAGAACTTTTGGGACTTTTTATAAGTTTTATTCGTTTTATCTCTTACTGTTTCAAGATCACTTGTGTACAACCAGCCTGCTCATACATCGATCAAAATTTGGCTGGTCCCTGCTAAACCTTAAGCTATGTATGACTGGCATAATGCCCTCTGTACTCCTCTCCTGCACCTGCTACCTGTCATATCCTCCACACTTCTTTCCTGCATCTCCTGCCCATATTGCCTGCTGCCATACCTTTTGCAATCCTCTTTTGCATATATTTCCCCTTTGTCATACCCTCTGCTCTCCTCTCCTACATATTTACCGTCCACCCTTATATCCTCTGTATTTCGCTCCTACATGTAGTGCCCACTGTCATACACTCTGTACTTCTCTGTCACTCATACTTCAATAGCAGGGGTCTCCAAACTTTCTAAACAAAGGGCAAGTTTACTGTCCTTCAGATTTTGAGGGCCTGAACTGTGTCCTTCAAGAGTACAAAATGTCCCGGCATCAGTGGGAGTAAACAATCCCCCATCATTGGTGTGGGTGGGAGAAATTGTTCCTCATTGTTGGTGTCATTGAGAGGAATTGTGCCCTATTGTTGAGGTCATTGGGACCCATTGTTGGTGTCATTTTGAGGAACTATGCCCCATTGCTGATGTCATTGGTAAGGATTGTGCCCCATCGTTAGTGCAATTGGAAGGAATTGTGGCCTTCATTGGTGAATAAAATATCACCCCAGGGGCTGGATAAAAGCAAACAAAGGGCGGCAGTTTGGAGACAACTGTTGTTCTATAGTGGCTAGATGGATGATATCATTGTTTTTGTTTACTCGTGCTTAGTTCATTAGGTCAAAATGAAATCAGCACATACATGTTTGCACTGTCAACATTTGTCATGCTGACCTTCTGTGTCAGCCACATTTACTGTAAACAAAAGGAGATCCGCCAGTTTTCTGTATCAGGAATGAATATAGTTTTAATAGATCACAATAACAACCTAACGCCCTAAAACCCTCAGAATATATCATAATTACCTTATATTTATGTTCAACCTAAGACATTTGGATAGTTTATGAACGCTAATAAGTAAACAGTGGTAGCCAATTTAAACACTTGCTTTTATTTTCTAATCTGCAGTAGAAAATTCTCCCTGCCAACAAGAGACATCGGTACTTATATCTCCTGCTCTTTCATATGAGTACTGTATGTGTTTACCCATAAAAAAAGATTTGTATTCATTTTGGCCATTTTTGTTAATTTTGGATAGAGTGTAAAAGAGTTAGTGTCTCTGTCTGGTTTTTATTGCTGCCCTTGTCCCTACTGGGTAGGATAGGAAGACTCTCAATAACACTGACAGTAATAATAATAATAATAATAATAAAAAAATAAAGTCTGTCAGTGGTTGTAATCTACTCTAGTGTATTAAAGCTGGGGTTCACCCTAAAAATAATTTTTTCTTTATCTACCATCCAAACGAGCATACTAGCGTCAGCTACAGTATGCCTTTTTTTTTTTTTTTGCGCTGTACTTACGGTTTAATCCGTAACTTTCGTTTCAGACTCCGGCGGGGAAATGGGCGTTCCTATGAAGAGGGTAACATGATTGATGGCCGGCTATGGCGCGTCACACGTTCCGAAAAAAGCCAAAATAGGACAGGGACATATACGGCGCCTGCGCAGTCAGCTCCTAGTCTGTGCGCAGGCGCCGTATAGCGCCGTGAAGAGCCAAGTCCTACTCCGGCTATTTTTGGAACGTGTGACGCGCCATAGCCGGCCGTCAATCATGTTCCCCTCTTCATAGGAACGCTTACTCCCCGCGGGAGTCTGAAACGAAAGTTACGGATTAAACCGTAAGTACAGCGCAAAAAAAAAAAAGGCATACTGTAGCTGACGCTAGTATGCTCGTTTGAATGGTACATAGTTGTGTTTTGGGGTGAACCTCCGCTTTAAGAAAAGGGCTCCCCTAGCAAAAGCCTTTAAAATTACTCCTGCAGTGGTTCAGTCATAACATATTGCAAAATCCTGGATGACGTACATGGCAAATCTTACTATCACTTTTACCACGTTTCTCCGATAATAAGACCTAGCATGATTCTTGGGGAGGGCTGCAATATAAGGCCTACCCCGAAAATAAGCCCTAGTAAATTTAGTTTAACATTTTTTTTTATCCACCTTGCAGAATGATTACACCCTATTTGCAGACTTGCCGGAGGTCTTCTCCTCTCCTCCTGGCTGACGCCTGCGCCCCCCCTCCCCAGCGCAAGACACGGGCTGACGCCAGCGGGACAGCGGCTCTCCCTCTCCGCTCTCCTCCCGCCCGATGCCCGCAACCTCTCCCTCCTCAGCGCACAGAGCGGGCAGACACCAGCGGGACACCGGCTCCCCCCTCCTCTGCTCTCTTCCCACCCTACGCCCGTGGCCCCCCTCCCCAGTGCATGGAGCAGGCGACACCAGTGGGGATCCCGGAGCAGAGAAGAGCCCAGGCAGACCAATGCGACAGCCAGGGAAGCTGCAAGAAAGGTATTGCCCACAAAAAAATCACAATCACATGCTGCACCCCACGCCGGCACAATTCCTACAAATTGAATTGGATAATTCTATAAGGATGGATTTTAAGATGCTTTTTACATCAAAATACTGACTCCTGACCTGACAGGGAGGGGGAGAAGACATGGGACACAGGAGATGGATAAATGACACAGCAGAAGCACTATCATGCTTTAAAGGAAAAGGATTTTTTCTTTTTTTTCTTTAGGGTAACAACCACTTTAAGATCATTGTACATACCATAATTAAATAAGACATCCCCCAAAAATAAGCCCTAGTGTGTTTTAGGTTGCCAAAATTAATATAAGACCCGGGCTTATTTTCGGGGAAACACAGTAGATTAACGGATTGCTTGTGACTCATTGGATTTGATTTACTAAGGGTAGATTCACATCTAGGATTGGGTTGGGTGGCCATTCCAGCGAAGTCCCACCGCAAGAAAAGGCACAAAGCCTGGTCTCCTACATGGCCAGTTCACACCACCATGTTACAATGTGTGCGCTGAAAATAAGTATAGCAAATAGTATTTTTTTCCAGCACGGTGGCTGAAAGAACAATATCATTGTGTGACATTTCAATAAAGTTTGTTAGAAACATAGAAAAGTGACGGCAGAAAAAAGACTGAGTGGTCTATTTTATCAATATCTTTTTGTATGTGAGGTCTCCAGAACTGGACACAGTATTCTATATGAGGTCTAACTAAAGATCAAGAGTCCATTTACACTTGTGCGACTTCAAAATTGTGCGATTTCCATTGCGACTTTCCCGTGCAACTTGATGGGACTTTGATGCGATTTTGATGGGACTTTGGATAAGGGTAACTTTTTTATGACTTTGACTAGTGTGATTGTTTTGTCTGTGCCCCACAAAGTCTCTGGACATGTGCAGAACAGAATTTTTTTTTTGTCTCGTTTTTTTACTAACGAATCCCAAATTTTCAGAACCATTCGAATTAGAATCGGTCCAGAATTGATCGACTGATTTCAATTCTGTATGAAGAATAAATTGTCATTAAGGAGCGGGTCAGGGAGCCGGCCGCCGCGTCCTTAAAAACCGATGACTCGTAAGCTGTTGGCAGGTGCCTCACTGACAGTTGAATGTAAAAAAAAGAATGACAGTGTTCTATCGGAACAGCACAACAGCTGAATTCCCGATCAGCTGTTGTGACTATTCGACACTCTGATGAGTGGCAAGGGAGATTTGATCTGCAAAGCGCCAAGGGACAATGCTATTCTTCGATTCTGCTAGCTAAATACACCCTACAAAACACTAAACACATCCAACAACACTAAAAAAACCACCCTTCAATACACTGAACCTTTCCCGAAAGCACAAGTTAGAATTGGAGAATAGCATTGTCCCTTGGTGCTTTGCAGATCATTTCTCCCTCGCTGCTCATCAGAGTGTCAGATAGTGCCTCCTACGATCTGCGCATGCGTCTTCACGCCATCAAGACAGCTGATCGGGAAATCATGCGCATGCCAGAGCGGGCATTTTTCGACAGAGGGCACTATTCGATAGAACATTGGCAATCTAAAAAATGGCGTGGGGTCCCCCCCCTTTTCCATACCATGAAAAACCTTCAGCCTTTACACAGTGCATTACACAGTTCCCTTTTTTTGTGGAAACTTTATTTGAAGAGCACAAAAAACATTGCAGTGCTGTGTGGTGACGCACTGTGCCTTTCTGTGCATTGTAATAAAATGTTGCATTTCTGAATTTTATCGCAGCTCACTGCACCTTTGGGCTGCATTGCAGTGTGAATGGGGCACATAGAAAACGATTGTTTTTAATGCGTCTTATCATTGAATGGTGCTCTTCCAATAGGGTTTTTGTTTTTTTTAAAAACAATCTTTGTTGAAATGTCACGTGATATTTCATTAGGTTATTTTAGCCACAGCATGCTGCGAGGCAGTGGACTCACGGCAACACGGTGATTTAAATTGGCCAAGTGGCACTGTGGCTTGTCTTGCGGTGGGACTGTGCTGGAATAGCCACCCAATTCAGTCCTACTTTACCTGGTGTTAATGGACCCTTAACCAATTGCGGACCGCCCACCATACATTTACTGCAGCACGGCAGCTACTTTGCGCTAGATCACGTACATAGTACATTATCTGACGCGTCTGGTTCTGAGGCATGCTCATGCTCCACCAGTGACCTGCTCCCGCTCTGTGTGATCCCAGCAGTGGGTACCGTGAACTCAATGTCCGCCGATTACACCGGACACAGTCAGAATGACAATCTGCCTATGTAAACAAGGCAGATTGTTGTTCTGTGAGAAGAAAAGGTATTGATTCTGTGTTTCTGCAAAGCACAACCTAGGCACACAGTTAACCCTTTGATCTCCCCTGATGTTAACCCCTTTCCAGCCAGTGCATATTTTTTAGCACTGATCACTATATTGGTGTCACTGGTCTTCAAAAAGTGTCAGTTAGGTGTCCAATTTGTCCACCGCAATATCACACTCCCGCTATATCTTACTGATCGCTGCCATTACTAGTAAAAAAGAAAAAAAAAACATAGCTTGTAGACACTATCATTTTTGCACAAACCAATTAATATACGCTTATTGTTTTTTTTTAACCAAAAATATGTAGCAGAATACATATTGGCCTAAATTGATGAGGAAATTAGATTGTTTTTATTGGGTATGTGTTACAGAAAGTAACACATATTGTTATTTTTTTTTCTTCAAAATTGTCGGTCTTTTATTGTTTATAGCGCAAAAAATTTAAACCGCAGAGGTGATCAAATACCACCAAAATAAAGTTTCTTCAATACTTCTGTATGCATCTTCTTTAACCTGCTACAAAATAGAGATGGAAACACCAACTAGACAGAATAGGGGGTGGGGAGCTAGAGAGACTAGACGGACAAGCATTGTTACATTGCTGTATTGTTATTACTTTAAACAGGATGAAATGAAACTTAGTTATTTTTCACCCCTGTAAAGCTGTTGATGGATCAACAGAAGGAGCTCAGTAAAATGTCATGTTGACTCTGGACTAAGTTCTAAAAGGAAATATAGCACAAGAAGCAAACTGCACTTTACCGTATGCACCATGATTTCAGGTAACCCTATTATTACAATATATAGCGGAAAACAGTAATTATGCCATAATTGCAGCTTTTGGAAGATATGCTATGAATATTATTTGTGCCTGGATATGAATATAGAAGTGTGCACTTATATCAGCAACATTTCCTCAGTATTGTTATCTAGGTTGTTGAGGTAGAAAAGGTCATAGGCATGCTTGCTGGCTTTGTAATTATTGGATTTATATAGTTGTGTTTGCCATTTAAAGTTTAAAACCTTTTGTACAAATTTGAATTGCATTTGCTTTACCTCATGATAACATTCTCTGAAAATTGTTACATTTACAAACATAAATATCACATAGGTGTGGAATTGGTATTTGTTCATGTCTATTTAGCTATTAAGAGCCTATTTTTCTCATGGATTTGTTTCATATTTGTACCTCAAAGGGCTCCATCTTTCTGTTCTCCTTAAAGCAGTATTAAACTCACAAACAAAAATGCGATATATTGCAGCTTGCCAATGCTTAGATGTGGTGGCTGCATTGGTTTTCTGTTTTTAGATTCCCCCCCCCCCTTTATTTTCACCTGGTGATGCAGTCAGTAACATGTTTCCTGCTTTAGGGTGGCTCCTATATCTATGGAGGAGCAACAAAGCCACCCTAAAGCCTCATACACATGATCAGACTTTCTGCGGACAGAGCCTCAAGCCCTGTACACACGATCAGTCCATCCGATGAGAACGGACCGATGGACCGTTGTCATCGGTTAACCGATGAAGCTGACTGATGGTCCGTCACGCCTACACACCATCGGTTAAAAAAACGATCGTCTCAGAACGCGGTGACGTAAAACACAACGACGTGCTGAAAAAAATGAAGTTCAATGCTTCCAAGCATGCGTCGACTTGATTCTGAGCATGCGTGGATTTTTAACCAATGGTTGTGCCTACTAACGATAGTTTTTTAACTATCGGTTAAATTTAAAACAAGTTTGCTTTTTTTTAACCGATGGTTAAATAACCGATGGTTCCCACACACGATCGGTTTGGACCAATGAAAACGATCCATCAGACCATTCTCATCGGTTTAACCGATCGTGTGTACGCGGCCTCAGACTTTTGTCCGAAGGGCGTTGACCGTGAACTTGTCTTGCATAACAAGCTGCGGTGGCTCAACGCGATTGGCACTGCGCTGATAAGCCATTCACCTCTGCAGCTAGGGGTTCAGATCCCGGTCTCGGCTGCATGTGAATTGAGTTTGGTGGTCTCAGCCCGGCTCCCGGTGGGTGTGCTATGCAAGGTAAGCCTGCGCTTAGTACGCCAACCCCCCTCCCACAAAAACCACCACACTTACACGCACTCAAAATTGGGTTAACATGCACGCACTTTGACCACGCGGTCTCGAAAAAGAGAGGCAAAGGACTAACGGGGCTGGTTGAGCGGGCTAGATCCTCTCACTCCCTTATAGGGAGTCCCTCTGCCCCATTGGGCTTCAAAGCGGAGCAGGTAGGGCGGGCTGTCCGGCTCCTCTCTCGAGTACACGCACAAAATACACACATAAAAAAAAAAAACTTGTCTTGCATACAAACGGCAAAGAATTGTCGGCCAACAAACATGAAACTACATGTTTTTTCAGCTCTTTAGCACCACCCTTTGGGCAACTTCTGCTAATGTTGTGTTATGGTGAGCATTGCTTCCGAGCATGCGTGTTTGTACTTTGGAGTTTTGTCCGACGGGCATGTGTACACGCGATCGGATAATCCGACAGCACACAATTGTTGGCGGACAATTTTAAAGCATGCTATCCCACATTTGTCTGCGGAAAATCGAACAACAATTGTCTGACGGAGCATACAAACTGTGGGATTTTCCGACAACAGCCTGTCATCACACAACTCCCGTCGGATAATCCGATTGTGTGTACAAGACTTTAGACATCAGCATTGTAGTAAATGTAGATGAACTTCACATAAATGACCAACAAATTAAAGCCTAAAGCCTAGACTAATCGGGAGTCAGTCAGTCGACTGCTGGTTTTCCATCCATCGGCTTCTGTCAGACAGACCGACATACACATTTTGAACTGGCAAATGTTTCCCAACAGTCAGCCTGTGTGTACCAGGCTTCAAGCTTTGTGTGGATGGATTAATCTGTTAGTATTTTTTTTATTCATCCCACTGGCTTAAAGAAAAGCAAACTGTATGGCCAGCTTAAAGCCTGTGAAGTCAAACATTTGTCTAAGTGTATTTAAAATGAAAAACACAAAAATCAGCAGAAGTGACATGACTTACTATTATTGCCCAGTGTCCCTTGTGCTTCTGGCTGCAGGTTTTCTTTAAATCTTCATCCATCAATTCCCATTTAATCTTCTGGCTTAGCAGGGGTTAATATAATTGAGAGCTGTCATTTGCACTCATCAAGAGTGGCCAAAAATGCTTGATCTTTCTGTCCAGCTCCTCCATTCAAAGCAGCCAGTACTGGATGGGGGGGGGGGTTGTCTGGGGGGACTGCACAGCAATTTAGTAAAGATGTGAATGTTAAAGGGATGTAGCCAGTGCAGTCTGAAATAATTTATATATTTGGTTCTCAAACTAATTAAGGGTGCACTCACATTGGGGCTGGTTAAACTGAGCCATGCCCCCTCCTACTCCTCTGCTGGTCTGCACTCCCACTGAACAATAAAGAAATGTAAAACCAGTCATACATGGTATCCTGCAGGGACCAAATGGATTTCGATCCATGCATAGGCAGTCTGTCAGATTTTCTCTGCTTGATCAGCACCACAGGTTATAGTCGGCAGTGCTGATCAGTGTATTCTGACAATATTCCCCCATCCATCGATTGTGTAGATGGGGAAATCAATTAATTTCTTCAACCCCTTATTAAATGCTTAGGGACCACCCCACGTACATATACTGTGGCAGGGTGGTACCTGTACGTACATTTTTTACTCTGGGTCTTTGACACAGTGGAAGCAGATTAGCGTGTCTGGCAGACCCCGATGACCGATGGGACCTGCCGATCGTTCCCAAGGCAGACAGAACGGCGGTCTGCCTATGTAAACAAGGCATACTGCCGTTCTGTGACAGGAGACGCCAGAGATCTTGTGTTTCTGCTAAGAGGGAACACGGATCTCTGTCTTCTTACGGTACAAGCCCCCCCCCCAGTTAGAAAGTACTCCCAGGGAACACATTTACCCTTTCATTGCCCCTGATGTTAACCCCTTCCATGCCAGTGTCATTAGTACAGTTACAGTGCATATTATTTAGCACTGATCACTTTATTAGTGTCACTGGTCCCCAAAAAAGTGTCAAAAGTGTCACTTAGTGTCCGATTTGTCAGCCACAATGTAGCATTTCCACTATATGTCGCTGATCGCCGCCATTACTAGTAAAAAAAAAATCCATAAAAATATCCCATAGTTTGTAGATGCTATAACTTTTGCGCAAACCAATCAATATACGCTTACTGGGATATTTTTTAACCAAAAATATGTAGCAGAAAACATATTGGCCAAAATTGATGAAGAAATTCGATTTTTAAAAAAAAAAAAATTGGGTATGTTGTATAGTAGAAAGTAAAATAATTTAATTTTTTTTTCAAAATTGTGTCTTTTTTTTGTTTAGTGCAAACAAAAAAAAAAAAAAAAAACGCAGAGGTGATCAAATACCAGAAAAAGAAAGCTCTATTTGTGGGAAAAAAATTACATACATTTTATTTGGGTACAGTGTCGCACAATTGTCAGATAAAGTAATGCAGTGCTGTATCGCAAAAAATGGGCAGTTCCGGAGCTGAAGTGGTTGAATGAAAGAAAAATTACTCATCAATAGGCTGCTTAAAGCGGGGGTTCACCCTAAAAACGATTTTCTAACATTACATCCAGCTCACTCTCTACATTCACAGTATGCCGTTTGTTTTTTTTGTTTTTGCTGTACATACCTCGTACAGCTATTTTCTTCCCCGGCTTCCGGGTCGGGACTCCCGCGGGAATGGGCGTTCCTATCCAGCAGGTGAATGATGTGATGACAAAAACGACCTCACCCCGTCGCATAAGGAGCGTCACGAGTTGCCGAAAAGAAGCCGAACTGCGAGTCGGCGCTATACGGCGCCTGCGCACCAACGTTCGGCTTCTTTCGGCAACTCGTGACACTCCTTATGCGACGGGGTGAGGTCGTTTTTGTCATCACATCAATCACCTGCTGGATAGGAACGCCCATTCCCGCGGGAGTCCCGACCCGGAAGCCGGGGAAGAAAATAGCTGTACGAGGTATGTACAGCAAAAAACAAAAAAAACAAACGGCATACTGTGAATGTAGAGAGTGAGCTGGATGTAATGTTAGAAAATCGTTTTTAGGGTGAACCCCCGCTTTATGTGTTGCTTGAAACACTCCCCTGCTAACCAGATCAGTGATCGCTGCTTCAGAACTCTATGGAGAGAACTGTGCTCTGGCACAGTTGGCACTCCCACTAAAGCAAACCATACCCTACCACAGTGCCCAGAACCACTTCTTCCAAGCAGTCCCGGGCTTGGTATGCTTAACCAATTACAGCATGCGGTTCAGCGCACCCACACTACACTCACAGATGAAGGAAAGAGTGTGTGTTGGGACTTTAACTGGGGCAGTGGCTAAGATTAGACCACTGTCCCCATCCCTAGTACTTGTATGCAATTGGGAAAGGGAGGGAAAACCGGGAGATGGGGAGGGACGAAGTGTAAAATAATAATGTAACAAACGACCCAACATTGGATCTATAGTTGGAACCATGGCTAGTGGTAACTACCATGGTCTCCATCGTCAATGTTAATGGAAGCAGGCCTATATAAGGGGAACGGGAACAAAGGGGAAGGGAAGGGTAGTAGGGAAAGATGAGGCACAGGGATTGTGGGACTTTAACATGAAACACAACACCAAATTATATTGAATCAATTAATAAAGTAAAATGACATTTAATGGATACAATAGAGCATAGCAGAGGTGAATATACATCACAGTAAATATTATACAGAATAAAAGGCATGATTGGTAAATCAAAAATTATTACATACTGAAACATAATAATGCCTATAGTGTACCGTAGTATGCATCAATGTAACCAAATGTAAATGTGAGACTATAGAATAAAAAGTCTAGGTAGTTTTGGTAACCAAAACATGTAATGAGCATGGTCAAATTGACAATGTAAAAATTAATTAAATGATCCATAATTCTCAGAGATAGAGATCAATGATGTGATAAGATTGCTGGGACAGAACATCAGTAAGGAGCTCGACGCGTTTCGTGGATATATTTCCACTCATCAGGAGCAAGTAGGGCCTGGATAAATCTGTAAATATAATAAAAATAATACATAAATTCACTAAATGGTAGTTTAGTGATTGTGACTGGAAGAGTAGGGGGCACTTTCTTTCTCCCCCTTTGAGCCATCTCATCTGGGGATCGTGTCACTATTTGTTCTATTTTTCCACTGCTGCTGGCTAGTACAATGACACACCACCATCACCTAATATGTTTACAGGAACTCCATGGACTGCTACCGCATACTGTTCACAACTATGGTCAATGACTGGGGATTCCATTTCTACCCATTGTCCATTTCCTAGTGGTTCTTGCCGGGCTGCTGCCGTATCGCCACCACCTCAGTTCCCCCCGGGGATCCTATATCCCACAACGTTCCTAGACGTCATTATCGTCGGTTACCTTTTATTACTTCTGACTGTCAATCTACTCAGAGGTAAGAGTAATGGGACTCTACCCTATGCCCCCTACTCTTCCAGTCACAATCACTAAACTACCATTTAGTGAATTTATGTATTATTTTTATTATATTTACAGATTTATCCAGGCCCTACTTGCTCCTGATGAGTGGAAATATATCCACGAAACGCGTCGAGCTCCTTACTGATGTTCTGTCCCAGCAATCTTATCACATCATTGATCTCTATCTCTGAGAATTATGGATCATTTAATTAATTTTTACATTGTCAATTTGACCATGCTCATTACATGTTTTGGTTACCAAAACTACCTAGACTTTTTATTCTATAGTCTCACATTTACATTTGGTTACAGTGATGCATACTACGGTACACTATAGGCATTATTATGTTTCAGTATGTAATAATTTTTGATTTACCAATCATGCCTTTTATTCTGTATAATATTTACTGTGATGTATATTCACCTCTGCTATGCTCTATTGTATCCATTAAATGTCATTTTACTTTATTAATTGATTCAATATAATTTGGTGTTGTGTTTCATGTTAAAGTCCCACAATCCCTGTGCCTCATCTTTCCCTACTACCCTTCCCTTCCCCTTTGTTCCCGTTCCCCTTATATAGGCCTGCTTCCATTAACATTGACGATGGAGACCATGGTAGTTACCACTAGCCATGGTTCCAACTATAGATCCAATGTTGGGTCGTTTGTTACATTATTATTTTACACTTCGTCCCTCCCCATCTCCCGGTTTTCCCTCCCTTTCCCAATTGCATACACTCACAGATGAACTGGCCCAAGGGGGGTCGATGCCTGGGACCGGTTCAAGGTGCTAGAGTGAGTTCACCCTTTGTGCATTTTAATTTTTTTTTACTAACAAGTTTTAATATTTTCTGTTGACTGTATAAAAAGCAAAATGTATCATAAGCCATTTTTTTTCATTTTGAAGAACACAAGGAAGGGTTATAAGTAACCCCTGTCAGTTTTATTTTTGCCATATGTCCCACTGGGGAAATTTCCCTTACATTCTGTCCCATAGCCAAAACAGGAAGTGAGGAGAAATCTCTGCAAAGTGACAGAATGCCTCGTTGTAACCAGGGTCACCAGAAAAAAAAAATGTCTTCCAATTTCACTTTCAGTGATAATGGTAAACAGGACAAATAGAGAGGGTGAATCTCCCAAACAGGAACACAGACATCATTAACCGGTTCCCGACCGGCGCACGGCGATGTACGTCGACAGAATGGCACTACTCCGCAAGTGGGCGTACAGGTACGTTTCCATCTTAATTTGCGAGCTGCGCGGTTGCACCACCGGTGGCGCGCTCGCGACCCTGCCGTGAGCTCCGTGACTGCACCAGCAGGACCCGATCGCCGTCGGTGTCCCGCGATCGGGTCACAATGACACTGTCACTGATCGTGTTCCCTGTCATCGGGAACAAAGATCATTGATGTGTCACGACAAGCCATGCCCCCTAACAGTTACAAGCACTCCCTAGGACACACTTTCCCCTTCAGCGCCCCCTACAGGTTAACCCCTTCACTGCCAGTGTAATTTTTACAGTAATCAGTGCATTTTTATAGCACTGATCTCTGTAAAAATGACAATGGTCTCAAAATGGTGTCAAAAGTGTCCGATGTATCCATCATAATGTCGCAGTCATGATAAAAATTGCTGATAGCCGCCATTACTAGTAAAAAATAAATTATTAATAAAAATGCCATAAAACTATCCCCTATTTTGTACAGACTATAACTTTTGCGCAAACCAATCAATAAACGCTTATTGCGATTTTTTTTTTTTTTACCAAAAATATGTAGAAGAATACGTATCGGCATAAACTGAGGAAAAAAATTTTTTTTATATATATTTTTGGGGGATATTTATTATAGCAAAAAGTAAAAAATATTGTTTTTTTTTTCAAAATTGTCGCTCTATTTTTGTTTATAGCGCCAAAAATAAAAACCGCAGAGGTGATCAAATACCACCAAAAGAAAGCTCTATTTGTGGAAAAAAAGGATGTCAATTTTGTTTGGGAGTAACGTCGCATGACCGCGCAATTGTCAGTTAAATCGACGCAGTGCCGAATCGCAAAAAGTGGCCAGGTCCTTTAGCTGCATAATGGTACGGGGCTTAAGTGGTTAATGTTGTATTCCCTCCCTACTCTATTCTACTCTATCCTTTGTTATGGGCCTGATAACTTTTGATAAGCTCTCCGAGACGGGAGCCTGAACTGTGTGTCGGGGGAGGTTGCTATGAATAGATTAGCAGACTGCTAAACTATACACAGGCAACATCTGCATGTGTGGGGGAGGGTGTGTGTGCCTTTCCTCCAATAAGCTGTCTCACCGTTTATAGCAATGATCCCCTCCTAAAGGGGAACCAGGAAGTGAAAATTCTAACAGAACGTGCACTTTCTAAACAGTATATCAAGGTAAATACAGAAGATATACATGTAAAACGCATGTTGGGAGATTTGTTTCATCTCTGTGTATCACCTGAGACCGTTCACTTCACTGGGTATATGGAGGGTTTATATTCACTTTAAAGTGGAAAGCCATCCAAAAGGGGAAATTCCGCTTTAAGTCCTCCTCCCCTTGTCCGGCCATACACAGCAGAAGCCCTGCAGTGGGTACAGCAGACTCGATGTCCACCAGCAATCGCTGCCATTCTGATAAGAGGGAAGGCATAGATACTGTGTCTCTGCAATCAGGGACATGGATCCATGTCTTCCCCTAGTAAAAGCACCTCCCTCACTGTAATAAAACACAGGCTAATCACACAGTTAACCCTTTGATGTTTAAACCCTTTCCAGCCCGTGTCATTAGTACAGTGACAGTGCATATTTTTAGCACTTATCGCTGTAATAGTGTCACTGGTCCCCGAAAAAGTGACAAAAGTGTCAGTTAGTGCCCGAATGTTCTCCGCAATATTGCAGTCCCACGATAAGTCACTCTTCGGCACCATTACTAGTGGAAAAAAAAATATCCAAAGTCTATTTCTTTATAATCCATCCCCAAACACATTTATTCCAGAAGGAATATACTTTGCCATTAATTTATTTCCACCATATCAACTCTAGAAATATAAATATCACTCTTATAAATAATAAGAATAAAGCTTTTAAAAATATAAAAATGAAGGAACACTATAACCATTTACATGTTACAAATAATATAACAGAATATGTAAAAAGGAAATAAAGGCTGCGAAAATTCAAAATTCAAAATGAATGACAGATTGCAAAAGATACTAGGACAAACCCAAAAAAATGATTTAAATATATTCATAGTAAAAATGTCAGGTCTGAATAATCTAAATTGGGTGACTGGAAACAAAGAGAAGGCACATTTATTAAATACCTTCTTCAGCTCTGTGTATACAAAGGAGCATGGGGGAGCTCATGTCCATAATGGGGATGGTATTGACACAGCCTCAAATGATTCACAATGACTCAAAGTGTATATGGTCCTGAAATATTTAGACCGCATAATGGTGATTAAAGCACCTGGACTAGATGACATCCACCCATGGATCATAAAAGAATTGAGCTCTGTTATTTCAAAGCCATTGTTTCTGGACTCTTTAATGTCTGGAGTAGTACCACTGGATTGGCACAGGGCCATTGTGGTGCCTATATTTAAAAAGATAAAAGTGTTTACCAAGTACCGTATTTATCGGCGTATACCGCGCACTTTTTTGTCCTGAAAATCAGAGCAAAATGGTGGGTGCGCGATATACGCGCGATATACGCCGATACCCGCTTCCCGCGCCGAGTTTGAACCACTGCGCCGGCATATACCGAGCGCAGTACACTCGGGTATAGTCGGGCAGGCTCGGCTCCTCTCGCGGTCACATCCTGTGCGTCCTGTACGTCCTTTACGCGAGAGGAGCCAAGCCTGCCCGACTATACCCGAGTGTACTGCGCTCTGTATATGCCGGCGCAGTGGTTCAAACTCAGCGCGGGAAGCGGGGATCGAGCGAGGAGGACACCACGATGGCCGCAGAAGGACGCCGGACCCGACGAGGCCGCCGATGGACGCCGCGCAAGACACCAAAACTGTAAGTACTAAAATGTTTTTTTTTACAGGAATGCGGGTCCACATTAGGGGTGCGCGCTATACGCCGGAGCGCGCAATACCCCGATAAATACGGTAACTATAGACCTGTTAGTTTAACTTCTTTAGTCGGGAAGATAATGGAGCGTTTAATAAAAGACCACATAGATGAGTTCTTGCTGGAAATAAATATTTCACGCAACAGACAGCATGGATTCATGAAAGACAGAAGTTGTCAAACAAACCTGACTTTTTTTTTATGAAGAGGTAAGTAAAGCCTTGGACAGAGGGGTTCGATACAGTTCCCCACACACGTCTAATGTGTAAACTTAAAGGAACACTAAAGGTTCGTTTTTTTATTAGATCAATTGATTGCTGTAAGCTAGAGCATTTAAATATCACTTACCTCGTTTTTCCTTTTGACCTCCAAAATACAGTAATCCAGGTTTGAAAATGCCATTTCCTGTCTCTCCTCTTCTTGCTTTCCACCAGCATCTGAGCCGTTTTGCATGGTGGAAAGCAGAATGTGCTCACCCCCTCCCTATGACTACAGCCCTGCGTGAAGATGCTCTCTTATCCCTCACAGGCATGGAGGCTAAGCCTAATGGGAACTGTAGTTTCCATTAGGCCGTGATGTAGCAAAATGAATGCGCACCGCAAACCAGGAAGTCAGTGAGAATTATGATTCAGGAGTGATGATGGTGAATAAAACAGCTCAATTTCAACAGGTATCAAACTAGTTATAATGCAAAACATTACTTTTTACTTTATCAGCTACTGTCAGACTTTAATTTAAGAGGAAAATATTTGTGTCTTTACAACCCCTTTAAGTCTACAGCCTTGGAAATATCAGTTTGTAAATGAATAGAAAACTGGCTAAAAGACAGAATTCAGAGAGTAGTGGTTAAGGATTCTTACTCTTAATGGTCTAAGGTTATCAGTTGTGTACCCCAAAGTTCAGTGTTGGGACCCTTACTTTTTAATATATTTATAAATGATATTAGGTCTGGGATTAAAAGTACCATTTCAGTGTTTGCAGATGACACCAAGCTATGTAGTTGAATAACGTCCTTGTAGGATGTCTCTAACCTACAAGCCGACTTCAATGCACTGTTTAATTAGGCAACTTTGTCGCAAATGAGGTTTAATGTTGATGAATGTAAAGTTATGCACTTGGGGGGGCTAAGAATATGCATGCATCATACATACTAGGGGGAATCAATGGTGGAGAAGGATCTGGGTGTTTTGATAGATCATAGACATTGAACTTAAAGTGATTAAAAAAACTTGTTTCTTAAAAATAAAAAAAATAACAAACATGTTATACTTACCTCCTCTGTGCAGTAGGTTTCTCGGGTCCCTCTTTGTTGCTTCTGGCCCCTCCCTCCTATTGAGTGCCCCCTCAGGCAGCAGTTCTCTATGGGGGCACCCGAGATGAGTCAGAGCTCCTTGTATTAATTCAGACACAGAGTCCCCTCTCTCCCCTGATTGGCTGACTGACTTTGATTGACAGCCACGGGAGCCAATGGCGCTGCTGCTGTGTCTGAGCCAATCAGGGGGAGTGTCCCGGACGGCTTTGACACTCGTGGACATCGCTGGAGGGAGAAGGGGCTCAGGTAAGTAATTTGGAGGTGCTGGGGAGGCTGCTACACACAGAACGTTTTTGATCTTAATAGATACAATGCATTAGGGTCAACAATCTTCTGCCTTTACAACCCCTTTAAAATTTGCCTGTAATCGTCCTAATGTGCATAGACACCTAGGATAACATTGAGCGGTTTCTACAGGCAAAACACAAAACTCCTGTAGAAGCAACGATTTTTAAGCCAGTGTACATGGAGCCTAAAACATATCACAAAAAGTTCACATAAATTCTGTACATACTCAATGGAAATATGTGTTTGCACCAGGGTTTTTTATAATACACTGTGAAATTCTTCTTTCATTACAGTATGCTGGAGGTCTGGATACAGACGAATCAAGGGCTCATACCAGTAAGTTGAACTAAGAACCTAACATTGTGGAATAGCAAGCAGGTAAGGTAGGCAGGCAGATGTACAAAAGTGCTAAACTTAAAATAGTGGCTATCATAGAACAGGTACATAGAACAGCTCTCATGTGCTCACTAGTGCTACACTAAACATAGTATTGCCTTTAAATTTACTATGCAATGTTTGCTTTCTCTTATTGGGGGTTATTTACTAAAGGAAAATCCATGTTGCACTAGAAGTGCAAACTACAAGTGTAAAGTGCACTTGGAAGTGCAGTCGCTGTAAATCTGAGGGGTAGATTTGAAATGAGTGGAAGCTCAGCTGATTTAATGATCAATCAAGTGCAAGCTAAAATGCTTTTATTTTGCTGTTTTTTATTTTCCTTGCATGTCCCCCTCGGTTCTACAGCGACTGTGCTTCCAAGTGCACTTTCAGTGCAATTTCAATTGCACTTGTAGTTTGCACTTGTATTAAAAAGTGGATTTGCCTTTAGTAAATAACACCCTTATATGGTTATCTGTTGTGTCATTTAGAGGAATAATTGGGAAAATAATGTGGCTTTTTTTGGGGGGAAAAATGATAAGCAGTATCCTAAAAGCGTGTTTGTTTCTACAAACTCTGCGGCTTTTATTTTTTGTGCTATAAACAAAAATAGAGCGACAATTTTGAAAAAAAAAACACAATATTTTTTACTTTTTGCTATAATAAATATCCCATTTAAAAAATAAAAAAAAACAACGATTTCTTTCCTCAGTTTAGGCCAGTATGTATTCTTCTTCTACATATTTTTGGTAAAAAATCACAATAAGCGTATAGTGATTGGTTTGCGCAAACGTTATAGCATCTACAAAATAGGGGATAGAATGACATTTTTTTGTATTATTTTTTTTTTACTAGTAATGGCAGCGATCTGCGATTTTTGTCAGGACTGCGATATATTACGGCGGACACATCGGACACTTTTGCACACATTTTTGGGACCATTCACATTTATACAGCGAACAGCGCTATAAATATGCACTAGTTACTGTATAAATGTGATTGGCAGGGAAGGGGTTAACACTAGGGGGTGATAAAGGGGTTAAATGTGTTCCCTGCTAGGTGATTCTTACTGTGGGGGGGGGGGGGACTGACTGGGGGAGGTGACCGATGGTTGTGACTATGTACAAGGGAGACACCATCAGTCTCCTCTCCCTGACAAGACGTGGATCTCTGTGTTTACACTCAGGTGCCGATGCGCGTGCCTGGCCCTGTGACTGCCGATCACGGGTGCCTGGCGGAGGCCGCCAGGCACGCGCATCGGCCCCGAGTGACGCGGAAGGCACGCGCCCCCCAGTGGCGGGAGGCCAGAGGCCGTATATTGATATATATCAATATACGGCCTCCTGGCATTGTAGATTCACCTTGTGGCCGTCAATAGTCGATGGCTGGATGGGAAGTGGTTAAGAGCAACAGCGGTAATGTCCTGGAGGCAAAGCTTTGCGTTTATTATCTTCACCGGAAATGTAGGAGCTCTGTGGATAATATTTGGATGTGGTATTCTATGAAAAGCATTAAAGGTTCCTGGGCAAAGCCCCCTCACCAAATCCTGTACACAGTCAGTGGTCCTCCCCTGAGCGATCGATGGATCTTAGATGCAGGTGTGTCGCAGTGGCATTCAGTCCTTGAGCTGTTGCAGGGTGTCCTTCTTTAGCATGGACAGTCTGTTCCTCTGGGCAGGGAGCTGCATGAACAATCTGTTACTCTGGGCTGGAGTTGCAGGCTGTGTGCCCCTTGGTAGGCCGCGATTCCACACACACATAGAGTGCAGGAGATGCTCTCCTGATAGGGTGCAGGCAAAAAGAGGCTCTGGCCTAGATCCTCTTGCTTTTTATCTCCTCCTCCTCCACAGGCCTTTGCTGCTGTCTGATGATTGGCTCAGGCTCTTCCAATAGGAAGTTTACAGACAACCTCCAATAGGGAGTTTACAAACAAGCAGTTCTGAGAGTCTGTGTTTGAAGAGAGAAAGGGGTGAGGGTGAAAAAGCCCATGCTGCTTCAGCAGACAGCTGCCCCCTAATATAGGGTGACCAGACATCCCCAGTTTCAGGGGACAGTCCCCTGATTGAGGACACTGTCCCCGGACCAAGTCTGTCCCTGGTTTTGTCCCCAGATTGGATTTAATAGGGGGCAGGGGCAATTTCAAAGACAGCCAGTGCAGAATTTAAATTTTTTTTTTTAATATCACACCCCTGCTCCGCCGTGCCTACTAGCATAGGGGGTTGTATTTTTCCCATTATCTGTGCCCCTTTCTGAGGATCATGTGCTGGTCGGGGGGGGGGGGGGGGGAATATTTCTTCAGTTTCGGGCGCATGCCCATTCAGCTCCGCTCGCATGTTATTCTGCCTTGGCTCAAGTCCTGGCCAGCCACCTGCCTGTCTCCTTGCCTTCCCTGGCGGAGTGATCTTCCTCCGCTCCCCATTCAGTAGTACCCAGGGCACGGAGAGTAAGACTTGAGAGGCTGTGAGGCGGGCGGCGACGGGCAGAGAGTCGCTGATTACCGCCATTACTAGTAAAGAAAAAATATGTCCCCGGATTTCATTTAAAAAATCTGGTCACTTTACCCTAATAGATTTGATCAGTCTTGAGAAGTACTTGCTACATACACACACACACACACACACACACACACACACACACACACATATACATATATATATACACACACCTTTTTGTAAATATTTTATTGTATCGTTTCATGTGACAACACTGAAGAAATGACACTTTGCTACAATGTAAAGTAGTGAGTGTACAGCTTGTATAACAGTGTAAATTTGCTGTCCCCTCAAAATAACATATTAGCAGCTGAAGGCAGGCAGTAAAGTACAGCTAAAAACGACTTAGCACCAACCCCAGACAAGACTGAACCATAAATAACCCGCTGGGTACCAATACAACCCAGGGCATGACAGTGTATGTGCCTTGATATGCACCCTAGATCTCATTGCTTTCCTCCGGGATCTGCAATTGCTTGTCCCTTTGGGAAGCACACAATGTGAGCTTCTGTCATTCATAAGCACACCTGTGGGTTTATTACTTAGAGATGCAAAATAGTAATTTTATTATTTACAGTAAACACACTGTAACTGATCGTACAGATAGCGTGTAACATAATATATGGCATTGTAGGACTGTTTTCTGCACATCAGTGTTATAATTACAATCTAATATACAGGAAATTATTTGGGCAGTGTTACATTTAGAGGACTTGAACACCTAGAAGGGTCAGGCTAGGGGATTTACCTCAGCAAATGTTCCGATCCCCAAAATCATTTTACTAATAATGCTTAGAAATAAAAGGCCTCCATGTGGACGGTCCTGTTTTTCTGTTGCTACTGTTCTCATGAAAATATAATAACACAGGCACAAATAACTGAATATAATAAATTAGGGGAAGTAATCTATAGCAACGCCTAGATTTCAGACCATATCTACTGTAGAAGATCTGACTGAAGTGGTTGCCATTCTAAAGCTTATGTAATGCATTTTTTAGCAGCAGGTGCAGAATTCAAATAATTCATTTTGAGAATACAAATGTTTACACTCACTCCCCCCTCTTGGTATGCTGAAAGCACCTAAGGCCCTGCTTGTAATGCCTCAGGTACATTCAGTGCTATGAGAAGCGTCTGAGTTTTGACATTTGTGGTCCTCAGAGAACTATTTTCTTATATAGCCCTACCTCCCAACATTTTTAGATGGGAATGAGGGACACCTACTTGCAAACGTATGTAGGCATAGGACACTCCCTCTTAACCACTTCCATACCAGGTACTTACGCAGCTTCCCGCCCAAGCCAATTTTCAGCTTTCAGCACTGTCGCACTTTGAATGGCAATTGCGCGGTCATACAACACTGTACCCAAACAAAATTGGCGTCCTTTTTTCCCCACAAATAGAGCTTTCTTTTGGTGGTATTCGATCACCTCTGCGATTTTTTTTTTTTTTGCGCAACAACTAAAAAAAGGCTGAAAATTTGGAAAAAAAATTAAGTTTTTATTTTTTTCTGTTAATTTTTTTGTAAATAAGTTTTCTCTTTCAATTACGGGCACTGATATGGCGGCACTAATGGGCACCGATGAGATGGCACTGATGGACATCGATGAGGTAGTACTGACGGGCACAGATGAGGTGGCACTGATTGGCGGCGCTGGTATGCGACACTGATGGGCACACATAGGCGGCACTGATGGGCACACATAGGCGGCACTGATGGGCACACATAGGCGGCACTGATGGGCACACATAGGCGGCACTGATGGGCACTCATGGGCGGCACTGGGCACTCATAGGCGGCACAGATGGGCACTCATGGGCGGCACTGATGGATACTTATGGGTGGCACAGATGGGCACTGATAGGTGGGCACTGGGCATGGATGGGCACTGTGGGGTGGCACTGTGGGGTGGCACTGGGGTGGCACTGATGGACACTGGGGTGGCGCTGATGGACACTGGGGTGGCGCTGATGGACACTGGGGTGGCAGCACTGATTTTTGCCAGGTTGCCAGTCAGTGCCCATTTGTGGGCACTGACTGGCATCTTTTTTTTTTCTTTATGCTTTTTTTATTTTTTTTTTCTGTCATTTTTTTTTTTCTGTCATTTTTTTTTTTTGCCCACCCTGGTGCTCCAGGGTGGGCATCCCTGGTGGTCCAGTGTGGCGATCCGAGGGGGGGCTGCGCTGATAAACAATCAGCGCTAACCCCCCCTGTCAGGAGAGCCGCCGATCGGCTATCCTCTCCTCGCGTCTGTCAGACGCGAGTGAGGAAGAGCCATCGGCGGCTCTTCCTGTTTACATCGTGATCAGCCGTGGTTGGACACGGCTGATCACGTGGTAAAGAGTCTCCGCCGGAGGCTCTTTACCGAGATCGGAGATGCAGGGTGTCAGACTGACACCCCGCATCACCGATCGCCGCGATGCGCGCCCCCACGGGCGCGCGCGGCATGAAATCCTGCAGGACGTTCTAGAACGTCCTGTCAGGATTTCATAACCACTTCCCGGACGTAAATCGGCCATAGGCCGGGCGGGAAGTGGTTAAAGGAAAATAAACCAACAAAAAGGTTAATTAAATCCACAAGGACTTTTTTACCACTACTATTCCATTACATCTATATATATAAAACTCAACGTGTGTGTGTGTGTATGTATGTATGTATGTATGTTCCAGCATCACATCCAAACGGCTAAAGATATTAACATGAAACTTGGCACACATGTTACTTATATGTCAGCAACAAACATAGGATAGGTGGTTTAACCCTTACCCACCCCCATTTGCCATGGTCAGGGTTTTTCTTTAAAGTCCCATTCAACTCTATGGGAAATACATGTTACTTCATAACTTACAAACGGCTGTAGATATTTCGATAACATTTGGTCACATGTTACTTATATGTCCACTTAAACTATAGGATAGTTAATTTATCCCTTAACTACCCCCATTTGTGAGGGTCGGAGTTTTTGTTTAAAGTCCCATGCAAATCAATGGGAAATGTATGTTCCCACATAACTTCTGTACGCCTGGAGATATTTCAATAATACCTGGTACACATATTACTTATATGCCAAATAAAAATATATGACAGTTAAATTAACCCTTACCTACACCCTTATATAAAAGATGGGTATATTTATATTACTTTGATTTTCCTCCCCAAAAGGTTAAGATAGGAAGACCGGGCAACGCCGGGTATTCAGCTAGTTGTAATATAAAATGAAATAGTTCAACTCACCATAATGCAGAATCAGTGGGAGCCCTGAGCATGTCACTTGCCACCGTCGCCTGTCACAAATTGCGGATTTTCACTTGCCACGTCACCTGTCACACATTGCTGATTGTCACTTGCCACTTCACCTGTCACAAATTGCGGATTGTCACTTGCCACGTCACCTGTCACACATTGCGGATTGTCACTTGCCACGTCACCTGTCACACATTGCTGATTGTCACTTGCCATGTCACCTGCCGCACATTGCGGATTGTCACTTGCCACGTCACCTGTCACACATTGCTGATTGTCACTTGCCATGTCATCTGCCGCACATTGCGGAATTGTCACTTGCCATGTCATCTGCCGCACATTGCGTATTGTCACTTACCACGTCACACATTGCATATTGTCACTTGTCACGTCGCCTGTCACCAGATGCGGATTGTCACTTGCCACATCACCTGCCACACATTGCGGATTGTCATTTGTCACATCACCTGCCACAGATTGTGGATTGTCACTTGCCACGCCAACTGCCACACATTGCAGATTGTCGCTTGCCATGTCCCACCTACCACACGTTGCGGATTGTCACTTGCCACGTCACCTGCCACAAGTTGTGAATTGTCACTTGCCATGTCACCTATCACAGGATGCAGATTTTCACTAGCCACGTCATCTGCCACACGTTGTGGATTGTCACCTGCTGTGTCACTTTCCTGCTAAGGTGGTCTCTTGCTGTGTCCCAGACTGAGTCAGGCAGCAGATTACCAGTCAGGCAGCAGAGAGATGATGTAATCTCTCTGCTGCCCACGGCTGCCTGCACAGTGAGAGAAGGCGGAACTGCAGGGATGCAGGGTGGGCGCCGGGTGGTGAGAGATGATGTGATCTCTCTGCTCCCCTGCCTGCTGGCTCCCTGCTCACACACCGAGCCGCCCAGCTACCTCCCTCTCTCTCCTGCCCACTCACCGAAAAATCCACCCGCTCTCTTGTCCGCAGAGCCGCCCGCCCGCGCTGTCACCCACGGAGCTGCCTGTGCTGTCACCTGTTGAGCAGCCCACGCTGTCACCGGCATTCTCGGAGGGGGCAATTGCCCCATTGCCCCCCTGGATCCGCCCCTGATGTAGTGGAAGATGCTGCTTTGCTAGGTGTATGGCAGCATCCACATAAATATTCAGTGTCAGCACAGCTGTTCTATCACCAATCATTTCAACAAAGTCAAAGCTGCTCATACAAATTAAAAGGACAGCGGCACTACCTAAAAAACAAAAAAACAAACAAAAATGTAGCAGCAATGTATAGAAGAAGTAGAAAGATACCTTCCCAGCCCAGTGGATGGTGACTCCAATCCATGCTCTCTTGCAGAGCTATGGCAGCTGATATTTTGATGCCTCCAAGTGTGCTAGATGTTGCTTCTCAGGCTGCACAGTATGGGGGTTATTTACTAAAACTGAAGAGTGCAATAATCTGGTGCCGCTCTGCATAGAAATCAGTCATCTTCCAGGTTTTAGGCTCGGTTCACAATGCCGCGACCTGAAAGTTGCGAAACTTTGCCAGGCGACTTGAAGTGACTTTGAAGTGACTTGAAGCAACTTTGAAGCAACTTCAGGGAATGCCTGGGTAATCTTCCTGTAATGTCGAATCCAAATCACTTAAATTAATGCGTTTGTTAACCCCCCCCCCCCAAAAAAAAACAGATCCTGTTCCCTTAAAGCATTGTATACAGCACATCGCTTGTGCTGTGTCATTTGGCCCCCGGTATACCCTAAAAAACCTAGCTGATCCTGCCCGGCTATGCCCTCTTCTCTGCAAACAGACAATGATAATCATGGCTGCTGAGCCCTGACATCGTGTCTGTGTTTCCTGTGTCCTCCCCTCCCCTCTTAAAGTGCTTGTTAACCCACTTCTACTAAATGCTGCCATCCGCTCTGTGCCTGTTTTCTGGAACCTGTATGAGTTCCACTCCCATTAAACAGTACTTGTATCATTACGTCTTCACGTTATTGTATAGAGTCCGGTGATGATGGTTGGTTCCTTGTCTGGGTTATGGATTTACTTATAAGAGAGTATTCATTAAATGATTTTTAATTTTTATTGTTTATTTAATTTTTTTTGATATTTAGCCTTAAGTATTTCCTACTATCTCCATGTACTTTTGTGTGGACGAATTGGACCAAAGTGGACATTATCGCATGTATGGTACCTGTATATAGGGTCTGTATCAAATGACCATATGATATTTACAATCGTATTGGGACATATGTGTCCTTGCAAGCGTCCAAATGGAGGTAGTTCTTCTATGATGTATACATGGGTGAATGTATTTATGCATTCATAGTGTTGGAGTAGTCTTTTGCATGGAGGAATAAATTATTTTACATGTATGTCTCTTGTGTGTGCATTCATGTGTGTGCACCTGCATGCACATACATGCTCATATTAGACAAATGTTTTTATATTCTCTAAGGTTTTTACCCTTCTTTCTCTTTACACTATATGTATCTATATTCATTTTTTTGATTTTTCAGATTTTTATGTGAAACGCGTCTACGTGACCTTGTGTTGGTGTCTTTGGTGTTACCACTTTGAACAATAAAAGGCATCGGAAATTCCTGGATGTGTAGCCATTTATTTTCTTACAAGCTCCACTCCCGCCACTCAGCTGAAGCGCGTCTCTCTCTCTTTCCTCTCTCCCCCTCCTCCCCGGCTGACGTCAGCGGGAGGGCTCGGCCCCGCCCAATGCAACTGTAAGCTGGAGAGACAAGGGAGGAGAGAAATCAGCTGAGCGCCGGGTGCAGCGCTCATACAGGTACAATCAGGCAGATTTTTTACAGAACACAGGCACAGGGAAACTTCTTATAATGGTACAGAGCGGAAGGCAGCATTTAGTAGAAGTGGGTTAACAAGCACTTTAAAACGAGGATCATAGAAGTTGCCTTGAATTAGTACAGGAACCTTTTCTAAAGTCGGAGAGACTTCAGTAGTGCTAATTAAGACCGCTCTCATTGACTAAAGTGACTTCTGACAAGTTCTCTGTCAACCAAGATAAAACCAGCCTGAAATTTGTGTTGAGGAAGGTTGCTATAAATAGATACAAACATAAAAAAACATCAGTGCAAATGCCACTGACACCCCTCTTAGGCCCCGTACACACGACCGAGTTTCTCGGCAGAATTCAGCCAGAAACTTGATCGGAGCTGAATTCTGCCGAGAAACCCGGCGTGTGTACACTTTCGGCCGAGGAAGCCGAGGAGTTCCTCGTCGAGCCAAATAGAGAACATGTTCTCTATTTCCTCGTTGTTCAATGAGGAAAGTTGGCTCGCCGAGATCCTCGGCGGCTTCACACAGAACTCGACGAGCAAAACGATGAGTTTTGCCCGTCGAGTTCCTCGGACGTGTGTACGGGGCCTGAGATAACAGTCTGTATAAAAGTTCTCTTGGTTCAAGGTGTTGCAGCTCTCTCAAAGATCCACTGGGTGGCGGACTGAAATCTGAAACATAGGAAAAGAAGGAGAGCGCACAGCTGTCCTAGTATTATACCGTTTTATTGATTACCACTTGCTTAGGCTCTATTCACACTTGTGCGTTTTTTAGAGCATTTTGCATTTTGCAGAAATGCAGGAAATTTTCACATGTTCACATCAATGCATCTTTGTGCCTCTGCGTTTTTGGAAAGGGTCAGGGACTTTTTTTCCTGCAAAATGCAGCGTTTTGCATGTAATAAACTTCAATGGCCCCAGGGTTTTACCGCGATTTTGACGCAATTTGCAATTTGCTGAATGTAAAAAAAAAAATGGCGGCTAAAAAATATAAATTGAGAAAAAAAACAGTGTAGGGTCCCTCCCAGGTCCATGCCAGGCTCTTGGGTCTAGTATGGCTTTGGAGGAGACCCCTGTGCTAAAACTTGGTGTGGGGTCCCCCCAAAATCCATACCAGACCCTTACCCGAGCATACAGCCCGGCAGGTCAGGAAAGGGAGGGGACTAGCGTAGCGCCCCGCCCCTGAACCATACAAGGCCGCATGCCCTCAACATGGGGGGATGGGTGCTTTGGGGCAGGGTGTCTCGTCCCGACAATCCTTGCCCGGTAGTTATCGGGGTCTGTGGGCGGGGGCTTATCGGAATCTGGAAGCCCCCTTTAACAAGGGGGCCCCTAGATCCTGGCCCCCCGTATGTGAATGAGTATGGGATACATTGTACCCCTACCCATTCACCAAAAAAAAAGTAGTGTAGTGTTAAAAAATACAGTAGACAGTTTTTGACAAGTCTTTTATTAAAAATATCTTTTGCCCAGTGGATCTGCCCCATACTCTGATCTGTGATCACCCAAGTCTCGTTGACTCAGTGATCACAGAGCGCGCTGCGCACACCTCACAGGGAGTGCGTGGGGAGCGTGCAAAGGGGAGGAGTCTATTGACAGCAATGTAGGTCTGTGCAATTGCCGTCATTCGGCTATAGCATGGACGGGAAAGGGTTAAAAATTCAAAGGTAGAAAATCATAATCAAAGAAGTATTCTCACATATACACCAAGTTTAAGCCTCCTCTCCCGGCCTGTGTGACTAGATGGACTTCGGGACCCGATGAGCCGGAGTGGGATGGAAGTCCAAGCCTCACTGCAGCGTCCCGCTATGCGGCGCAAGGAGCTGCAAGGAAACAAGGAGCTGCGCATGCGCCCGGACCAGCCGGTGCTGCATGACGTCACTCACAGCCGAGAAGGGAAGTGGAGTGGTGGGAGTGAATCATCTCCTCTGGCGTGCGGGCAGTTACTATGACTACATGCTATAAATAGATTAGCAGAGAGCTTGTCTTGTCACAGCACAGCTCTGCAAGTCTCTGCCTATGTGGAGGGGGGGGGGGTGCTTTTCCTTCAATCACCTGTCTTGGCTGTATGCCAAGAATCCACTCCTAGGAACAGGAAGAGAAAATCTCTAACATGATGTGCACTTTCTAAAGAACATATAAAGCTGAAGACAGCAGATATGCATGTAAAACTTACGTAGGGAGATTTGTTTAATCGCCGTGTCTTATCTGAGGCTGTTCTCTTCACTGGGTAAAGGAGAGGGTTTACATTCACTTTGAGGCTGGGTTCACACCCATATGACAAACGCTCAGACATTGGACATGTCGCATGACGTGTATAAATCAATGTTTCCCTATGAGAGCCGTCTTAACTGGTCTGACACAAGTCAGTCCGACTTTGAAAAAGGTTTCTGCATATTTTGGTCCGACTTAGATCCTACTTCAACCCATTGAATATAATTGAAGTTGGATCATTGTCTTAACTGATCCGACTTTGGCATGCAACTTGTGCTCTTGAAGGGGAACTCCACGCCAAATAAAAATAAAAAAATGGCATAGGGTTCCCCCTCCAAGACCATACCAGGCCCTTCAGTGTACCCCCCCACCCCAAACCACCTTGTCCCCATGTTGATGCGGCCGCTGGTTGCTGGTGTCTGCGGGCGGGGGGCTTATCGGAATTTGGAAGTCCCCAATAACAAGGGGGCCCCCAGATCCCAACCCCTACCCTATGTGAATGAGTATGGGGTACATTGTAATAACAGCTGAGCGGCTGCTTTGTTGCATCATTTGTTATTAAAATAAAGCCGACCGTCCGCTCTAAAGAACGGTACCGGGGTGATGCCTGCAACTGCAAGCATCACCCCGGTAAAACCCCTTGAAGCAATATCGATAATATCGGGTACGTTTGTGCCTGATTCCGATAATCGGTCGATCCCTAATATTTCTCACCATATGTGTCACAAATTGGCATCATTGAATGTCCAAAATAGTTCATAAAATACAGATTATGTGAAAAAAACTTCCAATTCCATCCAAGAATCTCGTCACCACACCTTGTGAGTCCTCTCCCCTATGGTATTGAACTCACCAGATAACTGTATATAATGCGCTTACACATAGGTGTGCACAGCCTATTGCATTAGGGTGTGCACCCCAAAGCTCAAACACACGTGTGTGTGTGTAAAAATATATAGGGGCAGTAGGGCAATGTACAGCATCGGTAGAGCAGTGGACTAGGTCAGTAGGGCAGAGGTTGGCATCAGTAGTTAATTTTTTTATATTTTTTTTATTATTACATTTTTACAATTGCATTTATTTTTTATAATATTTTTATACAGTCATTTTTATTAATGTTTTTATTTTTAGGTTCCCCATTGGGGGCTTTGGTGAAATATTAGGGGTCTAAACAGGCCCCTGATGTCTCACTTTTGACACAAAGAAAGAGACTGGGGACAGAGATTACCCAATCCCTTTCTCTGTAGCCAAGCAGCTGGGGGAATCTGCCCAGCACAGGGTGATTAGGGAGCACCCAGGCACACCTGTCACACCCTGTGCGCACGCCTATGCGCTTGAAATATATTCCATTCCTCTCATACGAGATCCTCTATGTGGGATGTAGTCAGCTCATCTAAATGTCACTCCTGACAAACAAATATGCACATAGCGTAATTCCATTTTAAAATGTTTATGAAAGAACACTCTACCCCTTTAAGATGTACACTTACAAGGACAACAATTGTAACAAGCATATAATCATCCAGCTCAGCTCAGAGAGCGGTGACACCTGGGTTAAGACAACAGCTGCTGATAATCCTCGCCACGCCCTAATTATTATATTAAATAATACATTTGACACACACTTTGTTCATTTTGCTTTTTCCAGCTTCATTTAAAGTCCCAACCCCTTATTTATTCTCGCAATTAGGGGTGGAGACATTTGACTCTTATGTCCTGTGCCTCATTTAAAGACCCGAAAACCTTTATTTTCTCCATTAGTGTATTAGGGATGGAAGCATGCGCCCATGGATAGTACATTTTGATACAATTTATTTACAGCACCAATACAGGTGTGATGATTTCTCTTTCCGTTCCCCTAATATTTTTATGGGCTATGATATAGGATAAGTCATGTGGAGTGTATATCTTTCACTTTACACATATATGTCCAGCTATACACTTTATATCAAGGATCTCATGTTTTTCATATCCTGAGGTGATTTGAGCTGTCTGGACTGGCTGTGGTTTCTTCAGTCCCGGGGGCTGCGATGCATACCGGGAGTCCTCCCCTTCTATGTTCGCCTCATGGTGATGTAGGGGTTCGGGGGAAGGTGTTCCGATTTGCTTCGACAACATGCCCCTAGCACCAGATCTGTGACGTCAACAACTTCAGGGTTAACATTAAAGTATATGGCCCTCAAGTTGCATGAAAGTCAAAGTAGTGCACAAACTACTTTGAAGTCGATGCAACTTTAGTTTGCACATATATGAATGGCCTTCATTGGAAATCATGGGGAATGACTTGTCAGGCGACTATGATGTCCAAAGTGGCGTGTCAAGTCACACAAGTTTACATTGAGCCTAAAGGCAATTTTATGGGGGGGAAATAACAAACATGTCATACTTAGTTGCTCTGTGTAATTGTATTGCACAGAGCGCCCCTGAACTTCTCGGGTCCCCTACCGGCTCTCCAGACTCCTCCTCTTCTCAGTGCACCTCAATAATAAGCTGTTTCAATCCTGAACCAGGCTGTGTGCGTCTTTTGACACACACACAGCGCAGCTCAGCCCGGCCTTGCCCCACACTCTCTGCTCAAAGGCTTTGGCTTCTGCTGCTGCCTCTGTGAGCAGAGAGAGAGAGAAGAGAGCCACTGCAGATGGGCACAGTGCTGGATCAAGATTCAGCAATGTATACAGGGGGTTGAGGGGGTGATATAATTACTGGGACATTTTTTACCTTAATACAGAGAAGGCATTAAGGTAAAAAATTTTGAGTTTTTAGAACCACTTTCGTGTTCTATGGTGCTGCAGAAAACTACTGTATATTTGAAAGGTTAATGGTTGTATGGACTTTTACTTACTGCAGTTTTGATAAATAGGAAAACTGATTTTTCTGTTTTTTCTTTTTGTATGTTATTGCATGGGAGGAAGGAGAAAAAAAAGTTAGAAATTCGATTAAATCTTCAGTCTTTCATGGTCAATATTGATATTTAAAGCTTCTAAATTGCCAATTTGACTTGCCATTTGTGAATTTTCTTTTAGTAAATCAGAATTATTCTCTCTTCCAGTGGCGGTGCTTCCATAGTGGGCACACTATTCAGGTGACTGGCCCCTTGTCAAGCGCTGGCCATCTAAATTACAGCGGTGGGGGTGTTTTGGAAGTGCCTGATTAGAGCCGTCGGCTCTAATAGGCTTCCTGATTAGAGCCTTTGGGCAGGGCCGGTGCAAGGATTATTGCCAACTCAGGCTAAGGTGCATTTTTCCGCCCCCCCAGCACGCACACATGCAGAGTACGTCCTCTGTTCTGTCCCCATCTCCTATGCTCTGTCTCTGTGTAGCTTCTCTAACAGCCCCCCCCCCCATCATATCTCTTTACCCCTTACTCTATCTCTCCTTCTCTGTCTTCTTTTCTCCATGTGTTCACCCTACAGAGGGTCTCCATATAAATGCAGCAAGCAGTATAATAAGCAGTACTCGCAGTCACACATAAATAGGTATTTAATAAATGCCCTCCTACCTTCCACAGAGCTTTTTCACCTGTAACCTTCCAGTTCCTGTGTTTGCTGGCCCTGCCCCCTGCTCTCACTCGGCTCCTTCCACTGGTCCCCTCACATAGGCGCCGCCACCGCATAGCCAAGGACGAAACAGACAGTGAGACTGTCTGTCACAAACTGAGACTGACAGAGTGACTCACTGCACAGGTCAGCACCGCTGCGGGGACCGGGGGGACTCGTCCTGACTCCTTCAGATGCCGCCCACAGCGGCAGCCCACAGGCACACTCTACGATCGGGTGGGCGACTGTCTCGGTCAATTTTCTGCCCTGTTCCCTGTCGGCGCTGGCGCCAAAAGGCAAGTGCCCATGTTGCCTTGCACTAGTGCCGGCCCTGCCTGTGGGCTCTAGGCTTCCAAATTGTTAAACAGCGGGCACACTGCTGTGCGTTCGCTGTTTACACAGTGCTGTGTTAGTACACGCTTCCCTAACTCTCTCAGCCAATCAGGTCCACCGGTCTGCTTACCGGTCACCTGAGTGAAGCGACAGGCGATGTGATTGGATGCCTATCAGACGTCCAATCATAGCAGAGATGACATGAAGAGGATGGGAGAATTCATCAAGGACTCGGAGGGAGCGTGGAGGACGGCGCTGACCCGAGAAAGGTAAGTGCCGGGCAGGGGGCAAACTGGTGGCATTTGATGGGGCAAACTGGTGGCGTTTGATGGGGCAAACTGGTGGCATTTGATGGGGCAAACTGGCATAATTTGATGGGGCAAACTGGCGGAATTTGATGGGGCAAACTGGCGGCGTTTGATGGGGCAAACTGGCAGCATTTGATGGGGCAAACTTGGGGCATTTGATGGGGCAAGCTGGCAGCATTTGATGGGGCAAACTGGCGGCAATTGATGGGGCAAACTGGCGGCAATTGATGGGGCAAACTGGCGGCAATTGATGGGCACAGTGGCTGCGTTAGATGTGCACAATAGCTGCTTTTGATGGGTACAGTGAGGCTGCAATTAATGGGGTTTTTTTCAGTTTGTTTGTGCCCCCCCAAAAATTTTGAGCACCAGCCGCCACTGCTCTATACTGAAGAACTGTGCAGAACTGTGTCATTGCAACCATCATTACGGTACATTCCAGTCTTGTATACCTACATATGACCAGAACAGATTGGAATAGGCTTGCTTGGCCTCTGGGACTTTTTGGAGCTATCACACACGATATCTGCCCTTTCTAGATTGATGGTAAATATGTAGATATGCACATAAGATGTCTTAAGAATCTAGATAGAACAAGTAATACTGGTATTATACACAACACACAGTCACGTCAGCAGAAAACATAAAATATCTGTGAAAAAATTATCTTTACATCTTCATATCCCTAAGAAATCTACACAGCGTACAGATTTTTCCAGTCAGTAAAAGATTTTTGACTAGAAGCATTTCTTGAGACTTTTTCTGCCATGAATTATCAAACAGGATTGTTAACACAAATCCATGGAGGGAAATGCATGTTTATGCCTGAGGCACAAGCTTTAGGTCACCGCAGGGAGTAAATACTTTAAGGTAAAGAAAATCATTTTTACAATAGAACCTGACAGAATAATAGTTCACATCCACAGTAAGACTGACAGGATACAGCAATAAAATATGTATTTTACCTTTTCATGACTATATCTCAGTTTTCTTTTCATCCTTACTCTATAAGGTTTGGTTTACACTAGAAAATATACAGTTGAGCTGTGATTTTAATGCCCCCCGTTTTCCCCCCTTAAAGGAACACTAAAGTCAAAATGTTTAGTTTTTTAAAATAACAAACATGTTATACTTACCTCCACTGTGCAGCTCGTTTTGCACGGAGTGGCCCCGATCCTGGTCTTCTGGGGTCCCTCGGCGGCTGTCTCGGCTCCTCCTCGCAAAAGCTTTCTACCTTCATGCGAGCGAGCTCGCATGGTGGAAAGCTTTTGCGTGCGCGTTCCAGTGATACAGCAGCGGCCATAGCCGCTGACTGTATCACTCGGCCCCGCCCCCCAGCGCGCCGCGTCATCCGCTGTGATCGAAAGCAGCGCCAGCCAATGGCTGCGCTGCTATCAATCCGCCCAGCCTAGCCAATCAGTGGCCAGGCTGGGAACCCGAGAACATCACATGGACGCGCCCGGGAATTTTGAACGGTCAGGTAAGTAAAACGGGGGCTCGGGGGGGCCGGTACCATCGGATGTTTTTTCACCTTAATGCATAGGATGCATTAAGGTGAAAAAACATTTACCTTTACAACCCCTTTAAGCCGCAAACGTAGCCAGACAGGGTTAATTGCATGCGGTACTTTGCAGCCACAGCAAACATTTTACTTCCTGTCGCATTTGGAGGCATTACCACTATAGAATATGACCCATTTAAGTGAAAAAGGCTCACAGATAGCAAACAAATGAGCTGCAAGTTTGAACTCCAGATTTATTTTTGCAAACATTCTGCAAGTCTGCTGCAAGTTCTGGTTCAGTATATATATGTGCAATAGTCATCCCACCACAGGGGTCACTGTGGCTGAATTTTCATGCTGTATACTTGCAGAGCTCTTGCTGTAGACTCACCACTGCAACTTTGCTCTTGCTAGTCTTGCCACGCAAATTTGTTACAAATTGGAAAATGTCAGCTAGAACTTATGCTTCAAGTGCTCTGCAAGTGTACAACTTGCCAGTGAAAATGTGCAGCAAGTTAACAGACTGAGGCCTCGTACACACGACCATTTTCCTCGACAAAATCCATCAAGAAACTTGGTGGCAGAGCTTTTTTGACGAGGAAAACGGTTGTGTGTATGTTTTTCGTCGAGAAAACTGTCGTGGATCTCGACGAGAAAAAAAGAGAACAAGTTCTCTTTTATCTCGTCGGGAGTCTCAATTTCCTCGTCGTGTTTCTCATCGGGCTGGTTTATGACAAGAAACACTTTCGTGTGTATGCTTAGAAACCCGCGCATGCTCAGAATAAAGTATGAGACGGGAACGCACCTTCGGTAAAAGTAGCGTTCGTAATGGAGATAGCACATTTGCCACGCTGTAACAGACTGAAAAGCGCGAATCGTCTCTCACCAAACTTTTACTTAACACGCAGTAACATGAGATTAGTAAAAGCAGCCCCAAGGGTGGCGCCAGTGGAATCAAACTTCCCCTTTATACGTCACCGCGTTTGAGAACAACGAGATTTTGTCTTGAAAGTGTGTACGCAAAGAAAGCTTGTCAAGATTCTCGACAAGCCTGAGAAGGAACTTGTTGAGGAAAACGATGTTTCTTTTACGACGAGTTTCTCGGTCGTGTGGACGAGGCCTTACAATTCAATACTGCCACAAATTTGGGGTAAGTTAAAATCTCCCCCACTAAGTCTGGCTGCATCAATTTTAACTGTGGGCAGCTGTGGGCAGCTGATTTTCCCCTTATTTTAAGGGGAAAATAGTGCGCGATATACGCCGATAAATACGGTATACCCATGTGAACAAGGCCTGATTCTTCATCAGTAACAAAATGTATCATAAAGCTTTCTCTTGTATCGGGTACAAATACACTTACAGTACTGTACCAGCCTCCTGACTCTGCATCTCTTTAGCACCAGGCTTTCAGTCTTTTTTCTAATATCTTATAAAAAAAAGTAAATATTGCGCTTATCTAAAAAACAAAAAGTGAGTAAAGCTGCTACACAACAATGTGACAAAAATTGCAAAAATTATAAAAATAAAAATGTAGCGCTGGTGGTTAAGGAGAAAATTCAGTATCTCACTAAGTAAATATAGTCACTGGGTGTGAGACAGTGAAAAATATAAACAAGAAACCAAAAAGTGAATAAAAATAAATGTGCTAATGAGTCCACATGTAAAAAGAAAAGAAGGAAAGACAATGTATGTCAATCAATATGGCGTGTAGGTAAACCATTAAGGAAATAAACGTGTAGCCACATAGATCATCATGGAGAAAATGTCTTCTGACTGAATGAAATAGATGGAAAACGCTTACCAGCACCAGTGGATCTACCTGTCAGCGACAGCAGATCATGTAGGCATGGGAAATCCAATTGACTCGGCTTGTCTGACGACTCTGAGTAGTTAGGACCACAGACTTGGCTGTTAGGACCCGAAAGTCCTTGGCTGAAGACCCTGGATGGATGATGTCCTGGATAGGAGGAACAAACCAGAGCTCGCAGGGTATCCACCCTGTTTCCAACGAGTGATGAGAGGAACCCCCGAAAGGGTTACTGAAGCACGGTGGGACAACTCCAAAAAACAATCCCTACGTGTTTCGTCCAAGTGGGACTTCAACTGGGGCATTGGAGTTGTCCCATCATGCTTCTGTAATCCAATCCAGGGTCTTTAGCCGAGGACTGTTGGGTCCTAACGGCCAAGTCTGTGGTCCTAACTACTCAGTCGTCAGACAAGCCGAGTCGATTGTATTTCCCATACCTACATGATCTGCTGTCGCTGACAGGTAGATCCACTGGTGCTGGTAAGCGTATTCCATCTATTTCATTCAGTCGTAAGAAATTTTCTCCATGATGATCTATGTGGCTACACGTTTATTTCCTTCACGGTTTACCTACACGCCATATTGATGGACATACATTGTCTTTCCTTTTCTTTTTACATGTGGACTCATTAGCACATTTATTTTTATTCACTTTTTGGTTTCTTGTTTATTTTTTTTACTGTCTCACACCCAGTGACTATATGTACTTAGTGAGATACTGAAGTTTCTCCCTAACCACCAGCGCTACATTTTTATATTTATAATTTTTCTAATATCGTGTTGACTAGACTTCCCTCTATGCCATGCAGATTAGGATTGGATGTGTTGGATGTGCGGCTCCCGAAACTCATAAATGAACACTCAGCTTCATTCCCTACTCATGCACGTGCAGTCCCTTCTCTTTCACTCTAGAAGAACTCTGAGCTGCAAGAGAGAGTGGACTATGCATGCGTGTGCAGGGCTGGACTGGGACAGAAATTTGGCCCTGGACTTCATCGAGACTGGCCCACTTTGACAGGTCTCTCCCATGGCAGCTGGGCAACTCCCGCACCCCCCCCCCCCAGCCACCCATGCCCCCTCTCCCCCTTCACTAGCTACTAGCCGTTCTACTTTTATTAAAGTAGAACGGCTGGTACTGGTCCTTTTATAGGCAGTACCAGTGGGGAAGCTAGACATTATTTAACCCGGAGCAAAGAATCAGTTCCGTGCCCCCCTTATGGAACAAGATTAGGCAGAAGTGAGAAACTCCCAGGCCATAGCTGTTGAGTCAGCTGTCTGTCCCCTCCCCCATGCTCCTCTTTCGTCCCCTCTGGTCCTCCCCCTGCTTCTCTGTTTCCCCCAGGTGAACGCTGTGGGGAGGGAGAGGAGGTGAGCGATGTGGGAAGGGAGAGACAGAGGAGCAGAGGGGGGTGGCAGTCCGCTGTCACTGAAGCCGGCCCACTGAGCCATCGGCCCACCGGGAAACTCCCTGTAGTCCCAATGGCCAGTCCATCCCTGTGCGTGTGTAGAGAACAGACCCAAGTGCTCATGGTGTCCTGTCATCTACAGGTTGGAGAGGGGAGGGCAATGAAATAAGCAGTTAAAAAAAGTAAACTTTATTTTATTTTACTAAGTCTGTGACAGTACACTCCTGTAAACTGAATCCTGGCCAAGAGTCTGTTTACTTCTCTTCAGCTGACTGTCAGCTTTGTAGTGGAAGTAACTTGGGTGGCTTCATCCCCTGCACCATGTATACAAAGCTCTGGTGCCACTCTTGGTCTCTTGGGATGCCCATGGTGGGCCTCAGCGGGGAGAGGGGAGGAAGACCAGTAAACATGCATGCGCTATTTCATTGCCAGTGTGAATGAGGCCTCACAGATACCTAATTATTCGCTCTTAGAAAATAAAAACACATTTGTAGGATTTGCGCTCCTATTCTGAAAATAAATGTACTATATCAGGAATCAATTATTATAAATGCTGGAGAATGTGGGTAGACTATAAAGCCAAAGGTTGTGTCATAGTTACCATTGTATAATCCACTAATTATCCTTGTAATTACTATTTTATATTCAAATGTATAGTACCCTGATTATCATAAAACAAATGTAGCCAATCCCAACACTTAACTTGTGTTCATAACATGACAAGAGAACTAATTAATCTCTGTTTCACTGATGACTTTGAGGCACATTCTGACTTCTGTGTCTCCATGAAGTTGCACTAGCTTGGTCAAGACAACAATACACAGTGTTCCCCAGGAATAACACAACTGGTGATTATGTCTTCGGTACTCAGCAGGAAAGAAAAGGATGAGGAAGCAGAAGAAGGGAAAATTCACAATTCTGTTAAGGTGAACCACAAGAAAAAAGATCTTCAGGAAACACATGAAAGCCTGGACTATCTACCCTCACACAGTGAAGTCTATAAGACATGGCTAAAGGAAAATCCACACAGGTAATTCAAATGTTAACCTAGATTTGATACTTGAAGCCTTCTTAAACTGCTAGCAAGTATACATTTTCATTTTTTTTCATTCAGTGTTTTATTTTTTTTAGCTTATTTACCTACGCCTGACTATGCAGAATCCCATTCTTTCTAATTGTCCTTGTTCACACTTGCATGCTCATGGGGGCTACGCTTTATGCCCAATACTCAGAAAAGTACATGAGCTTTTTTTGCCATATTTAAGCTTTTTAGCACCAAAGAGTTAATGAATCACCTGAATACTTATGAAACACAAGTTTTTAATGTGCATTTTTTGTCCAGAAGAACTCCTCCCCTTGCTCAGCCCAGGAAACAACCATCCTAAGCGTGACGCAATTGCAAACATGTCCGTAAAACACACAAAAAATGCTTCAAAATCACCGGGAACCATAAAAGATATCCAGGGAATCCATATGTCCTGGAAATTAGAATATTGGTTGTGTAACTGCGCCAATAGTTCTTTCATTCTTATAAAGTTGTTCAAGTTGGTTATCTATTCTGTTATTGAGGGTATGCACTGGCATTTTCATTATCTCTGAATTACCACCCTGGCAGCCACAAAAAAAGAAACGAAAAATCCCCTTTTTACCTTTTAAAACTGATTCTGATATCTTTTATGGAAAGCCCTGATCTTGCAACCTTACTATCTTCGAATTTCCCTACTGACCTCAAAAACCCCTATCTCTCTATATAGCATCGAACATCTTGTCGACAGGCCCATATTTTTTTAACGTTCTTTCTCTACATTTAATATGTTTTCAGTATTACATTTTTTAATGTATATTTGCAATTTTATCTCAACATTTTCTATGGCAATCTACCTTAAGAGCCATAAACCTATTATTACATATACGTAAGGCACCTATGTGCTCTATTGTACATTTCCATGTTATTAATTGTATTTATTTTATTTTTTCCTCTTTCTCTCTTCTTCCTGTAAATTTCTGTGATTAAAAATTTAAATAAAAATATAATAAATAATAATCACCGGGAACATGTTCTGCTCATGCTCTGCTAAGGTCTGAATGCAGGCTTGCAGTATATTTTCTACCTGATTCCGTTTTATAATGTATTTCTGAAACCCTACTGGCATAAAATGTATTGAGGTTAATGTTAGCACCATTTTTTAAATAACAGTTTGATAAGAATAATACCTAATCAATTCTTTAAAGGGTAAGCTCACCTTTTGGATCATGTTACATATAACACTCATATTTAAGGTATGTAACATGTAGCATTTTTTAGGCAGCACAGTGGCTAAGTGGTTAGCACTTCTGCCTAGCAGTACTACACCCATCCATTATAATCCCAACAATGGCACTATCTGCTTCGAGTTTGCATGTTCGCCCTGTGCCTGAGTGGGTTTCCTCAGGGTACTCAGGTTTTCTCCTACACTCCAAACACATGCTGGTAGGTTAATTGGCTTCTGCCTAAATTGGCCCTTGTATGTGTTTATATGAATATGAGTTAGGGACTTTAGATTCTAAGCTCCCTAAAGAGGGTTTTACTTCTTCTTTGTTTCCCTGCAAAGTTAAAGCATAATGGGCTATTATGCATCGCATAGTAGCCCATTATGTGTCACTTACCTGAAACCGAAGCCTGCGATGTCCCTGATTTCCTCGCTGGCTGGAAGTGTCCATTTTTCACCCCTCTTCCTTCCGGTGCCACGGACTCCGGCTCTGTAACTGTCCGGAGTCACGTGACATCACTCTCACGCATGCGTGTGGGAGCCGCCAGTCACGGCATGACCCCCGCTTGAAAGGGCACAGCGTGCGCATGCGCCGAATACATCGGCACATGCTCAGAAGACTGCATCGTTCCTTAATCTAGGCTTACCTGTAGGTGAAAGTGGTCTGTAAAGGTTTACAACCACTTTAAGGGCAATATATATGTAAAGCGCTGCGTAAAATGACGCTATATAAGTACCTGTAATAATAATGTGTAGCATTCAATAACCTCCCCACCACACCCCGCGATCCCCTCCCCATGACAGTGGACGAGGGGTTCTTCTCCCCTGCACCCGCTGTCACATTCAACATCGGCGGTTTATTGCAGGCCTCCGCTCATACAGTCGCATCATTCAGTCATAGGAATCTGTGAATGAAGAAACTACAAGTTCTGTCTTCCACTGTGGCCGATAGCTTCTAGTTCGCAATGCACTGTTGAGTGCCCTCATAGTCTATTGACACTTTTGAACAGAAAGTCATTACAGAGGTAAAGCAAATAAGCTGGAGGACGTGTCTGCAGGACCCCATTTGGCACCCGCGTTCCACTGTAAGATGCAGATTTAGTGTAAACATATGTTTATAACTATATCAAATAGTGGCACTAACTGTTGCTTTTTGGTATACTGTACACCCAAATGGGCTATCTTAAATATTGTGCTGCTGCAAAGCATGTCAAACCTCTTTTTACGTAGTAGTTGCACATGATTACAGGTAGTGTGCTACTTAAATAAATACAACTACCCATGTATGGTTAGACATTTTTCTGCTGCACATCAGCTGTTTTAGTATTGTCTATACTACTACTGATATTACTTTCACATCTGTTAAACCCACCTGTAGACACGCCAGTAATCAATAACTTTTCACATTCTAACAGTTCAGACTGGGATCGCTGGCTGATGATGGCATTTATTGGAGTTGTGGTTGGCATAGTGGGATTCTTAATGCATCAAATTATCGATACTCTTTTTGAAAGGAAGTGGGAGCTTGTTGAACACTATATCAAGGTGAGTGGATATAATAATATAGAATAATAAAGTATTCTTTCACTTAAGAATTCTATTTTTTCCAGCTTCAGTGTCTGGGTTTTATCACTTCTAAGTAAATTTGTTAAAGCAGACCTTCAGGCAGATTTTTTTTCCAAGTCCTTGTTGCTGATCTCCAAGTTCACCAAGTATGTCACCCATGATCTTCTGAGCTTTGTAGTTCCTCTGCAATAGGCTGCTGAACTTTTTGAAAAAACGTTAGTGCCTGGTGACTTCACTGAATACAGTGAAATAATACTTCTAGAGACTGTATTGACATCTACTGAAGGCCACGCCAAATACATTTAGAAAAAGACCAATGCTTTTGGTATTTATTATAATACTAATAAGTATTTGGCTTCCAAATACATACGGAAAAATAACCTTTATTAACAGGAAAACAGGGCCTAATTCAGATTAAATTCTTAAACAATTGCCACAATGAAGGAATATGTGATTTCGACAATGACATAGTAAGATGGCTGTGTGTGGCCCAAAAAAACATGTCTCATGTACCAAGCATTCCACATACTGTAAAGAACCCCAACATTGACAGCAAATACACTTTCTTTTATGCAACTATTGTTTTGGATGAAAAGTTCATCTACAGATTCCTATATTCATGCATGTTATATTATTATATTAGTTAAATGGGTAATAAACCCAAAACCAAAAATGTAACATATTGCAACTTACCAATTCCTTGCCTGCATTAGGTTCCTTTTTTAGTTTTCCTTTATTTTCATTTGTTGAACTAGCCAGTAAGTCTGTTATTTTTAACTTAATTTACCAGAAAAAGCTGGTAAAAGAGGCAGTTTTCGAAATTAGACTATCCATTCAACACTAAGGCCTCGTACACACTATAGGTTAAACAGAGGACAACGGTCTGATGGACCGTTTTCATTGGTCAAAACCAATTGTGTGTGCGCCCAATAGGTTATTTAACCATCGGTTAAAAAAAAGCAAACTTGGTTTAAATTTAACCGCTGGATTCCTAACCGATAGGTCAAAACCGATCGTTAGTAGGCACAACCACCGGTTAAAAATCCACGCATGCTCAGAATCAAGTTGACGCATGCTTGGAAGCATTGAACTTTGTTTTTTTTAGCACGTCGTTGTGTTTTACATCACCGCGTTCTGACACGATCGTTTTTTTAACCGATGGTGTGTAGGCGCGACGGACCATCAGTCAGCTTCATCGGTTAACCGATGAAAACGGTCCATTGGTCCGTTCTCAACGGATGGACCGATCATGTGTACGCGGCTTAATAGGAATGCTTACACTGGTCAGCTTTATTCATTTATGTAAAACCTTTATAAGAAACATACAAACAAATTTTGCTCTAACTGCTTTTAAAGTGTTATCTAGAGTTCCTCTTTTATTTTGTTAGTCAAATTGATCTAAATCTGCTAGTGCATCCAACACTACCTCCCCAAAGATATATATGTTGCTCCCCCAGTGGAGTGGGGACAGGAAGTGTTTTACTGGCCAGATCATAAGGTGAAAATACAGGGGAAGCAAAAATGTATGTAGCCATTATATCTAAGGAGTGGTAAATGGCAATATTTAAATTGTTTGTATTAATACTGCTTTAGGTGGACTATAAGACTAAACATGCCTTCTTTTTATCTTTCCAGCATGAGGACTTTTTAACAACATGGCTGATTGTTCTTGGGATCAGCCTTGGTATGGTCTTTTGTGCATCAAACCTTATATTGGTTAGTATAATTTCTAATCAAGAAATAACAGACATAATTAACATTTATTATATTCTGTGGAGATACACACTTAAATAAAATCGAGCCCATGGCAACCTGTATCATTATTCTGCAATATTGTCTCAGTTTGATGCCACAAACAAGTGTTTCCAATTAAATACTCCTCAATTACTTGCACCAAGTTTTCACCTGGGTGCTTGATATTTGTCTCAATCTTCTAAATTATTTATACATTTCCCATACATAAAAAAAGAGATTTTGTAACTGACATTTTCACCACAAGGTTATTTTTACAAAAAAGCCCACCTGTAAAAGAACTAGGGCTGGTGAAATTAAAGATTAATTCCTTGATTAATCTTTAAATTTTTGATCGATCAAAATTCTTTTGATCGATCAAAATACTTGACGTCACCGGACAGCCTGGACAGACTTACCCTGCTGGAAGCGAGCAAACTGCACTCATTGGATTGAGATACCTTTGCATCTGTGGAGCAGGAGGATGCATTAGGCTCCATCAGGGGAAAGGGGCAAAAATGACCATTGTTTTCCTGTCCTAAGCAGTTTTGTGCAGACAATTCTTTGTGTATCGGTAACATCTGTTCCGTGCGAAAGACTGTTCAGTTCTTCAGGGTATATTGTCAATAAAATGCGATCATGTCTGCTTCCAGAAAATTTAAACAATCTGGTATGTCTGTGTGACTGGCTAAAGTGATGCCTATTTGCCTACTATAAAGTGACTGACAGTCAATATACTAGATACGTTTTATAATTAAAGTTAAACTAACGTTCTAAGTTTTTCTTAAAGTTTAATAAGAAAAAATGACTTACATCAGTGCTACAGTTTGAATTTAAAACGTATTTGTGTGAACTGTGAAGTTAAGTCATGGATTGTGGAAACTAACTAGTGTCGGGTGATTGTATATAGTGTATACCACATTTACCACTGACTAATGCAGAGTTGCAATGCAAGGAGATCAGCTAAAAGTAGTTGGCTCGAAATTAGTCGATTAAAAAATAAATCGATTAATCGAACACGAAAATTTTAATCCGTAACAGCCCTAAAAAAAGAACGTATGCTTTTGTTTGCAATGTATTGAAAGTCCGCTGCGAGAATTCAGCCATCGGATGAATTGGATTCTTGCTCTGAAGAGACATATAATCTAAAGGAGGAACCATGGGGGTTAGAGCAAGAGCGAGTATTCTACACACCTAAAAAAATGTAATACTTGCAGCATCGGGGAGCAGAAAAACAGTATTTTTTCAAAACACAGGAAAAGCTACGTATATCAATTTTTCTTTTACAGGTGTGTTTTTTGTTCCAGTGGTGACATTGTCATTTTAATCCTATTTTGAGCACTTATTTCAGGTGCTGTTTTTTTCATTAAGTAGTTTGGCTCATCATTTTTGGGTTATGCTTGTAAGAACTAAGTGGTACTGGTGAGTATTCAGATTGAAAAATCAGACACAAGCAAAAATTTGAATCAATCAGTGAACTAGATAATCATATTATATGGAGAGCTTCTAAATAGGACTTTATCACTCTTTCACGTTTTATTTCTCTCATGCCCTGATGATGTAGCTGATGAAGCAGAAGGTTCAGACGAAAGCCAATGCTTAAATTGCGAAACCAATGAACCTGCCTTTTTTTGCAGGCACAAAGCCATGGGATTTAACTTGAAGATAAGCCAGGTGTAGAAGATAAATGTCATGGTAAAATGCAGAGGCGGATTTCCTCGAAGGAATTAAAATACAAATGTAGTGTTCCTTTTACCAGCTTGTGACTCCCATTTTTTAGGTGGGAGATATTTACCCAAGCCCGATTGCAATTGAGGCTCCAGTAATATGCACAAGAGCAGCTGCTCTCCCAGATCTCTGACTCCTGATTGGCTGAGAGACATCAGAGGGAACCATTGGCTCCCGCTGCTGTCAATCACAGCCAGTAAGGAAGAAGCAGAGGGCATGGCCAAGCCCCGTTCTGTGTGTCTTATGGAGCAAGCATGCACAAGTGCCCCCATAGCAAGCAGCTTGCTATGGGGCACTCCGAGTAGAGGAGGGGCCAGGAGCGCCGATGGGGACCAGAGAAGAAGATGATCGGGGCTGCAAAACCAATACACGGAGCAGGTAAGTATAAAACATTTGTTAGTTAAAAAAATACCTTTAATATTACATAAAGGTAAAATATGTTTAGACTTTAGAACCACTTTAATACAATGTAATTTAACCACAGCATGTCCTTGGAGCACTTGCCATAATGTTGCTTGACTACCCTATTTTTGTTATAAATAAACATTTAAAGAGGATCTATCATTCATTTTTAAAATGTATTTAACTTCCCAGGGGACCAAGTGCATAAACATTAGTCCTGTTCTGATTGGTGGCCCTTCTGGGCTCTAAAAATGCCTCTATATGCTGGCTGTAGATTCACCTCCTTTTGAAGCCCAAATTATGGGTGTTCCTGTGGGTGGAGGTACAGCCAGCACAGAGCTCCCCCCCCCTAGATTGAGTGTGTACAAGTAGCTGCAGCTGCTTTACACAAATCCACAATGATCTTATACTGTTATAGATAAAGAAATAGCACTGCTGGTTCCTTCGTACAGTCAGGCCTTGTACACACGATCAGTCCAAACTGATGAAAACGGACTAAAGTTCAGTTTCATCAGTCCAAACCTACCGTGTGTATGCCCCATCGGACTTTTGTCCTTCAGACCAAAGTTTTAGAACTTGCTTTAAAATCGGACTAATGGACGCCTGACCGATCGGTCAAAACCGATGGTTAGTACGCAAAAGCATTGGTTCAAAACCCGCGCATGCTCAGAATCAAGTTGACGTATGCTTGGAAGCATTGAACTTCGTTTTTTCAGCACGTCGTTGTGTTTTACGTCACTGCGTTGGACTCGAACGGTTTTTGAACCGATGGTGTGTAGGCACATCAGACCATCAGTCCATCAGTCCATCAGTCCATCAGACCATCAGTCCGTTTTCATCAGTTTGGACTGATCGTGTGTACAAGGCCTAACAGATTACTAAAAGTATCGATTCTCTGTGTGTCTATCAGCTGCTGATTATACACATATTCCTGTTTTTATTAAAGAGAGAACAATATACAAAACAACAACATATTCTTTTAATGGAAAGCACTGTGTATACTAAGACTGATGGTCGCTTTGGTTTAGATTCTCTCCCTCAAATAACATTCACAAATCTATTGAATTAGAATACTTCATTTAAAAAAAGGGACAGTTATTTTCAGACTCCAATGGGATTTGAAAATTGTAGTCACATGGGTAAAATAAAAATCGATATTCTTGTGTTAAATCTTTGTGAGTCTAATATTGTATGATCAGCATGTAATTGCATGGCAAACTCTCTGGAGACCCCAGAAATAAGTTATTCAGTAAACTTTCTATGATTTTCAGTAATGTTCTTTTGTAAACAAAAGCAAAGATGTTATCTATTAAAAAAAAAAGATAAAATATTCTCCCCCTATTTCTCTTTCAGTTTTTATGTCCTTCTGGGTCACCCAGTGCTCTCCCTGAAGTCATTGGGTACTTAAATGGAGCATCACTGAAGCATATCTTTAATATAAGAACATTTTTTGGATCATTTTTGTCATGTGCATTAGCAGTATCAGCAGGACTCTTTTGTGGCCCAGAAGCCCCAATGATTCATGTTGGGTAAGAGGAACTATATTATGGTAGTTTGCTAGGCTGTTCATTTTCACAAAAGTTATTCACCTTAATTGGCTTTAATTAGGTAGACAGAGTTACTTTACAAGGTGGATGTATGGGTTAAAATGGTGGCTTGGGTTTCAGTATTGGGGCCAAGGGTTTGTGTGTCATTGTGTTTATTTTGAGGGTTTCTGTGAAATGCCAATGTTCTGTGAAGTTGTTCAGAATAAGTAAGTTCTAGAGATTATACAAGGAGTGAAATAAGTAAATACATTCTGAGGAATATACAAATGCTGTCATAGACATCCGCCTATGTCCGGTTCATCAAAATAAAGTGGATTTGGTGGGGAACTATCTCTCAGTTCCCCATCAGGCTCTGCCCACTGTCAGCCCAATGTGACCCGCTGTCATTGGTTGCTAGGATGCTTGCAGCCTTCATTGTAGCAACCAATGATGTAATGCTATGCTAGGACAAGGGTCGCCCACGTCCTAGCAACCAATGAAGTAAATGTAAAACACATAATACAATAATAATTCAAATACTGTATATTAATTAACTAATGACTACACAACACCCCCTCCCCTTGTAGACTTGCAGCTTTGAGTTGGTCTTCTTAATTACTTCCCGTTTGCCAGAAAATTGAATTTCCCTGATTATGTTTCCTTATTCAGGGATTAGATACACAAATATTTCATAAAGCTATTGGTGAAATGTATTTTTGTAATTCCCCTATACAGGGAACATCCACTAAAAATGCCCTTTAATGGCTTACACCCAAACAATCATGTTTCTCACTAAATGTGGTATTCCATGACCTTGAATAAAATTTATTTTTATGCTTGGGATTGAAGTGTATCTTCCATAATAATTTCAATATCCTGCTATTTATAGCATTTTTCTTCTCACGCTCCATTTTTTAGTTCTGGGATATATCAAGGACTAGGATAAAAATGTTGTCAAATATGATTGTACCCAGAAGGAAGTTTATTAATGCAATATATATATTGATAATATATATAGATTCTTATCTGACAAAGCAATTATTATTTCAGAGCTGTGGTTGGGTATGGTCTGAGCCAGTTTAAATCAGACACACTGCGAATAAAACTTCCATTCTTTACAAGATTTCGGAATTCAGCAGATAGGTAAGTACTCAACTATTTGTTGTGGTGGAGGTTAAAATGTCGGATTTATTTTGTCAAAACCTAAGCAAAAGAAACATCTTCAACACAACCCAATAATGAACTTTCACACAGTTTCCTTACAAGACTGTGGTTGTATTTAAAGTTGACCTAGAATCAGACATATTTTTCATTGTATGACAGTGTTTCTCAATTCCAGTCCTCAGGCCCCCCCAACAGGTCAGGTTTTCAGGATTTTCCTCAGATGAAAAGGCTGTGGTGATTACTAAGGCAGTGAAACTGATCAAATCACCTGTGCAAAATAATGGAAATCCTGAAAACGTGACCTGTTGGGGGGGCCTGAGGACTGGAATTGAGAAACACTGTTGTATGATAAGTGAGGCTTATTATTGTGGAGTGTAGCACCAAAATCCAAGATCTGCTAATTAAAACAGTGGGCTGACACCCCATATAAAAGCAACGCATTCCATGTTTGAGCCCTGGTTCACACTGGGCTGCGGGAGTGAAGCCGTGCGAGTTCAGCTGAACTCGCACGATTTCACTCCCGCCGTCATGGTCCCGATTTCGGCCGCGATTTAAGGGACATCTGTGCAGGTTTCTGCACAGATGTCTATGTAAATTGCGGCCCGAAATCGCAAAAAGTAGTACAGGAACTACTTTTTGAAATTGGTGCAGCGCCGCAGATGCGGCGTCGCACTGATTAGGACAGTGTCATTGCCGACAATTGGCGGCAAATGCCGCCGATTTGACATGCGATTTCACATGTGAAATCGCATCTCAAATCGAAGGTAATCGTACCCAGTGTGAACCTGGGCTGAAAAATAAAAAAGGACTTTGAGATAAGTTAAAAAATATATTTTCCTTACACACATATTTTCAACATCCACACAAAAGGGTGAGAGGGTCAGAAGGCACCTGTTTAGGAGGATCTTATCTTGGGATCTTCAGTGTTTTCAGATTCCTGCCAGAGGGACTGTGATATCACCCTTTCTTTTGCACCACAGGTGAGAACAGGGTCTCCACAAGTGTTTTTTTTATGTTAAATATTGCTCTACAGTGGTTGTAATCCTTTACATATACCCAGTGAAGTGACTAGCCTCAGGTGATGCACAGAGAGAAAACAAACCCCCCATAGGGTGTACCTGTTTATCTGCAGCACTCTCTTCTCCACAGTCTTCTAAAACACACATTTTACATTGTATCTCTCATCTCTGAAAAGCAGGGGGCGAGGATCTGAAGTCTCATGCCGGAGAGCTCAGTGAGGAGAGCTATTAGCTCAAGGGACACCCCTCCCCCCCTACTTCACACAGTACATAGGAAATGTGCAAATCTGTGGGTGTCATTCACAGGCTGTGTGCTGGAACTATCCTGCCCTTCACCAGTTATCTCTTGGAGTCATGAAAAGATGTCAGAAGTAACTCATACAGATAACAGAGGAATGAGGCAGCAGAGAGGAATCACTGTCAGTGTTTTATATAGAGTCAAGTGCACAGTATAGAAGCATATGCTTTGTTCATATTTTATATCTGAGGTTTACAACCACTTTAACTCTCAGGCTGCTATTAGGGTTATTATCTACTTTCTGGACTAAGATATTGAGCCAGAAGTAAATCCTGGTATTTACCCCAGGAGCTTTTAATTCTTGTTTTGCACAGATTAAACTCCTAGTTGACCGAAAACTACAACGTACAGTCTAATGCCCTGTACACACGATCGGATATCTAATGAAGGTTAAAAATCCAATTGTGTCCAACGCGGTGACGTAAAACACAACGATGTGCTGAGAAAAATTAAGTTCAATGCTTCCGAGCATGCGTCGACTTGATTCTGAGCATGCATGGATTTTTGACCGATGGATTTCCCCACAGACGATCGTTTTTTTTCTATCAGTTTTTTAACTATAAGAACATTTTAAAACAGGTTCTATTTTTTTTCACCGATGGGGAAAAAAACGATGGGGCCCACACAAGATCGGTTTGTCCGATGAAAACGGTCCATTGGTCCGTTTTCATCAGACGAACTGATCGTGTGTACAGGGTATAAGTCGCATGGCAGACAATTAGCATTATCCAGAGACGGTCCAAGCTCAGAGCAGGCAGCAAAGACAACATTATATTGATATAGTTCAAAGTCAAAGGCAGGAAATATTTTGAAAAAGTAGTCCATATTCCAAAGAGAGGATCAGCAACAGAGGAATCCAATGACTAGGCTAGGTGGGCAGGAAAAGCATGGAAAGAGAGGCAGGTAGATACTAACAAAAAATCTGGACCATGTTAGAAAAGTATATCACATTTACTTGTTTTATACTTTCTTTTACATTTCTTTAGTTACTTCCTGCTTTATTGCCTAGGCAAATGAGGTCATACATCCCAGGAGTCTTCAGATGGGGAGGAGAGGAGGAGGGATTTTTTCAACTAAGCACACTTTCCTGCATGCATGCTTGAGATAAGGGAAGACGAATTCCTGGAAGTAAATGCTACAAGAATCATTTGCCCTTACTCAAGAGAACCACGGCCAGAAATCATAGAGGGGGGTTTCTAAGTGATTTCTCAACAAAATAAAACTTGGAGACATGAATGGAAGGGGAGTTTGAATAGTAAAATAGAATTAAATAATGTTTTTGGTTTGTGGTACTCAGATGCAGTAAATATCCGCTTTAACTGTTTGTTGTGCAGGAGGAATTTCATCACCGCTGGTGCAGCTGCCGGAATTGCCTCTGTCTTTCGGGCTCCTGTTGGAGGGCTTCTCTTTGCTTTAGAGGAGGTGGCATCCTTTTGGGACCTGAAGTTGGCTTGCCAAACATTTTTCTGCTGTTTAGTTTCATCTCTCACTACAGAATTGTTTTCATCTTCATTTGGAGGATTTGTATATCAGGGTTATTTTGGATTTTTCAAAGCGGAGCAAAGAATTATATTTTGGGTATGTACTTTGTAAAATTTAATTAGGCAGCATAAAAGTATGGTAATACGCTGATAAAATATATCTCTTCTTTGTCAGTAAATGATTAAAATGCTTAGGGACTTATTTATAATTATTGGGTGAATCAGGAAATATAACCTTTGGGATTCACCTAAATTTTTCTTGCAACATAATTAGAACCCAGGAAATGTTTTCTGGTACAAGCTCTAATACGTGAATAGCAGCAAGTTTGTGTTTGGCATTTGGCGAATGGACATTAAGACCCCTTTTACACTGGGGCGTTTTTCAGGCACTTTGGAGTTAAAAAAAGCGCCTCAAAGAAGCCTCATCTGCAATCCCAATGTGAAAGCCCGAGGCCTCGTACACACGGCTGAGTTTCTCGGCAAAAACCAGCAAGAAACTTGCTGGGAGATATTTTTTTGCAGAGGAAACCGGTCGTGTGTACATTTTCGTCGAGGAAACTGTCGAGAAACTCGACGAGCCAAAAAGAGAGCATGTTCTCTATTTCCTTGACGGGAATGTAGAAAATTGGCTTGTCGAGTTCCTCGACAGCCTAACAAGAAACTCGACGAGCAAAACGATGTGTTTCGCCCGTCGAGTTCCTCGGTCGTGTGTACGAGGCCTAAGTGCTTTCAGAGCCCTTTCACAGTGCCAGCGCCCGAAAAATGCTGGTAAAGCTCCGCTAAGAAGACCCATTTCACACTGGGGCGTTTTTCAGACGCTTTGGCGTTAAAAAAGCGCCTCAATGGGAAGGGGCACTTTAGGAGCGGTGTATTCAATGCTCCTAAAGCGCTGCAAATAAGCTGCTTGCAGGACTTTTTTTGACACCCTTCCAGCACAGCGCCTCAGTGTGAAAGCACTCGGGCTTTCACATTGGAATTGCGGATGCAGCTTCTTTCAGGAGCTTTACAGGCACTTTTTTTAATGCTAAAGCGCCTGAAAAACGCCCCAATATGAAAGGAGTCTGAATGGCTATTCAATACAATTATCTGATGAGTCAGGTGTCTAAATACTGTGTTTCCATTGGACAGATGTATACTGGAAATAACTAAGTTTGCCAGGTTAGTGGTAGGGGAACACAAATTGACAATTCCTGTTGAATATGATACAAAGAGAAGTTTGTAAAGAGCATAAATAGACACCTATAGGAGGCACCTATATTTAACCAATAGAATGTAACTATGTGAAAATCTTCATGGTGGTGAATTTATTATGTGCTTATGTTGCGTAAAGTGCATTCAAACTTAAGAAAAAAAAATGTCTTAGCTGAACAATCCTTAATATTGGTGACTGCATTCGTTTTTTCAGAGTTTTTCCCTTTCACGTGATGATCCTCTAAGGCCCCGTACACACGGTCGGACCAAACCGATGAGACTGGCCCGTCGGACCGTTTTCATCGGTTCACCTCTGAAGTGGCCGTACGGCCTGATATGTGTACACACCATCAGTCCAAAATCCCATCGGGTCAGAACGCGGTGACGTCAAACACACGACATGCTGAATAAAACAAAGTTCAATGCTTCCAAGCATGCGTCGACTTGATTCTGAGCATGCGCGGGTTTTGAACCGATGCTTTTCTGTACTAACCATCAGTTCGGTTTTGAAGCATGTTAAAAATTTTGGACCAAAGGAAACCAGACCGATAGCCTATACACACGGTCTGTTTGGTCCGATGAAAATGAACTTCGGTTCATTCTCATCGGACCAAACCGACCGTGTGTACGGGGCCTCAGTAACACACTTCCTGTTCTAGCGTGACAACGCTCACTATATTGTATTTATGGAGCAGCAGCGTTGTCACCTTAGGTTGCTCTCTGTTTTAGACTAAAAAATACACTCTGCCTTCATGCCGATAGTTCACAGAAAGAATTGGTCAGGGCTGATAACACTGCTTTGGATTTCTGTGAAGAAAAGGCTCAAAGCCTTTTCTCAGTTTACAGAATTTCTGGTGGGGTCAACAGGTGTTTTGTTTTTGCACTTATCAAACAGATATAACAAAACACTTTTAATAATATGGTATATATCAGATAAAAAGGAAGCAAATAAGGGAGGTTTGAAGTTTAAACAATGATTATGTTTTTTTACAAAATGGCTACCAGTCTGCTTGGCAGGAAGATGTGTCGTCAAAAAGGGAAAATTCTGTTTACTTCACGTCTTTTCTAAACAAAATAGACTTGCGTGATTTACTATTTAGTAATGCATATGTTGTTAAATGTGGCTCTAAAGAAAAACAAGGTGAATTTTATAAAGCAGATACTCATTTAATAAATCGTCATCTATTGGGCATAATTTACTAAAGGCAAATAGACTTTTAATTTTGCGAGTGAAATTGCTGTTTGCAAGGGAATTTCCTCGGAGTGTAGTGAGTGTGAGCAAATTTTACTTTGCAAACAATACCCAATCATAAAAAATATGGGGGGAGATGTGGCGCTTGCTAAACTAATTAGTAATTAAATAAGTAAAACTGATGCAAATAAACAACTCTTGTGCAAATAAGCAATAAACTAGTAATCATGTGCAAAGTAATAAATGTGCAAATTGTTAAAAAAAATAATAAAAAATAAATGTGCAAATACGCAAATAAATAAATAAACATCAACTGTGCCAGCACACAAATCCTGTGCAAATACGCAATGAACAAGTATTCACGTGCAAAGTATTGAATGTGCAAATATACAAATACATACATAAACATCAACTGTGCCAGCAAACAGTGGTACAAAATAATGTGCAAAGAATGTTCCGAGTAAGACAGACACAAAATATTGTGTACGTCAATAAATAAATCCTCTATTGTAAAGGAATGTGCAAGTCATACTTAAAGGGGTTGTAAAGGTAAACATTTTTTCCCCTAAATAGCTTTCTTTACCTTAGTGCAGTCCTCCTTCACTTACCTCATCCTCCCATTTTGCTTTTAAATGTCCTTATTTCTTCTGAGAAATCCTCACTTCCTGTTCTTCTGTCTGTAACTCCACACAGTAATGCAAGGCTTTCTCCATGGTGTGGAGTGTCGTGCTCACCCCCTCCCTTGAGGGGGGGGGGCAAGCAGGAGAGTCAGGACGCTCTCTATGTTGCAGATAGAGAAAGGTGCTGTGTGTTGGTGAGCAGCCTGATTCTCCTGCTATATGCACCATTCAGCCCTAGGAATTCGAAAGAGCCACAAAGTAAATGTGCCACCCAAAACAAACCAGCAGCTCCTCCGGGGATAGTGCCACACATAGAATTTTTTTTTTATATTTGCTTGCACACGATTGGGTGATTGAATTCAATAGGGCTTCACCTCATTCACTAAGGCTACACACGACCGGGTTTCTCGGCAAAAAACAGCAAGAAAACTACTTCTTGCCGAGATTTCCGTCCTTGTGTACGAGGCATTTGGGTTTCTCGTCTGGAAATCTGGCCAGAATCTCGACGAGAAAAAAAAAGAACCTGCTCTCTATTTTCTCGTTGAGATTCTCGTTTGCCAGTTTCCAGATGAGAAACCCGAGAGTGTGTTTACTTACCTGTCGCCGTGGAAACCCACGCATGCTCGAAATGAGTTTGACGCATGCGCGGTAGCTTCCACGGCATAGGTGAAGCAAGATGGCAGCGACGGCATCAAATGTGACAAATGCATGCTCGTCGTACGCGATGACGTCACTGCGTTCTTTCCTTTCAAGGGAAACCGCAGTTCTTTTGAAATGAAAGTCAGTACACTCGGGCGGCAAGAGTTTCTTGCCAAGAATCTCGTCAGGGAAAACAATGTTTTTTTTCCTGACGAGATTCTCGGTCGTGTGTACGAGGCCTTAGCTAATGAAAAATCCCTTGCAACAGTGAAGTGAACATTCTATTTGTCTGCCCCACTTTGTTCCCATTTTGGGAAAGCCTGTATTACACTGAGGCCTCGTACACACGACCAAGTTTCTCGGCAAAAACCAGCAAGAAACTTGCTGTTTTTTTTTTTTGCCGAGGAAACCGGTCGTGTGTACATTTTTCGACGAGGAAACTGTCGAGGAACTCGACGAGCCAAAAAGAGAGCATGTTCTCTTTTTCCTCAACGGGAATGGAGAAAATTGGCACGTCGAGTTCCTCGACAGCCTAACAAAGAACTCGACGAGCAAAACGATGTGTTTCGCCCGTCGAGATCCTTGGTCGTGTTTACTAGGCCTGACACAGTGCCTTCCTTGGGTACTAACAAAAAAATCCTTTATCAGGTGACATCATCTTTACCCCTTGTGTGTCCCCATATCCCTGTGAGTTCTAGAAACAGCCCTTACATGTGCCTAATGGGAAATGTTTTGCTTTTGGGTGAAAAGTCTGAAGATTACTGATTATTGAGTTAAATTGTACATTGACCTAATATGAAAGCAAGAGATGCAGTTTTGCTTAACCTGCCCACCAACTCATATGCAGAAAGAATCTAAATATTGAAAAGGGCATTACCTATAGTAATGTTAGCAAGATCATAATTCACATTCTTTAGAATGTGAAAATATTCTTTTACATTTTTAAAAATTCAGGAGGGAATTAGTTACATTTATAGTTAAAATAGATTTCCCTTCTTTCGTTATAAAGTTCTACTTATTTATTTTTATTTTGTTCTACCTAAAAAAGCATTTTATATATTTTAAATGGCAAACATATCAAACGCAGTAAGGGACATGATTCAGCATTCTCACTGACCTCAGTTTAACAGCCATCTTTTTTGTTTTTTTTAAGGTGAAAGACTTTTTGGATATGAGTGTATTGGCCTTTATCCCCTGTATTATCATAGGAGTAATTGGTGGTTTACTGGGTGCCCTGTTTGTGTTTCTAAATGTAAGAATCAATAAATTTCGTCTGAAGCTGTTCAACTCAATATCTCACAAACTTCTCAGACAGCTGAGCAAGCTACTTGAAACTTTGGTCTTGCTGGTGAGTAGAATCTGATTTTTCATAAATCTTTATGACCGCCTTCAGTAAACATATATATTTTAAAAAGCAACAGATCTGCCATTAAACAGTAAATTTCATCATGTAAGTTGTTACTACTTTTATGGCATAATTCAGCGAAATGGTAGTAGTGTTTAGCAGCGTCCATTAACCTCCCTGGCGGTATGATTATTTCAGATTAGCATTAGCATTAGGAAAAACTCACTTAAATTTGTCCAAACAAGAGTCTAGTAGACATCTCGGGTATAATAAAATTTGAAAAACAAAATCATAAATTATAATATAAGAAATAACTATAAATTATTATAACAAATAATAATATAATTATAATAAAAATTATTCAATAATGTAATCAAATCAAAAACACTGAAATTTGCTTAGTTGCAGAATTGTCGCTGTCATCACTTTTATTTTTTGATGACGAATTTCCCCACAAATCGCTATCGCACAATTCTGTAAGTGATTATAATTTATTATAGCTGTTTTCTAGCTGGTCTAAAACCACTTTTGACATAAAGGGACACTTTTTGGTTGCTATGGACAATCTCCAGTTTCCAGGCAGAAAGAACAGTTTTAATTATATAAAAGTACATGCATGACACTGGGCAGACCACTAGGGACAAGGGGGGTGTGTATTTTTTACATACAGTACTGTAATCTATAAGATTACAGTATACTGTATGTAATGTGTTTATTTACTTTTTTTAATTTGGCGCCGATCTCTGCCCCCGTGCGCCGTAACGTCGCAGGGAACGGAGCTCGGCGGCACACAGGCACTGTGTGAATCTAGCGAGGACGCCGCTCGCTCACACAGTGGAGAGGCATCGCAGAATCCAGGGACAAGGTAAGTAATTCCCTGCCTGTGGATGCTGCGAGGCGATCCTGAGTCTGGCTCGGGGTTACTGCTTTTGGTTCTGAAATTCCACCCCGAGCCAGACTCGGGAATACCGCCAGGGGGGTTAAAGTAGAGCTCTAAGAAATAGCTTTCTGTATGCTATTACAAAAAAATGTTTTTCCTCTTGATTATGTCCTGGTTGCCTTTGGTTTTCTCTCACTTAAAGTGTTACTAAACCCAGGACCCTTCATTAACTTTATCTGGTGTCCCACAGTACGCAGAACATGGAAATGCAATTATTTTAATAAATATATACTGCTAAATACCCTTTCTGATCAGCAGTACATAGAAATCTTGTGACTTCTATCAGTGCTGGTAAAGCTTGTAGGAGGAATTTTCTTACTGAACTGGCTGCCCTATCAGGATGCAGGATCCCTAACCCTCTATCTGGACAGTGCTGATTGGCCCTGTGATGATCACATGTACTCTCCCAAGAAAAAAAAACTCTCTAGCAACACACACCAAACTGAGCATGTACAGCCTGACTCCAATAATTCTGACTTAACCGGACGTGTTTTGGAGTCAGTGGAAGAAGAGGAGGATCTGTGCATACAGGATCAAGCAGCCTTTTTACACAATGCAGAGGATTAATCCCTTAGGTTACACAGGGAGTATAACAAGCATCATTTACTGCATATACAGGCTGATTTTAATGTTGTGGGTTTAGTAACACTTATCATGACATCACAGAAAGTTGGTGCAAATCTTCCCAACAGAGACACAAGAAACATAACATACACTTTACAAAATGACATGTTTCTGTTCCGTTAGTAAATCCACCCTATGCTGTATCTGCAGTTATGGAGCAGCAGAATATTCACTGTAGTTGGACTGCACAATGTTGGGGTTGGGATACACAAACATGTGTCTCCATATCGACACTCAATGCAGCTGAGATCTCTTCCACCACTGCAGTTGTCACACAAACAGCACTGTGCCGAGGAGTTTTGCATCTGGGTGGGTGGAGCCTGATTGCGATTCAGAGACATTCTATCTCCATCAAATCCCCTCCCCTTGTGATAGACAGGCTGCTATTGGCTATTGAATATCCCCATTGCCTGCTGTCAATCACAAGGAGACAGTTGGCTTGATAGGGAACTAGTGTCTTAGCTTCCCCATCAGGCCTCACCCACTCTCATCATCACTGATTTGCTTGAAGACTGATGGCTAATACACAGAGTACAGAGACAGGCAATCTGCCTGTCACTGTACTACAAGTTCAAGTTGAAGTTAAACTCCTACTTATCTTCAGTTTATCTACAACCTGGAGGTAATTATTTTTAAATCAGCTGTAGTATTAGCCACACTTTGTTAAAGTGGCGCTTTTAAGACCTACCTGAATCTGCTGCACAAGTCAGTAAAGATATTGAAATGGGTAGCAGGAATTGTTTTAATCTGGTACAAGACCATTTAAAGGGCCTTACACCCGGAAAACTCTTGTTAATTCCCTCTATTGGGGTTTCACCGTTCTTTGCCTTCAGTTATAGTTATATATATTTTTACTATAGCGCAAGGAAAGACAGAAATGCATATAAAATTGTTTACTACGAGGTAAAATGTACTATAGATAAAATAATAGAAAAAAGTTATAATGAAGAAAATAGTAATGAGTAATTTCTAATTTTATAGATGGTGACTATCACTATCACAGTGTATGTGCCATATTTCTTCTCCTGCACTCCAGACCCAACAACCACCCATTCCACAAACTCATCTGATAAGTAAGTATGTGAAAATATGTCACGTTTTTATTACCTTGCATATCAGTTATAATATTAAACTGAGTCAATAGCCCCAATAACACTTTAAAATCTATAGCCCAAAGCTGGCCATACATTAAATGCATTTCAGGCAATTCATTCTGAATCAGGCTGAATTCGCTCCATGGGTGGCCCTGTTGACAACACCTGAATCGTCCAAAATAGATTTTTTAATTAACTTTTGTCTTTTATTGAAGGCACTGGATAGAAAATTGTGAGCTGAGCAGTGTCTGCATATTTTTTGATGCAGATGCAATTTGGATATTCTGACAAACACCTGTTAAAATAGCCTACAATGAGAAATGCATCTATTCATGCTGTTAGTTTGGGTGCAGAAATCTTAAAGCGGAGCTCCACCCTAAAGTGGAACTCTCGCTGATTGGAACCCTCCCCCCCTCCGGTGTCACATTTGACACCTTTTAGGGGGGAGGGGAGTGCAGATACCTGTCTAAAGGTATTTGCACCCACTTCTGGCAACACAGTCTCGGGCAGACTGCGGGCATGACGTCACCTCCCGTCCCCCCGTTGTGTTCTGGGAACACTCGGCTCCCAGTACACAGCGGGAGCCAATCGGCAGGCGTAGCATGACTCGCGCATGCGCCGTAGGGAACCGGGCAGTGAAGCCGGAGCGCTTCACTTCCTGGTTCCCTCACCAAGGATGGCGCCTGGGGGGGGGAAGCAGAGTGATGAGCGATCGCTCGTCCTCTGCTGCGGACGGCGCTGGACTCCAGGACACGTAAGTGTCCTAATATTAAAAGTCAGCAGCTGCAGTATTTGTAGCTACTGGCTTTTAATATTCTTTTTTCAGTGGAGCTCCGCTTTAAGCCTCATACACACGATCGGATTTTCGGCAGACAAAGCGTAGGACTTTTATGCGAAGGGTGTTGACCAGGAATTTGTCTTGCATACAAACGGCACACAATTGTCAGCCAACAAACATGAAACTATGTGGTTTTTCAGCTCTTTAGCGCCACCCTTTGGGCACCTTCTGCTAATGTCATGTTTGGTAAGCATTGATTCCGAGCATGCCTGTTTGTAATTTGGACTTTTGTCTGACGGTCTTGTGTACACACGTTCGGAAAATCCAACAACAGACAATTGTTCGCGGAAAATTTTAAAGCATGCTATCCAACATTTGTCTGCGAAAAATCTGACAAAAATTCTCCGATGGAGCATACAAACGATCGGATTTTCCACCAACAGCCTGTCATACACAATTCCCGTCAGAAAATCTAATCGTGTGTACAAGGTTTTAGATATTTCTTTCAACTCACAGACTGAACAAGAGAAATCTACATGCGTGGGCAGCTTAACCCAGGGGTAAGCAGCCTTTTGAGCCTAGTGTGCCAAAAATATTTGCAAGAAATTGAGAGGGCCAGGTATATAAAACAAAACGACTACATTGCATTCTAAATCACAAACATAAAAAAAACATTGGTGAAATTATCCCCCCAACAAAAACAATGGTGTCAGCGACTGCAATAATAATATCCCCAGGACTGGTGATGGTACATAAAACAACCCTCACGGGATTCGTGTTAGTGCGGCAAAATCAATATTGGGAGTAGTTTTAAAGGGGTACAGTTAAATAGAGTCTGAGTCTACGCATTGTATACAATGAACAGGTTTGCAGCAATTATTGTACTACTACTGGGCAACTTAGTAACCAGCAATTGGTGAAATAGCACTTTGATCAGGAGTTTGTCAGGAGCAAAATACCCTTAGGATTGGTGTTCCGCCAGAAATTCAAATAAGAAAAACAATAATACAAGTAGATTAAATGGTTCTAGGTTAATTTAAATTAATACCTTAATCTGTAGCTCTGATGCAGTATTATGGCATGATTTTAGTAGCCATGGTGTGATGATGTTTCATATATGCAGCACCTGCCTGTGTTTGTAGGGAATTTAGCTCTCTCCAGCAGTGTACCCACACCCCAATCATGCACCTTTTCTGCCCATCACTCCTCACTACTGTGGTGTTCTGCCATTATAAAAGCACAGTGCACAATGCATCAATGTCCTTATCCACTAATGTGTTTTTGTGATGTCAGGGAAGTGGGTGGCCCAGCGGTGTATTTAGGTTTTGTGCTGCCCTAGGCCTGACTAAACTTGCGCACCCCCTAATTTAAATATGACTCACCCCTTCCTGTCAAAGCCACACCCCTTCTTCTTTAAGACTCACCCTGTCATCTGCATGGGAAGAGGACAGAGGGATGCCCTGGGAGAAGGACAGAGGGATGCCCTGGGAGAAGGACAGAGGGATGCCCTGGGAGAAGGACAGAGGGATGACGTGGGAAGAAGACAGAGGGACGCCGTGGGAAAAGGATGCAGTGGGAAGAGGGCAGAGGGACGCTGTGGGAAGAGGACAGAGAGGGATGTTGTGGTGGTCAATAAGGCCTAGAGAATAGCAGCAGGCTAGGCACTTCCCAATGGCTCAGTTCCTGGGAACAGTAATGGATAATGGCCAACAGGCCCTCTTACCACACCCAACGAAATCGCAACAGTGATCCCTCTGGCTGGACGATCGCTCACTCTGGGTTGCCTGGGGTGACTCTAGTCAGTAGTGTAGCATGTCTGTATCCTGGCAGTGGCTCTGTCTTTCTCCCTCTCTGGTAGTGCGGGTACAATGTGGCTCCATCTCTGGTGGTGCGGGTACAGCGGTTACAGCGTGGCTCCCTCTCTGATGGTGCGGGTACAGTGTGGCTCCCTCTCTGGTGGTGCGGGTACAGCGTGGCTCTCTGGTGGCGTGGGAACAGCGTGGCTCTCTGGTGGTGCGGAGTACAGCGTGGCTCTCTGTTGGCGCGGGGTACAGTGCGGCTCTCTGGTGGCGCGGGGTACAGCGCGGCTCTCTGGTGGCGTGGGAACAGCGTGGCTCTCTGGTGGCACGGGGTACAGCGCGGCTCTCTGGTGGTGCGGGGTACAGTGTGGCTCCCTCTCTGGTTTCCCAAGCACAGTATTCTCTTTTGCTCCTCTTCTAACACCCCCTCCCTCCAGCAGAGTGCTTGCATGCTGGGGGCTGTAGCTTAGTGTCTATAGACACACTGTGGCCAGATACTTAATTTCCCATGATGCCCCCAGAGTCTTGTGATTGGCCCTCTGCTGTGGCCAATCATGGGGAGGTAAACAGCGGGCAGAAAGCTGGGCGGCGGCGCGGCAAATCCAATTAGAGCCGCTCTCTCTCTTTCTCCCTTTGGCTTACAGAAAGGGGAGGGGGACGGCGGGGGAGATACAGACATCCCGCAGCTCTACTCTCCCTGTCACAGAGCCGCTGTTCTATTTTCCAGAGAACTCGGCAGCGGCTCTGTGGCAGGAAGAGTAGAGCTGCGGGATGTCTGTATCTCCCCCGCCAAAATTTACCAAAAATATGCAGCAGAATACATATTGACCTAAATATATATTTCAAAATTCTCTGTCTTTTTTGTTTATGGTGTGTAGCGTCTGGTTACTTTAAAGTACCGGTGCTATTTTAATTTAGAGGGAGATCAGAGTGTAGTTAAACTCTGATCTGGTTAAACTGTTAAAATTGGGTCTCTGTCTCAGCTTGCCTGTGCCGTGGGCTCATTCTGTTGTGCTGGGGTGTTCCTCCCACCCCAGTGCAGTAGATGGCAGTACTGGAGTCAAGGTTTGGGTGCTCTTTCCCAGCAGCCAATCAGGAGGGTTGAGCCTCGCTGTGCATGCTGAGGGAGGGTATTTATGGGGCAGACGCCATTGGTTCTGGGTCCTTCTTCAAGTGTGGCATCCACCTTTAGGGTGTTTGTTAAGGCCTCCCGGGCCGGGGCACGCATGCCACGCCGAGTTCCTGGTTGTGGGACCAGGCTGGTCCAGAACATTAAGGTCGTGGCCGGGAGCCCAGTGGTCGACTGGGTTCCCAATACTGAAGTTCCCAAGCGGTATAGCTGTTCAGTGGGGAGTCCATCTGAGGAGAGCCAATAGGGTCTCGACAATCCACCATGGATCAAGGTATCCGGACACTGAGAGGCTGGTCACCTGTCAGTCGGTACCTGAAGGCAATTTGAAGGAGATCCAGGCGTAATTTCACCAAGGAGGTTTATCTCCGCAATCACAATCAGGAGGGCCTGTGGAAGAGTTCATATCCAGGAGGGTATGTGGCAGAGACTTTTCCTCAAAGGTTAGAGCGATACTCTGGCTGCCAGGTCAGTGAGAGAGGCCTGTCCGGGTATGCTATTCCCACTCAGGCAGGAGTAGCGCAAGAAGTGTTACACGTGGGAGCAGTGTGGACTGTTTCCCTATTGCTACACCTGAATTTGCTATTCTCCTTCTTCCTTCAACTCTACCTTCTTCACCACAAGATTTATTGTTTTTACCCGGCTGGTTAATAAAGAGCACAGCAAAAGACACCTGTTGCAGACATTCCTTTACTTTTGCTATATGCACCATACAGTACACCCCTAGGAATTCGGAGGTAAATGTGCCACCCAAAACAAACCAGCAGCTCCTCCGGGGGTAGTGCAACACGTGCAAAAAAAGAAATGCAGTGGTGATCAAATACCACCAAAAGAAAAAAAATATATATAAATTCTATTTGGGTACAGTGTTGCATGACTGCGCAATTGTCAGTTAAAGTAACACAGTGCCGTGTCGCAAAAAATGGCCTGGTCGTGAAGGGGGTAATTCTTCCAAACATTCTGCATTGATTAATAGCTAACATAGTACAATAATCTACTGTTAACATGCCATAAAAATTAAGGTATATTTACTAAACTACTTGGTGTTTTAGAACCATATGCAAATGAATGCATGTTATATTTATTTTTCTGCATCTCACTTTACAACAGATCACATGATTCACATGGATTGTGGGATGTCTCAGAATATAATTGTCCTGATAGTTCTACGTCTGGATCACAGGGAGCATTGAATCATACTATAAACCAAGGTACTACAGTAGACTATACGGATAAGAATGAACCAATAATGTGTAGTTCAATTATTTTTAGACTGTACTGTAGTTATCTGTGCTGCACTTCCCAGGGCTTTTGTTGTACTGTCCTCTTAGAATACATTTTAGAAGATTTGTCCATTTCATATTTCTGCCAAGAGGTAAGGTGAGGTTGGGCTTGCTTGTGCATACATATTATGTTTTTACTTAGCTGTAGATGTTTCTAATATTCTTGTCTTGCTAGTTAAAGGGGTTGTAAAGGATTTTTTTTTTCCCTAAATAGCTTCCTTTACCTTAGTGCAGTCCTCCTTCACTTAACTCATCCTTCGATTTTGCTTTTATATGTCCTTATTTCTTCTGAGAAATTCTCACTCCCTGTTCTTCTGTCTGTAACTACACACAGTAATGCAAGGCTTTCTCCCTTGTGTGGAGAAAGCCTCTGAAGGGGGAGGGGGCAAGCAGGAGTCTCAGGACGCTCTCTACTTTGCAGATAGAGAAAGGAGCTGTGTGTTAGTGGGCGTACGGACACTCCTGCTCGCCCCCTCCCGTTCAAGAGGCTTCCTCCACACCAGGAAGAAAGCCTTGCATTACGGTGTGTAGTTAGAGACAGAAGAACAGGAAGTGAGCATTTCTCAGAAGAAATAAGGACATTTAAAAGCAAAATCGAAGGATTAGGTAAGTGAAGGAGGACTGCACTAAGGTAAAGGAAGCTATTTAGGGAAAACAATTTTTCTTTACAACCCCTTTAAAGATAATGTTTTTTTGAGGTTCAAATTTTTGCTCGTTTCAGATGGAGAAGGGAAGTGTTAAAACATCAATTGCATTTTTTATGTGTCTCATTAGATAACTTTCTCTTCACTTCCTGTCCCTAAAACACAACAGGAAGTGAGAAGAACTTTCTCCAGTATAAAGCTAAGTTAAGATGTGTGGCAACCCTTGCCCACCCTGTCAAAAGGGATCCACTGCTTATTGACAGGTGGTGAGTTGGCTCACTTGTCTTGTTTTACTGTCCCCAGACCACAAATGTAAACAAGCCCAAAGGAAAAGTCTCCTAATGGCCAGCTATCGCTAGAATAGTTGCTCCAGATTTCCCTCTGCCTTCTGTTTTAGTGATAACCGTATAATTTTTTCTCCTGATGATAATAGACACCAGGATAATGGTAAGAGCGTTTCTTCCTGCTATGGACACAGCAATAAAAAACTGACAGCTTTTGTAGGCCCTTTTGGCTATAATTACTATTTAAATCTTCTAGTACTTAGTAAATCCTCATAGACCCCTAAATGATCAACAGCCGTGAATTTTATAACTTGGTAACATCCCTGCTGTTGGATTAGAAAAGTGATATGTAGCAGATTTGGAGACTGCCGACAGGGATGGATCCAAGGATTTAGATAATGATTCTATTTCAACTTATACACTATGGCCCGGATTCACATACATCGGCGTATATTTATGCGGGCGTAGAGTATCTAATATACACTAAGCCGACGCAGCGCAGAGAGGCAAGCACAGTGGGCCAAATCTTCAAAGGAGATACGCTGGCGGAACTGCTGTTCAGCCTGCGTATCCCTGTGGCTATCTTTGGAAACGATCCTCAGAAGGATTTTTCCAAAGATAGTCAGAAGATCCGACATCTGTAAGACACTTAGGGCCAGATTCACAAAAGAGATACGACGGTGTATCTCAGATACACCATCGTATCTCGGATTTTTTCTGGTCCTATCTATGCACCTGATTCATAGAATCAGATACGCATAGATAGGGCTGAGATCCGACAGTGTCACACTGTGTTACACTGTCGGATCTTTTTTTTCGATTTAAAAATGGCGCCGGGGGCGTTCCCGCTGATTTACACTGAATAATATGTAAATCAGCGAGATACGCGAAATTCACGACCGTACGCGGACCCGACGCGGTGTTCTTACGTCGTTTCCGTAGCGCGGTACCCGTCGTATACTTACCCCTGCTAAAAGCAGGGGTAAGTATTGTTAAGTATGGCCGTCGTTCCCGCGTCGATTTGTATTTCTTTATCGTACATCACGGGACACAGAGCGGCATTCATTACTATATGGGTTATATGGAGTACCTTCAGGTGTAGACACTGGCAATCTCAAACAGGAAATGCCCCTCCCTATATAACCCCCTCCCATAGGAGGAGTACCTCAGTTTTTACGCCAGTGTCTTAGGTGTTAGTCATGGTTTAGCTTGCCTCCGCATCCTTGGGATTAGGTGAGCTACCGGTTCTGTCCAAAAAAGCCTCAGCGCTAAAGTGGTCAGTAACCGGACCCCAAACCCTTGGGGTATAGCCCATAATGCTTTTCTTTTTAGAGAGCTGGACCCTGGGCCCAGAACTTAGAAACCTTTGGGTACCTAAAGTTTTCTGTTGCCAGAGTGCTATATGGGCCCAGGACAGTGGATCCTTCATAGGAACCCAGGGCCTGAAGGTCTAGACATCCCCACGGAGATGGGGGAAGATTGGGCCTCTTGCTTGGCAAAGTCCTGCGGCATGGAGCAGGTAAGTGAGGGGAAAACTTGCGGAACTTGGTTCTTAGCAGGTTTTTTTCTGGGGGGTCACAGGGGACATGCCTAAAGTTATGCACTGCATCTGGCAAACTAGTCACATATCATAAAGATAGGATGGCTCTCTATGTATTATTCCCCATAAGATGTGACCTCCCTTGTAGTGTTGGAAAAGCATTGAGTGGGGCCTGTGTTATATAAAAATATATGTGTGTGTCAGAGAGCTTTGCTTACCTGCAGGCCTCCAGGCGATGCTCCATTCAGTCTTCCTCCTCAGAGCCTGCAAGCAGGCAAAACGCTGACCTCCTCATGGTTCCAGGCTGCAGGCTGCAGTTTGCTGGAACAGAGAGGTCCCTTCCTCCCAAAATCCCCCCCCCTCCCCCTGTCGGGAGGGGCATTTCCTGTTTGAGATTGCTGGGGGGGAAGGGCGGGTCAGTGGCTTAAAGGAAGGGGCGGCCCTTTCTTGTTTGTTCCATTCAATACTTTGGAACTGAGGAGAAAGACCAGAGCGGCAGCACGGGGCGCCGAGGACACACAGTGGCCAGAAAGGATATTGCAGTCTTCAGAAGACTGTTTTCAAGCCTAGAAATAGGCTGTTTCTTTTCCATCTCATAGTTTTTCTTTGCAATACTACTCAGGGGGACAGAATGTTTTTTCTTTCCTGGATTTGAAACAAAAACGAAAAAAAAAAAAAAAAAAAAAAAAAAAAGTCATCTAGGGGAGAGGAAGCATTTTTTATCCCCCAAACAGGTGTTTGGGCAATTAACTTTTATAGTTCCAAATACCAATAGGTAGCAGGTGTACCTCGGTATTGTACCATGGCATCCGGGTCAGAGGGTACAAGAGGTGGGGATTCCCCCAGAGAGTCTGAGGTCTCAGACATATGCCGCTGCTTTCCCTACAGGGAGCCTTGGGGCCATCGGGATCTGGGGCTGGAGCTGACGCGGGTCAGTCCAACCCTAAGATGGTCACGGAGGAGGTATTACTCACCTCTTTAAAAGAGATGCAGAAAAGCATGGGAAAAAATGATAGCCGCAGCTATGCGGGGCAGTAAGCGGAATAGATCTCCGTCGCCCGAGCGCGGACCCTCAGAAGAGGAGGTCCTTTCCTCAGGGGAATTGGACGACCTCTTGGACAAGGACCAAGTAGGTTCAGGGATCGAAGATCCGGATACAGAGGAGTCTGGGGCAGTCTTGTCGGACTTGGTCCATAGGGCATTCAACTTGCCAGTACCAGATCTCCAGGTATCGACGGTTTCAGCTTTGGGCTCACTGAGGGCGCCTCAAAGCAATGCTGTGTTTCCGATCCATCCTCTATTAGAGGGAATTTTGTTCCAAGATTGGAACAAGCCAGATAAGATCTTCTTACCACCTAAAAGGTTCTCTGTCCTATATCCTATGGAAGAAAAATTTTCCAAAAGATGGGCTACTCCTGCAGTGGACGCAGCCATCTCATGTATTAACAGATCGTTAACATGCCCTGTAGAAAACATACAGGTGTTCAAGGATTCAGTTGATAAGCGCTTGGAAGCACTACTTAAGAACTCCTTCACTACTGCAGGGGCAGTAGTACAGCCAGCTGTGGCTGCGATTGGGGTCGCTCAAGCATTATCGGATCAATTTAAGCAGATGCTTAAACTTATTCCGGCCCAGCAGGCAGAAAAATTTTCGGATGTCCCTAAGGCCATATGTTTTACGGTAGACGCAATCAAGGATTCTATCCAGCAAGCGTCACGTTTATCGTTATCCCTTATCCATATGAGAAGACTCTTATGGTTAAAAAGCTGGGAGGCTGAGCCCCCATGCAAGAAGCTCCTGGTAGGGTTCCCCTTCCATGGAGGACGACTCTTCGGAGAAGACAGGAAGAAGGTTCAGGGACCTGCGTTTAAACGACAGTATTCCCCTGGGCAGGGGCCCTCTAATGCCAAGCAGTATCGACGGCCTCCTGCAAAAGCAAACTTTGGCTTCAACAGCAGATCACAAGGACAGGCTGTTAGAGGCAAAAGGCAGTGGTTTCGCAAACCAGCAAAACCAGCCCCCAAGCCAACCTTATGAAGGGGCGCCCCCACCCACGAAGGTGGGGGGAAGGCTGCGACTCTTTTCAGAGATTTGGGAAGCCAGCATTCCCGACGAGTGGGTACGGTCTTCCGTGGCCACAGGCTACAAATTAGATTTCCTAAGGTTTCCTCCTCCTCATTTCCAGAAGTCGAGGATTCCAAACGATCCGGAAAAGGGAGCCGCATTAAGATCGGCATTAGATCATCTACTTTCCCAGGAAGTAATAGTAGAGGTACCAGTCCTGGAACAGGGGCTGGGTTTCTACTCCAACCTATTCATCATCCCAAAATCCAATGGAGATGTCAGGCCAATTTTGGACCTAAAGATGGTAAATGCATATCTAAAGATCCGCTCATTTCGGATGGAATCCGTGCGGTCAGCAGCTGCCACACTCCAGAAGGACGACTTCATGGCGTCCATAGACATAAAGGATGCCTACCTTCATGTTCCAATTTATCAGCCACATCAAAGATATTTACGCTTCATGGTGGCTTCGCGTCACTTCCAATTCGTGGCGCTTCCCTTCGGGTTGGCTACGGCCCCCCGGGTGTTCACGAAGGTCCTAGCTCCAATCCTAGCCAAACTAAGGATCCAAGGGGTCACGATCCTAGCATACCTGGACGACCTCCTAGTCATAGATCACTCGTCTCCCGGCTTGGAGCGAGCAGTGGCCCTCACGGTCCAATACCTCGAGAGGTTCGGCTGGGTCCTAAATCGAGAAAAGTCAGCTTTCCAGCTCACAAGGCAGTTGGAATATCTCGGCATGAGATTAGACACAGAACAACAAGGAGTGTTCCTACCTCTGAGGAAGGTAAAAGCCATCAAGGAATTAATCCTACTGGTTCTAAGCAAGAAAGAACCGACTATTCGCCTATGTATGAGGTTACTAGGCAAGATGGTGGCCACATTCGAGGCGGTACCATACGCCCAGAGCCACACTCGCATCCTACAGGCAGCCATCCTGTCAGCATGGAGCAGAAGGCCACAGGCCTTGGATATCCCGTTGCCGCTCTCATCAAGAGTCCGACAAAGTCTGTGTTGGTGGTTAGACCCCCAGAATCTACTGAAGGGGAAGTCTTTCAGCCCAGTGGCTTGGAAGATAGTGACCACAGACGCCAGCCTGACGGGCTGGGGAGCAATTTTGGATGGTTGCACTCGCCAAGGTACTTGGGCAAAGCCAGAGAAGCAGTTGCCCATCAACATCTTGGAGCTCAGAGCTGCTCGACTAGCCCTCAGGGCTTGGACGTCAAAATTGCAGGGGTTCCCGGTGAGAATTCAATCAGACAATGCCACGGCCGTGGCATACATAAATCACCAAGGGGGAACCAGGAGTCAAGCCGCTCAAAGAGAGGTGAGCTTGATTCTCCTATGGGCAGAGGCTCATGTGCCCTGCATATCGGCAATATTCATTCCAGGAGTGGACAACTTTCAGGCGGACTTCTTAAGCCGCCAGACTCTATGGCCGGGGGAATGGTCTCTGCATCCACAAGTCTTTCAAGCACTCTGCCAAAGATGGGGAGTGCCGGACGTGGATATCATGGCATCGAGACTCAACAAGAAACTAGACAGGTTCATATCCCGTTCAAGGGATCCAATGGCCTGCGGAACCGATGCGTTGGTTTGCCCTTGGCATCAGTTCAAACTTCTTTATGCGTTTCCCCCGCTCCAGTTACTACCCCGCCTGCTGCGCAGGATCCGGGTGGAGCACATACCAGTCATCCTGGTAGCTCCAGCATGGCCCAGAAGAGCATGGTACTCACTAATCTTAAGGATGGTAGTGGGAGACCCGTGGACTCTTCCTCTACGGCCAGACCTGCTATCGCAAGGTCCGATCCTCCACCCTGCCTTACGGCATCTAAATTTGACGGCCTGGAAGCTGAATCCCTGATTCTCAGGGGTAGAGGTCTGTCTCAGAAAGTAATCTCTACCCTAATCAGAGCCAGGAAACCGGTCTCTAGGGTGATTTATTACAGGGTCTGGAAGGCCTATGTAGGCTGGTGTGAGTCCAAGCGATGGCTTTCTCGCAAATTTACCATCGATAGAGTATTACGTTTTCTCCAGCTAGGAGTGGATAAAGGATTGGCATTAAGCACAATCAAAGGACAGATTCTGCTCTGTCAGTGTGGTTTCAGCGGCCGCTGGCCACCCACTCGCTGGTTAAGACCTTCCTTCAAGGGGTCTTACGTATTAGACCTCCAGTTAAATCCCCGCTTTGTCCGTGGGATTTAAATCTTGTTCTGTCAAGTTTACAGAAACAACCGTTTGAGCCGTTGGCTGATATTCCTTTGGTTCTACTGACAAGGAAGTTAGTATTTTTGGTTGCCATAGTTTCCGCAAGAAGAGTTTCGGAGCTGGCAGCCTTATCCTGTAAGGAACCATATCTTGTTTTTCATAAGGACAGGGTCGTTCTCCGCCCTCATCCTTCCTTCCTACCGAAGGTCATATCCAGTTTTCATTTGAACCAGGATTTGGTATTACCATCCTTCTTCCCTAAACCTACTTCCAGAAAGGAAGGGTTGCTGCATACCTTGGATATTGTCAGGGCCATGAAGGCCTATCTTAAAGCTACAAAGAAGATCCGGAAAACAGATGTGCTGTTCATTCTACCGGATGGGCCCAAGAAGGGGCAGGCAGCTGCAAAGTCCACCATTTCCAGGTGGATTAAGCAATTAATCACTCAGGCCTACGGCTTGAAAGGGTTGCCTCCTCCAGTATCATTAAAGGCTCATTCTACTAGAGCCATGGGCGCCTCCTGGGCAGCACACCACCAGATCTCTATGGCTCAAGTTTGCAAGGCGGCAACCTGGTCTTCTGTCCACACGTTTACAAAATTCTACAAGTTGGACGTAAGAAGGAATACTGATACTGCCTTCGGGCAGGCAGTGCTGCAGGCTGCAGTTTGAGACCCTCGGATTCCGGGGGCTCCTCTTGTTTGAGTTAAATTTAAAATTTTTATTTTTCTCAACTAAGTTGGATTTATTATGATTTGAGTATATCTCTAAATTAAATCCTTTTGTCTTGGAGATGTTCTCCCTCCCCTCTTTGTAAGCATTGCTTTGGGACATCCCATATAGTAATGAATGCCGCTCTGTGTCCCGTGATGTACGATAAAGAAAAAGAGATTTTTAATACAGCTTACCTGTAAAATCTTTTTCTTGGAGTACATCACGGGACACAGAGCTCCCACCCCTCTTTTTTGAGGACCATTTTGGGAGGCATACTGCTTGCTACAAAACTGAGGTACTCCTCCTATGGGAGGGGGTTATATAGGGAGGGGCATTTCCTGTTTGAGATTGCCAGTGTCTACACCTGAAGGTACTCCATATAACCCATATAGTAATGAATGCCGCTCTGTGTCCCGTGATGTACTCCAAGAAAAAGATTTTACAGGTAAGCTGTATTAAAAATCTCTTTTTTTTACGTAGTTTCCGTAAGTCGTTCTCGAATACGGAACTACGTAGTTTGCGTACGCATCGAAACCACTGACGTCCTAGCGACGTCAGTGGGAGCAATGCACGCCGGGAAATTCCCCGGACGGCGCATGCGTATTTAAATCGACGCGGGAGCGCGCCTGATTTAAATAGTACACTCCCCCAGCCGCGGAATTAGAATTCCGCCGGGGGAGTTAGGATCCGCCGTCGCAAGTTTGGAGGTAAGTGGTTTGTGAATTAGCCACTTGCCTCCTAAACTTGCGGGAGCGGATCTTAATTCACGTAGATCGAGCGGATCTATAGATCCGCTGAGCTACGTGAATCTGGCCCTTACACTGTCGGATCTTAGGATGCAGTACTGCATCCGCTGCTGGGGGCATTTCGAGTCGAAATGCCGCTTTGCGTATGCAAATGAGGACTTAGGCAGATCCACAAAGCTTTTTAGCTTTGTGTTTTCTGCGTAAGTTACGTTTTGCATACGTAAAATTAGGGATGCTTTTACAAGGCCTAAACTGTTTAGACCTTGTAAAAACAAACCTTTTTTTCGATCGCCGCGTTTTTTTTTAAATTTCAAATTTTTTTTCCCGGCGCGTATTTTTTTTTACCCGACGCAACTTTATTGTCCCGTCGCGATCCACAAAGCCTGGCATAAAGTACGTTCGCGCGATGCACGTCGGGAAAAATGACGTCGCATGCATGCGCCGAACGTCCGGCGCGGGAGCGCGCCTCATTTGAATTGGAATCGCCCCCTCGAGCAGACGACCGCCTTGCGACGGAGGCACTTAGGTTACACGGCGTGTAATTTCTAGGTAAGTGCTTTGTGGATCGGGCACTTAGGTAGAAATTTAACGCCTGTGTAACTTAACTGCTGAAAGTTAAGTTAGGCAGCTTTTTTGAGAATTTGGCCCAGTATTCACAAAGCACTTGCCTCCAAACCTACGCTGGGTTTCTTAGTGGTAACTCGTCGTAAGTGGAAGTGGGCGTGAGCCATGCAATTGAGGCGTGACCCCATGTAAATGATGAATTGAGCGTCCTAAAGATACGAATAACGTACGGCGCATGCGCCGTCCCGTGGACGCATCCCAGTGCGCATGCGCAAAATCACGTCGGAACTACTCCCTAAGATACGACGGATCACTGCCTACTACGTGAACGTAACCTACGCCCAGCCCTATTCACGTACTACATAAACTACGTAAAATCCGCGTATTTCCCCCTTATTTGCATATGTGCATAGAAAATCAATGGGAGCACCCCTTGCGGCCAGCGTAAATATGCGCCCACGATACGCCGGCGTAGGAAAGTTACGTTGGTCGCATGCAGCCTATTTTCAGGCGTATCTCAGATTGTGGGCACGGCGCACAGATACGACGGCGTATAGTTACACTTACGTGGCGTATCTCGAGATACGTTGGCGTAAGTGCTTTGTGAATCTGGGCCTATATGTCCAAAAGTATTGGGACACCTGCCTTTACACGCACATTAACTTTAATGGTATGCCAGTCTTAGTCCGTAGGGTTCAATATTGAGTTGGTCCACCCTTTGCAGCTATAACAGCTTCAACTCTTCTGGGAACCTGTCTAATTTTGATGAAGCTACAGTGAACAAGCTCCTGCTGTGGGGCATGCCCACTGCTCCTCTTCCATTGTGAAAAGCTGTTTCATAATGTACACTGCATGTAACACAATCTGTGAATGGATGACAGACTGATGAATCACAGAATTCTCTCTCTCGCTGAGTGTACACCATGAAACAACTTTTCCCAGTAGAGGAGGAAGAAGGAGAGGGTGGCTGCCTGTCAGTAGTGTGTTTACTGCAGCTTCACAAAAGACTCAGAAATGTTACCCTGCACAGAAGACATTTTACAGGATCCAGCTGCCTGCACAATATAGCACATACTGTACTTCATTACAGGTAAGTTAGGTCACTAAACTATAGAAAAGATTTTTTTTTCTAAACATTAACTTTAACTTCTTCTTTTATGATAATTTTCCTATAAAGTGTCACAAAGCACAGTAGCTATCTGCAATGCCTTGTCATCTAAGACAACTAATATAATATAATATAATATATTTTTATGTTTGACTACAATAAACTAATATATGATCATCAGTGTATGTACAGTTGTGTGAAAAAGTATTTGCCCCCTTTCTGATTTAATTTTTTTGCATATTTAACACACTTAAATGACTCAGATCAATACAACAAATTTTATTATTACACAAAGATAACCCGAGTAAATACAAAATGCAGCTTTTAAAGGATGGTTTCATTTATTAAGGCAAACCTGCCTGGCTTTATGTGAAAAACGAATTGCCCCCTGAAACTAATAACTGGGTGTGCCACCCTTGGTGACAACAACTGCAATCAAGCGTTTGCGATGACTGGCAATGAGTCTTTCACATGGCTGTGGAGCAATTTTGGCCCACTCTTCTTTGCAGAATTGTTTTAATTCTGCCACATTGGAGGGTTTCCCAGCATGAACGGCCTGTGTAAGGTCATGATACAGCATCTCAATCGGATTTAAGTCCGGGTTTTGACTGGGCCAAACCTAAATTTTGCTTTGTTTGAACCATTTTGAGGTGGACTTGTGTTTTGGATCATTGTCCTGCTGCATAACCCAAGTGAACTTAAGCTTGAGGTAACAAACTGATGGCCAGACATTCTGCTTTAGGATTTTCTGGTAGAACTCAGAATTCATGGTTCCATCAATTATGGTATGTTGTCCAGGTCTTGAAGCTGCAAAGCAGCCCCAGACCATCATGCTACCACCACCATGTCTGACTGTTGGTATGATGTTCTTGTTATGAAATACTGTATTCGTTTTATGCCAGATGTAACGGGACACATACCTTTGAAAAATAACATTTTTGATCTCAGTCCAAAGAATATTTGCCTAAAAGTCTTGGGGATAATCAATATGTTTTTTGGTAAATGTGCGATGAGCCTTTGTATTCTTTTTGGTCAGCAGTGTCTTTGGCCTTGGAACTCTCCCATGGATGCCTTATTGTTGAATCATGAACACTGATCTTAACTGAGGCAAGTGAGGCCTGCAGTTCTTTAGATGTTGTTCTGGGTTCTTTTATGACCTCCTGGATGAGTCATCGTCATGCTCTTGGAGTAAGTTTTATAGGCTGACCACTCCTGGGAAGGTTCACTGCTGTTCCAAGTTATCCTTATTTGTGGATAATGGCTCTCCCCGTGATTCACTGAAGTTCCAAAACCTTAGAAATGGCTTTGAAACCCTTCCTAGACCGATACATGTACATTACTTTGTTTCTAATCTGTATTTAGATTTTTTTTAGATTGTGGTATGATGTGTGGCTTTTTGTGATCTGTTAGGCCGCGTACACACGGTCGGTCCAAACCGATGAAAACGGCCTGAAGTCCAGTTTCATCGGTCCAAACCGACCGTGTGTACGGCCCATTGGTCCGTTGTCCTTCGGTCAAAAATTTTAGAACTTGCTTTAAAATCGAACCAATGGACCGCTGCCCGATAGGTCCAAACCGATGGTTAGTACACAAAAGCATCGGTTCAAAACCCGCGCATTCTCAGAATCAAGTCGACGCATGCTTGGAAGCATTGAACTTCGTTTTTTTCAGCACGTCGTGTGTTTTACGTCACCGCGTTCTGACCCGATCGGTTTTTGAACTGATGGTGTGTACGCACATCAGACCATCAGGCCACTTCAGCGGTGAACCGATGAAAACGGTCCGTCGGACCATTTCTTATCGGTTTGGATCGACCGTGTGTACGCGGCCTTAGTGTGCTTCACTTTGTCAGACAGCTTATATTTATGTGATTTCTGGCAGTAATCAGGCCTGGGTGTAGCAAGTGAAATTTAACTCAGCTTTCCAAAAATGTTGGTTATTCACAGTTCATTCACGATTCAGCATGGGAGGTGGCAGTTACCTTTTCACACAACAGTATATTGCAAAAAAAAAAAAAAAAATTGATATATTTTTTTTTATTCTAATCACCTGCATTTTGCTTTTAGCTGCTGCTCTGCTGGTGGGAAATGGGAAACATGGTATCATGCTTCTGTTCCAGCGAGGAACTCACATGAAGTTTGGACTTCAAGCTCTTCTTACGACTCTGATATTTTACTTTCTTATTTCCTGTTGGACTGCTGGAGCCGCAGTTTCCACTGGACTCGTTGTACCCATGCTGTAAGCAAACTAGTTATTTATGTGATATTCATTAGGAGTAGCATTATTGTATAGCCTAAAGTGACAATATTGTTTTGACAATCTGGGCCACGTGTATACACTGTGCCAAGGCACACTGTCATACATGCTCCATCCCTTCTGTCATAGGATTATTAGAAAAAAACAACAGCACAAACACATTGTCACTGGTAGTATAGGTTCTGCTACATTTCAACTGTAAAGGCCAACAAACAAGAGAAAGGAGAGGTAGTTTCATGTTTTTTAAGTTTCAGAAAGTCTTATGATTTTCTCTCAATATCCTTTACACCCTTTCCCCTTATCGTTCTCTTGCTGAGTTTATCTATAAATTTCCAGTAGTAGAAATTTATCAGAATATGGACATTTTGAGTCTTGTTGCTGCCCTCTTACCCTGCTGCCCTAAGTTCATGCCTATACGTGCCATTATACTTAATACAGCTCTGATGATATAACTTAGTTTTTCAATGAGCTTCTTTTATATTACTGAATTCGTTTTAATATTAACGACTAAATATATAATATATACAGTGAGGAAAATAAGTATTTGAACACCCTGCTATTTTGCAAGTTCTCCCACTTGGAAATAATGGAGGGGTCTGAAATTGTTATCGCAGGTGCATGTCCACTGTGAGAGACATAATCAAAAAAAAAAAATCCAGAAATCATAATGTATGATTTTTTTAACTATTTATTTGTATGATACAGCTGCAAATAAGTATTTGAACACCTGAGAAAATCAATGTTAATATTTAGTACAGTAGCCTTTGTTTGCAATTACAGAGGTCAAACGTTTCTTGTAGTTTTTCACCAGCTTTGCACACACTGGAGGAGGGATTTTGGCCCACTCCTCCACACAGATCTTCTCTAGATCAGTCAGGTTTCTAGGCTGTCGCAGAGAAACAGAGTTTGAGCTCCCTCCAAAGATTCTCTATTGGGTTTAGGTCTCGAGACTGGCTAGGCCACGCCAGAACCTTGATATGCTTCTTACAGAGCCACTCCTTGGTTATCCTGGCTGTGTGCTTCGGGTCATTGTCATGTTGGAAGACCCAGCCTCGACCCATCTTCAAAGCTCTAACTGAGGGAAGGAGGTTGTTGCCCAAAATCTCGCAATACATGGCACCGGTCATCCTCTCCTTAATACAGTGCAGTCGCCCTGTCCCATGTGCAGAAAAACACCCCCAAAGCATGATGCTACCACCCCCATGCTTCACAGTAGGGATGGTGTTCTTGGGATGGTACTCATCATTCTTCTTCCTCCAAACACGGTTAGTGGAATTATGACCAAAAAGTTATATTTTGGTCTCATCTGAGCACATGACTTTCTCCCATGACTCCTCTGGATCATCCAAATGGTCATTGGCAAACTTAAGACGGGCCTTGACACGTGCTGGTTTAAGCAGGGGAACCTTCCGTACCATGCATGATTTCAAACCATGACGTCTTAGTGTATTACCAACAGTAACCTTGGAAACGGTGGTCCCAGCTCTTTTCAGGTCATTGACCAGCTCCTCCCGTGTAGTCCTGGGCTGATTTCTCACCTTTCTTAGGATCATTGAGACCCCACGAGGTGAGATTTTGCATGGAGCCCCAGTCCGAGGGAGATTGACAGTCATGTTTAGCTTCTTCCATTTTCTAATGATTGCTCCAACAGTGGACCTTTTTTCACCAAGCTGCTTGGCAATTTCCCCGTAGCCCTTTCCAGCCTTGTGGAGGTGTACAATTTTGTCTCTAGTGTCTTTGGACAGCTCTTTGGTCTAGGCCATGTTAGTAGTTGGATTCTTACTGATTGTATGGGGTGGACAGGTGTCTTTATGCAGCTAATGACCTCAAACAGGTGCATCTAATTTAGGATAATAAATGGAGTGGAGGTGGACATTTTAATGGCAGACTAACAGGTCTTTGAGGGTCAGAATTCTAGCTGATAGACAGGTGTTCAAATACTTATTTGCAGCTGTATCATACAAATAAATAGTTAAAAAATCATAAATTGTGATTTCTGGATTTTTTTTTGATTATGTCTCTCACAGTGGACATGCACCTACGATGACAATTTCAGACCCCTCCATGATTTCCAAGTGGGAGAACTTGCAAAATAGCAGGGTGTTCAAATACTTATTTTCCTCACTGTATATTCTTTGTTCAGTCTCCTAATATGCAAGTCATAACACTGACCCCCTCAATTAGCACAATCAATTATCATGATATTTCTCTACAGCTACACCGGTGCTATTCTTGGGAGAATTGTTGGTCTTATTCTGGTGTACTTGTTTGGAGTCCAAAGTAATGAGTATGGAAAATGGATTGATCCCGGCCTTTTTGCAGCCATTGGTTCAGCAGCCTATTTTGGCGGTGTTTCCCGACTGACCATTTCCCTTACTGTCATTATGGTAAGTATAAGTAACTTGTAAAATGTGTGTGTAACAAAGCAAAACATGCCTGGAGTTTGCATGCTTTCCCTGTGCCTGCATGGGTTTCCTCCAGGTTTCCTACCACATCCCAAAGACAGCATGTCCAATTAACCTACCAGCATGGTAGGTTAATTGGATCCTGTCTAAATTGGCCCTAGTATGTACAGGTGGTTCTCAAAAAATTAGCATATTGTGATAAAGTTCATTATTTTCTGTAATGTACTGATAAACATTAGACTTACATATATTTTAGATTAATTACACACAACTGAAGTAGTTCAAGCCTTTTTATTGTTTTAATATTGATGATTTTGGCATACAGCTCATGAAAACCCAAAATTCCTATCTCAAAAAAATAGCATATTTCATCTGACCAATAAAAGAAAAGTGTTTTTAATAAAAAAAAGTCAACCTTCAAATAATTATGTTCAGTTATGCACTCAATACTTGGTCGGGAATCCTTTTGCAGAAATGACTGCTTCAATGCGGCGTGGCATGGAGGCAATCAGCCTGTGGCACTGCTGAGGTGTTATGGAGGCCCAGGATGCTTCGGTAGCGGCCTTAAGCTCATCCAGAGTGTTGGGTCTTGCGTCTCTCAACTTTCTCTTCCCAATATCCCACATATTCTCTATGGGGTTCAGGTCAGGAGAGTTGGCAGGCCAATTGAGCACAGTAATACCATGGTCAGTAAACCATTTACCAGTGGTTTTGGCACTGTGAGCAGGTGCTAGGTCGTGCTGAAAAATGCATTAAAGCTTTTCAGCAGATGGAAGCATTAAGTGCTCCAAAATCTCCTGATAGCTAGCTGCATTCACCCTGCCCTTGATAAAACACAGTGGACCAACACCAGCAGCTGACATGGCACCCCAGACCATCACTGACTGTGGGTACTTGACACTGGACTTCAGGCATTTTGGCATTTCTTTCTCCCCAGTCTTCCTCCAGACTCTGGCACCTTGATTACCGAATGACATGCAAAATTTGCTTGCATCTGAAAAAAGTACTTTGGACCTCTGAGCAACATTCCAGTGTTGCTTCTCTGTAGCCCAGGTCAGGCGCTTCTGCCGCTGTTTCTGGTTCAAAAGTGGCTTGACCTGGGGAATGCGGCACCTGTAGCCCATTTCCTGCACACGCCTGTACACAGTGGCTCTGGATCTTTCTACTCCAGACTCACTCCACTGCTTCCGCAGGTCCTCCAAGGTCTGGAATCGGTCCTTCTCCACAATCTTCCTCAGGGTCCGGTCACCTCTTCTCATTGTGCAGCGTTTTCTGCCACACTTTTTCCTTCCCACAGACTTCCCACTGAGGTGCCTTGATACAGCACTCTGGGAACAGCCTATTCGTTCAGAAATTTCTTTCTGTGTCTTACCCTCTTGCTTGAGGGTGTCAATGATGGCCTTCTGGACAGCAGTCAGGTCGGCAGTCTTACCCATGATTGCGGTTTGGAGTAATGAACCAGGCTGGGAGTTTTTAAAAGCCTCAGGAATCTTTTGCAGGTGTTTAGAGTTAATTAGTTGATTCAGATGATTAGGTTAAGAGCTCGTTTAGAGAACCTTTTCATGATATGCTAAATTTTTGAGATGGGAATTTGGGGTTTTCATGAGCTGTATGCCAAAATCATCAATATTAAAACAATAAAAAGGCTTGAACTACTTCAGTTGTGTGTAATAAATCTAAAATATATGAAAGTCTAATGTTTATCAGTACATTACAGAAAATAATGAACTTTATCACAATATGCTAATTTTTTGAGAACCACCTGTATATGTATGAATGTGAGTCAGGTACCTTAGATTGTAAGCTCCTTGGGGGTAGGGACTGATCTGAATGTATACTATATATGTAAAGTACTGCCTAAATCGACTTCACTATATAAGTACCTGAAATAATAATAATATATGAAGAACAGGTAGAAAAAAAAGGAGACTTTTAAAGCCTTGTCCCAATAGGTATCAACTAGAGTATACTCCTGTTACCTATACAAATAGGACTATAGTGGCACAGCAAGAAGACAGCAACCAATATAATACAATTTTAGACTTTTTTTATACAATGTTTAAAAAGAAGGTAAAAACAAAAACATTTTTTTTAAAGTTTTGGGCAGAGTGGAGAGGGATGAAAACACCTCTTGGGTTTATATTGGTGTCTGTGCCCGATAGGGAGGTTCAACCTCTCTATTTGGCATGTTTACCATTATCATTGAAAGTGAAAGTAAAAGAAAACGCCAAATTTGGGGTTGTCACCAGAACTGGAATAGACGGGTAATCTTCCAATGGGGGAAACTAGTTCAGGTGACCCTGGTGGAAACCAGTTATAGAGGAGTTGTAGAGGAATTTCCTCTAACTTTCTGTATTGGCTAAGGGGCAGGAAGGGCAGGGGAATCTCCCCAATGTGACACAGATGACAGATAAAACTGACAGGGGTTATAACCCTCCCTTACTCCATCCACAATGAAAAAAATACTTTAGTTCTACTTTAATTGTAGTTTATATATCATATGGGAATGTGTTTGACAATGAACTGCTCTTTGTATATCAATACTTTTTGTCGCTATCAATCACAACCGCATCAGTTTGCAGATGCCATTGAGCTGGGGTGTACCAGCTTCAACACATTTCCCTGGTCCAGTTTTGATTTCAGACATTGTGTTCATTTAGCAGGAGTATGATAGATACGTATTCATTGGTGTTTGTTTACTGATACTCAATAGAGGATCATTTTTGAAACACAATTGCATGCATCAGGAACAGAGGATAGTAGGGAATGTCACAGTCTTAATTTCTTAAGGTTGTAATTACAATGCTAACAGACATTCAATATTGCCTTGTCGAGCCAGACAACATAATGCTTTCTCAGGGCAACAGTATACTTTTTCAGTGGTAGGTGGTGGTGTTGTTATAGTGCTAAAGTAGTTGGCCTTTAAGACTTAAGAGTTATACACCAAGAGCTAATTTCTTGCTTTGGAATCCTGTCTTTGTATTTTGTGCTAATTACTATAAGAACCTGTAATGCCATCAAGATGAAGCAGTGCAGTATGGGTGTTTCAGATATATGGAAATAATTAAACTAGATGAATCCTGAGGATGGGAGAGGATCAGGAAGAGTAGTCTCAATGTGTGTCTCAGCAATCAGTAAGAAAATGTCTAGAAGACATTTCAATAGCCCAATATATATCAATACTAATATATTGGGCTCAGCACTGTAAAATTCACACTTCTTTTGCTTTGGTTAAAGCGAAAAACAAACATTTTCAGAAGACAAATTCACAATCTACAATACCCAATTAAGACCCTGGATGTCAACTTTGTGCTTACAATTTGCCACAGGCTATACTGCTAGGTTCCAACTCCATAAAAAATTACAGCCCCAGAGAAAACATGTGTTGCTCTCTGGCTCAGAATGTGAACGTGGTGTAATGGGACAGAAAATTTGAATGTGGCAACATTCTCTTTCAAGACTGTCTGGTGCATACTTATTATCCATACTTGAGGACCGGGTCCAAAAATCTAGTTATTCTTGGCTTTTGATTCATAATCTTCCATTTGGAAAGACCCAGTGTAAACAAACTCCAAGTATTTGTGTGAAAGGAAATAGTCGGCTATTTATCATTTGTGATTGTTGCATTACCATGTGGTGATGAAGGATGTTATTCTAAATGATATCAAAACACAATAATTTATAGGTTATTTGATCATAGTACAACATTACGTGTATGTTCAAGCACCAATTTGCAGTGTGGAATAAATGCATGGATTTCTTGCCATGTGGATTGTCTCCATTTTCCCTAAACAAGTAGTCAGATCTTGGTATAGCACATAGTAGTTTACTATTGGAAATACCTTATTAGCAAAACAGCCTTTTGAACACTCTTTAAAATTAGATTTTTTTAAATTCTATTTCTAAATATTTAGTAAGACCATATGAATACTACTTAGGGCTCCACTTGGCATATTTGTGAAAGCATAACAGAAACAAATCCTTGTATATTAGCAAAACACATTCATTATGTAAAAGTAAAATAGTGATACCGTAAACTGGAAGACAGTGGGGGTTATTCACGAAAAAGGCAAATCCACTTTGCACTACAAGTGCACTTGAAATTGCACTGAAAGTGCACTTGGAAGTGCATTAGCTGTAAATCTGAGGGGTAGATCTGAAATAAGGGGAAGCTCTGCTGATTTTATCATCCAATCATTTGCAAGCTAAAATGCTGTTTTTTATTTACCTTGCATGTCCCCCCTCGGATCTACAGCGACTGCACTTCCAAGTGCCATTTTTTAGTGCAATTTCAAGTGCCCCTTTAGTGCAATTTCAAGTGCACTTTTCACTTGTAGTGCAAAGTGGATTTGCCTTTCGTAAATAACCCCCAATGACTAGTATCTGCAAATTACCATGTAGAATACACCACACAGCCCCAATGTACAGAAAGCTTTATATACAGTTAGTATTTGTATGTGATTTTCTGTTCTATGGGTAGAGCTACTAAAATTTCACAATGTAGTGTAATTCAGTAGGGGAAATCTGTAAAATTATGATTTTTATATGGTGCAGCAATGTCAGCTATAGAGCTTTATGATGCAACCAACGGATAACTTTTTCCACTTCGGTGGTAAGACCCGCATCCAGTACTGTTCTTGCCATATCAATTTTATATCGGATGTATACTTGAGATTTGCACTGTTTTTTTAAAAGGGTTTGAAGTTCTTCCTTTTGCTTAATTATGATCTCGCGATTTTGCTTGATTCATGCTGCTATTTGGAGAAGTCTCCCCCTAATAGTAACCTTATGGGCTGCCCAATTGGTAATCGGGGAGGTATTCAAGGGACTATTTTCCTGAAAGAACATGCGTAACTATTTGATTTCCTTGAAAACTATCAGATCGTTGAGCATGGACTCATTGAGCCACCATGGAGAAGGCTTTGTTAAGGGACAAGTTTACGGCTTTTTATGTTTATGTTGCTTATGCTAATAAGAAGCTATTTTGTTTTGCTTGCTTTTTAAAAAAAAAAAAAATCAGCTGTGCTTTACAAACTTGGCTGGCTGGTGAACCCAGGTTCCCCCATTTCACATCTACCACGGAAAATACAATGTTTCCAGTGTCAGAATGACAATGCACATTTTACACTGGTACATAAATCATACTTTTTTACCACAGCGGGATCGATCAAGAGATTTTTTTTTACCAAAATGTCAGAAAGGCTATACATAGACAACTAACAATACTTTTATTAAAAAGAAAAACAGCATTCACTGACACATCCTCCCATGGCCCTTCTGAGTAGTCCCATTCAGATCACATCCACTTTCTGGGCTGTCCCACTCCTGAACAAGCAGGAATCGCTAACCCGCAGCTGCAATCCACTGTGAGTTGACTATATCCAGTACCTCACAAAAAGGTGATGCTGTTTTCCTGGGACACAGAACTGGAAACAGCATAATCGGGCCACAGGATCTAGATGCAAGACTGTCCTGGCAAATTCAGGACAGTTGGCATGAGGCAGTAAATAAAATGTCTCTGTGTTTAAAATAAATCATAGAGGGACATAAACTGTGCATGAAAATCACTGCATAACAATGTCACCCAAAGTGGTGGTATGATGCTAGCTAGCTACGAACAGCCAATGTCTTATATATTGATTCTGCCTCAAATGACCATACTTTTCCATCATCGAAACTTGCATTTTTGAAACTTTCTTGCCATTGACAATTTCCTTAGGTATGCTTAGGATGTTTTGTTAAAATGCCTTTTTAGCTTATTAAGTTTAAAGATTTCATTGATACAATATTCCCTATATCGAACAGATTGAGGACACTCTTCCATATTTCTGCAAGTTTAAGTTTAAGAGACACTGTAGTAGATCAATAATATTTATGCTGACTAAGTGCAGCTGTATAGACCACAGTTAAAGCGGGGGTTCACCCTAAAAACTATTTTCTAACATTACATTGATCTGACTCTCGACAATGACAGTATGCCGTTTTTTTTTTGCTGTACATACCTCGCACAGCTTTTTTCTTCCCTGGCTTCCGGGTAGTGAATCCCGCGGGAGTGGGCGTTCCTATCCAGCAGGTGATTGACGTGATGACAAAAACTACCTCCCCCTTCGCATAAGGAGCCTCACGAGTTGCCGAAAGAAGCCGAGTTTTTGTCATCACGTCAATCACCTGCTGGATAGGAACGCCCACTCCAGCGGGATTCACTACATGGAAGCCGTGGGGAAAAATAGCTGTACGAAGGTATGTACAGCGAAAAAAAACAAAAAAAAACGCATACTGTCATTGTTGCAAGTGAGCACAATGTAAAGGTAGAAAAATGTTTTAGGGTGAACCTCCGTGTTACGTACCTGGTTTCCAGAGTCTGATGCAGGGTAGCCTCTCTTACCACTCTGGTTCGCGAGCCACTGGATATGGGACAGCGGGCTCAGAGCACAGAGGGGTAGGAGTGCCGGGTGGTGATGTGTAGAAGCAGGTGGACGAATACCTCTGGCAAGTAGATGCTGAACGTACAGCGGAGGATGGGTCAGTGACCCGCACAGAAGCTGCGACTACAGCGGCACAAGTTAGTAACAGTTCAGGTAGGATGGGTCAGCGACCCGCACAGAAGCTGCGACTACAGCGGCACAAGTTAGTAATAGTTCAGGTATACCGGGAAAGCAGGGTCAAACAAGCCGGGTCATAACAGGTGATCGTGCAGAAAGATGACTGAAGAATGGTCGGTAAACAAGCAGGTGGATCTGGCAGCAGTGAAGTCAAGCAGGCGGATGGTCAAACGGAGCCGGGTCAGGATAGGAGAGATGAGGAGTCAGACAAGCCGGGTTCGGTGTTCAAATCAGGTTTCAGGTAGAGTAGTCAAAACAAGCCAAGTTCAGTGTTCAAATCAGGTTTCAGATAGCAAACAGGTCTCAGATAGGATCCACGTTAGAACTGCAGATCAGGCAGCAAAGACACTGTGCTGCTGAGGTGTTTAAATAGGGCAGCCTGCTGTTAATCACTGAAATCAGTCTGCACCATTAACCCTTAAGTGGCAGATCCATGACATTCCCCCCCCTCAAGGGGCAGCCTCCGGATGCCCAGTCGGGCTTCTTTGTCAGGATGAGCAAGGAAAAAAGCACGTAACAACCTCTTGGCATGTATATTACCTTCTGGCTCCCAAGAATTATCCTCTGGGCCGTACCCCTTCCATTTGACTAGGAATTGATTCTGGCCTTGTCGCTTCCTACAGTCCAAGATAGCTTCCACCACGTATTCTTCCCAACCGTCAACCTGGATGGGTTCGGGAGGTCTGAATCCTCTGTTGGGAAAAGGATCGGCCACTGCAGGCTTGAGTAGAGAAACGTGGAACACAGGGTGAATTTTTAATGAGTCAGGCAAAAACAGTTCGTAAGAAGCTAAGTTGATTTTTCTTTTAACTGAAAATGGACCCAAAAACCTAGGTGCTAACTTTTTGGATGGGCAAGGTAATTTGAGATTACTTGTAGACAGCCATACCTGATCGTCTGGTTTCAGGTCCAAGTCACCCCTTCTTTTCTTGTCAAAAAATCTCTTGCTATCGGCCTGGGCTTTAGTTACTGCGTCGTGCAATAACTGATTGTTGCGTTGGAGAAAGTCCATAGTACTCTGCACAGCTGGAACTGCTGACTCTGAAAAGAAATATGGTAAAAATGTTAAATTAAAGCCATAATTAGAGAAAAAAGGGGCTCGCCCAGTAGCTGAGTGATTGGTGTTATTATATGCAAATTCTGCCAAAGGCAGCAGAGAGACCCAGTCGTCTTGAGAGAAGGCTGTGAAACACCTAATATATTGTTCCAGGGTTTGATTTGTCCTCTCTGTTTGCCCATTAGACTGGGGGTGGTAGGCTGAGGACAAGGAAAGTTGAATCTGTAGTGTTTCACAGAGGGCTCTCCAGAAACGAGAAGTAAATTGGACTCCCCTGTCCGAAACGATGATGGAAGGTACCCCATGTAGTCTAATGATTTCCTTGATAAACACGCGGGCCGTTTCTGCAGCAGAAGGTGTGTTTTTTAAAGGCAGGAAATTAGCCATTTTAGTAAAACGGTCCACGACAACAAAAATTGCGGTACATCCCTCGGAACGAGGAAGTTCAACAATAAAATCCATTGCGATCATCTCCCATGGTCGGTTAGGTACTGGTAAGGGTTTTAGTAAACCCCAGGCTAGTTTTCGGGGGGGTTTTATTTCGGTTGCATATCGGACAAGAACTGATGTAAGACTTGCAAAATTCCTCCAAATTGGGCCACCAGAAGGTGCGTCGTACCAATTCAAGAGTCTTATTAACTCCAAAGTGACCTGCAAGTGGGTGATCATGAAGAAGTTTCAAGACTTCCACTCTAATGTTTTCTGGGACAAAAACCTGACTTCCTCTTCAAAACAGCCCGTTTCTGGAAGTTAGTGAGACATTAGAGGGTTTGGACGAATCGGAAGATGCTCCTCGGATCATGGAGATTAGGTCAGTGTGTAGGAGCAGGAAGTTGCCATCCGACAGGATGGTATCGGGAATAGAAGTATCCTTTGGGTTATCGTACATTCGGGATAATGCATCCAGTTTAATGTTTTTGGATCCTGGTCGGAAGGTAATATGGAAACAAAAACGAGAAAAGAAAAGAGCCCAACGGGCTTGTCGAGGTTTAAGACGTCTGGCAGATTTCAAATACTCCAAATTCTTATGATCTGTGTAGATCAGTACAGGATGAATGGCGCCCTCCAATAGATATCTCCATTCCTCTAGAGCTGTCTTAATGGCCAGTAGTTCTCGATCTCCAACATCATAGTTCTTTTCTGTGGGGGAAAGCTTTCGAGAGAAGAATCCCACTGGGTGTATTAAATCTTTGTCCCCCAAGCGCTGAGAGAGAACGGCTCCTACCGCAACTTCGGAGGCATCGACCTCAAGAAGGAAAGGTAACGTTGGATTGGGATGTCTAAGGATCGGAGCTGAAGTAAAGAGTCTTTTTAAAATGTCAAAGGCCTTCTGCGCTTCAGGGTTCCAACAGAAACGAAGATTTTGTTTTGTGAGTTGTGTGATAGGGGCCACAATAGCCGAAAACCCTCTAATAAATTTTCTATAGAAGTTTGTGAATCCAATGAAACGCTGCACCCCTTTTTTATCCAAGGGTGTTGGCCAGTCTAAGATTGCAGATACCTTCTTTTGATCCATCTCAATTCCTGTAGGGGAAATTACCAGGCCTAAGAATTGGATGGTTTGCTGTTCAAACTCGCATTTTTCAGCTTTCGCATATAAACTGTGCTGACGGAGGCGATCCAGAACCTTACAGACATGTCCTCGGTGCTCCTCCAAGGAACGGGAGAAAATCAGTATGTCATCTAGATACACGATTACAAAAATGTCCAAAAAATCTCGGAATACGTCGTTGACGAAGTGCTGAAAAGTAGCGGGCGCGTTACATAGCCCGAAGGGCATAACCAAATATTCGTAATGGCCATAGCGGGTACGCAATGCTGTTTTCCACTCATGTCCATCCTTGATACGTATTAAATTATACGCTCCCCTTAGGTCTAATTTTGTAAAGATAACGGCAAATCTTAATTTTTGGAAAAGTTCAGGTATTAAAGGTAGAGGGTAACGATTTTTCACGGTGACTTTGTTGAGTTCCCGGTAGTCAATACAGGGAAGGAGAGTTTGGTCCTTCTTTGTGACGAAAAATATTCCGGCACCTGCTGGTGAAGTGGACGGGCGGATAAATCCCTTTTCCAAATTCTCGTCAAGGTAGATTTTTAACGCGTCTTGTTCTTTTTCAGAAAGTGGGAAAATTCGTCCGAAAGGGATCTCGGCCCCTGGAAGAAGATCAATCGGACAATCGTACGGCCGATGAGGTGGAAGGGAATCTGCCCCTTTCTTACTGAAGACATCCAGAAATCCATGGTAGGGTTTGGGGATGGATTGAATCAAACTTGGGTCAGTGTTTAAGCACAGCAGGGCAGAAGATGGTTTAGGACGTTCGGGAAAACAGTGTTCCTGACAGTAATGAGATGGGAACGAAAGATTTTTAGATGTCCAGTCAATTTGAGGATTGTGTACCTGAAGCCAGGGTATACCCAGGATTACTGGAAACAAAGGAGGTGAAATGACGTCCAAAATTAAAAGTTCCTTATGATTGGATGAAGTAATAGCAGGTAAAGGAAGGGTCTCATGGGTCACTTGCCCAGACTTGATGTGTGAGCCATCAGCCAAAAAAACGGAAAGTCTAAAGTCCTTTGTGCGGACGGGAATGTTATGCAGATCGGCAAATGAGGAATCGATGAAACAACTGCATGCCCCTGAATCAACGATAGCGTTGACTGACACCGTCTTTCCCGGAAGCTGTAAGGAAAGGAAGAGAGCAAGATGGTTGGGGTTGGTAGTAATAGCAGAGATGTTACCAGGAACTGAAGAACGGAACTTACGTATTTTGACGGGACAATTGTGTACGTAGTGACCGGCCTCACCGCAATATAGACACAGGTTTAGCTGACGGCGGCGTGTGCGTTCTTCAGGTGGCAAGGTGGGTCGCATCACGCCTATTTGCATGGGTTCTGAAGTATCCATGGGTGGACCAGCAGAATTGGAAGAAACAGGTGGTGGAAAACGAGAAGGAGGCAAGGGAGCCCGGGTGGTGACCCAGACTGGGCGACTCTGTTGAGAGGATCGTTCCGCTCGGCGTTCCCTTAGTCGTCGGTCGATCTGAACGGCTTTGTCAATCAGATCATCCAGGGTGTCAGGTACCCCAATGCGGGCCAATTCATCCTTTAAGGCTTCAGACAGACCTAAGCGAAATTGGTGGCGCAAGGCTGCGCTATTCCACTGGGTGTCCGCACTCCAGCGGCGGAAATCAGTAACATAGTCCTCCACTGCTCTACGCCCCTGTTGGAGAGCGAGTAAAGCAGCTTCAGCAGTAGCAGTCCTTTGCGGGTCGTCGTAGAGCTGTGCCATAGTCTGGAAGAAGTTTAGCAAAGTCTCTGTCTGGACACCGTTCTCCTCTAACAAGCGATGTGCCCAATTTTGGGGTTCCCCTTGGAGTAGGGAAACGACAAATCCCACTTTAGTGGCTTCCAAAGAAAAGGTTTGGGGTTGCAAAGCAAAGTATAACTGACATGCGTTTCGAAAGTCCCGAAACTTGGTTCGATCCCCGGAGAATCGTTCGGGCATGGGAACCCTGGGTTCAGGTGGCAACATCAAAACTGACGGACCCGCAGATGACGATGATCTAGCGGTGGATGCTGAAGTTGCGTCCCCAGAAGCTGATAAGTTCTGAACCTGCCCCTCCAATCTCAGGTAGCCATCTTGTAGGTTTTTAACGGCCTGGGTAAGTGATGCTAAGTGTTTACACACCTCTTCCATAGCCGGAACTACGCCTGCAGACTCTGTCATGGCTGCCTGATACTGTTACGTACCTGGTTTCCAGAGTCTGATGCAGGGTAGCCTCTCTTACGACTCTGGTTCGCGAGCCACTGGATATGGGACAGCGGGCTCGGAGCACAGAGGGGTAGGAGGCCCCGTACACACGGCCGAGGAACTCGACGTGCTTGGCACGTCGAGTTCCTCGTCGAGTTCTGGGATGAAGCCGCCGAGGAGCTCGGCGGGACGCCTTCTCCCATAGAACAACGAGAAAATAGAGAACATGTTCTCTATTTTCTCGTCGAGCTCCTCGGCGGCTCCATCGAGCCAAAACTGTACAGACGACAGAGTTTCTCGGCAGAATCCGGGTTTTGACCGAGTTTCTCGGTGAATTCTGCCGAGAAACTCTGTCGTGTGTACGGGGCCTGAAGAATGGTCGGTAAACAAACAGGTGGATCTGGCAGCAGTGAAGTCAAGCAGGCGGATGGTCAAACGGAGACGGTCAGGATAGGAGAGATGAGAGGAGTCAGACAAGCCGGGTTCGGTGTTCAAATCAGGTTTCAGGTAGAGTAGTCAAAACAAGCCAAGTTCAGTGTTCAAATCAGGTTTCAGATAGCAAACAGGTCTCCGATAGGATCCACGTCAGAACTGCAGATCAGGCAGCAAAGACACTGTGCTGCTGAGGTGTTTAAATAGGGCAGCCTGCTGTTAATCACTGAAATCAGTCTGCACCATTAACCCTTAAGTGGCAGATCCATGACACTCCGCTTTAATATTACTATTGGATCAAAATTAGGCTGTTTGCAGCAAAACAGTTGACAGATGTTCCCACCTAGGCTTAGGTATGGCAATTCTTGTAGCCCTTGGTAGAGTTGTCACATTGGTAGATATGTGTTACATTAATATTTCAATTGTAAACTCTATTGTTTTTTTCATTTGCATTGCTAACCTTGTGATTAGGTTTAAGTGTTTTTAAAGTCACTAAAGACACTTCTTTTCATGATTGAGATACAATTTGTTTAGATCTGCCTGTAATCCTTTGGTATGTGGCTTTTGACTAAGCATAGTTGAAAGTAACTAGTGTTGAGCAGAATACGCCATATTCGATTTCGCGATATATCTCGAATATATAGTCGAATATTCGAGATATATTTGCTAAATTCGAATATTCGTGATATTTTATCGAAATGAAATGATTGCGAATTTTCGCTATTGCGAATGCGAAAATAATTGCGAATTTTCGATAACTGCGGTAGGAGCACTCTGATTGGCTCAGAATATTCGTGATATTTTACAATACAAAATAATTGCGAATATTCGGCAAATGCGGAAGGAGCACTCTGATTGGCTCAGAATATTCTTGATATTTTACAATACAAAATAATTGCGAATATTCGGCAAATGCGGAAGGAGCACTCTGTTTGGCTCAGAATATTCTTGATATTTTACAATACAAAATAATTGCGAATATTCGGCAAATGCGGAAGGAGCACTCTGATTGGCTCAGAATATTCTTGATATTTTACAATAGAAAATAAAAAGTGTTTTGCATTGGTGGTGATTCTTTACTCTATCCATCTGTCACAGCCGTTTGTCAATCAAACACCTTGAAGATTGAACACGTTCATGCTGCATGCTTTGGACTTTTTTTCACTTCACATATCAAAGACATTTTTATGAAAGATTATTTTTCTATTATTGGGACTATATTTCTTTATATATTTGTTTCACTGTGTATTTCACAAGTTATTTGCGCTTGCTTATTTTATAATTTGCCCACATGTCTTGTCACTAGACATATTTTTTATTCTTGTAGAGCGACTCCATTTTCTGTCTTGTATTTATTTATGTTGTATAACATTTTTGAGTTGCTGCTGTATTCTCCCCCTTTTTTAAGGTATGCGCAATTTTTTCCTTCTTACAAAAAAAAATAATATCAAACATACAAATATTCATAACAGAAACATACACAAAGCCCCCCCCCCTTTTGCATCAGAGACAATCAGAGTTCTCCTACCACAGTTATCGAAAATTCGCAATCATTTTCGCATTCGCATTAGCGAAAATTCGCAATTTTTTTTTTTTATATTCGGCAACATAAAAGGATCGCCTCAGCTTAGCTACTCGGCCCAGGGTCTCTAATCATACCAGCAATGCTTTTAGACGTCGATAGGATGTGATCTGTTTTAAAAATAAAATTGAAAAAATGCGAATATTCGGAATTGCGAATATTCATTGCGAAATTCGAAATATATCGCGAATACTCGAATATGCCATATTCGAGCCGAATATTCGCAATACGAATATTCGTGAGCAACACTAAAAGTAACATAGACAAATCTCAAAAGGATAAATAACAACTGTAGCTACACACAGATAATTTAATAGGGCAGGAGGCATGACCTTTAAAGTGGTATTAAACCCAGTTTCTACTGAACCGGCCAAGATTCAAACCTTGTATGGCTGGCCTAATAGTTTATACAGCTGGGAAAGGAGATGTCCTATATCTTGAGGTGTTGCACATAAAGAATCAAATGGTGAGAGATTTGAGTTAGCACATACAGTATGTTAAAGGTTTGGTGAGCTGCAATTTAATACATTTTTATTTTTGGGTTTAATACTGCTTTTGTGGTCCTGCCATTGTTATTGAGTCTGTGTCAGATGTTTAGGAATCCAGCCTTGACATGGATATTCAATATGCAAAGGAATATTTAATTCCTTTAGATAACTTATGCCGCGTACACACGATCGGTCAAACCGATGAGAACGGTCTGATGGACCATTTTCATCGGACCAAACCGATCGTGTGTGGGCCCCATCGGTTATTTATCCATAGGTAAAACAAAAGCAATCTTGTTTTAAATTTAACCGATGGATACCTAACCGATAGAAAAAAAAACGATTGTTTGTAGGCACGTCCATCGGTTAAAAATCCACGCATTCTTAGAATCAAGTGGACGCATGCTTGGAAGCATTGAACTTTGTTTTTTTCAGCACGTCGTTGTGTTTTATGTCACCGTGTTCTGACACGATTGGTTTTTTAACCGATGGTGTGTAGGCACGACTGACCATCAGTCAGCTTCATCGGTTAACCGATGAAAACGGTCCATCAGACCGTTCTCATTGGATGGACCGATCATGTGTACAGGGCTTAACTGTACCAAGACTGAAGTGTTTTTACTGGAATATGAAATGAAAGTCAGGGGATTTCAGGCATATGTACATACATTTTCTGGGAGTACTGGTTAAACTCTCCATGTTAGTACTCTAGTGAAGTCTTTTCTTTGGTGCTTTACCTGCTGATCATAGCTACCAGCTTTGTGTTCTCAAGACCTATAGGCTGACATGATTCTGTTCATGTGTAAGTACAGCAAAGGCCAAGTGAAGATTTGGGCATTTACTAAAATGGCATTTAATCTGGTCCTCTCTTTCGGAAAGACTTATCAAAACTGAAATAGGCTTTTGTGCTGATACCATGAAAATAAGCAGAAGGGTTTAGGATTTGTCTTATAGGAAATCTCTGTCCCCAAAGTTGATCAAAAAAAGAAAAAGATGATTAATATGATTAATGCAAGCTGAGAAAATTCAATCTGTTTCATATTAATTCAGTTCTGCTCAACACACTATGAAATTAATGTATTTTATGCCTATATGAACACTGAAATATGGCTGTATTTCTTTGTCAAAAAAATCTGACAGTTGTGTTTCTGACCTTCATAAGGAGTCTGAAAGACTGTTTCTACTTTGCAGGGTATAAAAAAAAACATTGGAGCAGGGAACGCTATCACAGTCATTCCAATTAACAAAGTTAAATCACTTATTCTTTTGTTTTCTTTTTTGGCAACATTATGTTCGATATATAAGTACCCTCTTGGCAATCAAAGGAATTATTACCACTAGTGTGGTAATAGTAGTTAATCTGTTTTCATTATGATGTTGAATATGAGCATAATAGCTTATGGGATTCAAAGTTATACTCATTTGTCACCACTTGGCTGTGCTAAAGTACATAACATCGGAGAACTTTAACTTGACAGCGTTAAAGACGAAAGAACAAAGGCAACCAACAGCAGCTCTCCTACAGTAACGGTAACTTCAATCATTGATGGTTCAGTGATTGAACTGATACAAATGTGTTTTCTTTTCTCTGACATCTAGAGAAATGTAATGAAATATATGACCCACTGAGTTTCTTTTTTTAACACATGCAGCAGTGAGGGCTTCATGAAAAGGTCCCTTGAATTATTGCATTTCCTGCGAAGTTTTATTGACAGCAAAAAAGGGGACGCGAGGAATGGCAGAACAGAATGGCACAGCGGCGTTCAGTGCACTTTATGAAAATCAAGTAATTTAAACAATGCTGGTGATAATAGGCAGCTCAACACACCTGCACTGTGAAGTCAGCGGGCTTTGCTTGCAGACTTTATGGAGTTTCATGTCACTGGAAGCATGGGGCCTATAAATAAACCTTGATGTTGTCTGCTCAGTCACCTACAAACAGCAAGCAGAGAGATTGACTGCTTTAGATTACATCTAGGATGTGTTTGCCTGTCTCTGGCTGTGGAGTACAGATAGCTGCAATTTCATATACATGAATAGATGAACCTGGGTAAGAATTACATTTTTCCCTCAGAGGAGAAATTTAGTCCTGGAAAATTTAGAGCTTATTTATGCATGTCCGTTATCTTCAGAGGTACTGTCATGGAGAGTCCTTAGGAGGCAATGCTTCCCCAAAATAAATGATATATCACCCCTACATATCCTTCAAATAAAATTTTCTAGTATTTTTCCATAGCAAAGGTGTCCACTTATTAAAGATACAATATCCTTTCTGGTCAGTATCTATAGCCAGTTCTTATGGCTTTAACCACTTGCTGACCAGGCCTTTTCTAGCATTTTACTTTATTTAACTTTTTATTTACACTGTCCCTTTATTTTTTATTTATTTGTTATCACTTTTATTACTATTACTATAATACTACTATTACAAGCAATGTACACATCCCTTGTAATATAAATAAAAATGACAGGTCTTCTTATTGAGAGATCTGGGGTCAAAAAGACCCCAAATCTCTCATTTACCTTTAAAAGGAAAACATATATATTTTTTAAACCTTTGGTTTAAAAAAAAAAGTAAAAAAAAAAGAAGATTTATTATGGCCCGGGAACGGGAAGTGACGTCAGACGTCGCTCCAGGCCTCCAAGAGCATAGAGATGAGTGGCGGCCATCTTAGCCTCACTTGTCTCCATACCCAGCTAACGCCCGCATTGGATCGTTCCTGGGCTTCACCAATGGGTCAGGTAAGCTCAGGAATGAACGGGAAGGCACCCCTCCCACCGCTTCTAAAAAGGGATCTCACAGTAAATCCGCCCACGGGAGCACTTTTATCAAAAAAGTCATAGTCATAGTTGAAAATAAATACTGAGGTTATGGCAGCTAGCTACTGCCAAAACACCAGTATTTAACCACTTACAGACCACCTGCCATCATTATACTAGCTACTTTGAAGAGGAATATCATTGTTATGGTCCGCTTTCAGGTAAAAGTGGTTTCTGTGGCGGTTTTGCCACAAGATCACTTTTATCGGCGGCGGGAGAGGGGGTCCTCCTAGGCTGACATGGAGACAAGTGAGGGAAAGATGGCCCCCATCCGTTTCCATATCATTGCATGGTGGAAGCAACGTAAAAAGTCACTTCCGCCCAATGCTCTTAACAAAACATTTATTTTTTATTTTTAAATTACATTTTTTTATTACAGGTATTTTTTACCCCAGATCTCATATTTAAGAGGTCCTGTAATGTTTACATTCCTTGTAATAGGAATAAAAGTGACCCACATTTTTTTTTCAAACAGTGTAAAAATAAAAATGTTAAATAAATAAGAAAACATTTTTTTCTTTAAAGTGCCCCGTCCCGACGAGCTCGCACGCAGAAGCGAACACATACGTGAGCATCGCCCACATATAAAAATGATGTTCAAATCACACATGTGAGGTATCACCACGATCGTTGGAGCGAGAGCAATAATTCTAGCCCTAGACCTCCTCTGTAACTTAAAACATGCAATTTTTAAGGGTAAATGTTTGTTGCCATTCCACACTTTGAAGCGTGACATGTTGGGTATCAATTTACTCGGTGTAACATTATCTTTCACAATCTAAAGAAAAATTGGGATAACTTTACTGTTGTCTTACTTTATTATTCAAAAAAGTGTTTTTTTTCCAAAAAAAGTGCGCTTGTAAGACCACTGCGCAAATACGGTGTGACAAAAAGTATTGCAATGACCGCCATTTTTTTAAAAAAAATATATATAATGTTTGGGGATTATAAGTAATTTTCTAGCAAAAAAAAATGTTTTTAACTTGTAAACACTAAATCTCAGAAAGAGGCTCGGTCCTTAAGTGGTTAACAACAAAGTAATGATGTATTTTTTACTATGGGCCAGTCCTCAAGTGATTTTTAATGTGCCATCTACTGCCTGATAATGTAATTCAAAATAGAACATTTACAGTATATTTAAATAGTGTAGCTTTTATCTGTGTATATAAGTTTTAACTTCAAATCACTTTATGAGACACTGGGCTTGATTTTCTAAATGCAAATCGACTGTTCACTCTTTGCATGGGAAGTTGCACTTTGCAAGGGAATTGCAAAGAAGAGCTTCCTGAATGTGGTAAAGTGTTTCTCTTTACAAGGAATACTCAATTATGTGCAAAAAAAAACAGCATTTTTGCTTGCACATGAATAGATGATGTAAGTCACTAGAGCTTCACCTCATTTAATAAAGTAAAACTATAGGCAAAACTTTTTTTTTCCCATTTTAGATTTTTTTGCTGTGTTTCTTTTTGAAGTTTTCTCTTTACTTCCTGTCCCATAGCTATACAGGAAGTGAGAGGAAACCAATGCAAATTAAGGGAATACCTTGGTCACTAGAACTAGTGTCCCCATTGGAAGATTTACCCTCTTTTAATGATAATGGTAAACAAGACAAACAGAGAGGATAAATCTCCTTAACCAGGGCAAGACCGCAATAAAAACTGGCAAGGAATCTAATCCCTCTCCACTCTATCCAAAAACAAACTATTTGTCTTTGGTAAATTGCCCCACTGCCATCTTGCTCATGTAGGCCAAAGTGACATTGGAGTTGATTTACTAAAGGCAAAAAGACTGTGAACTTTGCAAGTGCAGTTACACTTATTTTTGCCAGAGTTTAGTGAATGTGGAGGGAGGGATGGGTGGATTGGATTTATTTAAGACTTAGATTCTGAAAAATAAAGATAAACTGTGAAATGGAAAAGAAGAAGGGGAATGGAAAAAGAGTAATGCAAAATAAGAAGTTGGGGCAAGGGAGAGGAGGGGAAGAAGAGGGGGTACAGATACAAAGGTACAGAGGATTTTGAGATCTGTTAGCCTTTTATTATTGGGTGTGGTGTGCCCTATTTGGGAGATTTGCCTGAGGTGGAGAGGCAGAGAGGCATGCAGATGATGTCCCGATATCCACCCCAGCCTTTCGAAGGCAGCCTTGTGTTCATTGATGACATTTGGTCCAAACAAACTATTTAAAGTCACAAGAAATATAGAGTTATGCCACGTACACACGACCATTTTTAATGTCATGGAAAAAATGACGTTTTTCTCGACGTGATTCTTGTCAAGCCTGCCTTGCATACACATGATCATGAAAAAAAAATGCTTGAGTAAAGCGTGGTGACGTACAACATGTACGGCGGCACTATAAAGGGGAAGTTCCATTGGATTGGCAACACCCTTTGGGCTGATTATGCAAATTTCCATTCTCATAACCTGCTTCTGAGCATGCACGGTTTTTTCTCTGTCGTTAAAGCCTACACACAACCGTTTTCGACGACGTGAAAAATGACAACGTGAAAGACGGCAACGTGAAAGACGACAAGAAAAAATAGAGCATGTTCTAAATTTTTAATGCCCATTTTTCACGTCGAGAAAAATGCTCTGGAGCCTACACATGGTCGTTTTTAATGACCAATTTAAAAAAATGCATTTTTCTCGTCATGAAAAACGGTTGTGTGTACGCGGCATTAAAACTTATAAAACATAATACATTTTCTAAAAGCTGTAGAATAACATTTTAACAGTTGCAGTTTTGTTGCATTACTGCTTATCACATCTATATGTTCAGTAAAAAAAGAATTCACAATCATTTTGGTGCACACAAACAATATAATACCCAGTTTTTGGTAAAATATAAAAGATTAAGTTGCATCAAGTAAATAGATACCAAATATTTCAACCCTGTGAAATGGCTAAAAATGATGATATCCAAAATTGTTTATAGATGACACTTTACAGCTCATCGGTTTAAGGTTAACAGTGAATGATGGCTCTAAAATGATCACTTTGACTCTGGCATGCCCAGTGATACTTAATATCTGTAGCATCTTCTGCAGCATGTAGAAGTGCTTTACAACTGCCCAAATAGTTTCTGCTAAATAGCTGGCAGCTAGGAGAATTTGTTTATAGCAATCAGGACTGCTTATGCTGGAGGCAGTGCAAGGGTTAAAGCAGGGGTGCCCAACCTTTTGAAGAACGAGGGCCACTTAAGCAACTTGGTAACCAGTCGAGGGCCACAATGAGCGAAGCGGGTGGATGACAGATGACAGGTGCCGCCCAGATGAAAGGGGACAAATTCCCTTCTGTTTTTCGGATTGGAGGTAGGCAGGCATAAACAAACATCTGTCGCTCTATAGAGGTGAATTGAGGGTCCCATTTGGTCGGGCTGATCGTGTGAAAAGGGCCTAGGACTGCTTTCACACTGATGTGCTGCGGTTTACCCACACTGTGGGTGCAGCGTAGTGCACCTGTGTCTATACTGCGGGTTAGCTGAACTTTGCCATAGAGTCCACCTGTGGCAAAAGTCGGCACTTTAGAGGAAGCATCGGCTTATGGGGCTCTGCTCCGCAGCCGCTTTCTTCTTCTACCACCAGCTTCATTCACAACACTGATGCTGTGGTATGACGGGTCGGCAACCTGCGATCTGGGCTTGCCAACCCACCATTCCAGAGCAGGAGGTCGCGGGCCACATCAAAGGGCTCCGCGGGCCACATGTGTTTTTTTTAGCCGTAGATGAAGTAGTGAATGGTTGAGAACCCTGTCCGTTTTTTTTTGCCATTTGTGCTATTGGGGAGTTTACCCTTAATTTCCTGTCCTCTAAACTGAACAGTAAGTGGGAGGAAATCTCTCTAAAGTGAGGGAAATGCCCTCTTAGTTGTCACCAGAGCAAGTGTCTGCATTGTAAGATTTCTCCTTTATACTCTGGTGACCAATAGAAGGGTGCATCTCCTCAAAGAAAAAATAGACAGCATTAAAAACCTAACAGTGGGTTCTGTCCCTTCTCCAAAACTAAACAAGCAGTAATAGAGTCTTGCACTTTTGTGTCCATTTATGAAGCAGTGAACAGCGGTGATCCCAAGGATCGCCACTGATCACAGCTCTGCTGCCTCTGCTGCCACAGCCCTGCTGCCTAGGGTGTCCGGCCACTGGTGTTCCTATTCTCTTCTCTCTGCAGCAAGCAACTAAGTCTCAGCATCAGCAGGCAGCCACTGCTCTGTTCACATATAGTGTCAGAGGCGCAGAGGTGGCAGAGGACTGTCTGTGTCTGTGTCCCGACTCCCGAATGAGTGGAAGCAAGCAATAAATTCATTGATTGGGTCTGGTAGGCTGCCTTTGATGGGCGCTGGTGAGGCTACATTTGATGGGCGCTGGTGTGCTGCATTGATAGGCGTTGGTGAGGCTGCATTGATGGGTGCTGGTAAAGGCTGCATTGATAGGCGTTGGTGAGGCTGCATTGATGGGTGCTGGTGAGGCTGCATTTGATAGGCGCTGGTAGGCTGCATTTATGGGCACTGGTGAGGCTGCATTGATGGGCTCTGGTGAGACTGCATTTGATGGGCGCTGATGGGCTGCATTTGATGGGCACTTCATTAAAAAGGTGGGGTTTACATGGGCAAGGGAAAGGGGGTGGAGTCAGGGGTGACGCCAAGGGGACGGCAAAATTAGTTTTTGCCTAAGGTGTCGAAAATCCTTGCACCAGCCCTGCTCCCGCTGATGATCTCTGCACACAGAGAATCCTCATTGAATGACACAGTAATGGCCAGTTTATGAAGCTGCGATCTCAGCACTTCACTGGAGATCCGAGTCAGAATTCACACTCCCCGATTCACTAGCTCAAAGGTGGAGAATCGGGGTGAAGAGAGAATCTAGGGGGAACTGAGGGGGAAGGAGGAAGATTTTTAACTTCCTTCTACCTCGTTCAGACCCCCCCCCCCCAAGACAGTAACCATGTCCCCCTGTAATATTTATGTGTATATATATATATATATATATATATATATATATATATATATATAATGTGTATATATATATAATGTGTGTGTGTATACATGTATATATTATGTAGGGGGACATTCGTTATTTTATTAACATTAACCAAGCCATCTGTCAGTGTAATGAGTGGTGATAATTTATCACTGCTTAATAAACTGACATCTCTGTGTTTCTGTGAATTTCTGGTATGGTAATCTCGTAAAGTCTCACGAGATTCCAGTATCAGAAGCCGGTCTCCAGTGTTTGAAGCGTTTGTAGATCGCTTCACTCCTCCAAAGGTGAAGCGATCTACAAAGCTTCATAAACTGGCACACAGAGGAGAGAGATCTCCTCTAAGAATGCCTGAGAAATGAGTAGCGGTACTTTACCGCTGTATGATAAACGGACACCTGTGTTAGCCATTGATTAATGCAGAAAGTTTAGGGTTTAGGTGATACCCTTAATTGGCTAACTTAATGATGAACCTATGGGCCATCTTGAATGTGAGAGTGGGCTGTGACTTCCTGATGTCCGACAGCAGGCTCCCCCAGCAGGTTGTGGGTGGACGGGGGGTGGGCCAAACTGACCTAGGTAAGAATTGCAGGAGTGAAAGCAGGTACCTGTCAGAAGAAGAAACACTTTTCTAGAAAAAAAGACACCAATTTTGTTAGAGTAGAGTTAGAAGGAGGAAGATGAGCGGAACATTCACTTTTACGTGAAGGCTGTGTAATTACAGATGCAAGTGTTCAGAAACCATTATGAAGCCTGAAGAAGAGTCCCAAAAGTTTGCAGCTTTTTTTAATCAAATAAAGCTCATTTGGCAATACTTCTCCAGTGGGGTGCAATCCTGTGACCCAGATCCTGCCGACAGCAGGCTAAAGCCAGCTATCGGCTAACGTCACAGAGCCAGCCCACTTTCTACAGGCCTCCCAACAAAAATGTCAGGATAGCCGGCAGCTGGCTTAGGCTGCATTCACACCTAGGCGTATATACGCCTGAAGCGCGACGCCGCAGCCGCCCCTAATACCCTGGAGGGGTGATTTTACATGGTCGGCTATGGAGATGGTTTACATCTCCACGCCGAACGCCGAGACGCCTGAAGCTCAAAAGAAGTCCCGGACCCTTTTTTTCGGGCGGCTTCGGCGTTCGGGCATAGCCGACCATGTAAAAAATCACCCCGCCAGCAAAAAACAACGTCGCGTTTTGTCGCCGCAAATCGCGGGACAAAACGCCTATTTGATGTCGCCGCAATACGCGGCAGATCACCTACGCTGAGGTGTGAATGGAGCCTTAGCCTCTCAATGCACTGCTGAGAGCCTAAACCAGCTGATCCAATGAGCACTGGAGGGGCAGAGCACAGAGTGGTGACTGATAGTCACCACTCTGTACCAGTGGCGGCTGGTGCTCAAATTTCTTGGAGGGGGCGGCCCCCACCCAGCCATCCAGACACCCCCTAGCCAGCCATCCGACCACTACCAAACCCCTCTAACGCCCCCATCCCGTTCTCGTTTGCCAATACCCTACCACCAACCCCCCATCGATCACTACGTTGATCGCTCGCCCGTCGCCCACCAGGCCCCCTACCAGCCCTTCACTTTCCTTCATCCCTGCATCTCTCTCTCTGAGTCCCGGTCCCGAGTCCTGGCTGTCATCTCCCGGCCAATCAGGAGTCCTGGAATCCGGCCAATGGGGTCTTAGGACTCCCGGACAATCCAGTCTCAGGACCTGCTTCCTGATTGGCTGGGAGGAGAAACAGGAAAACATTGGCAAATATTAATTCACTAATGTCACACTACTGGGTGGGCTCCACGCACATAGCTCTACCTTTTGTGAAGCCAAGGCGGTCACATGGACTAGGGGGGCAGCGCCCATGCACTCTGCATGAGTGCCTGCCACTGCTCTATACTGAGCGGACCTGAGAACTGAGTGATTAGCAGCCTTTGATCACTCAGTTCTCAGCATAGACCTGGAAAGGGACAGCTCCAGATCGGATCAATGCTGTAGCAATCTAGATAAGTATACATTTCTGTAAATTTTCATTCCCGCACTTCAACATTTTGTAACAGTACAAAACCCCTTACATTCCTTCACAACCCTTCATAACCCCATTGCAACTTTAATACATTAACCAGGAAATGGTATTTCCTAAACTCAAAATTGTCAACTGCAAAACAAAAAAAAATTGCTTTGGATACACTTTAACTATAAACTGTCATGGCTGTTAATACTGAGATTTTATATCTTAGCAGTCTGATGCATTTAACTTACAGACTAAATGAATTCACAAATGAGGGGTAAACCATTAGAAAAGATACAGTAACACACACATATTCCAGAATGGGTGCTCACCTTAAGACGTATACTTTCATATTTAATGCTGATGATTTTGTGAGTACAAAGCTGACCATATTACATTCGCTTACACTGAATCCCCCCACCACACTCAGACATTTTATAGTCCTTTGAAACATTAATTTATTTTCCCAGTGTGCAGAGATTTTTCCCTGAAACATTTCCTGCGTTGTTTTTGATATAAGAGTTCTGACTTTCTTCTTCTAAGAGAAAAACGTAAAACTTTCTGATCCCGCATATAGAATGAAAGTGAACCAAACCCCATAGAGTGAGATTTACTGAAGCAAAGTTTTTCTGGCATTTTGAAAATCCACAATATTACTTTTTTATTGAGCTGATTTTGCACTGGAATTTTCCCAGCAGAATGTAAAAGAATATTTATGTTCTTAAATCAAGCTGTCTTTAGCTAAGGAGTAAAGCTGAAGAACTTCTTTGATTAATTCTCCTTAACCTCCCCAAAAGAACAAGCTGTTAATTTAATTCATCTAACAGATGCTTGGGAGATTTTTTCAGTCAAACGGTAGTTTATATGATTTTTAGCCTCTTATAACGGAGCTTTTTGCGTTTATGGTGCCCACAAATATGTACTTAATGAAAATCTGCATAGTAAATTTGTCACTGTAAATGTCTATAGTGTGAATGTGCACAGAGGAGGTATGAAGTCGGCTGGTGCCTAGTTTATGCTTCTCTTTCTGACTCATAGATCCTCTGTGTCTCTGTTTTATTGGATGGGAATTCCCAACTGGGATATTATGATACATTAGTGTGTTGCTTTGTCATGCTGGAATCATACTTTGGTCCATATTTAAAGTGTATGCTTAGCCTAAATTTTTTAGGATAGAGTACTTAATGGTTTGATTGTTTTTTTTCATCTGTGTTTTACTGGGGAGATTTCTCTCCACTTCCTGTCTTAGAGATGACACAGGAAGTGAGAGGAAATCTCTCCAAAATGATGGGAATGTCTTGCTTGTTTCACCAGAAGAGGCATCACCATGGGAGATGTACCCTCACCAATTGCTCAGGTGACAACTGTAACATTTGGGATTTTCTATCACTTTCTGTTTTTGTGACAATTGTCACTAGAATAAATAAAGAGGGCAATCTGCTAGGCAGGGACACAGGCAGCACTAAAAACCTGACAGGGTGTTAGGTGGGCTACACATACACTTAAACAACACCAATGTATGCTTGAAGGTACACCGTACAGTATATAAATAAATAGGCACTTTACCTCCTATGTTACAACTGTAAAGTTTCTTCAAAATGTCTGACTTTTAAAAGGAGATGTAAATTATTATTTTTTAACCCCTTCCTGCCAAAGTGGCGCATATATGTGGCCTCTCAGTGGGTGGGCTTTAATAGTGAGAAGCCGCATAGATGTGGTCTTATGTTAACAGTTTTCTGTGCTGACAGCGTGCCCTGCAGGCTACAAGCACAGTCACCGGCAGGGACCAGAAAGCTCCTGATGCATACTGCCCATTGGGAGCTTTCCAATTATGTGTCCACTGTGACAGCCAATCACAGCGGTCACATGACCGAATGCCCACCTCTGCTTCCTAGCATTTAGAAGCTCTTAAGCCTCGTACACACAATAGGTTAAACCGATGAAAACGGTCTGAAGGACCGTTTTCATCAGTCCAAACTGATCGTGTGTAGGCCCCATAGGTTATTTAATCTTAGGTTAAAAAAGTGGCAACTTCTTTTAAAATTTAACCTATGAATGGTAACCGATAGGTGAAAACCGATCGTTAATATGCAAAACCATCGGTTTTAAACCTGCGCATGCTCAGACTCAAGTCGACGCATGCTTGGAAGCATTGAACTTCGTTTTTTTTAGCACGTTGTTGTGTTTTACGTCACCGCGTTCTGACACGATCGGTTATTTAACCTATGGTGTGTACGCACAACGGACCATCAGTCAGCTTCATAGGTTAACCTAGGACAACTGTCCTTCAGACCGTTTTCATAGGATGGACTGATCGTGTATACGAGGCTTAAAAGTGCTGGGTGGAGGCAGCTGGAAGGGGTTACATTTTTATATAATTTTTTTATATTTTCTTAATTTATTATGCTCAGTACTAAAACATAACATATTTAAAATTATTTAAGATGAACATATACAATATATTTATCTCAATTAAATATGTTGCAAATTAATAGTTTGTATATTCACATCCAATTAGCAGGTGGAGCTCTAGACTCCTTTTCACATAGTTTAGTGTTTACTAAGTAGGAGCTCAAGGTTTGGTCTGAACGCAAGTTTCTTTTGGAGGGTCAGTGGTAATCAAGCATTGTAATTGATGTGAATTTGCAATGCTGGACAATGTGATTGACGATAATTTACAACTAGAGACATTTTTTGGTGAATTTAATTATTTTTTACTTAAGGACTTGTGAAATGTTTGGGAGTGTTTTTTTTTTTTTGGATACAACTTTTTCTTGTGGATGAATAGGTACCCCCCACACTCATTAACATGAGGAGCAGAATTTGGGTGCCCTGTTTAGTAAATGGGGCTTCCAGATACAGATAAGCCCCCTCCCCCTAAAGGCAGACCCACACAACCCTGGCCCGGGGGTTGAAGGGGCACTTGTCCTCATCAATATGTGGACAAGGTTCTTTGCCAGAAGTGTCCCCCCCTAGCAAGGTACCCTCTTCCATGTTGCGGGTATGTAGCCTGGTATGGTTCAGGGGAGGGTATGCTCGTCCTTCCCCTTTCCTGGTCAGCCAGGCTGAATGTTCAGATTAAAAGTCTGGTATTGTTTTTTGTGTGAGGTCCCCCTTAAAATCTATATCAGACCTGAAGGATCTGGTATGGATTTCCTGGGGGATGTCACACATTTGTTTTTTTTTCTTTGCATTGGGTACCCCCCCTAAAATCAATACCAGACTTTTCATTCATTATTTAAAGGAATTGGGCAGTTTTAATGTTCAGCTTTAAGCTTTAAAAATGTCACTGTTTCTGGCCGAAATATAATATTTTTCTTTTTTTCGAAAAAAAATTTTTTTTTAAAACAGCATCCTCCCCCCTTGCTAGTTTGACACCTCATTGCCTAAAAGCCCAGAAAATTGCCATTTTTGATTTGATATCTTCGACCCCCATTGATTTCCATGTGGTTTCGGTTTGGCATCTGAACCTTGAAGTTTGTTGAACCCTGCCCAAAACGAACCCAGGGCAGTTTGGCTTGTCGCTAGTGTTCACATAGTTTGGGAGATTCATAAGGCCGCGTACACACCATCGGTCCAAACCGATGAAAACGGACCGAAGTTCAGTTTCATCGGTCCAAACCGTCCGTGTGTACGCCCCATCGGTCTCGAGAACTTGCTTTAAAATCGAACTGATGGACCGCTGACCGATAGGTCCAAACCGATGGTTAGTACACAACAGCATCGGTTCAAAACCCGCGCAGGCTCAGAATCAAGTCGACGCATGCTTGGAAGCAATGAACTTCGTTTTTTTTTTAGCACGTCGTGTGTTTTACGTCACCGCGTTCTGACCCGATCGGTTTTTGGAACGATGGTGTGTACGCACATCAGGCCATCAGTCTGCTTCAGCAGTGAACCGATGAAAATGGTCCGTCGGACCATTATCATCGGATGGATCGACCGTGTGTACGCGGCCTCATACTCTTTGGGACCTGTGTCATGTTTTGTCCCTGCATTAAATGTTTTACTTGTAAAACAAAGATTATGGTTGTAAAAATAGAAGTAAAAAAAAAAGATAAAAATATCTGTTAAAATATAATTATTAACAAATATAGCAACAAATCCCCCCCCCCCAAACCCTTTTACTTTAAATCAAAATGAGGTTGCATTATAACACCATGAACACATAAACATGAATATTTATCACATTATGGGCAGCCCATATATCAGCCCCAAACAAGATTGCTATGCTTGTTAGATTATTTATTTATCCTGGGAACATTTTTAGTATGCATTTGAATTGTCATTTTCAGCTTTAATATAGTAACTCTTTTCACAGCTTACCTTACATAGATAAATAAGGGGATAGATTTACAGTAATTACACTTTACAGTTCAGAGTTTACTTTGTGGATTGCAGGTAGGCCTGCTGTAACAAGTGCAGTGGAAATGCTAATTATACACAGAGGGGTGATTATTAGGCTATGTATACACAGGCACCCGACCTGATGCAGAGGCGCATACAGTGCCATGGACGACAAATCATCACTTTAATTACTAATAGCACATCGTACAGGGTATATACTTATTAACATTCAGTCTGTGTTGCCTGCATTTTATCTGCTACAAAACATTTTTTATGTAGCAGCAGCAGTTAAAAAGCTGGGTTCATAACCCTGTACACAGCCTATTTGAAAATGCAGGCAATTACCGAGTGCCAGGGAATGTGTATTGGGAGGACCTTTTGATGCTAGAGTGCCATTACTTAATATGTAGAGCTGTGGAATAAGCTGGTGCCTTATAAATAAAGACTAATGATATGAATGAACGTCTGCCTACCTGGTGGCTAAAGGACCATTGCAAGGTCCCCCTTTGGTTGAGGGTTTAGAAAAGTAAATACCGGACCATTTGTATTATCCTGAAATATTCACTCATTTCACAGTTACTGTACAGAGTACAACAAAACCAAGTGAGATGAGAAGAAGCTCCGTCTAGCTTGCGAGTATGAAGGGTGAAAAAAAGTCTCATGCAAGTTGGATGAAGCTGTATTTATCTTCTGAATAATTCTGCATTTTATAAGCGTTAGAAGAGACACGGTAGCTGGAAAGAAAAGAGTTGTTTGAAATAAAGTAGAAACAAATAATTTATTGGATATTTATAGTGTATGCCAGAGAAATATTTCAGGCCTCTTTGTGCAATTTTAATCTACCCCTTTTTCATGCAAAAATTGACTCTATGAATTAATAAAATCTATGAAAATTGATAATGATTGCTGGTTGGCCTCACAGATTTTCATACATTTGTATCACTTATGATAGCAAGGATGTTCCAAGCTTGTTCTAAAAAACTTCTAAAGCATGTTTGTTCTAAAAAATCCTCTCCATCCTGGATTTTCATATACCGTATATATATCATCACAATAATGGTACAATACTAACTTCTTCATGTAGAATACTATAGAATTTACCTGTTCTGGTACCAGGAATATTATTATGGTTGGCAAGAACAAAGAGTAATTACCATTAATTACACAATCAAATGATGTGCAAAGAATAAAAAAACTGTCATTATCTAAAAATATCTGTTTGTAGTTTACCATTATTACTTATATCTAAAGGTGCCTTTGTTGTAATATTATGAAAATGGCGGAGTTCCTCTTTAAATAGTTTGTGAGCCACTTGCTTTTAGTGCTAGTTCACACCAGACGCAGTTCCGTTCAGTTCCGTGCGCTTTTTGTTTTGCACAAAATGCATGCACAGTGTTTTCCATGTATTTCAATGGCTCTAGTTCACACCATGCAGTCGGTTTCCGGTCAGTTTCTGGACCGGAAACTGACCAGAAACTTACCGGAAACTGACTGCATGGTGTGAACTAGAGCCATTGGAATACATGGAAAACACTGTGCATGCATTTTTAGTGCAGGAAAAAAGTGCACGGAACTGAACCGAACTGCATCTGGTGTGAACTGGCCCTTATATCAATTATGAGGGTATACAGTGCATCCGGAAAGTATTCACAGCGCTTCACTTTTTCCACAATTTTTTATGTTACAGCCTTATTCCAAAATAAATGAAATTCATTATTTTCCGCAATTTTTTAAAAAAACAATACCCCATAATGACAACATGAAAGAAGTATGTTTGAGATCTTTGCAAATTTTGTAAATATAGAAAAACAAAAAAATGTACATAAGTATTCACAGTCTTTGCTCAAAACTTTGTTGAACCCTTTGGCACCAATTACAGACTTAAGTCTTTTTGAGTATTATGCTACAAGCCTGGCACACCTATTTTTAGGTTTCTTCAATTCCTCTTTGCAGGACCTCTCAAGCTCTATCAGGTTGGATGGGGAGTGTCAGTGTACAGCCATTTTTAGATCTTTCCAGAGATGTTCAATCGGATTTAAGTCTGGGCTCTGGCTTGGCCGCTCAAGGACATTCACAGACACTCAAGGACATTCATAGAGTTGTCTCATAACCACGCCTTGACTATCTTGGCTGTTGAAAGATGAACCCAGTCTGAGGTACAGAGCTCTCTGGAGTAGGCTTTCATCAAGGATGTCTCTGTATATTGCTGCATTCATCTTTTCCTCGACCCTGACTAGTCTCCAAGTTCCTGCCGCTGAAACACATGCCCACAGCATGATGTTTCCACCACCATGCTTCACTGTAGAAATTTTATTGGCCAGGTGATGAATAGTGCCTGGTTTCCTCCAGACATGACACTTGCCATTCAGGCCACAGAGTTAAAAAAAAACATCAGACAAGAGAGTTTTGTTTCTCGTGGCCTGAGAGTCCTTCAGGTGCCTTTTGGCAAACTTTAGGCAGGCTGTAATGTGCCTTTTTCTGAGGAGTGGTTTACGTCTGATTGGTGGAGTGCTGCAGAGATGGTTATTTTTCTGGAAGGTTCTCCTTTCTCCACAGAGAAATGCTGGAGCTCTGTCAGAGTGACCATTGGGTTCTTGGTCAACTCCCTGACTAAGACCTTTCTCCCTCGATCACTCAGCTTGGTCGGCCCACTCTAGGAAGAGTCCTGGTGGTTCCAAACTTCTTCCATTTATGACAGATGGAGGCCACTGTGCTCATTGGGACCTTCAATGCTGCTGAGAATTTTCTGTACCCTTCCTCAGATCTGTGCCTTGATATATTCATGTCTCAGAGGTCTACAGACATTTTCTTGTACTTCATGGCTTTGTTTGTGCTCTGACATACACTGTTAACTGTGGGACCTTGTATAGATAGGTGTATGCCTTTCCAAATCATGTCCAATCATGTCCAATCAACTGAATTTACACAGGTCGACAGCAATCAAGTGTAGAAACATCTCAAGGATTATCAGGATGCACTTGAGTTCAATTTTGAGTGTCATGGCAAATGCTGTGAATACTTATGTACATGTGATTTTTTTTTTATAAATTTCAAACAAACATCTTTTATGTTGTCATTATGGGGCATTGTTTGTAGAGTTTTGAGTAAAATAATCAATGTAATCCATTTTGGAATAAGGCTGTAACATAAAAAAAATTGGAAAAAGAGAAGCACTGTGAATACTTTCCGAATATATGACTGTCTTTACTACCCATGACATCTTGTATTCTGCTTACTTTTTCTTCAGGCTGCATATGAAGACTGTTGGCTGAATAAATTGCAGGTGCAGAAATGGGTCAGGGCTTGCTGATGTTCTGCTTATATTATTCCAGATGCAATAAACCACCACTGGATATACACATGCTAGAAGCCTTATGCTATTTCCTTGCACTGACTAACCTCTCGTATTGTAGCCAAACTTTTGAGACGTGATGAACATGGCGTGTCTACATATTTTCCTGACATAATCCTACCTCTAAATAATGGAAAAAATTGATTGCTAGGGCAACATTTTTAATTGTTGTTAGTAAGGCACACACTTAACTAGAAATCTGTCTTTTGAAACATTTAAATTCAGATTTTTGGTATAAATTATGCTTGCTTTGGAACAAAAGTGTAAAATATGTGACAAAAGGGAAGAAAACATTTTGTTAGTCTGTAACAAAATTCACTAGTGTTACTAGATACAAATACTGGGAAACCCTGTCACTCGCTTAAAGAGGACGCTGAGCCCAAAAAGGAGGACAGAGAGGAAAATACTAATCATCAGTGTTGTCTGTGGGTCCCTTGCAGCTGATCTTTTCCTCATTGTATATATCAGGGTTAAGACATAAGCATAATAACAATTTACTCTGACAAGTATTGAAAACGCCCATCAACATTTTTATCATCTCTGTCCATCATTTTAAAATGTACCCTCTTCTGTAGCCATCCACCCCTTGCACGATATAACAGTAATACACCCGCCCCTTGCAGAGCCATCCGCCCCGTACACCATATAACAGTAATAAACCCGCCCCTTGCAGATCCACCCCTTGCACGAGATAACAGTAATCTTCGGCTAACTTTGGAGGCTCCGTTGTGGTTCCTACTGCGCAAGCACTGCGCCTGCGCAGAACAGGGGGGTCATTATCCGCCGGGTGATCTTTTTCGGCAGGACACCGCCCGGGACGACAGGATTTTTTCATCCCCCCCATTACCGCGGCGCCGCCCCTGCACCCACTGCCGCCCTGAGGCCTGGCCTCGGTGGCCTTGTCAGAAATCCGGCCCTGATTGTAATGGTAAATAAAGCTGTCAGAGACTGCAGACATATCATCATGGCACAGTAAGACCTTCTTAAAACAGATGCTATTCAGATGTCTGATTCCATTACATTTCCCAAAAAATAAGAGGATTATTTCTCATTTCAGGACAGTAAGTAGAGCCATGAAAATCATTGCTTTTGACCCCTCTGGCCACACGCACATTCAGAACTGCTGACGTATAGTGCAAATATAGACTAAAATTATGGAGCCATTTATTCCAAACTGCATACAACTTTGGCCCTTATCAATGCAGTGTATTGATAGGAAAACCATAGCTTTTATGGAGTAAGGCTGGGAAAACCCAAGAAGACAGTACAACTACTACTGTATACAGGCTATGATGAGAAGGGATTAAAGCAATCCTAAAGCCCTCACTCTTATCAGTGCATAATACAGTCAAATCCTTTAAAACATAAGGCAATAACATGTCTCATTCTATTACATATACCAAAACTAAGATTATTATTGCTTATTTCAAGACAGTGCCAGTGTACTTTTCTTTTTTTTCTTTTAGAAAACCCTCTAGTACTTTGGGATTCCTTTGTCATATGATTAATTCTTATTGTGTATATATACAACAAACATTGTATATGTATAGCATATCAATTATAGTTTAAAAGCATATAAACCAAAACCAATAATATCAACCAAAAACTAGTGGAGTATCCTTTTAACTAGGGATGAGCTTTGAGTTCTAGGCAAACGTAAATTGAACTTGAACAGCAAATTTTATTGGGCTTTCGCTGCAAATTCGAACACCCCATAATGCACTGCAAGACCGCAGTGCATTGCTGTATGATGATTGGCCAAAGCATACACCTGACCCGCATGCTTTGTCCAATCACAGCACGCTCCTCAGCGAGAGCCATAATTGGCCATCATGGCTCATGGGGACTAAGTCCACGCCCCACACTATATAAGGCCCCGTACACACCATAGAATCCATCCGCAGATAAATCCCAGCAAATGGGTTTCAGCGGATAGATCCTATGGTGTGTACACGCCAGCGGATCTTTTTCCGCGGATAAATCTCCCCTGGGATGGATTCCAGCAGATCGGATATTTGCTGACATGCACAACATATCCATCTGCTGGAGTCCATCCCAACGGATGGATCCGCTGGTCTGTACAGACTCACCGAATCCATCCGTCCGAAGGGATCCCCCGCATGCGTCGTAATGATTTGACGCATGCGTGGAATTCCTTATATGACAGCGTCGCGCACGTCGCCGCGTCATAATCGCGGCGACGGCGCGACACGTCACCGCCAGAGGATTTTGGCGCGGATTTCAATGCGATGGTGTGTACACACCATCGCATGAAAATCCGCCGAAATCCACGAGAGGATTTATCCGCGGAAACGGTCCGCTGGACCGTATTCGCGGATAAATTCTATTGTGTGTATGGGGCCTTAGGCTGCTTATACAGCGCTCGTATAGTGTGTTATAGTGGACGGAGATAGAGAGATTGAGCTATATTAGGCAGGCAGGCATGTTAGTTAGTTAGTGGCAGTGTATTTGATATACATATATATATATATATATATATATATATATATATATATATACACAGTCAGACTAGAATATATATAAGACAACAGGACACGTTCTCCAATGCATGCAAATGATTTACTGATAATGTCTTTAAGATGAATGCAGTACGCTACTGTACAGTTACGAGCATCCCTGCTCTTCATCATGCGTCCAGGCTGTGTGCAATATTCTGCCGTTAAGCTACATGCCTATATCCCAACACCAAAGGGTGTAGCCCCACAGGTGTGACCCATAATCCCCAAGGTGTTACTACTTACAATGAACCCTGTACAGGCTCAAGAGAATTCCAACCTAAACTCATACCTAATCATATATATATTTTATTTTTGTAAATTATTTTCTTATTTAATTTTTTATACAACATAGAGTAACAGTCCACACAACGTGGAAAACAACCGGCCACAGATCACCGGTACACAGTACATAAAAGAGAAAAAAAAAAGGATTGAACTACACATAAGGTATCACACTAAACTGGTGATACACCCTCCCCAAAACCTTGCCTAGATATGTACACAGTTGTCGTGAATCTCCAGCCAGAGGTGGTCCATCCGTATATGGGACACAGTCGCGTGGATCTCCAAGTAGACTTAGCGGGTAACTGCAGGAAAGCGGTTCACCCATACCCCCCCTTCCCCCCATACCTAATCATATTTGACACAGTCTAAACCTTCACCATCAAATTGTGAAATTGAAACAAAATATATACAAACAAATGTATACAAACAGATGACAATACAAAACATAAGGAAGAAAATTTTCCCTTTAAACGTCATGGTATTGTGGTAAAATCTTTTAGAAAATCTCATCAGTAAATAATCTATAACAGAGGCAGGTGCCAATCTATAATCATATAATTAGCCTGACGAAGAGCAGGGATGCTCGTAACTGTACAGTAGTGTACTGCATTAACCTTGAAGACATTATCAGTAAATCATTTGCATTCATTGGAGAACGTGTCCCATTGCCTTTTATATATATATATATATATATATATATATATATATATATATATATATATATATATACAGTGCATTCGGCGGTGTACAGTTTCTAATACAGTGCAGGTGGTTTACGCAGTATTTAATACAGTATGTACAGTTTCAAATGCACTTCAGGTGGTGTACACATTATATAATACAGTATAGTGCAGTGTTAAAAACAAAACAAAAAAAACATCATGTCCGGAAGGCCTCCAAGGAGAGGCAGATGCTCACAGGCCACTAAAAGAGGGCAAGCAGCCTCTAAAATAATATTTAACAGCAGGGACCATTTCTGGGCCCAACAAGCGTAACTGTGAGGAGTTACATTGTTCTGGCACCACCAACACCTAAGGCGCAATTTTTCAGTACAGTATATAGTGCAGTCCGTATAGTATATATACTGCACATGCGCAGCTCAGCTTAAACTGACCAGCTGGATCCCTGTGTGCAAGAAGGATGGCCTCCTGCGCAGGAGTGATGTCATCCCCTCCTGGCAGAAGAAGATGGTCAAAAACTAGCACACAGAAGAAGATGCTGGAGCTGGTGAATGATGGATCACTGGAGTCAAGGTGAGTATTTGGTGACTTTAGTTCCGCTTTAAGTCACAACTGTTACCAATGAATCACCTGATCAGGGACCCTTTCACTGTTTAACCAGATACTATCATCATCTTTACGCAATGCATAATATATCTATATATATAGATATATACCGGTATATATATAGATATATACCGGTATATCTATCTATCTATCTATCTATCTATCTATCTATCTATCTATCTATCTATCTATCTATATATATGTAAAAAAGATAAAGGAATTATAGTTTCTCTTTAATACCTGACATGTATAATTGATTTATAAACTTAAGTAAATATTTTTTCATATACCATTATACCATAACAAGCATTTGCAAAGGTATGCTTTTATCAAAGACATTTATCATTTATATGTAAACCTAAGTCATATACCATAGCAAGCATTTGCAAAAATATGCTATTGTGTACTATTTGTTTTATTTATATTTGACAACATGCTATGTATATATCTATAATATGCATACTTATACATATATATATATTTTACATGGCTTGTATTTTCTGTAATTGTGGATGTTTTAAAGTATATGTTATACGCAGAAATGGCACAATATATCATGGAGGCATGGTACAGAAATGTACAGTAGCCTCATTTGTGTATAGATCAATAGAGCAGGCAAGCTGTGCTCTGTGTGTGGCAGTAGCTAATACCATTTAGCACTACAAGATGAATGCATTCACACTTCAGCCAGAGTCATATTTAGGTTAAATGTTAACTGCATCTCTTCACGTGTGAGTCTAGCCAGTGCAAAGCTGATTCATATCATTTTTTTTTCAATAGTAAAGCAAAGCCAAAAAAGCACTTACTGTGTGAAACGGGGTAGATGTTTCTGTTTTATAAAATCAGTGGTAAATGTCTGGATCCACTCCTGTTTAACTTTCCCAAGAGAAAATTAAAAAAAGTACATTCTTCAAGAATGCCGTTAACAAATGTACCATTGGAGTAAATGATCCGAACCTTTAGGAACACAATTATAAATTCTGGGGAACTTAGCTGTGTTTTTACACTGTCAGATCGGTTAAATTACAAATGAAACTTGGAAACAAATTGAGGCAAATTTTTTGAACTAAAACAGGAAAAATAGTCCAATGTAACTAAAATGCATAATCGCAAGTGCACATAATTTCACACCCACCTTCCGTTTTTTTTGCTGCATGTGGACAACTCAGTTTTGTCTGAGAGGTTTGGCCTTATTTGACGAATTAAAGGAAAATGGAAGTTGCCACTGCTGAACTTCCCCTTTGCAGAACGCTTGTTGCCTGCCTGTCATGCTGATCCTGGGGCTTTAAAGTATAACTAAACCTTTTTGTTTAAGTTTTGAATAGAGTGCAGAGGGATTAGAATCCCTGTCAGTTTTTCTTGCTGTATGTGCCCCCTTTAACCTCCCTGGCGGTATGATTCTGTCTGGAATTACGTACCAAAAGCGGTACATTTATTTTGCAAGGAAATTTGGCGTTTTATACTGTAGGCCTGTAATTTTTAGAAATAACTCACTTAAATCTGACCAAGCAAGAGTCTTGTAGGCATCCCGGGTATGATTTTTTTTTTAAAACAAAATTATAAATTATAATATAATAAATAATTATAAATAATTATAACAAATAATAATATAATTATAATAAAAATTATTCAATAATGTAATCAACTCAAAATCACTGAAATTTGCTCAGTTGCAGAATTGTCGCTGTCATTATTTTTTTTTTTTTTTTATGACGAATTTCCCCACAAATCGCTATCGCACATTTCTGCAAGTGATTATAATTTATTATCGCTGTTTTCTAGCTGATCTAAAACCATTTTTGACATAAAGGGACACTTTTGGACAATCTACAGTTTTTAGGCAGAAATGACATTTTTTATTATATAAAAGTACATGCAGGACACTGGGCAGACCACTAGGGACAAGGGGTGTGTGTATTTTTTACATACAGTACTGTAATCTATAAGATTACAGTATACTGTATGTAAAGTGTTTGTTTACTTTTTTGAATTTGCTGCCGTTCTCCGTCCCCGTGCGTCGTAACGTCGCAGGGAACGGAGATCGGCGGCACACGGGGACTGTGAATCGAGCGAGGAGGTCCCGCTCGCTCACACAGCGGGGTGGCATCGCTGGATCCAGGGACAAGGTGAGTAATTTGCCCGTGGATCCAGCAAAAGGTAAGCCGCGCCGTTGCACGTCCACCCCGAGCGTGACTCGGGGATACCGATTTTAGCATTGAAAACCAGCCCCGAGTCACGCTCGGGTTTACCGTCAGGGGGGTTAAGGAGATTCACCCTCTGTATTTGTCCTGTTTACAATTATCGTTGAAAGTGAATGTAAAAGAAAATCCCAAATTGAGTTGTCCCCAGAAAAGTAATAGAGGGGAAATTTTCCAATGAGGACACTCGTTCTGCTGATCTGGGGTATCCCCAAGGAATTCCCTTAATTTGCAGGAATTATCTCTCACTCCCTGTTTGGCTATGGGACAGAAAGGCAAAGGAATTCTCCCCAATGGGACCCAGATGGCTCAAGAAAAAGTAATCTGACAGGGGTTATAACCCTGGAGGTGAAACAGTGCGGCGCTCAAAGTGATATTTTGTATAATCAAAATAAATATAAATTGAAATAAGGAAATAATGTATGACCTTGATGTTCAACCAAGGAATAAATAAAACCAGTATGTGTTGGTATAAAGAGCACAGCAAATGGTGGAAAAAGGTTAAAATTATATTAACCAATAATATGACCTTAATATGTGAAATTAAACTCCATCAATGGCAATAAACCAACTGTGCTATTGAACAAGTGAATGTAAAGTCCAAATAATTCCAAAGTGATAAAGGTGACTGTATAGTTAGTTGTCTGCAGGTAATCCACCACCATGAAGATCAAAGGCTTACCAGACGGGTTGGACCCAACAAGACTTAGGCCTAGTGAGTCAAATGAGCTTATTGGTGTAGCACAGAGAGAGGTACAGCAAGTACGGCATCCAATATAAACCAGGCAGAGGTATTTCACAACATTGACATCAATGAATGTTCACCATGAGTTAGGTGATGGTACTTCATATACAGATCCTCCCAATATACCATATGTTAAAAGGAGAAAAAATTGGGCCACATAGTGTGATTTCGTTTAAAATGGGAACATTTATTTATAAATGATAAAATGGTCACTCACATTTGAGAAGACATATAAAAGCATGTAGGTCAAAATAATGCAGTGGCATCAACAGAGCCGTTATTTTGACCTAAAATTTGTGGAAATGTCACATACAATGACAATCAACAATACACAAAGCATTTACTTCTATCTCAAACAATACAGAATTATTTGCACCAAAGGAGAAATTTAGAAAGACATTTATTTCTTTACAAAATAAGAAAAAAAAAGAATTCTAAGGAGAATAGTAAAAAAATATATTTTTAAATTGAATGCACATTACATTTTCTCCCTGAATTTGCACGTGTTTGCCCACTTAAGTGACAACGCCTGCATAAAAGTAGGTTACATTTTTGTAGGTAGCTTATGTTTAGAGAAAACAATTGTCTTTAAAATATGTCTTTTACCAAGTAGACCTGTTTGGAGAGAAAAAAATCAGAAAGATCATGGAAAATCTGAAGATAAGTTACAGCATTATTTGAACTCCAGATGTTATGTGTGCTTCGTCTGCCTTGATAAACGACCCCAGCTTGGGATCTCTGCCACTTTTCTTAAGGATCGCCTAATAAGCAATTTTGCATAAGACAGTATCAAATAAAATATAGTACAAGATAATTATCACATAAAACAAAGCGAACAATCCCTGCTGTACAGCTGTGATGGCCATTAATGTAGAATGAACATGGGCTGTAAGCATTCATTTACTATACAGTATTAAGTAACCTGATGAAGTGCTTATTGAAACATGAACTTAGCACTTCCCCACACTTTCTGTACTCTGTGTGAGATCTTAGAGTCAGTCAGTAAGCATTCGTCTTTCAGCAATACTATTGACGGTGCTGGTAGTTTTCAGTGTGAGACGTATAGAGCTGCAGCCAGGGATGGACTGGCCATTGGGACTACAGGGAGTTTCCCGGTGGGCCGATGGCTCAGTGGGCCAGCTTCAGTGACAGCGGACTGCCGCCCCCCTCTGCTCCTCTGTCTCTCCCTTCCCACATCGCTCACCTCCTCTCCCTCCCCACAGCGTTCACCTGGGGGGAACAGAGAAGCAGGGGGAGGACCAGAGGGGACTACAGAGGAGCATGGGGGAGGGGACAGACAGCTGACTCAACAGCTATGGCCTGAGAGTTTCTCACTTCTGCCTAATCTTGTCCCATAAGGGGGGCACGGAACTGATTCTTTGCTCCGGGTTAAATAATGTCTAGCTTCCCCACTGGTACTGCCTATAAGAGGACCAGTACCAGCCGTTCTACTTTAATAAAAGTAGAACGGCTAGTAGCTAGTGAAGGGGGAGAGGGGGCTTGGGTGGCTGGGGGGGGGGGGGGGTGCAGGAATTGCCCAGCTGCCATGGGAGAGACCTGTCAAAGTGGGCCAGTCTGGATGAAGTCCAGGGCCAAATTTCTGTCCCAGTCCAGCCCTGGCTGCAGCTCCACTAACATGCAAAAAAAAAGTACACAGATTGCTCTTCAAAGTAGCCCTGCTAGTGTGAATGAGCCCTATCTGTGTAAATCAGAGCAGCACAAAGTGCTTTAAAGCAACAGGGGGTAACATTTCTGCCATGGTAGTGAAACATGGAATTTTGCCTATGCAGCTAAAGGAGGTAGCGGTTGGGGGTGGTGAAAGCGTGGCCCCGTGGCAAGGTTTTACCTTCCCGCCACCTTACTTGTCAATGAGCCCCTACTGTTTATTGAAAACAAGCAATAATGATTGGTAGCCAGAGACCATGTGACCAAGGCTGCCTAGGCTTGAGAACAGCAGTTTTGTTATTCATGGAAAAAATTACTTTTTTGTTTCCTTTTACTTGAAATGGGATTTGGTAATGTTGATTTATGTCTAGTTCAATGTTTTTAATAATAGGTCCAATTTTACTGATCGGCCTACAGTGGAATGAAATCCTATTTATTGTTCATTTGATTCACTGCATTTTTTCACAGCATTATTGAATCAGTTTTTATACAGCCAACAATTCTGTAAAAAGATGCAGACGTTTGCAATATATGAGAGCAGCAGAAGCCTGGCATATTCATTTTTCTTTCAGATGAAAAACCTTATGTAATAATATAAAGGCATTTGAATTGAGGCTACATTTGTGCATGTGGATAAAACACTGTAAATAAAAGGGAACTAAAGCTCTGTCCAGAATTCAATACTACATCAAATATTTTAAACGCAGCTAAACATAGTCTTAAATTCAATACGTACAGTATTGTATATGTTTATTAAAGAGACACTGAACTATATCCTTATTCTCCAAAAAGAATCTATACACATTCACTACTTAAAGGGGTTGTAAAGTTACAAATATTTTTCACTTAAACTAACGTCTGACAGGTGCTGATAAACAAAAAATGAATGATTGCCATTATAAATCCTTATATACCTGTTAAAATAGAGCTCGTTTCTCATCCTCCGTCATTCCTGAACCTTTATTGCCACTCATTTCCTGATTTGCGGTGCGCGTGCATAATAGCTACGTTACAGCCTAATGGGAACTACACTTCCCATTAGGCTTAGCGGCATCGCGCACGTGCAGCGCCTTTTTTTAAATCGCCGAACGAGAACGAGTAAAGTTCTTGTGGACACACGACACCACACTCCGCCCCTAGTATACACCCATTCCCGCCTTCCCAATCTACACACTTTCATGTCTGCCCAGTTTACACACATTCCCGCCTCCCCAGCCGACGAAGCCACATTATGGAGACGCCCACTTATGCCCTGCCTCCCTGCCTGTGAATTGTAGACAGCGTCTTCACGCAGCTCACGCAGAGCTGTAGTCATAGGGAGGGGGCGAGCGCGTTCAGCTTTCCACCATACAAAACCGCTCAGATGCTGGTGGAAAGCAATATGAGGAGAGACAGGAAATGCCTTTTTGAAAGCTCGATTACTCACATTTGGAGCGCAAATGGAAGGACAAGGTAAGTGATTGTAATGAACGAGCTTACACCAATGAATTTAGGCAATAAAAAACAAACCTTTAGTGTCCCTTTAATGACCCTGTTAGGCCCCTTTCACATGGACGATCTAATCGGGTCCGTCTGAAAAACTTTTTTTCAAGCAGTTTTTCAGGCGGATCTGTTTGGACCCTCCAGTCACTTCTATGGAGTGGCAGATGTCAGCAGACACCCGCCGCCATCTGATCTGATCCTGTTTGCCAAAAATAGAAGGATGGTGGTCACTATTTCCCATCTGTCTGGCGAGTCAGATCAGATGGATCTGATCCATCCGAATGTCCCATAGACGAGAGCAGGCTGTGTTTGTGTCTGCTCTGCATAGTGGTGCACACATGGACCTGTCATCTGCCTGCTCAGCAGATATCAGCGGACAGATCTCACTCTGAGCAAGTGGATTCCGCTTCATGGAGGCGCCTGCGTGAAAGGGGCCTTAGCTGTTTTTCATTCATTTGTTTTTGCTGCCTCCTTGTAACATCCTCTGTGAGCTCCCAAACCTGTCCTTTTCCCCTCGCTTTCTTTAGGTTGGAACAAGCAGTGCACATAAGTTGCAGTCATGTGCAATGCTCTGTGCCAGGGGCAGGCAACCTAGTGCCTTCCAGTTGTTGTGGAACTACATTTCCCATGAGGCATTGCATGGTTGGCAGTTACAATTACTCCAAGAGGCATTATGGGACTTGTAGTTCTGCAACAGCTGGAGGGCCCCAGGTTGCCTACCCCTGCTCTATACACACTATAAATCCCATAGTCCATCTTGGGAACAAGCAAGAGAGAGTGGCTACATTTCTACAAACATAGGGACCATGGCACCACAGCAATAATAATAATAATAATAAAAAAAGGAATTCATAGATTGATAGTATTTTTTTTTTTTTTTTAAACTAGAGCTTGGTGTCACTTTAGTTATGGTGTCCTACAATGAAATCTCTGACTAGGGTTCTGCCTAATACCTTCAAAATAGATTGTCATGTTTACATGTATGTTTAATACACTTTAAATGATGCTATTGAAATAGATGATATAAAAGCATAGCTGGTGTTTGAATTAGCATAGTCTTCTACATATCAATTATGTAACAATCTTGAAGTGTTATAATATTATGCACTGATTTTGACTTATTTTGCTGTCCTAGGTGGAAATAACAAATGATGTGCAGTCCATCCTGCTGATCATGGTGGCAGTAATGATTGCAAAAACGGTTGGCGATTACTTTAACCATTCTCTCTTCAGTTCCTTGTTGCATCTTAAGTGTATTCCCCATTTGGAGGCAGACCCCTATGTAGTCAATGGCAAAAAGAGGTAAGCATTCTTTGTGTATAAACAATGATAGCAAAAAAATAAATAAAGAAAAACTACTATTTAGCTATGCTTGTCATTAAAATTACAGATATTCTCTCTTTCTCACATTTATGTGAATTTCCTCCGTATCAGCCAATAACCTATTGACAGATATATCAACAGAGTGGTCATCCTAACTAGAAGAGGTGTGTGTATATAACAGTAATGACAATTACAAATTACAAAACCTTTGGCAGCAAACATATGTACCGTATATACTCGAGTATAAGCTGACCCGAATATTAGCCGAGGCACCAAATTTTACCACAAAAAAATGGGAAGACTTATTGACTCGAGTATAACCCTAAGGTGAGAATGCAGCAGCTACTTTAAGTGGAAAAGAGGGTCAACAGTGCCCATTTGCAGCTTCACTGTGCTATTTGCAGCCTCACTGTGCCCATTTGCTCACCTCACTGTGCCTATTGCATGCCTGACCTCACTGTGCCCATTGCAGCCTGACCTCACTGTGCCCATTGCAGCCTGACCTCACTGTGCCGATCTGTGTACCTGATTTTTCATGACTTGCATATTCAAACGGCAGGCGTGCAGTGTTAAAAAGTCGCGCCTCCTCCTCGTCCTGTTCTGTGATAGGCGGAACACTCAGTTTCCCAGCCAACATGGTGTTCAGTTTATCACGGACGTCCTCTCGTCTATCACGAACGAGAGGATGTCCGTGATAGGCAGAACACTGAACACAGTGTTTGCTGGGAAACTGAGTGTTCTGCCTATCACGGAACAGGACGAGGAGGAGGCGTGACTTTTTAACACTGGACGCCGCCGTCTGAATATGCATATGACAGATTTAGGTACACAGACTCGAGTATCAGCTTATACTCGAGTATAAACGGTACTTCAAATGTGTTTATAGCTGTTTGCCTGGAACTCACTATAAGAATTTTGTCTCATTATTTAAAATTTGCACTTGCACGTATGCCTCTGCACTGTGTATGAGGATACCTTTAAATCAGCACCCCAAAACCTTTTTGGCACCAGGGACTGGTTTTGAATGGAAGACAATTTTTCCACGGACAGAGGAGAATGGTTTAAGGATAATTCAAGTGCGTTACATTTATTGTGCACTATGGCCCAGATTCTGAAAGGACTTACGACGGCGCATCGCCATGTACGCCGTCGTAAGTCCTAATCTGGGTCGTCGTATCTATGCGACTGATTCTTAGAATCAGTTACACATAGATAAGCATTAGATCCGACAGGTGTAAGGCTCTTACGCTGTCGGATCTTAAATGCATTTTTTTTTTGGGCGCTAGGTGTCGCCGACGTAGTTTTCCCTGTCGAGTATGTAAATTAGCTAGACACCGAATTCCTGAACGTACGCGCGGCCGACGCAGTGAAGTTACGATGTTTATGTTAGGTTTGCGTGGCGTAAAGTTGCCCCTGCTATATGAGGGGCAACCAATGTTAAGTATGGCCGTCGTTCCCGCGTCGAAATTTAAAAATTTACGTTGTTTGCGTAAGTCATCCGTGAATGGGGCTGGACGCCATTTACGTTCACGTCGAAACCAATGACGTCCTTGCGACGTCATTTAGTGCAATGCACTTCGGGAAATTTTAGGGACGGCGCATGCGCATTACGTTCGGCGTGGGAATGCGCTTAATTTAAATGCGATATGCCCCCTACCCGCCTAATTTGAATTAGGCGGGCTTGCACCGGATGATTTACGCTACGCCGCCGCAACTTTACAGGCAAGTGCTTTGTGAATCGAGCACTTGCCTGTAAAACTTGCGGCGGCGTAACGTAAATGACATACGTTACGCCGCCGCAGAGATGCGGCGATCTACGAGAATCTGGCCCAATATTTCTATTATTATTGCATTGTGATATCTAAGGAAATCATAATGAAGAATCAGCAGGAACCCTGAGCTTGTTCTCTTGCAAATAGAAGGGCTCATCTGGGGGTGATGGGAGGCATCAGATGCAGCTTTACAATTGAACTAAGATGCTCATTTGCCACTATTAAGCCTGTTACCAGATGTGGGTTGATTGTCACTTGCCACTCACTGATAGGGTTTTGATATGATGATGCAAGCAGTTGATTTATTATGGTCCCTGTGCAGTCAAAACTCTCTCTGCTAATAATAATCTGTATTTTCAGTGGCTCCCCAGCGCTAGCATCACCGCCTCTGCTCCACCTCAGATCATCAGGCATTAGATTCACATAAGGAGCACGCAACCTGGATCCCTTGCATGAGCAATTACAGTAGGGTTCGCACACCTATGAGAAATCTAATGCTGTTACTGATCTGACAGGAGGCGGTAATGCAATCGATTGGGATCTGCTGTAAATACAGATGAAGCTTTGTTCGATTGCCTGCAGCTCACCTCCTGTTGTATGGCCTGGTTCCTAGAGCACAGGGGTTGGGGAGCTCTGCTTTAAACGACAACTTCACCCTTAGTTAAGTTGTCCTTTAATAAATCTCGACCCACCTGAGTGCAGTCCACCTATAAGGATACTTACCATCCTTTCCGAACCATCGACTTTTCCCTGACAAAATCTCAACGACCATCGATACATACTGCACATGAGTGCCGTGGCCCCATTATTTACTATGGATACGCTTGTGCCTCAGAGTACTAAAGGTAAAGTTATCCTTTAAAGCTGAACTTCATGATAAGCAAATAAATACAAGAGGCTGCATATTCTTATTTGAATCTGGGAGCTTTGTGTATTTTTTCCAGATGTCTGCAGTAACCCAGAATGAAACTTTAATTCTGTGCAAGAGTTACCTGTAATTAGGATCAGTCAGTGCTGCTCTCTCTCCTTGTGCAGGGTGACTGGTCTTGTATCCCTTATGCCAGTGGTTCTTAACCTTATAGTGCCGTGACCCCTTGATAACATTTCCCAAGTTGTGGGGACCCCAAACAGTAAAATTTCCGTAGCGTGTATTGTCAGCACCCAAGGCAAGACAAGTAAGCTGCGCCCCTAACATTTAGCGCTTCCTGACTCCTTTTAATGGCATCTATAATCACAGGTAGTGTTACTCACTGCTTCTCCGGCTTCACTGTGTCTCCGACTTTGTGGTGTCTCATAGCAGTGACACCTATGCCCATGCCATCAACTGAATGGGCACCTGCGAAGAGGCTGAGTGGGCGGCCACGGGCTCCAGGAACAGCCCAGCTGGGCGGCCACAGGCTTCAGGGATAGCCCTGCTGGGCGGCTGCAAAAAGGCTGGGAGAGCAGTGCGGGCTTCAAGAACAGCCCAGGATTCGGTGACCCCTGGCAAATCTTTATTCGACCCCCAGGTTGAGAACCACTGCCTTATGCAGTTTTCTGCATGCAGCCTGTAGTGGGTGGGCCTGCTGGGCTCCTCCCACAGCTCTGTGTACAGCACAATGATGAGATCACTGCTACTTTTATGCAATAATATCTGGGTTTGTAAAGGCATTTGGTGCACCCAAGGTGAGTTTAGATCCATTTTAACTATTAAAGGATTAGTTAACCTTTTAAAAAACAACCTATGCAGTCCACAAACTCCATTCCATAATGCTGAACTAATCAAAGCGCTGTCCTTCTGAGATCTTCACATGGACAGCAGTATCTCTTGTCACCGCAGATGACCTCAGCAGCTATAGTGCTTTATCCCATCGCAGCTGATTCTTTGTGTACTCTGAGTTCAGCTTTAAGCTAGAAATGCCTCATGAAATAAATTAACATGTAGCGCTAGCACAGTATGAGCCGCTGATTTGGATGAGTCCTCTGTTCTTTCCTCAACATTTACCAAAAAACCTCAGCCCCTCTAATACTCCAAGTTGAGTGTGCAAACATACAATATCTTAGGAAATCACTGAAAGTAATACTTAGTACCCAGTAGTAGCGCTATATCAAATATCACAGGCACCAAACTAGGTAGTAAGGCAAACTTAATATATTTTCACCCAATATGGTTGATAACTAGGCAAGCATAAAATGGATTAACAATGGTAAAACACAATTTAGCATACAAAGTGAGTAATAGTAGGGACTAACCAAAATAATATTTGGCATCCAGATCAGTAAAAACGGTGGCAAGGCACCTCAAGTGCATCAGTAAACAGTAGTAACGTTTAATCTGCTGAGTGCTGGAACTATACTGCCGGAGCGCATTTATGTTGCCAATGCTAGTCCTACACCGACTGGTTATGCACTATCCAAATGAAAAAAAGGATGGTAGCGGATGGGGCAAGAGAAAAAATGGGGTTTCCAGAATAAATATTACGGGAGGGGTAGTCCTTTGAGATGTTAATCTGCTGTCTCTCATTTAGGCTCTTTATGAGCATCTTTGCACTTAAAGCGGAGTTCCATCCAAAAATTTAACTTTCGCTTTAAGGAAAGGAGACCCCCTGACATGCCAAATTTGAGATGTCATTTTTTTGGGGGAGGGGGAGCGGAACCCCTTTTTTTAGAGGGTTCCAGCAGCCGCTTCCTCCCGGGGCACCGCAGTTCACCTCTCCCCTCCCACGTCACAGGTGATTGCTCGGCTCACGCATGTGCAGTGCATACCCGGCATTGAAGCCACAGCCAGGCTCCCACAGTGTCAATGCCGGCGCCACGGAGAGGAGGGGGAGACAAGCGGGGCTTCATTCCCCCGCATCGCTGGACCCTGGGACAGGTGAGTGTCTGATTATTAAAAGTCACCTGCTCCAGTATTTGTAGCTGCTGACATTTAATATTTTTTTTTTTAGTAGGAACATTGCTTTAAGCACTTGCCTACTGTGGGCACTGGTGGGCACTGAGGGCACTCATTGACAGCACTGGTGGATACTGATTGGCAGCACTGATAATCGGAATACTGATGATCAGTGCCCTGATTATCAGTGTAGATGTCCCCTGTGTGAATTTGCTGGTTATCGCCTCTTCACTTCTCACGAGCTGTCAGCGTGATGATAGGATTGCAGATAACTGGCAAATCCTGTTTGGCTCTTTACCCAATCTGTGATCAGCTGCCCAGCACCTGGCTACATAACTAAATAACACTGTATATTAAAAAGTCTGATAAGTAGCAAATAATTATTCAATTTTTACTGATGTGTCTTCCTGCCTTGTGTTTGACAGGGTAAACCTGGAGCTCTTCACTGCTCGAGATGTTATGAAGCCTTGCACAGTTGTCCAACTACGGGAAAGTGTTTCTTCATTGGTTGATCTTCTGATTAACACAAGCCACAATGCCTTCCCTGTGGTCCACAGCCCAACACCTGGCCAGATTGAGGTTTTCCTAGGGACCATTACAAGGTAATATAGAAGTACTGAATATTGTAGCTGATACAGTATTGTAGACATGATCAGTGAAATGTGTTTATGAACAGAAAAGTACAGGCTTACAATAATATCCCTATGTTAAAGTTTAAAGGCTCTCTGGTCTTCATGATTAAGATCTTAATGGGATAAATGCTTTGGAGCGGGAGGTAGACAGCCGAGACTATATGTTGTGAATCCTCTATTTATTATATTAAACCTGGTTTTACATTGGTGATGGCTTCAGTGTGCAGCCTGTTCACTTTAAGGGCATCTGATTACACTATACATAGCTAGCCCCTTTCATAGTTACATAGTTACATAGTAGGCGAGTCCAACCTATGTGTGTGATTTTATATCAGTATTACATTGTATATCCCTGTATGTTGTGATTGTTCAGGTGACTAATAGTTTTTTGAAAGTATTGAAGCTCCCCGCTAAAACCACTGCCTGTGGAAAATAATTCCACATCCTAACCGCTCTTACAGAAAAGAACCCTCTACGCAGTTTAAGGTTAAACCACATGTCTTCTAATTTTAATGAATGGCCGCGTGTCTTATTAAATTTCCTTTTCGGGGAAAAGCTTTATCCCTATTGTGGGGTCACCAGTACGGTATTTGTACATTGAAATCATATCCCCTCTCAAGCGTCTCTTCTCCAGAGAGAATACGTTCAGTGCTCGTAACCTTTCCTCATAACTAAGGTCCTCCAGTCTCTCAATTAGTTTTGTTGCCCTTCTCTGGAATCTCTCTAGTTCTAGCACATCCTTCCTAAGGACTGGTGCCCAGAACTGGACAGCATACTCCAGGTGCGGCTGGACCAGAGTCTTGTAGAGTGGGTGAATTGTTGTTTTATCTCTGGAGTTAATCCCCTTTTTAATGCATGCCAATATTCTGTTTGCTTTGCTTTCAGCAGCTTGGCATTGCATTCCATTTCTGAGCCTGTCATCTCCTAGGACCCCCAGGTCCTTTTTCTATCCTAGGTTCCCCCAGTGGTTCTCCCCCTAGTGAGTAGATTGCATTCATATTTTTGCCACCCATACAGTTGCAAGAAAAAGTATGTGAACCATTTTGGAATGATATGGATTTCTGCACAAATTGGTCATAAAATGTGATCTGATCTTCATCTAAGTCACAACAATAGACAATCACAGTCTACTTAAACTAATAACACACAAATAATTAAATGTTACCATGTTTTTATTGAACACACCATGTAAACATTCCAAAAGGGTTCACATACTTGTTCTTGCAACTGTATGTATTATTTTATTAATTTGTTCAGATCTTCTTGCAAGGTTTCCACATCCTGAGGTGAAGTTTTTGCCCTGCTTAGCTTAGTATCGTTCGCAAATACAGAAATTGAGTTTATCCCATCCTCCAGTTCGTTTATAAATAAATTAAATAGGATTAGTCCCAGGACAGAACCCTGGGGGACCCCACTTTCCACCCTGAACCATTCCGAGCACTCCCCATTTATCACTACCCTCTGAACTTACCCCTGCAGCCAGTTTTCAATCTATGTACTCTCCTTATGGTCCATGCCGACAGACCTTACTTTGTACAGTTAACATTTATGGGGAACTGTATCAAATGCTTTTGCAAACTCCACACCACGTCTACAGCCCTTCCTTTATCTAGATGACAGCTCACCTCCTCATAGAAGGTTAATAGATTGATCTGGCAAGAACGATTCTTCATGAATTCATGCTGATTACTGATAATGATACCGTTCTCATTACTAAAATCTTGTATATAGTCCCCTATCATTCATTCCCTCCAAGAGCTTGCATACAATTGATGTTAGGCTAACTGGTCTGAAATTCCCAGGGATGTATCTTGGCCCTTTTTTTAAATATTTGTGCTATGTTGACTTTTCTCCAATCAGCTGGTACCATTCCAGTTAGTAGACTGTTCATAAAAATAAGAAACAATGGTCTGGCAATTACGTGACTGAGTTCCTTAAGGACCCTCGGGCGCAAGCCATCTGGTCCCGGTGATTAATGTTAAGTTTTTCAAGTCTATTTCTAATACTGTCCTCTGTTAGTTATGAGGGTGCTTTCTGTGACATGTCATGAGGATAAACATTGCAGTTTTGGTTTATTTTATTTTTTTTTTGCAAAATATATTTTTATTAATCAAGACAGTGAAAGTAATCACAGAACATCAATAAAAAGAAAGAAATAATGAATCTGCAATCCACATGTACAGTTTAGAACGTGATATTATTGTATGGTGTACAACATAGTGCTCACATGGGCCCACCATCAGCGACCATGACTGGACATTCCCCCCGCCCTGTCACCCGCCGGCACCGGCGCAAGCAGAGGGGGGCCAGATAAGCCTCCAACAAACCTCCGCCCGCTCCTCCTCCAGCGAGCAACATACCCCAGCGCGAAGGCCGCGCCGAGGCGGGGCCGAGACGCCCGCACAGCCATGCTGTCCCTCTCAACGTTCTCTGGACCTTACAGCAGTGGGTCCGAGGTGAGCAAACCAGCAACCATAGCGTTTTCTAAAACCCAACCTCCATACATTTATACAGAATAAAAACCTGAAAGTACGTGGAGGGCAGAGACTAGGAAATGACCACAGAGAGAGTAGTGGTGAAACAGAAAAGAGAAGAAGAAGAAATAGGAAAAGAGAGGGGTGACGGAGCATACCTGTTGTTCAGATGATATGTTGCGGGTCTGCATCGAGCGAGCCGAGTCCGAGGCCAGGTCTCTCCCTCCACCCAAGGCTTCAGGGCTTCCCCTTTAACCGCGATCTAAGGGATGGTTCAGCTAATTCTAGTATGGCCAGGTCTAGACTCGAGGACAGTTCCCCGTGTTCGTTCGTGTGTGACATATGTGCCACCCACGGTGCCCACACTACATCGAAGCGGTCTAGGGTATCTTTACAAGTCGCTATCCAATGTTCAGCTTCCCTAATGTCATTTACCTTGGCCACCCATTCCTCCCTTGTCGGAATCTGCGGACGTTTCCAGTAGATGGGGATCACACGTCTAGCCGCGTTAAGGAGATGCGGCAGTGCACTTTTTTTATATTTACTGATTGGAATTTGAGGTACATGAAGGAGGAAATTTGTCGGGTCAAGGGGGATGTCAAGGTCCAGGGCCTCTTTTATTTGGAGCCTAATGTCCTCCCAGAAAGGACGGATTCGGGGACAGTCCCACCATATGTGCAGGAGTGTTCCCCTGTGCCCGCACGCTCGCCAACATTGGTCCGAAACGGAGGGGTAAATCCGCGCCAAGTCAGCCGGCACCCTGTACCAGCGCGTCAAAACTTTATAATTTGTTTCTTGGGTTCTAGATTCCATCGAGCTGGAATGAGTGAGCCGGTACAGGTGTGTCAGCTGAGTCTCGGAAAATTGGGTCTGCAAGTCCCTCTCCCAGCCCCGCACGTACGCCGGTGTGGGGTCAAGTGTGGCTGATCCGAGTAGGCGGTACATTTCGGATACCAGGTGGGGAGGGGGGTCAGTTTCTATGAAGAAGCGTTCAAAAGGTGTAAGGGAGGCGGTATCTCTAATAGAATGCCCGTGTGTCTCGAAAAAATTATGTAGCTGCCTATATCTCCAAAAGGACAGCTGCGAGCCGGACTGTCTGGCCTGTAGGGACTCATAGCTAAGGAGTTTGCCGTTGCTCATGAGCTTCCCGCAACTGGCGTCGCCATCGTCCACCCATGAGCCAAAAAAGGCCATTTGCTCCCCCGGGGGGAACCATAGAAACCCTCCCAGTGGAGCCAGTGGGGACACAGGGGGGGAAAGGCCCAGGGATCTGTTAATCTTATCCCAAACCGAGAGGGCGTGTACCGTCAGCGGGGAAGTAAAGTCCGACAGTCCTCTATATTCCCGGGACAGCCAAGGTGCATATGCTAAATTTCTCCCAGCTAAACATTTTTCTAAAGAAACCCACAATTTGGATTGCGTGTGGAAGCGCCAATTGAGGACCCTCTGCAAGGCTATCGCCCTATAGTACCTGGCCACATCTGGGACCCCCAGGCCCCCGGCCTGTTTGGAGCGTTTCAGAATCCGTAGTGCAATGCGGGGTTTACAAGCATTCCACACAAACCCAGATATCATGCTAGAAATTCGGGTAAAGAAAACTTTTGGCAGGGGGATGGGCAGCATCTGGAGAAAGAAGAGTATTCGCGGTAGTACGTTCATCTTGACGATGTTGATGCGGCCCAGCCAGGTGAAGGCAGTCTTAGTCCATTGGGCTAGATCTTTTTTAATCGCGGCCAGCAAGGGGGGGTAATTGGCCGCGTATAGGGTGTCAAAACGGTCCGTTAGTTGTATGCCCAAATACCTAAAGGAGGAGTTGGCCCATGTAAAAGGAAAAGCTGACTGTAATCTATCCGCCAGGGACTCAGATATTTTGATAGGGAGGACTACTGATTTAGAGGAATTAACTTTAAAGTTGGACAGTGCCCCAAATTTCTGGAGCTCCCCCATCAGAACTGGCAGCGAGGTCAGAGGCTCCGAGAGGTGAAAGAGCACGTCATCAGCATAGGCTGAGAGCTTGTGTTCAGTATTCCCCACCTTTAGACCTCTTATATCCATATTCGCCCTGACTGTACGAAGCAACGGCTCCAGTACCAGAGCAAAGAGGAGGGGAGAAAGGGGGCACCCCTGCCTCGTGCCATTCCTGATCGGGAACCTGGAGGACAGTAGTGTTGCTCACGAATATTCGCATTGCGAATATTCGACTCGAATATAGCATATTCGAGAAATCGCGCTATATTTCGAATTTCGCGGTGAATATTCGCAATTCCGAATATTCGCATTTTTTCAATTTGATTTTTAAAACAGATCACATCCTATCGACGTCTAAAAGCATTGCTGGTATGATTAGAGACCCTGGGCCGAGTAGCTAAGCTGAGGCGATCCTTTTATGTTGCCAAATTGAAAAAAAAAAAAATGCGATTTTTCGCTATTGCGAATGCGAAAATGATTGCGAATTTTCGATAACTGTGGTAGGAGAACTCTGATTGTCTCTGATGCAAAAGGGGGGGCTTTGTGTATGTTTCTGTTATGAATATTTGTATGTTTGATATTATTTTTTTTTGTAAGAAGGAAAAAATTGCGCATACCTTAAAAAAAGGGGAGAATACAGGAGCAACTCAAAAATGTTATACAACATAATTTAATACAAGACAGAAAATGGAGTCGCTCTACAAGAATAAAAAATATGTCTAGTGACAAGACATGTGGGCAAATTATAAAATAAGCAAGCGCAAATAACTTGTGAAATACACAGTGAAACAAATATATAAAGAAATATAGTCCCAATAATAGAAAAATAATCTTTCATAAAAATGTCTTTGATATGTGAAGTGAAAAAAAGTCCAAAGCATGCAGCATGAACGTGTTCAATCTTCAAGGTGTTTGATTGACAAATGGCTGTGACAGATGGATAGAGTAAAGAATCACCACCAATGCAAAACACTTTTTATTTTGTATTGTAAAATATCACGAATATTCTGAGCCAATCAGAGTGCTCCTTCTGCATTTGCCGAATATTCGCAATTATTTTGTATTGTAAAATATCAAGAATATTCTGAGCCAATCAGAGTGCTCCTTCTGCATTTGCCGAATATTCGCAATTATTTTGTATTGTAAAATATCAAGAATATTCTGAGCCAATCAGAGTGCTCCTTCTGCATTTGCCGAATATTCGCAATTATTTTGTATTGTAAAATATCAAGAATATTCTGAGCCAATCAGAGTGCTCCTTCCGCATTTGCCGAATATTCGCAATTATTTTGTATTGTAAAATATCACGAATATTCTGAGCCAATCAGAGTGCTCCTACAGCATTTGTCGAAATTGCGCAATAAATATCGCATTCGCATGTTGCGATATTTCGATAAAATATCACGAATATTCTGAGCCAATCAGAGCGCTCCTCCAGCATTTCTCGAAATTGCGCAATAAATATCGCATTCGCATGTTGCGATATTTCGATAAAATATCACGAATATTCTGAGCCAATCAGAGTGCTCCTACCGCAGTTATCAAAAAATCGCAATTATTTTCGCATTCGCAATAGCGAAAAATCGCAATCATTTAATTTCGATAAAATATCACGAATATTCGAATTTAGCGAATATATCTCGAATATTCGAATATATATTCGAGATATATCGCGAAATCGAATATGGCATATTCTGCTCAACACTAGAGGACAGCACCCCATTTACCTTGACCTGTGCACAAGGGGAAGAATATAGAGCCATGATTGATGTCAGCATACGAGGTCCCAACCCCTGATGTTCCAGCACCGCCCTAAGATAGGACCAATCTACCCGGTCGAAAGCCTTTTCGGCGTCAGTCGACAGGATTATGTACGTTTTTTGGGCAGGGCAAGAGCGGGCCCAATGGATGAGCTGTACAGCTCTGATGGAGTTGTCCCTCGCCTCCCTTCCAGTTATAAACCCAGTCTGATCCGGGTGTATCAATTGGGGTATGATGTGCTTTAGCCTATTCGCCAGGGCTTTCGCTAGGATTTTCACATCCACATTTAACAGGGATATCGGCCTGTAACTCTGCGGGGCCATAGGGTCCTTGCCCTCCTTTGGCAGCACGGAGATGTGCGCCAACAGCGCCTCCGGGGGGATTGGGGAACCCTCAGCGATAGCGTTGAAGTAGCTACACATAGGGGACATCAAAAGGGGCAGGAAGGTTTTGAAATAAGCCTTAGTATAGCCATCTGGACCGGGGCTCTTCCCATTAGGCAGGGATTTTACTATCAGCCGAAGCTCTCCAGGGGTAATTGGAAGCTCTAGATCTGAGCACTGGGCCTCAGTTAGGGGAGTCAAGCCGGCAGAGGTCAGGTATTCCCTGACGGCTTCTGCTCTAGGGACTGGATTGGATTGATCAGGAGTTAAGTTGTAAAGTTGTGAGTAGTACTGTTGGAACCCCGAGGCAATGTCTGAGGACCTAGCAGCCACCGCGCCCGATGGGGAGCGGAGCTGCTGGACATATGCTTGAGCGTGTTTCTTGCGGAGAGCCCTAGCCAACATGCGACCGCATTTGTTACCATGCTCATAATATTTGTAGTACATAAACCTAGTTTGCTTGCGCATTTGCCGGTCTAGCAGTTTCAGGAACAGCGACCTCATGTCAGTCAATTTCTGCAATGCCTCGGGGTCCCCCGCACCTTTATGTCTCACCTCCGCCTCCTGAAGGGCATCCAGTACCCTCCTAAAGTCAGCCTGACGTTCTTTTTTAAGCTTAGAGCCCAGGGAGATCAATTCCCCTCTCACTACCGCTTTGTGACTTTCCCACAGGATACCCTTACTGATCTCGTCTGTGGAATTTTCCCGGAAAAAGTTGGTGATGACCTCCTCCACTCTGGCCACCACCGCGGCATCGTCCAGTAGATTTTCATTTAACCTCCATGTCCAGGTCCTATCAGAACCTGACGGTAGAGTGAAGGACATCTCGACCGGAGCATGGTCAGAGATTGTTATATTGCCAATAGACGCGGACTGCAGGAGCTCCAGAGTGTGGCGGTCCACATAGATGTGGTCAATTCGAGTGTATACCGCATGTACAGCTGAGTAAAAGCTAAAGTCCCTACCGGTAGGGTGAAGCACCCTCCAGCTATCCAGCAAGAGATGAGACCTGAGTGTTTTGCGAAAATGTTTGAGGTACGCGTAGGAGTGCGACGGCCGGGAGCTAGATGTATCCAGGAGTGGGTCTGGGCTAACATTAAAGTCTCCACCGACCACCACGCGCCCTTCCTTGAAGTCAGTCAAAAGATCTAGGGTATTGTCAATGAAAGTCAATTGATGGGCGTTGGGGGCGTATAAAGTGGCAAACGTGTATTTCGTTCCCGCCAGGGTACCCTTAATAAAGACGTACCTGCCTTGAGGATCAATTCGACTATCTATAAGCTGGAAGGGGCAGTTTTTATGGATTGCGATCGAGGTCCCCTTGGACTTGGAAATCGGGGAGGTGCTGTGAAACCACTGACTATACAGATGGGTAGGCAACCTGGGCAGGGAATGGGGGGTGAAATGGGTCTCCTGCAGAAAAACTATCTGTGCCCCCAGCTTTTTCAGTTCCCACCATAGCTTGTTTCGCTTACCTGGAGAGCAGAGGCCCCTGACATTATACGATACGACCTTCAGCGATGACATGGTGGGGAAAAACCAAGAAAAGCCCGCCCCAGACGTCGGCTCGCCCGAAGCAGAGACAGCCACACGGTGATGCTCCTAGGGAAGAAGGGAGGGGAAGAGAAGGGGGGAACAGAGAAGGCAGAGTGAAGATCAGAAGAGAGACAGAAAAAGTGGTCAAGCCAGGCAGAATAATCACAGTAAAATAATGTGTACCGCAACCCAGCATAAGAAAAACAAAAAAAACAAATGAAACAAATAAACATCTGTAAGCCGAGCATAGGACCCATCACCTCTGTGGTGGGAGCCCTACACCGTGGCTCTAAGTCCCAATATGGAACTATACCCAAATAGGGGGGGCCTACGTGGGGTTCGTGTGCCAACATGGAGGGGAAGGTAGAGAGTCCCACCCCCGCCCACCGCATCTTACAGAGTGCTGAGAAAATAAAGGGGGAACCGTAAACAAAACAAATTTTCCAGCACCCCAAGTCCGGTGTATCAGAGTGGCAGAAGAGGGACAGCCGTCCCTGAAACGAGCACACCAGTCTAACCAGCCTCAAAGGACCATAGCACAGTAACATCTGGCCTAGGCCAAGTGCATATCAGAGAGGTACGTCCAGGAGGCAAATCAAAGTGCCGGGAGGGCCGTCACCCCGGGACAAGAAGTGAAATCGAAGCCTTCAAGGTGGCATTCAGAGGAGATACCCCTGTCAGTCCTGGGACAGAGAGGGCCCCGGCAGGGGGTCTTGATTAGTGCGCTGTCTGTCCCTCCTGCGATTCCTTCTCGTGGCCGTTGTCCACGGCTCGGGTAGCCTCAACGACGGGGCCTCAGATGATTCCCTCCAATCAGGGAAATCCACGGGGTCAAGCCCTAGGGCCGAGAGAAAGTGTGGAAGGTCATCTTTCGTGCGTAGCGTGGCCTGTTTCCCATTTTTGGTTGCCTGCAGGTAGAAAGGGAAGCCCCAGCGGTAAGTCAGTCCAGCATCCTGGAGCACAGTCAGTATGGGGCGGAGCGCTCTGCGCTGCATTAAAGTGCGCCTGGAGATGTCCTGGTAAAAAAACAAACGTGCCCCATCAAAATCGTAGAAAGGTTTTCCACGCATTTTTTGCATTATGCGCTCCTTGAATGTGTACTTGTGGAGCTTACAGATAACATCTCTGGGGTTGTCAGCGTCTTGCGATGGCGGTCTCAGTGCCCTGTGTGCTCGGTCTATTTCCATAGGAGCAGTCGCAGGCAGGCCCAAAATATCCCTAAAGATGTCTTGCAATGTGGGGATAATGTCGCGGGAAGCTGTGGCCTCAGGGAGCCCCCTTATCCTTATATTAACCCTTCTGCTGCGGTTTTCAGAATCATCTAGCTGACATAGCAGGGTTTCAATCCTCTGGTCTTGTACACGGCACTTAGCCTGCAGCAGGGCAATAGTGGGGAGAGCCTCCTCAAGCTTTTCTTCCAATGCTTCCACCCTATTCCCCAAGTGTGATGTGTCTGCTTTTAGCTGGGTAATGTCCTCAGTGAAGGCCCTCTCCACCCTGCTCGTGAATCTTTCCAGGTCTTCTCGTGTAGGGAGAGACATAATATGGCGCCTGAGGTCATCATCCCCCATGAGGTCCGGGGCCATCACGCTTCCACCCGGGGATGTAGGTGATGCAGGGGGGGCCGAGTCACTCACCGACCTTGGGGATGAATCCGGGGAGGCAGACGGCGGAGGAGCTTTCTGCTGGCGTGTCACAGTCGTGACAGGCTGGGATGCTTTCGGCACCTTCTGCGTCTTCCCGGTCGGCGCCATGTTGGATGTCTCGCGGCCTTGTCCTCGGGTCCCCGAGAAGTAGTTGTCCAGCTGAACCTGCCGGGTGACGGTCGTTCTCTGTGGCTGGGACGGCTGGCGCAGTCGCTGGGACATGGGGGGAGCCGGATCGACTCTGAAAACCCCTCTATAGCTAGTGAAACGGCGGCGGTGGAGCGGAGCTGAGGTAGAACACGTCCTCACTCCTCCATAGCTAGGACACGCCCCCCGCAGTTTTGGTTTATAATGCCCCCCGATTCCCTCGTGAAGACCAAGGAGAAGAATAAATTCAATACCTTCGCCATCTCCCCATCCATAGCAACCATATTCCCTTCATCATTCTTTATGGGACCAATATGATCTCCCTTTCTTACTATTTATGCACTTAAAGTATTTCTTGGGATTTTTTTACTCTCCTCCTCTATGTGCCTTTCGTGTTCTATCTTAGCTGCCCTGATTACACCCTTATGCCACGGTCGTTTTTTGTGATGATATAAAACAACATTTTTAAAAACGTCATTTAAAATGATCGTGTGTGGGCTTCATATCGTTTTTTGTCTTCTAAAAAACTACCAAATTTTTTTTCGAACATGCTTCAATTTTTTATGTCGTTTTTCAAAATGTCGTTTTTTGTGTCATAAAAAACGTTCGTGTGTGGGCTATAACGATGTTTAAAACAACGTTTTTAAACCCGCGCATGCTCAGAAGCAAGTTATGATGCAAGCTTGAATGGAACAGAGTGCCGTCGTACGTGTTGTACGTAACCGCGCTTTGCAAGAGCATTTTCAGAAAATGATGGTGTGTGGGCAACGTCGTTTTTAAAAATGAAGTTTGAAAAACGTCATTTTTTTTTCATGATAAAAAACAACGTTTTTTTTACAAGACAAAAAACGACCGTGTGTACACGGCATATAATTTCTTATTGCATTGTTTGTAAATTTGGAATGCTGATGATGATCCCTCAGCCTTGTATTTTGAAGACCTTCTCCTTTGCTTTTATATGCATTTTTACATTGGAGTTAAGCCACTTAATTTATTTCCTATTGGGATACACTGGCTAATGCACTGATTTAATATGCTCTTAAAGCATACCCATTTTTCCTCTGTGTTCTTTGTTCCTAAGATTTTATCCCAATTGTCCTCTAGCAAGGATTGTAGTTTAGGGAATTGGCTCTTTTGAAAGTCAGTGTCTTTGTATTCCCCTTATGTTTCCTATTTGTGTGATTTATACTAAAACAAATTGACCTGTGATCACTGTTTCCTAAATTGCTTTCCCCTTAGTTTCCTTCCTTTGTAGCTCTACCCATAAGGATTCCACCTCCTCCCTTGCTCCCTTAGTGATGTCATATCTCAGATTCACTTTTTGATATACAGGCACACTCCTCCCCCTTTTTTACCCTCTTTATCCCTGCAATATAGACAATACCTTTGAATGGTTGCCAGCCAATCATGAAAGCTGTCAAACCAAGTCTCTGTAATTCCTACAAAATCTAAATCCTCCTCGTACAACAGTCGCTTTAGTTCTCCCATCTTGGCATTGGTGAACATGTCCACATATAATGCACCCAATACTACCCTCTGAAATATGTCTGCGCTGACTATCTCTACCTCTGGACCGCCGCCTAGTTTAAAAGCCCCTCGAACTTTTTGGTCATCTTCACTCCCAGCAGATCTGCACCTTCCCCATTTAGGTGCAGCCCGCCCCTTCTATAGAGCTGGTAACCGACTGAGAAGTCGCCCCAGTTCTCCAGGAACCCAAACCCCTCTTTTCTATACCAGCTCTTTAGCCACTTGTTTAATTCCCTAATTTTCCTCTGCCTTTCTGGTGTGGCTTGAGGTAGCAATAGTATTTCTGAGAATACTACCTTGTGCCTTGTTTCCACTGAACGGAACGGTTCGGGTCAGTAAATTTGGAACGGTTTAGAATAGACCGGTCTATTCTTGTGAGCGTTTCCACTGCAAATCGGACCGTCAGGATTTAGAAAAAATGCCTAGCGCGTCCACCAATCAGTGGAATGTATTGCATCTCTGCCCTAATGGAACCGTTCCATTTTCTATGGCCCCACATATGAAGCAGGACCCAGAATGGTCCGGTACGGTTCGGTTTTATGGCACACTTTCATAATGGAAACACCCAAAATAGCGTACCGAACCAAACCGTACCGAACTGATCCGCTCAGTGGAAACGAGGCATTGGAGGTCCTTTTCCTCAATTTAACTCCTAAAGTCCCTAAAATAGTGTTTTAGGACACTGCATCTCCCTCTGACTTTGTCATTGGTGCCAACATGCACCATGACAGCCGGATCTTCCCCAGCCCTCCCAAGTGCCCGGTAGACAACATACAGTTTGGCGCTTCAGGTCTTGTGTTTGCTGATTAGCACTAGTAGTGAACCCATTGCTCTCTCTTGTTGCACTGAACTGCTTTTTAATGAGTTGGGTGCAAAGTGATTTTGCTTTAGTCACTGTAGAAACATTTTGTTTGGTATTTTTTAGAAAATACTAAAGTAATGCACTTAATACATAGCTGAAATACTTGATGTTCACAAATGTGTTACTGTTTACTCTGTTGCTAATGGTTGCTGTGTTTTAGTGTAATGATATTTATTATTTGCTTTACTACTTACAATATTTTTTCACACCAGCCTAATAGAAAGCTAAAAGCCAGTACAATCTAAAGTTCAAATTCAGTCGGACTGCTTATAAATGAACATATTCCTAGTGACATTTCTCATAGACTGTATATATACTTACATGGCATTGCTATAATTAAAGTAAACATGATGTAGAAATAGTATAGAGCCACTTATGTGCAGTTACCACATACCAGGAAATGGTAAACACCGTCTAAATTAAAATGTTAGTTTAAAGAATCTCTTCAAGTTGTTTTTTGCTTCTTGTCTAACTATTTGCAGCTGCTGCCATTATATATTCTCTGGATGTATTTCTTTGCAAATAATCCTGCCTGCCACAACAAAAATTATGATGAATTCCTACAGTGACCGTTGTCTTAACAAACGTGGTGTGTAAATCAATCTGTCATTCCAATAAAAGAGAGCAAAGTGATTTATATTTTACAGGGATTTTAAATATGGCTCTGAGAGGTAAATGGGAGGACATCTGGATGATTTTGAAGTAACATTAAAATAAGTGACTGCATGTCATTATGAAAAGGAACTTGTCTTATTCCTCCAAGTGCCATAAGAAACAAAACAACATCGGAGCAGGTGCCACAATGTACCTGGGTGTATGTTCATCACTGGGCAAATGCTCTACTGTGTACCTAGGGAGCACTTCTCTCCTGTGCACATAGGGTGACTACTACATGCCGCACATCCCTTGCTATGCCACGATCTAGTGAAAACAATGTCACTGGCAGATGATGGCTTTCATTGGTTATTGGGATGATGCAGAGTTGGTCAGAGCTCTAGGTTGGAGCTGAAGTTGAAGATGGGGAGAAAAAAGCATTTTCAGGTTTAGTTTAACCACTTCAGCCCTTAAAGCATTTACCCCCTCAATGACCGGGCCATTTTTTGCGATTCGACACTGCGTTGCTTTAACTGACAATTGCGGGGTCGTGCGATGCTGTAACCCAAACAAAATTGACGTCCTTTTTTTCCCACAAATAGAGCTTTCTTTTGGTGGCATTTGATCATCTCTGTGTTTTAATTTTTTTTGCGCTATTAACAAAAAAAGAGCGACAATTTACTTTTTGTACCAATTTGCAGAAGTGAGCCTGATTTTGCGCTTTTGCAGCTTTAGTAAATAAATCCCATTGTGTACTTAAAAGTGGGGTACCCTGTACTGCATTTCAATAGTCATTTACAGGCATAACTGCAAGCTGGCCGACCCCAAAATGTATGTTGTAGTCCTGGGTCACCTCTCGGTGCTCCCTAAGTTTGGTGTCCCTGACGTTTATGGTTCGGGAACAGTGCCATGTCAAGCTGACCAAGACTTCCCATAGACGCCAATGCCTGTATTGCAGCTTATCAATCCTTATATGTACTGGCTGCATCTATTTTCAGGGTTTACTAAAGGCAAATACACTGTGCACTTTGCAGTTGCTCCAGAGCTTAGTAAATGAGCAAAAGCTCTGTTGACTTCCATAATACAATCATGTGCAAGCAAAAATGCATTTAATTTTTTGCACTTGATTGAGTACTTTTTTGCAAAGTGAATCTTTACCTCATTTACTAAGCTCTGCAGCAACTGCACTTGCAGAGTGCACAGTGTATGTGCCTTTAGTAAATCAACCTTTTTCGATCTTAGGGTGACTCCTCTATTTATGGAGAAGCGATGGAGACACCATTGGACAGCAGCAATGTCTGCAAAGGGTAGTGTTGGATGAACTAGTCGACTTAGAGAAACTTTACATTAGTGACCAACAAATTAACTCCAGCTGACACTTTTTAGGCAATTTCAGAAACTTGTTTTCTTCTTTTGAGATAAAGGTTTTAACTAAACCCCTGTCAGTATTTGATGATTTGTCATAACCCTTTAACTTTCACTTATTCAGGTGAAAAATTAAGTTGTTTTTTGTTAAAGTGGTAGTGAAGGCTTTTTTTTTATTTATACCTGCTGGTAAGCTTATAACTAGATTACTGGTAGGTACAGTAAATATCTCCTTAGCATGCACCATTTAGGGGATATTTACTTCAGCAGCGCTGGTGATGTCACCCGTGCATTCGCGCTGCGATTTCAATGGACGGAGTGCCATCCATAGAGAGGGCTGTGCTGCGCCATGGCTCTCACACGCATGCGAGAGAGAGACGTCATTGCGGCTCAGTCAAGCAAATGGCGCCTGCCCTGCAAACCCCGGAAGGAAGACTGGTTGAAGATGCATGCCCTGTCAGCGGTGACAGGGTCCCACGGGAGGGCTTCGTTTTCAGGTAAATCTTTTATATTGTGCTAGTATGTGATGCATTCTAGCACATTATGCCATTGATTTGCAAAGGTAAACATTTTTTCTTTATTTTTTTTTTGTGCTTTTTTACTACTTTAACCTCCCTGGCGGTATGATTCTTTCAGATTTTAGGTGCTGAAAGCGGTACCATTATTTTGCATGGGAATTTGACGTTTTAGATTGTTGACCTGTAATTCTTTAAATAACTCACCTAAATCTGTCCAAACCAGAGTCTAGTAGATGTCTCGGGTATGATAAAGTTTGAAACACAAAATCATAAATTATAATATAATAAATAATAACAAATAATAATTTAATAATAACAATACTTTTTATTCAATACATTTTAGTAAATAATATAATCAAAAACGTTTTTTTGGTCAAACAAGGGTGCAATATTAGTAGTCAGTAAACGTCTCGGGTATGAAAAATTTGAAAACAAGGTACAGCACAAAGTCCAACGTCACAGTCGGGACAATAGAAACGTGTTTCTTTTCGGATTTTTTTCCCGGTGTCGTCACGCTTGGAGCAGCAAACCACACACATCCTTGTGGGTGCTATTTTCTTTTCAGTGGGTGGAATGTGGTCCATAAAGTGACGACCAGTCAGTCGTTCATGGTTCACAACAGCAGCAGCCCGACGTCCAGATCGGTTTACAGCTGTTGGCGTCTGGTGCTTTAGAAAGAGTTCTGCAACCTTCCACACAAAGTCCGCATGGCCCATAGGCCTGTCACTCTTTTTCATCAGAATGAAGGCATTCCACAGGCACTGTTCCAGAAGATGCCTGAAGATTTTTTTTATAGTATTTTTTTTGTTGCTTCCCCATGGCTGGATAAAAGGTTATGGCCTGATCAGCTCTGTTCACACCTCCCATGGTGTTGTTATAGTCCAACACAACCTGTGGCTTCATCACATCCTTTCCACCTTTGGTGAGTACCATTACGGTCGAGGTGTTATAAATGGTACTCATAAGGCACACGTCTTTTTTGTCCCGCCACCTCAGTGCCATCATTTTTCCTTTCTGCCAGGCAACTACTTCTCCTAACCCGAGCTTTTTATTGGCAAAGGTTGACAGCATGTCATGCCGGTTAGGCCTCATTGTCCCATATGCATCCGTCTTGTTCAGGAGAAGGAACTCAGAGTTCTGGGGACATATAAAAATTGTCTGTGGTGACACAGTAGCCCTGGTTCAGCAATTGATCAACCAAGGAAAGAACCGAAGCGGTTGCCATTCCAAAACTGCTGAATCGCTGGCAGAATTTGGTCCCTTTCCCGGTGTACAGGACTGAATTCCAGATGTACCCAGAGCTGGATTCACATAGCATAAATTACTTTATGCCAAATCGAGCGTGCTTTGATGCAATATATTGTATCCAGCTAAGTCTACCTTTGTAGGCCATAAGACTTTCGTCAATGGTTGCATCTCTCTCTCTGGAAAATAGGTCTGCTGAAAATTATTCAAAATAAGTTGGTAAATCGCCCAATTTTTTTTCAGTTTTGGAGCTGGATGAGAACTCTCATCAAAGTCTTCATTATTTACAAAGTGCAAATATTTTATAATCAGCGAAAATTTATATTACGACATAACGGTGCCAAAAAAAGGAGTGGCCAATAATTTGTTGGTTGTCCCCACCACTCCCTGTAAAATTATAAGGCCAAGAAACTTCCAGATGTCCTGTCTGGTTACTGGTTCCCATTTTCTGTGACCCAAATCGCTGATGGGTAGCAGCTTGTTGCTACTGGTAGCGATTCTTCTCCAAACCAATTTTGGCGATAACTTCATCCGTCAAAAAAAAAGTTGGAGGTATGCCAAGGGATTGTCATCCTCAACATCCACTTTGATCCCAGGTGCTCCTGTAAACGGAAATCTTGGGGGCGCCTCCGTACCGCAATCAATTGAGCACCAAGTCCACGCTGGGCACAGTCGCAGGATCATCGCTCAAATCACTTTATGCGTCTGATGACAAACTTCCCCACAAATCGCTGTCACTCAACTCTTCTGCAAGCGATTCTGTATCGTTGTCACTGTTTTCCAGCAGGTCGCATAGCAATTTTGAGGTGGAGGCGCGCTTTTTTGGTCGCTATGCAGTTTACAGTCACAAAGTACAGTAAATCTGCAGACAAGGGCACCGGAGAAAGCACTGGGGGGCAATCAAAGGTCACTGTATTTTATTTTTTATTGTAATCCAATAGGATTACATTGTATCAGTGTGTTTTACTTTATACTGTTTGAATTTGGCGCCGTTCCGCCCCCCTGCGTCGCGACGCTCGCAGGTAAGGGAATCAGGGGAACACACAGTGCATCGGGCGGAAGATCCGGCGGCCGCGCACTGCGGAAATTCATCGCTGGATCCCTGGGAAAAGGTAAGTCACCTCTTCCAGCATCCTTCGAGGGAATCCGAGTGTGGCTTGGGGTTACCAATAATAGCACAGAAATCTCACCCCGAGCCACACTCGGGAATACCGCTAGGCAGGTTAAAGCAACCTTAAATTAACCTTAAAGCGGAGTTTCAGCCTGTCAATTTTTTTTAACCAATACTGTAGCTGCTGACTTTTACTATTAGGACACTAACCTGTCCAGGTATCCCACGATGTCGGCATCCCTAGCTGATTCGTCCATCGGTTTTGGGTGCAAGCGCTGGCATCCTTACTAAGGGTAACAGGAAGTGAAGCCTTTCGGCTTCACAGCCTGTTTTCTACTGCAGATTTGCGAGTCAGACTGAGCTTTCTGAATGGTCCCACTGTCTTCTGGGACCTGTGTGTGTGTGTGTGTGTGGGGGGGGCAGGGGTTGGATATTTTGTAGATTGCAGTGATCTTACCCAGAAGTGGGAGCGGTTACCTGGTTTTGACAGCTATCCGCTCCCTTTCAAAAAGTGCCAAATGTGGTCGTGGAGGGGAGGGAGGGTGCTAACCAGCGGAGCTTCCCCTTTAGGTGGAGCTCCGCTTTAAGCAGAAGAAAAAATTCTGCCTGCAAGTTAATGTGCAGTTCATACTAGCCCATTGTGAAAGACTTACCTTGAAAAGAAGCCCTCCAGCAGCACGCTGTCATAGCTGACAGGGCTTCCATCTTTACCCATTCTTTTTTTGGGGTTTGCAGGCTCCGGCAGCTTGAATGGCGGAGCCACAGTAATGTCACAGCCCAAACACAGCGCTCAGAAGGAATGGCACTGGTATGCCGATCATTCAGAGCACGTTTTCTGCTGATGTCACCGGCTACCAAAAGAGTGAATATCTCCTAAATGATGCACATTTACGAGATATTAATTTTACCTACAGGTAAACTTTATCATAAGCTTACCTTTAGGTGAAAATCACAAAGCGGAGTTTACTACCGCTTTAATGGTAGTGACAGACTGCATCATACAGTATATGTTATTTTTGATTTTGCCTTTAGTATCGCTTTAATGTTTTGTCTACCTCGAGGTACCTATTGATGTGCCTTGACCTGTGTACTACACGATTACTGTAACTTCTTAAAGTAAAACACCATCCAGCATTTTTATTTCAGTTTTAAATAGAATGGGAAAAAGTTAAAAACTCTGTTAGGTTTGTATTCCTGTTAAAGAGCATTTTCCTTCTCTTTCTTGGGTCAGCCAGGGCAGGAAGTGAGAAAAATCTCTCTGAAAACGCAGACATCAACAACAACAACACTTTTATTTAAATGTAAAAGAGTTAGGACCTTCATCAGGTTTTTGTTTCCTGTATCCCCCTTGGTGAAATAGAATTTGTGCCACCAAGGCAAAAAGTAGAGGGAATCATTCCATATGGAGACTATTCCTATTCTATCTAAAACAAATTATAAAGCATTTGATCTGAGTTTCTGGTCATGCAAGCCATTAGTATGCTCACCCAGTAGACTTCTTGACTCATCAAGTTGTACTGTAGATTAGAATCAGAAGAAAATATTTCATTTTTGGGAATTTGTAGCAAAATAGTACTGATGTGCAATAACCAATACAAATGATTTATCAGCTGTCAGCTGTAAAGTTAGCCTAATGAAAGCTGATGTCTGAATTTCTTTCATAGAATACTACACAGAATTGCACAAAACAAGTGTTTAAACACCATACCCAGCAAGTCAAAACTAGGCTATTCTGGCTAGCATAAGTTATTCTACAGGAGTATATTGTGAAAAGCGTACTGTGGTTGTAACAAAATTATTATTGTAATAGACAAGTTCACGCCTGACTGACATTTTATTAATTAGAACATCTTGTTCAATTTTCTGCCTTATAAGCTTGTTACCCTGCAGGATAGTTCATGTGACCCAAGCAATAATGATGTATGAAAGAAGACATGATTTCTTGTTTGATCAGATTCTGTTAAGCTACATAATTAAATTTTAGACTAAAACAATGCATTAATATGCAGAATTATTTCAGGTTTACAAGCAATTGAAATTGGGGTTGAAACCTATAAAAATGCATTTGACTGGCAGTGTGGTGGTTTTGATTTAATTTCACTATAATTTTGTTTGTCTGATACCGTAAATGATTAAAACTGTTGGTGGCCAAATGATATGGACATATGATTGTTTTTCCTATTAAAAGCTGATGGAACGTTTACAAAGTTGCAATGGAGCTGCCTTGTGTATTATTATATATTATAATATATTATATATTATTATTGTGTATGGCCAGCAAAAGTGTTTGTACCCTGAAAATTACTTTTACAGCTGGCAAAAGGAGTGATACCATGTTACAGATGCTGCTACAGGTTACAAGAGACTGATGTAGCATCTCACTTGATGTCTACTCAGGTTGCAGGTGGCAACGAATTTATAGATGAAGTGGCAATCAGCATGGGGTAACCACGTATGGGGGATAAGGAGGAGGATTAAACAGAATTGAAAAGGGAAAAGGGGGTTTTAAACCTCTTGGATATTTTTGAATCCTAATATTGATGGCATTGATCATTGCTATTTGTCTTTTTTAATTGATTGCTGTCCTGGTTAGACATTGTGCAGAAGGTTCCGAAATTTAAAAGAGGCCTTATGTAGCATCCTTACCATATACACCCCCCCATAAACAACAATCAAAGAATAGTTGTGTATGGTTGAAACCTTATAGCCTTATGGAGGAAACAGTGGCTATAGCAACTGAAAATACAAATAAGTTTGGAGATTCTGGTATCTGTTTTAATATTCTGACTCCTATGCTGGTTTGCGCAGCAGATGAGAGGCTCCAGCCTGTTGGTTTAGTCTTGTTCCATTATTGAGACCAGTTGCTTTCATTGTAGAGGTTATTCTATTAATTACCAGATGACGGATTGTTCCTTTTCTTTTCTTTTTTTTCCCTTCTTTTCTAACCTTTTTCCTTTCCAGCATATTATCCTTTTCTATTTGCCTCTGTTATAGTTGAACCAAAGTGAAAACTCTCATGTAAACTCTTAAGCCTCGTACACACGACCGAGTTTCTCAGCAAAAACCAGCAAGAAACTTGCTGTTTTATTTTTTTTTGCAGAGGAAACCGGTCGTGTGTACACTTTGACAAGGAAACTGTCGAGGATCTCGTCGAGCATGTCTTCTTTTTCCTCGACGGCAATGGAGAAATTTGGCTCGCCGAGATCCTCGACAGCCTAACAAGGAACTCGACGAGCAAAACGATGTGTTTCGCCCGTCGAGTTTCTCGGTCGTGTGTACGAGGCTTCAGGCCTCGTACACACGACCGTTTTCCTCGACAAAATCCATCAAGAAACTTGGTGGCAGAGCTTTTTTGCAGAGGAAAACGGTTGTGTGTATGTTTTTTATTGAGAAAACTGTCGTGAAAATCGTTGAGAAAAAAAGAGAACATGCTCTCCTTTTCCTCGTCAGGAGTCTCAATTTCCTCGTCGTGTTCCTCGTCGGGCTGGTTTTCAACGAGAAACACGTTCGTGTGTATGCTTAGAAACCCGCACATGCTCAGAAGGGTGGCGCCAGTGGAATCAAAGTTCCCCTTAATAGTTCCGTCGTACGTGTTGTATGTCACCGCGTTTGAGAACGACGAGATTTGGTCTTGATAGTGTGTACGCAAACAAAGCTTGTCAAGATTCTCGTAGAGGAAAACAATGTTTTATTTACGACGAGTTCCTCGGTCGTGTGTACGAGGCAATACTGGCTGTATACTATATTTAATGATTTATTCATATTTCATGGTTGTTTACAAATCTTGAAAATATAGTAAAAAAAAAAAGATTTTGTAGTAATAGCATTGCTAATTGTGAGCTATGTACGAGGACAATTTGGCATAGTCTTGTTTTGTACTTATTTTGTATTTGAATTCTTTCCAATACAAATCTTTATTGCAACTCCCCCCCCCCCATAAAACCTTATCTTGGTAAAAATCTGTGATTTGCAGGTTGGGTATTCTTTAAAGAAGTATATTTTGGGTCTAGTTTGGACAAATTGGAGTGCAGTGATTTTGATTGGTTCAGTTATCTATAAATAGGACTATAGTATGAACATGACAGGATAGGAAAAGTACCATGTTTTCCATAGCTATGATCCAGGTGTTGGCTTCTATTTTTGAACTAGAAAAATTATTGCAGTTTTTCTCAGCTATAACATGGTAGGATTGTATATGTTCTATAAACCAGCAGTTTAAAAGCACATTGTCCACAATAAGAAATAAACTCCTGATTACTCACAAACTCAGCCACATCGATTAGTAAAAGCAGTACACATTTCACACATTACATATTGTTAGGCACATAGTTAACCAATTGATTGCCCCTAGATGTTAACCACTTCCCAGCCAGTGCCATTAGTACAGTGACAGTATTATCACTGATCACTGTCTTAGTGTCACTGATGATGTCAGTGCCAGTTAGTCAGTTCCCACTCAGGCCTCGTACACACGACTGAGTTTCTCGGCAAAAACCAGAAAGAAACTTGCTGTTTTTTTTTTTTTTTTCGAGAAAACCGGTCGTGTGTACACATTGACGAGGAAACTGTCGAGGATCTTGTTGAGCCAAAAAGAGAGCATGTCTTCTTTTTCCTCGACGGCAATGGAGAAATTTGGCTCGCCGAGATCCTCGACAGCCTAACAAGGAACTCGACGAGCAAAACGATGTGTTTCGCCCGTCGAGTTCCTCGGCCGTGTGTACGAGGCTTTATTGTCAGTTAGTATCAGATTGCTGCCCACGCTATCACAGTCCCACTATAAGTCACTGATAACCACCATTACTACTATAAATAAAAAATAAAAATAAAAAATTCCAATATATATACCATCATTTGTAGATGCTATAACGTGCATGCAAACCAGTCAATATACACTTATTGGGATTTTTAATACCTAAGACATTTAACAGAATGCATTTTGGCCTACATTTAAGAAAGTTGATTTTTTGGGGGATTTTTTTATTATATATGTTTTTAGCAGAAAGTAAAAAATATATATATATATTTTTTTTATTTCAAAATGCTTGATCTTTTTTGTTTATATAATAAAAAGTAAAAAAAACACTGGAGATCAAAATAAAGCTCTATTTGTGTGAAAACAATGATATCAGTTTTGTTACATTTTGGGTACAATGTTGCATGACCTCGCAATTGCCAGTTATAGCACAGTTCAAAAAATGTCCTGGTCATAAAGGGGGTAAACCTGTAAATAAAATGTTTTGGCTTGATATACACTTTTATGCAACAGTTATGGAAAATTGTTGCCTTATATTTTCCTTTCCTGGCATATCCTCACATCAGCACACCATGAGTTAATACTCCGTAGGTAACCCCCAGGACCACATTCAGTTGCTAGAATAAAAAAACATCCCTCTTGATCCCCGGTGTTTCTTAACTAGATAGAGACAGACCACCGGGGAGGGAAAGTTGTACTAGTGTAAGGATATGCCAGGAAGGGAAAATTACAGTAAGTATGGGGCAACAATTTTCCATATTTTTGACTAACCTCACATCAGCCCACCATGGGAATTAAGTAGCAATAAGAAAAACAGGCAGAAAAACAAAGGACACTAAGCCAAGATATGCTGCATATTAAGAAAAAACTAATTTGTATTTCTCTTGTAAGGCTCCTGAAAACACAGCTATCCAGGAATTTTGCGGATGTTGTGGCCTGAATATCCAGGCAAAGGTAGTGCAGGAAATCCAACTGACCGTTCTTTAGATGCCCTCTAGAGGAACCTTACCCTGACCAGGAGGCTGCCATCCCTCTCGTCGAATGAGCACGTATGATTTTCTGGAGGAGCCAGACCTTGGTTCTTGTAGGCTAGGGTGATGGCCCTTGATACCCAGGAAGAGATAATTCTTCATGTCGCAGCCTCACCTCTTTTGGCACTCACTTGAAGGATAAAAATGTTATCCATCTTCCTGATAGGAGCAGATCTCTTCAGGCTCAACACATCCAGTGTACTGAAATCCTCTGTTCGAGAAGACAAAGATGCTTGATTAAAACTTGGGAGGTTTTCCTCACAGTTTTCATGGCACTAGATATGACCTAAGACCTCAGGCTTGGTGCAGGTCAGAGAATGACTTTTTCTGAAAGGATCACACAGTTAAGCTGCATACACACGACCGTTTTTGGGGTTCTAAAACATGAACTTTTTAAGGGTTTAGAAAAAACAAAGTTTTTTTCAACCCGATCATTAAAACAGCCTTGCCTACACACGATCATGAAAAAAAAAATGCTCTAGCAAAGCTCGGTGACGTACAACACATACGACGGCACTATAAAGGGGAAGTTCCATGCGGATGGCGCCACCCTTTGGGCTGCTTTAGCTGATTTCGTGTTAGTAAAAGACGATTCATGCTTTTCAGTCTGTTACAGCGTGATGAATGTGCTATCTCCATTACGAACGCTAGTTTTACCAGAACGAGCGCTCCCGTCTCATAACTTGCTTCTGAGCATGCGCATTTTTTTTACGTCGTTAAAGCCCACACACGACTATTTTTTACGGCGTAAAAAACGACAACGTTAAAAACGACGTGAAAATTTAGAGCATGTTCGAAATTTTACATGCCCATTTTTTTCATCGTGAAAAATGCCTTGGAGCCCACACACGATAGTTTTTAATGACATTAAAAAAAAACGTAATTTTTTAGGACCCAAAAAACGGTCGTGTGTACGCTGCATAAGGCTCTTTGCAGGGCAGGGCTGCCAATTCTGAAACTCTTCTTGCTGATTTTAAGGTCAGGAACCATGAGGAGCAAGAGTCCGGAGGTATAAATGGAGGTTGCAAATTATAATGCACACCATCACTTTATGTGATGAAAAAAACCGTCATTTTCTGTGAAGTAAAAAACTACATTTTTGAAACTTCAATTTTCAAAGACGAAGTTGCCTACACACCATCGTTTTTTCACAATGCTCTAGCAAAGCGAGGTTACGTTCACCACTTTTTTCCATTGAAGCTCGCTTCATAACTAGCTTCTGGGCATGCGCGGGTGTAAAAACGTCGTTTTTTGCTACACACGGTCAATTTCTGTGAAGTAAAAAACTATGTTTTGAAAAACGACACATAAAATTGAAGCATGCTTCAATTTTTTTTGTTGTTTTTCACAAGACATAAAACAACGTTTTCCCCCACACACGGTCATTTAACCACTTGCTTACTGGGCACATAAACCCCCTTCGTTCCCAGGCGAAATCTCAGCGTCCGGCACTGCGTCGCTTTAACTGACAATTGCGCGGTCGTGCGACGTGGCTCCCAAACAAAATTGGCGTCCTTTTTTCCCCACAAATAGAGCTTTCTTTTGGTGGTATTTGATCACCTCTGCGGTTTTTATTTTTTGCGCTATAAACAAAAAAAGAGCGACAATTTAAAAAAAATATATTTTTTTTTTACTTGTTGCTATAATAAATATCCCAATTTTTTTTTTTAAAAAACTTTTTTTTCTCAGTTAAGGCCGATACGTATTTTTCGACGTATTTTTGTAAAAAAAAAAAAAAAAATCGCAATAAGCGACTGGTTTGCGCAAAAGTTATAGCGCCTACAAAATGGGGAACAGAATTATGATTTTTTTTATTATTTTTTTTTTTACTAGTAATGGTGGCGATCTGCGATTTTTATTGGGACTGGGATATTGCGGCGGACGTATCGGACACTTTTGACACAAATTTGGCGCCATTCACATTTATACAGCGATCAGTGCTATAAAAATGCACAAATGACTGTATAAATGTGACTGGCAGTGAAGGGGTTAACACTAGGGGGTGAGGAAGGGGTTAACTGTGTAGCCTGGGTGTGTTATAACTGTGTGGGGGGTGACTGGGGGAGGTGACCAATGCTGTGTCTCTATGTACAAGAGACACAGATCGGTCTCCTCTCTCCCTGACAGGACGTGGAGCTCTGTGTTTACACACAGAGCTCCACGTCCCTGCTGTCACCTGCCGTGTCACCGACGATCACGTGTACCCGGCGGACATCGCGGCCGCCAGGTACACGCATCGGGTCTTCGGCGATGCGCCGGGACAGTTTTTACCCGCCGCGCGCCACCCAGTGGCGCGCGCGGGTAATGCACATAAAAGGCCGTGTTTAAACGGCCACTTGGCACTTGAGAGCTGCACTGCGGACGTATTTTGTCTATAGCGCGGATCTCAAGTGGTTAAAATGACGTTTTTAAAAAACGTCGTTTTTTTTCATCACATAAAGTGATGGTGTGTATGCGGCATAAGGCATCTCTTTGGTAGTTTAATGCAGGAAGCGCCTAATTAGAGGATCTTCAGCCCACCTATGCCCGGTGAGAGATGACAAAGAGAAGACCTGCACTCTATGCGAGCCCCTTATCTAAGCCGATTGAAGGAAGAAACACCAGGGATCAGGAGGGATAGTCTTTTATTCTAGCAATGAAGGTGGTCCTGGGGCATACCTATGGAGGATTAACCCATGTTGTGCTGGCGTGAGGTTAGCCAGGAAAGTATATTTATCAGCCAGCCTTCTTTCTAAGGTTTTCAAAACTGCCTTTATCAGTAAAGCAGCATATTCATGTCACAGTCAACAGCAACAATAACAGTATAGCACTCTTTTAGCCAAATTTCTTTTCCCATTGCCTAAAGCTGTGATAGGCCTCACATCACCTCATGTGGAAGTTTTCAGAAAATTAAAACAACTATGGCAATAAGGGTAGGAGCTTCCCTTGTATTCTCACATTAGCTTGATACTGTCAGAATATATCCTTAGTTCAGTTGCACCAGAAATAACCTTTACACGTTTGATGCAAGGTTACCAAGCAATAAAGGCAATATGTGGATAACATATCTATCCATTGAGGATTATACAGTTTCTGCCCTTATGTGTGGAGACCTGACCGTATTACTAGAATCAATCACAGGGATATGGTGGAAATAGAGATCTAGTGATGGAGATGAAAAATGATTGATTTGACAGAGCTCGGCTACTTGAAAAACTTTAAGAATAATACTATATTCTTGGAATGTGCTTTTCCAATATTAACAGTTGTGTTGCGCACTGAGAGAGAGCTCAGGCGCATTGCTTTGTAATACGTGGTGGATCAGCCTGGGAAACAAAGGGTGAAGTCTTGGGAATAGCCCAAGCCTTTGTAATTGACAGTTCTCTTTTTTTTCAGTTGCTCGTGACCTTCTTACCACTTCTGGAAAACGTAAATTATATTGCTCCAGGGCTAGGCTTCAAGTCACAGAGGCAAACTAAAAGAAGAGTAAATCTTTCATCTTCATATATTTGTAAACCATATATAAATATCACAAAAGGCCAAAAAGGCAGTATAACAAAACATTCCTATATCTAGATACAGATGTAGTCCTCTGTACTATTGGCTGTTGTTTGGAAAAATTGTAACATTACTCTCCATCTTTTATACAATGACATTTTTTTTTTATAGATAGTATTTGTTACAATAAATGGTGCCTATTCTGTAAATAACTCAAGATTATCATATATCATTGAACATAGAGAAACTGTGCTTTGCAAATAATCACTCTTTGTACATATGACTTCTTGGGAAGCAGTTAAATATACCATTGAATAAACATATGGATTTTTATTTTTTTACCTGTAAAGGATTTTTTTAAATCTGTTAAGTGAGTGCTAAGATCCAGGCAACCCTACTATACTGCATAGAAACACAGCTTAATCACAGAACACTGGCTTAGCTGGCTGTTCGGATATAATCCTCTCTCACTGCTGCTCATGACTGTACAGGGAAATACAGAAGGCTAAATTCAAGACTGATTTAAGTAAACTAGTAAGTAAAGACATACCCACGTAAATTGATGTTTAATATTTACACTATCTCACAAAAGTGAGTACACCCCTCACATTTTTGTAAATATATTATTATATCTTTTTATGTGACAACACTGAAAAAATGACACTTTGCTACAATGTAAAGTAGTGAGTGTACAGCTTGCATAATAGTGTAAATTTGCTGTCTCCTCAAAATAACTCAACACACAGCCATTAAAGAGGAAGTAAACCCTGATGGGTTTTACTTCCTCTTTTGCTACCTGACCAACCTGCTATTGTAAAGCCAAATGGGCTAGTATGCGTCACATATTAGCCCATTATGTGACACTTACCTGCAAAAGAATCCAGCGCTGTCCCCACTGCAGGAAGCGTCCATCTTCTGTGTCTTCTTTCTTACAGAAACAAAGAAACTTTTTTGTTTTTCCAACATTTTTATTTGTAGCGCAAAAAATAAAAAACACAGAAGTGATCAAATACCACCAAAAGAAAGCTCTATTTGTGGAAATACCCGGTCTGGGTACAGTGTTGCATGACCCTGCAGTTGTCTTTCAAAATATAAGAGCGCTGAAAGCTGAAAATTGGCCTGGGCAGGAAGGTGTATAAAATGCCCTGTATTGAAGTAAAAAAAAAAAAAATAATAATTTGGTTGCATAAATGTACACACCCTCTTATAACAGGGGATATAGCTGTATTCTGAATTAAGAAATCACATTCAAACTGATGTTAAATATGAATCAGTACACACTTGCCATCATTTTAGCTGTTTCATTTGGTCTTTCCTGACATTTTCTTAATCACATCCTACAGCAAAAGCATCAGAGGCATCTCATTGTTAAAAGGTTAAAAGGGTATAAAAGAATTTAGGTACAGGTACAATGGAACACAGTGAAGACATTCATCATCGAGTGGATAAAATATGACACAACTATGACATTACCAAGAACTGTATGTCCCTCAAAAATTAAAGATAAGACGAGAAGAAAACTGGTCAGGGGGGCTTCCAAGAGGCATACAGCAACATTAAAGGATCTGCAAGAATATCTGGCAAGTACTGGCTGTGTGGTACATGTGACAACAATCTCCCGTATTCTTCATATGTCTGGGCAATGGGGTAGAGTGGCAAGACGGAAGCCTTTTCTTACAAAGAAAAACATCTAAGGCCGGGTCAATTTTGCAAAAAACACATCTGAAGTCTCCCAAAAGCACGTGGGAAAATGTGTTATGGCCTGATGAAACCAAGGTTAAACTTTTTGGCCATAATTTCAAAAGATATGTTTGGTGCAAAAACAACACTGCACATCACCAAAAGAACACTGTACCCACAGTGAGGCATGGTGGTGGTAGCATCATACTTTGGGGCTGCTTTTCTTTAGCTGGAACAGGGGCTTTAGTGAAGGTAGAAGGAATTAGGAACAGTTCCACATACCAGTCAATATTGGCACAAAACCTTCAGGCTTCTGCTAGAAAGCTGAACATGAAGAGGAACTTAATCTTTCAGCATAAACATTACCCAAAGCATACATCCAAATCAACAAAAGAATGGCTTCACCAGAAGCAGCCAGAGCTCAGACCTGAACCTGATTGAAAATCTGTGGTGTGATCTGAAGAGGGCTGTGCACAGGAGATGCCCCTCGCAATTTGACAGGTGAAACAAATTCTTACATTTTTTTACATCACAGAAACCTGACATTTTAACAGGGGCGTGCAGACTTTTTATATCCACTGTATATCTTCTTTTTTCCCTCCTGATTCTGGAGTTTTTCTTTAAGAAAAAAAACTATGTTTTACAAGGAATCTCTCTAACTGAATTAAATTCCAGACAAGCGGTCAACTTCACGGTTAAAGCATATAATAAGGTACATTTTTTGTTCAGTCATTTCTGCAATAAAAGCATTCCTTTCTGACAGCATGGCCAGGTCCTGAACTTCCAGTACACGCAGGCTTAACCCTCCTGGCGGGATTCCCGAGCGTGACTCGGGGTGGATTTTTTGTGCCAAAATCGGTAACCCCGAGTCACGCTCGGGGTAGCTATGCAGAGCCTGCAGCGCGCGCTGGCTTACCTTGTTCCTGGATCCAGCGATGCCACCGCGCTGTGTGAGCAGGCGGGTCCTCGCTCGATTCACACAGTGTCCTCCTGTGCCGTCGATCTCCGTTCCCTGCGACGCTACGACGCATGGGAGCGGAGATCGGTGTCAAATTCAAAAAGGTAAACAAACACTATACATACAGTATACTGTAATCTTATAGATTACAGTACTGTATGTAAAAAATACACCCCCCCCCCTTGTCCCTAGTGGTCTGCCCAGTGTCCTACATGTTCTTTTATATAATAAAAACGGTTCTTTCTGCCTGCAAACTGTAGATTGTCCATATCAACCAAAAGTGTCCTTTTATGTCAAAAATGGTTTTAGATCAGCTAAAAAACAGCGATAATAAATTATAATCACTTGCAGAATTGTGTGATAGCGATTTGTGGGGAAATTCGTCATAAAAAAAAAAAAAATAATGACAGCAACAATTCTGCAACTGAGCAAATTTAAGTGATTTTGAGTTGATTACATTATTGAATAATTTTTATTAGAATTATATTATTATTTGTTATAATTATTTATAATTATTTATTATATTATAATTTATAATTTTGTTTTTAAAAAAATGTCATACCCGGGATGCCTATTAGTCTCTTGTTTGGTCAGATTTAAGTGAGTTATTCCTAAAAAATTACAGGCCTACAGTATAAAACGCCAAATTTCCTTGCAAATAATGGTACCGCTTTCAGCATCTTTTTTCTGAAAGAATCATACCGCCAGGGAGGTTAAAGGGGTTGTAAAGGTTCATTCTTTATTTTCTAAATATGTTCCTTTAAGCTAGTGCATTGTTGGTTCACTTACCTTTTCCTTTGATTTCCCTTCTAAATGTTTTTTTTTCTTTGTCTGAATTTCTCACTTCCTGTTTCTCCTCAATAAGCTTGCCACCATCATCCGAGCGGTGGTTAGTCAGCCAAAACAGCTTACTGAACAGCTTATTGAGGAGGAACATTCAGACAAAGAAAACAAAGAAAAAAAACATTTAGAAGGGAAATCGAAGGAAAAGGTAAGTGAACCAACAATGTACTAGCTTAAAGGGGTTGTAAAGGTTTGTTTTTTTATTTTCTAAATAGGTTCCTTTAAGCTAGTGCATTAGTGATTAGTCAGCCAAAACAGCTTACTGAGGAGGAACAGGAAGTGAGAAATTCAGACAAAGAAAACAAAGAAAAATAAAACATTTAGAAGGGAAATTGAAGGAAAAGGTAAGTGAACCAACAATGCACTAGCTTAAAGGAACCTATTTAGAAAATAAAAAAACAAACTTTTACAACCCCTTTAAAGTAACCTATTTATAAAATAAAAAACAAACCTTTACAACCCCTTTAAATCTATGAGTACCCCCCATAATTACCCCTTTGTCCTTTACTTCAACAACTTATAACTAATTATTTGTTTAGTAAAAAAAAAATATCGAAATGGCAGCAATATTTGCCTATTGGATGCGACCACATTGGCTGATAATGTCAGTAACAGCTCAGTCTATTGTAGCACTAGATTGAGCAGTTGTAAATCCAAGAAGCAGTCCCTGTAAGGGGCATGGAAATCTGACTTGGGGGAGTATAAAAAAGCTTATTAGGGTATTTATCTAAACAAATTCTAGATTAAAGGGTAGGAGGAAGGAGTAGGAGTGGAATGTACCAGTACAACTTGGTCCTGGACACCTCCAGCCTGCTAAGTGGACATTTAACAATTGTCAGCTCAGCAGACAACCAAGTTACGGCTTTGCTCAACCTGTTCTCTCACAGTATTATATTGATAGCATTCTGCACTACAGTAAGCTTGATAGGCTTCCCTCTCCAATTCTGAGTCCAGATGTGCAGGGGAATACATTAAAGACAAATACAGCTACATTTTCTACATTTAAAATACATTTGATGATTTTTTTAATGAGCACATTAATTGGTGCTTCTTTTATATCTGCATGGAATTCAGCTTTAAAGACCCTCCAAATCATATACTCTCTGAAAGTAGTAGAAATGTAACATAAAAAGACAGTGGGCCATATTCTGAGTAAATCTCCGCTAGCTTCGCTTAGGGCACTTACACTCCGCTGTCCCAACTTACTGGAGCAGGTGTTGTATTCCCCAACCACTTGCTCCATAAGTTGGGACAGCGGAGTGTAAGTGTCCCGGCGTAGCCTGGCGGATCTCCAAGGGGGCGGCTTCTATTCAAATGAAGCGCGCCCCCGATACAAAAGAACTGGGCATGCGCCGGGCTGCAAAAAGCCCAGTGCGCATGCTCCAGTTCTCGGCGGAAAACGTCAATGACGCCGACGTGTGCGTCATTGACGTAAAGTCGTATTCAAGAACGACTTACGTAAACGACGTATCCGACGAAAAAACACGACGGGGACCCGACGCCATCCGTAACATGGCCTACGCGAGACTTGCGGAAACTTACCCCTCATATAGCAGGGGTAAGTTTCCGCTTACGCAAACGACGTTAGCGACGGTTACGCGACGCGAACTCGTTCGTGAATCGGCGTAGAAGGATCATTTGCATACGCAAATGACTCCTTCACTTAAATGCCATCTAGCGGCGGCCGGCGTCATTGCATTTAAGATCCGCCAGTGTAAGTGACTTACAGATGGCGGATCTTAAGTGTATCTATGCAAAACTGATTCTGAGAATCAGGAGCATAGATACACGGGTCAAAAAAGGGAGTTACGATGGAGTATCCTGAGTTACTCCATCGTAACTTTACTCAGAATATGGCCCAGTATCTTTGATTTTGTACTTCCCATGATGCACCTACAAATATTTATCAAAACTACATTTTAAATAAAAAATACATGAAAAGCATTACTAACTCTCAGAAATACATCTAATCATCAAACTTCCTACCGCATGTAAAAGTGGAAACTAAATTAAGTCAAATACATATAGATGTAAAATCACGTGTGCTTGCACAAAAACATAAACAGACATATGAATGCTGTAATTGGGTGACAAACAAATGCTAATATTTCACTATTAGTATTAGACTCGTTATACACTGAATAACATTTAGTCTGTAACTCCTAATTGTGTGTGCATTACCTGTGTAGCTCTTATTTTATAAATCCTTTTTTCACAATGGAGCAGACACACAGAGGTTGATTTACTAAAACTGGAGAGTGAAAAATCGGGTGCAGCTCTGCATGGAAACCAATTTTTTTCGGTCAAAGCTTAATTAAACAAGCTGACGTTAGAAGCTGATTGGCTACCATGTACTTCTGCACCAGATTTTGCACTCTCCAGTTTTAGCAAATCAACCCCACAGGTTTATGTGTGTGCGCTGTATGGGTTATGCGTATGCCTTTTTCCGAGTGATCTTTTTATTCTTTGTGGAGATGGGAATATACTAGTGACAGGTCTGCTTTTACTGAGACATCACAAGTTTACGTAGATGGAGATTGGAGACAACGAGTCCACACTCACTTTCTTTCCAGAAGTTTCCAGAATCAGGCCTCATACACAGGACCGAGGAACTCGTCGTAAATGAAACATAATTTTCCTTGACGAGTTTCTTGTCAGGCTTGTCGAGAATCTTGACAAGCTTTCTTTGCGTACACACTGTCAAGAAAAAATCTCGTCGTTCTCAAGCGCGGTGACGTACAACACGTACGACGGCACTATAAAGGGGAAGTTTGATTCCACTGGCGCCACCCTTGGGGCTGCTTTTGCTAATCTCATGTTACTGCGTGTTAAGTAAAAGTTTGGTGAGAGACGATTTGCGCTTTTCAGTCTGTTACAGCGTGACAAATGTGCTATTTCCATTACAAACCCTACTTTTACCGAAGGCATGCTTCTATCTCATACTTTATTCTGAGCATGCACGGGTTTCTAAGCATACACACGAACGTGTTTCTCGTTGTAAACCAGCCCGACGAGAAACACGACGAGGAAATTGAGACTCCCGACGAGGAAAAAGAGAACTTGTTCTCTTTTTTTCTCGTCGAGTTCCACGACAATTTTCTCGACAAAAAACATACACACGACCGTTTTCCTCTGCAAAAAAGCTCTGCCACCAAGTTTCTTGATGGATTCTGTCAAGGAAAACGGCCGTGTGTACGAGGCCTTAGGCTTAGTAATGATCAATACAAACAGGGGGTTATTTACTAAAATTGGATGGTGCAAAATCACCTTCCATATTTAATTGCCAGAGCTTAATTGAACAAGCTGAAGTTAGAAGCCGATTGTCTACCATGCGCAGCTGCACAAGTTTTAGTAAATCTACCCCACTGACTACACACACACTTTTCCTCTTTCTTAGTATACCACCACCTGATATCTTGTTACACATTCTTTCACCCCCTATTGGGGTTGAAAGAATTTTTCATACCTTGATTCAGATATTCCTCTAGAGAAGTCAGAACATGCAGGTGGAATAAATAAGGTTAGTAATAAAATGAGCCTAAATTTTTTACCAATTCCACCTCAACATAGTATTGCCATCAGCCAGTCAATGAGTAGGTTACAGTAGTGTGATAATGAGAAAAGAGTGTGGCCTGGATACATCCATGGTGATTGGATCAAGGTGTTGGTGGTACCTGTGTGGATAAAAATGCTGTGGTAGTTTCCTGACACTAGAACTGGAGAAGCTCCTTGGATAAGCTGGAAATGCCTTCAAAATCATAGAACAAGTCCAGTTGAATGTGACTAACTACTACTAGATATACATTGGAAACATTTGAGCGGTTCAGGAAATATCAAACCAGTCTTTTGTTAGACCATTTGGCAATTCAAAATTGTATCTGGACTTCAGCACATGCAAATCTGTCCACAGGAGCTCACACGGGCTCATTAATAATTGTTGGGAATACCAAAGCTTCCAGATTGCCAGTTTTGACCTGGGCACAATAATATGTATGTGAAACATGAGTTTCTAGCTGTTAAAACTCATTAGTTTTGTTTCCTATCCATTGCATTTTTATAGAAAATGTAAAACGTTGACATCCTGTCATATTGTTCCAGAACTATCGATGCTTAGAAACATAACTTTAATATGATCTGGGTGGATAAAGGCAGCCAAAGCAGTGCAGTGATTGGCGAGGAATATACATCTCAATGCCTTGCTCAAAGCAGACTAAACTAGTGTTAGCTTAGTAATGAATAACAGGCCAATCAACAGAAAATAACAACAATAACAACTGGGAATAAGGCCCCGTACACACAACCGAGTTTCTCAGCAGAATTCAGACAGAAACCCGATGGGAGACGTATTCTGCCGAGAAACCCGGTCGTGTGTACACTTTTCGCAGAGAAACCCGCCGAGGAACTCGTCGAGCCAAATAGAGAACACGTTCTCTATTTCCTCGTTGGTCAATAGGAAACTTTGGCTCGCCGAGATCCTCGGCAGCTTCACAAGGAACTCGACGAGCAAAACGATGTGTTTTGCCCGTCGAGTTTCTCGGATGTGTTTACGGGGCCTAAGAAGTGCATGGAGTAATAGGAAGTTGTTGTGAGCAAATTGTTTATTTAAAAAATGCAATATTGTTTTTGCTTAATTTTTATTAATTTATCAACTTTCTTCAGTCCCAGTATGTGGCATTATAGTAAATCACATGTAATACATGTCATCGAAGACAACCATGTAAGCTGGTGAAGCAGCTGTTGCTAGTAACAATGATGACACCATTGCTGAAGCAAACATTTTCATGATGATCCATGAGAACGTGGATTCCAAACCACATTGTTTAAGTAACGCATGCTTTTTGCACAGTGAAGAGGGATGTCACAAAGCAATGAGTAAATCTAAGTAGTTACAGTTTAGAAAATATGACATAGCTTGAAACTTTTAAGCTGTTTCATACAGTAACAGACTTAAAGTATAAAAACAATTGATACCAAGCATTGTATATACCATATTTTATGACAGTTTATTATACTGGTGTTTCTTCTGGTAATGGATTGAAGATAAATAACATTCCTATGTCTCAGCAAGGCAGGGGACTATTAAGTTTGTCTGCCCTGGAATTTTACACTGTGATCATCCAATGTTGTCTTATTTTTCCCCACTATGGGGCAAATCCACAAAGCAGATGCGCCGACTTAACTCGAGATTTCTAATTTTACTCCGCGCGTATCTTTGCGCCCGATCCTCAAAACGAAAATTCCGGTTTTTCCGTCCTACTTAAAATAATTACTCTGGCGCATCCTCTGACGCAAATTACGCTAGTCACGCCGCTTTATTTGATAGGCAAAGATGCAAATGAGGGAGATAGGGCGATCCTCAAAATTAAGTGTGTGCGCCGTAGATTACGCCCTGTGCGCCGTAGATAACGCCCTGTGCGCACCTGTTAGTTTTCTGGAGCAAAATTAGACTTTATAAAAGCAGCCCTAATTTTACACCAGCCCTGTAAAGGTCTGCTGAAGCAACACCATTTAGGAAGAGCTGCCAACACTTCTTTGCTTGACTTCATTGTGACTGCCAAAATGCCTGGGCCATCAATGATTATAACGGCACTCGCCACTTTACAGGCGCAGAGAAGGAGGAGGGCACAGAGGAGGAGGAGGAGGGCACAGGAGAGGATATACCGCCCACGCCAAGATCTCTTTGGCATGACTGCGTCTGAGGTCATTGGCAACTTCAGATTTAACCAGGAAGCCATCCTGGACTTAACCAGGATCCTGCAGGATGATCTGAACACCCCAACCCAACAATCCCATGCCCTGCCAGCTCACATTAAAGTTATGGCCACCCTGCATTTTCTGGCCACTGGGTCTTTTCAGAGAACATGTGGAGGTCTGGCTGGGATGGTACAGTCCTCGATGAGCAGGTGTGTGCACCAGGTTGTCCCTGCAATACTGAGACGCATGGGCAGTCAATTTGAAAAGCCCACCCAGGAGGACCAGCGAATGAAGAGCATGGCTGATTTCTATCAGATTGCACGATTCCCACGGACCATCGGGGCCATTGACTGTACCCATGTGGCACTACAGCCCCCCCATGATACAGAGCACCTGTTCAGGAATCGCAAAAACTGGCATTCCATCAATGTCCAGGTAATCGTGGATGCCCATGGCCTCATCTGGCATGTGTGTGCCAAATTTCCAGGTTCGTGCCATGACAGCTACATCTTTAGGCAGACCAACATAGCACGTGAATTGGAGCAGAACGTGTATGGAGACAGCTGGCTGGTTGGTGAGTGACATGTGTGTCAGGTATGACTGTCCCCCCCATGATGCAGACATCACATGGGGCACATGCATGACTAATATCCTCCTGTCTTTTCCCTTCCAGGTGACTCTGGATATGCCCTGGGCCCTCACATGATGACCCCATTCAGGAACCCCCAAACCCCAGGAGAGCAACGCTACAACGAGGCTCATATTCGCACCCGGGCAGTAGTGGAGCGTACTTTTGGCCTGCTGAAGTCCCGCTTCAGATGCCTGGACAAGACTGGGGGTACACTGCTGTATTCCCCAGACTTTGTGTGCCAAATAATAGGGGCTTGTTGCATTCTTCATAACTTTGCAACGAGAAGGGGACTGGAGATTAACTTACGTGCTGACCTGACCCCCCACCCAGGCAATCCCCCCCTAGCCCACTCTACCCGGTCTACTGAGGGCACAGTAGCCAGGAGACGCCTGGCAGAAGGCATCTTTTCTCAGTAAATGGCCAGAAATCATGTCACAATGTTATTATTTGTTTTCAATGCAAACGCACATGAATTATGTGACAATGTTATTATTTGTTTTCAATGCAAACGCACATGAATTATGTGACAATGAGAATGTTGCTTTGCACAGTAAACGCACATGTTTAATGACACATTGAGAATGTTTTTGTCTCTGGAAACGCACATGATTTATGTCACAATGAGAATGCATGAATGCACACCACTGTGGTCCCTAGCACAAACACATCACATGCACATCGAATTGGATTAGATCCAAGTACCCCGCCCCCTTTGGTACTTGGGAGCAGTAACGCCCCGCCACGGCTCCAATTATGTCACTGTGCATTCATACACCATTCAGGAACCTAGGATGACTTCTCCCTGGTCCTGGGGATCCCTTCTCCACCAAAACTGAGGGTGACACCCTTATTTTGTCAGGAATGCCACCCCCCCACATTCACACATCATTCACACACATAAACCAAATCATAAGTACAGTATAATAACCACAATTTTTAAAGCAAAAAAAAAAAAAAAAAAAGTACCCCTGGTATTTAAGTCCGGCGGCGAGTGCTCCGTCTAGGCTGCCCACGGGCAGGGGCACGGGCACGGCCACGGGCACGGGCACCTGGAGGATCTTCACGGGGGGGGGAGCAGGGGAGGGAGTATCTTCATTGGGGGGGGGAGCAGGGGAGGGAGTATCTTCATTGGGGGGGGAGCAGGGGAGGGAGGAGCCTCCCCTGGTGTCTGACCTCCGGCTGGCCTGCCCTCCAAGGCCACTGCTATCCTGGTCAGGCAGGCAGTGATGGCAGCCGTATTGGCCTGGCCAGCCCGTGTGTTCTCCTGCACAGCCCGGGTGTTGTCCTGCACAGCCCGGGTGAGGGCAGTCACCTCCTGGCCCACGCCTGTTGTGGCGGTATGCAGGGAACACAAACAGGTGATGACACCCAATGAATTGGTGGCCACATCACTGAGTGACTCCCTCATTACATCCAGGCTGTGCTCCATCTTGGCCATAGTTTTTTTGATGTCACCCAGACTGCGGGTCTGCTTGGCATTGTCCCTCAGCAGACTGGCCGGCATATGCTCAGACCCCACCCTGGTGTCCTGGGTCGCCATCCTGCCTGCCTCTGAGGCTTGTGGCCAGGTAGGAGGGGATAGAGTGACCCTTGTGGGTTGCGGCATGTTGTGGGAGAAGTGGGAGGGGCTACCCCTGATGGTGGCCTGACTGGTGCCAGCCTCTGGGGGATCCTCTGGGGTAGCCTCTGGGGTAGCCTCAAGGGGAGCCTCTGGGGTAGCCTCAAGGGGAGCCTCTGGGGTAGCCTCAAGGGGAGCCTCAAGGCTAGCCTCAAGCGTATCGTCAAAGGTCATCAGATCTGTGGCAATAATGATTTCCCGGCCAATCTGGAGATCTTCTTCCTCCTCCCCCTCATCCTCCTCCCCCTCATCCTCCTCCCCCTCAGCCTCCTCATGAGGGGAGGTTTGGCCACTCCCCTCCCCTGGGGACTCCTCAGCAGCCTCCTGTCTTTGGGGTGGTGCAGCAGCCTGGCCTGATGGCCCAGCAATCTCCTGGTCATCTGTGGAAGACACCAAACAATCACAGGTTTGAGGATCCACACACTTGGCACATGTTCCCTTCCCCCACCCACACATGCTAATCACCAAATAAAAAAATAAAAAAACCTTACCTGGCCTCACAGGAACATCAGACTGATAACCAGGCAGGCCCACCACCTGCTCTGGCTCGAAACACCGGGCCACTGCCCATTCCTCCTCAGTCAGCCGGGTGGGGCATGGTCCCCCTCCTCCAGTGCCCCTCCTATGCGCAGTGAGCTTGGCCACCTTATTGCGGACCACGCTCCTCAGATCATTGATCTTTTTCTTAATGCCAGCGGGGGTTCTCGTCTCCCCTCCCCCCGCCGCATTTATGTGATCTGTTATTTTGGCATAGATTCTCTTCCTTTGGGCCGGGGAGGTGTTCCCGCTATCAGGCCCATGTAGATATCTTCCATATTGTATGATATACCTGGCTAGGATTTGCTTTTCAACATGTGAAAAATTCAGCTTCCTGCGTTTGGGGGCCATCACAGACACCACCCAGCAACAAGAAGCCAAACAGGACAAACACACAAAAATACACACACAAGCAGACAGCTACTACAAAGTCAAATACAAACACACAAAAATACACACCAAACAAATACACAAAAATACACACAGACGCAGACAGCTACTACAAAGTCAAATACAAACAGACAAAAACCAAACACAAAATCCAAGCAGAAAAAAAACAAACAAAAAAATTAGCAGAAACAATCAAACAAAAATTACACTTATCACAAACAAACAACAACTACTATCTACTACTCCTCCAACACTTCTCTATCAAACACAACTTACCAACAAACACTGACAAACTAAGAGCAGAAGCAAATTGCTCATGGAAGGGAACACAGGGAAATACTTTTGCAAATGAAGTGTGTTTGACTGGAGCTAGTTAAGCACAGTGCGATCCTCAAACTAAGTACACTTGGCCTTTTACCTATCTCACTGATTGCGCCAAGCAAAGTTCTGCACATGCGCAGTGAGCAGCAGATTCGTGCGCGCATGCGCAGTACGGCCGGACCTTCATTTGCATGGGGTCACGGCTCATTACAATGAAGCACGCCCACTTCCTTCCCACTTGCCATAACCCCGCCTTACGCCTCCGAATTTACGTTACGGCAGGCGCACTTTTGTGCGCAAATGCGCTGTGGATACGGCAATTACGACACCAACTTAGGGCGCCGTAACTTAAATGACATAAGTTAGAAAAAAATTATTTTGCGCCGCTGGCTGTGGATTTGGCCCTATATTCTTTGAGGGTCCATTTTTTAGGGCGACCATAAGCAACTTGATAGTTACAAGCAATGCTCCGGATTTTGGAGCATCACCTGCAATTTTCATTTTTAAAACCACAACCACGGTTACGAGCATCTCTATCAAGGGACATTACGGTGAAAACAGGCCCTGATTTACTCCTCTACTGAAAAGAATGAATAATCTCAAGTGCTGTGCTTGTCACCATCTAAGTGCATCTCAGTGCTACTGCAGCTCATGCAAAGACAGGCAAATATCTCCCTGTCTGTCATTTTCAAAAAAACATCTCTGTCCTTCTATGGCCAACCTTAGTACCACACCTGTGAAGTTTATCTGGATGTGTCTTCTGTGTACTTCATGGAGTACACAGAAGACACATCCAGGTGCACTTGTAGATGAAAGTGGATTTGCCTTTAGTAAATCAACCCCCATATGCTCTTCCCCTCAGTTCTGCTGTTGGAGAATACCCAGTTAAGTTTACATTGACAGATACCTAATGTAGACAGGTAGTAGTAGAATCGACGGTGGTGTGGTAGATAAAGGAACAACACAGATCTGAATGAAAGTTGAGGGGCAGGGGTTTATCAATATAAGTATATATTATAGAATATATATATATATATATAAAAATATATATATATATATATATATATATATATATATATATAAAAAAAATATATATATATATATATATATATATATATATATATAATATAAAATAATATAATATAAGTATATTGGTGTCAGTAGGGTAGTGGACAGTGTAAGTCATTTTTATATACCGTATATACTTGAGTATAAGCCGAGTTTTTCAGCACATTTGTGCTGAAAATGCCCCCCTCGGTTTATACTCGAGTCACCTCTTTGCGCCTGATCTCCCAGACTTTGGGGACCCGGTACCAGCCGGCTATAGATCCCCTGGACCCCAAACTTGGCACACATGTATCCCCACTAAACATCAGTCTAGTCATGGACACAGTGAGGCATGCACATGGACACAGTGAGGCATGGGCACAGTGAGGCATGGGCACAGTGAGGCATGCACATGGACACAGTGAGGCATGGGCACAGTAAGGCATGGACACAGTGAGGCATGGGCACAGTGAGGCATGGACACAGTCAGGTATGGACACAGTGAGGCATGCACATGGACACAGTGAGGCACAGTGAGGCATGCAGATGGACACCCTAGGCTTATACCCGAGTCATTAAGTTTTCCCAGTTTTTTGTGGTAAAATTAGGTGCCTTGTCTTATATTCGGGTCGGCTTATACTCGAGTATATACGGGTAAATATTTTTTTATAATTTTTACACATTTTTTTAGGAGCCCTGTTAGGGGGCTTTGGTGAAATATCAGGGGTTTAAACGGGGGGAATCTGCACCACCCGGGGTAATTGGAGAGTGCCCTGGCACACCTGGCATACCCTGTGTGCATGCCTATGTTAGGATAATTTTCCTTCCATTCAAAACATAATGGTTTTGAACAAAGGCTATCTTTAATATTGATGATGACTTTTCTCATGAGAGGTTTCAGCTTAAGCAATAAAGTGATTACATGATAGGTGTATGCTTATTCATGGGGAAAATTATAGATAAATATAATGGACATTCTCACGAAGGATAGAAGTGTTTAATTTAAAGATATGATCAGCAACAACAAAAAAATATTTTAGAAACCTCACTTTTTTCCATAACATCTCCAGGGAAGTGACTTTATTTCCTATGAAGCTGATACTAAGCAGAGAAGGAGAAAGGCTGCTTCGGTTACAGGCTCCAGGACTTTTAATGTATCGTAATTACTGAAAAAAACGATAAGCATAATGCATAACTGCATCCTAACTATATGTAATAACTAGCACCAATTTTGGACGGTTCCTTATTTCTTTAGTTATAGTAATATCCTTGTATTTACGGCCCTCAAAACAGACATCCAATGTCCAGTAACTACAAGGATGTTTAAAGAGGAAGTAAACCCCCCCCCTCCCCGAAACCGGGGGGGGGAAAAAATAACCTGCAAGAGAAAGGCATAATGAGCTAGTATGCATAGCATACTAGCTCATTATGTGACACTTAGCTGAGATCGCAGCCCCCAAATTCCTCCTCGTCTACCTCCGCCGGCGCCGACATGTCCCCTCGCAGTTACTTCCTGTATTCACCACTCCGGCGCTGTGATTGCCCGGAGCGGCGATGACGTCACTCCCACGCATGCGCGATTGATCAGGAAAACCCTCTCGCATGCGCAGAAGTATGGTATTAACCATTAAGCCATTCTGCACTTTCAGTGCGCCTGCGCCGTTGTCAACCCCCATCCCGCTGCCATCCGGTGCTTCTCCGGGCTCTCCCGTGCCATCGGGGGCCTGGAGAAAGGATCGCCCTGCACCGAAAATGAAGCGTAGAGATGACTGGTGACCATATGGTCACCAGTCATCTCTATGACCGTCGGAGGCCCGGGTGCGATGTGATGATGTCACGCCCGAGTACCCGGAAGTAAACAAAGCCGCAATTGCGGCTAGTAAGCATGAGATCGGTGAAATTTTTTTCACGATCTCATGCTTTCCAGCCTGGAGGAGAGATGTGGGGTCATCTCTCCTTAAAGAGGACCTGTCACACACTTTTCCTATTACAAGGGATGTTTACATTCCTTGTAATAGGAATAAAAGTGATCAATTTTTTTTTTTTAAAGTGTAAAAAAAAAAAAAATAAGTTAAATAAAAAAATAAATAAATAAATAAAACATTTAAACCGCCCCTGTCCCCGGTAGCTGGCGCTCAGAAGTGAACGCACATGTAAGTCCCGCCCACGTATGTAAACGTCGTTCAAACCACATATGTGAGGTATCGCAGTGTGCGTTAGAGCGTGTGCAACAATTCTAGCACTAGACCTCCTCTGTAACTCTAAACTGATAACCTGTAAAAATTGTCAAAGCGTCGCCTATGGAGATGTTTAAGTAACGAAGTTTGGCGCCATTCCATGAATGTGCGCAATTTTAAAGCATGACATGTTAGGTATCTATTTACTCAGCGTAACATCATCTTTCATATTTTACAAAAAAATTGGGCTAACTTTACTGTTTTGTTATTTTTTAATTCATGAAACCATTTTTTTGGCGTTTGAAAAATGATTGCACAAATATCATGCAAGATAAAAAGTTTCAATGACCGCTATTTTATTCCCTAGGGTGTCTGCTAAAAAAACATATATAATGTTTGGGGGTTCTGAGTAATTTTCTAGCAAAAGAATGATGATTTGTACATGTAGAAGAGAAGTGCCAAAATAGGCCCGGTATGGAGGTGAGAATAAAAGCCCTGTATTGAAGGGGTTGAGCATATTTCATGAGTTACATATATTTTGAAGCACAGAATAAAAAAACTTTAATGAGATTTGAAAAAGAACATTGGTCAAAATTAGAGAACGCTTGCAGATACCTTCCAGTTTTTGTTGTTATTCTGCCATCTTGTGCTAATTTCTTTAATTATCTGACAATGCTTATTTAACTGGCAGCTTAACTTTCCAGTTTTCACTGACTTTGCAAGATAGTGAGCTGTTCTAAAGTCACTGAAACCCTCCGGCAGCAGGTTGTCCAGATGAAGGCCAATGGGGTGACCCATTCAGCCATAGCAAGAGAAGTTTATCATTCCAAAACTGTGATTTCTAGAATATTGCATCTTTACAGCATCACAAACTCATTCAAGTCTCCAAGGAAGGCTGGTTGTCCATGAAAGACAAATGCAAGAGAGGACAGGATAATACGGAGACTCTCAATGGGCAATTCGTTTAACACCGCAGCTGCGATTGCTCGCCAGTTCAGCGCTGAACGGAGTAAAGATCTGTCTCGTCATACAGTGTCTCGTCATTTAAGAGAATTTGGACTGAAAGCCCACTCTGCAGTGACCAAACCTCTCATTAGCAGAAATAATCAAAAAGCTAGACTAATCTTTGCTGAGGAGCATGTTGTGTGGACAGAGGAGAACTGGTCCAAAGTTCACTTTAGTGATGAAAACAAGTTTAATTTATTTGGGTCAGATGGGAAACATTATATTCGTGTTCAAACTGGGTAAAGAAGGGTGGAGGGGAAAGCGTCATGATTTGGGGGGATGTTTGGGGCCTCTTATACAGCTACATGGCAGAGTGGGTGCAAGTGTTTATCAGAACCTTCTTTGACAACATGCTGTTCCTTCCCTGCGTTCATCACCCAATTAGCCAAAATAAAGTTTTTTTTTGTTGAAGGGCCATGGTTATTTTGAAAAACTCTGGGCCAGATTCACGTATTTCCGCGTAACTTAGCCGCGGCGTAACGTATCCCATTTACGTTACACCGCCGCAAGTTTACAGCGTAAGTGCCTGATTCACAAAGCACTTACCTGTAAACTTGCGGCAGCGTAGCGTAATTCTGCTCGGCGCAAGCCCGCCTAATTCAAATGGGGCGGGCACCATTTAAATTAGGAGCGTTCCCGCGCCGAACGTACTGCGCATGCTCCGTCCGTAAAATTACCCGACGTGCATTGCGCTAAATGACGTCGCAAGGACGTCATTGGTTTCGACGTTATCGTAAATGGTGTCCAGCGCCATTCACTGACGACTTACGCAAACGACGTGAAATTTTAAATTTCGACGAGGGAACGACGGCCATACTTAACATTGGTTACACCACCTAGAGGGCGACGCATCTCTATGGAAACAACGTAAATTTTGATCGACGGGCAAAGCGGACGTTCGTAAATCAGCGTAACTAGTCATTTGCATATTCTACGCCGACGGCAATGGAATCGCCACCTAGCGGCTGGCCTAGAATCGCAGCCTAAGATCCGACGGTGTAACACAGTTACACCTGTCAGATCTTAGGGCTATCTATGCGTAACTGATTCTATGAATCAGGCGCATAGATGCGACAATCGTATCTCAGAGATACGACGGCGTATCAGGAGATACGCCGTCGTATCTCTTTTGTAAATCTGGCCCACTGTTCTTTTAGCATGGTATAGCCACAACAAAAATTCCATCAAATGTTGAACAATGAAGGTTAAATTATTTCCAGGGCTCAAGTCCTGCGGGAACGCGTGGGAATGGAGTTCCTGCACTTTTTTCACAGCAGGAACTCAGTTCCCTTTGCAGGACTAGAGCAACCGAGAGCAGCCGAGCCGCCCGAGCCAATCCTTCACTAAGCGGTGATGCCCAGCTCGAGTCACTGTCAGGGGCGGGCGAACCTTAGTAATCCTTTATGTTACTGGCCGCTTCCTGTATATGGATTCATTGGGTAGTGTGCGGGTATTCCGTCACTTCCTCGATTCTGCAATGTCTCCTGGGAGCTTTTGTCATTGTTCCTAGGAGACATTGCGGATGTCTGGCGCGAGTTATCGCGGGATTTAGAAAGAACTTGCGGCATCGAGGAAGTGACGGAATACCCGCACACTAACCGATGAATCCATATACAGGAAGCGGCCAGTAACAAAGGATTACGAAGGTACAGTGGATCGAAAAAACAAACAAAAAAACATGCGGTTTAGTAATTATGCATATGAGCGTATCTTTTTTTTTTTTTGGTGGGGAAGTGGATCTTGGGTGGGAGTTCCCACACTTTTTTCCCCAGGACTTGACCCCTAATTATTTCTGAAAAATCAAGTGTTCATAAATTGTTCTCTAATTTTGATCTCCAGTGTATATGTGTGTGTATGTGTATATATATATATATATATATATATATATATATATATATATATATATATATATATATATATATATATATATATATATATATATATTCAAAAGTATTGGGACACCTACCTTTACATGCATATAAACTTTAATGGCATCCCAGTCTTAGTCTGTAGGGTTCAATATTATGTTGGCCCACCCATTGCAGCTATAACAGCTTCAACTCTTCTGGGAAGGCTGTCCACAAGGTTTAGGAGTGTGTCTATGGGAATGTTTGACCATTCTTCCATAAGAGCATTTGTGAGGTCAGGTGCTGATGTTGGACAAGAAGGCCTGGCTTGCAGTCTCTAATTAATCCAAAAGGTATTCTATCGGGTTAGGGTCAGGACTCTGTGCAGGCCAGTTAAGCTCATCCTCCCCAAACTCGCTTATCCATGTTACGTTTTAATCACTACTAGGGGCTTAATAGATTATTGTGTTTTTGTAAAAAAAGTGAAAATGTCCTCCAATCTAAACAGGTTAAAATCTGTTTGATGGTTGATGTGAAATCACTGATGTTTTCAGTAAAAACACATTGATAAATCAGCCTGTAAATCAGCCTTAAAGTGCTTCTAAAGGCTAAAGGTTTTTAATGTTCATGCATTCTATGCATGAAGGTTAAGAAACTTCTGTGTGCAGCGGCCCTATTGCCCCCCCTCCCCCCAATCCTTACCTGAGCCCCCTCCAATCCAGCATCTGAGCCCCCTCCAATGTTCATGGTAGCCTTGGCTGGATGGGGACTTTTCCTCCCGATTTGCTCCCACTGCTGTCAATCACAGCCAGTGAGCCAATTAGGAGAAAGCAGGGGGGGGGCAAGCCGCGTCTTATGGATGAGTGGTTTTGGAGCGAGCACGCAACGGTGCCCCCAGGGCAAGCAGTTTCTCTGGGGGCACTGCTCAAGGGGGAGGAGCCAGGAGCATTTGGGAGGGACCTGAAAAGAAGATCAGGGCTTCTGTGTGCAAAACCACTGCACAGAGCAGGTTAGTATGACATGTTTGTTATTTTAGAAAAAAACAAAGCTTTAGCATCAATTCATGCCGGCCATAGATGGTGCAACTTTCTTCAATCATGGGTCGATCAATCAGCCTGCCCATGCATGATTTCATACCTCAGCCAGTACAGTAGGTGTTTGTGATATTGTGCTTTTAGCACGACAGCGTCGCGCTGATACTCGGCGACAGGGTGCCGAGATCTCGCCGACATCTCACACTCACTGGAATAGTGACAGCACATCCCAGCAAGCGCGTCATAGAAGCGACGGGAGATCCGACTTGGATTCCCGCCAATTCTACACGTGTGCGGCGTTTGTTATGAATCCTGAGGGGGAAGTCCCCGCCGGATTTTAAATAAAAATCCGGCATGGGTCCCCCCCTCAGGAGCATACCGGGCCCTTAGGTCTGTTATGGGTTGTAAGGAGAGCCCCCCTACGCCGAAAAAAACGGCGTAGGGGGTCCCCCTACAATCCATACCAGACCCGTATCCAAAGCACGCTACCCGGCCAGCCAGGAAGGGAGTGGGGACGAGCGAGCGCCCCCCCCCCCTCCTGAGCCGTACCAGGCTGCATGCCCTCAACATGGGGGGGTTGGGTGCTCTGGGGCAGGGGGGCGCACTGCGGCCCCCCCCACCTCAGAGCACCCTGTCCCCATGTTGATGAGGACAGGGCCCCTTCCCGACAACCCTGGCCGTTGGTTGTCGGGGTATGCGGGCGGGAGGCTTATCGGAATCTGGGAGCCCCCTTTAATAAGGGGGCCCCCAGATACCGCCCCCCCACCCTAAGTGAATGAGTATGGGGTACATCGTACCCCTACCCATTCACCTGCAAGAAAAGTGGTAAAAACACAAATAAACCACACAGTGTATTAAAATATTTTATTTTTCTGCTCCGGAGGCCGCCCCCTGTCTTCTTTATTAGCTCTTTTACCAGGGGGGGCTTCTTCTTTGACGTCTTCGGGTGGGTGGGGGCCGCCGTCTGGTTCTCTTCCACCGCCGGGGGGGGGTGGCTTTTAAAAAAGCCCCCACCCCCCCGGCGGGTTTCCTCCGGCGTCTTCGGCGGGGCTCTTCTTCTTCCGCTATCCCGACGGGTCTTCTCAACTCTCCGGGGTTCTCCTTCTGTCTTCGCCGCTCTCCGTTGTTGACTCGGCGCACCCCGGTTCTTCGTCTCGCTGTCCGGTGTCTTCTTCCGTGATGTACGTCTTCTCCTTCCGTGCTGTGATGAGTTCTTCTTGCGTGCTGTGACGTCATGTTCTTCACTTCTCTCCTTCTCCCGATGTTGCCACGCCGGTCCTCCTCGCTGAAATGACGGATGCGCGCCTTGCATCGGACCTATATAGGCCTCACAGTCCCATCATGCTCTGTACCTACCCATGTGATACCTACCACGTGGGTAGGTATCACATGGGTAGGTACAGAGCATGATGGGACTGTGAGGCCTATATAGGTCCGATGCAAGGCGCGCATCCGTCATTTCAGCGAGGAGGACCGGCGTGGCAACATCGGGAGAAGGAGAGAAGTGAAGAACATGACGTCACAGCACGGAAGAAGAACTCATCACAGCACGGAAGGAGAAGACGTACATCACGGAAGAAGACACCGGACAGCGAGACGAAGAACTGGGGTGCGCCGAGTCAACAACGGAGAGCGGCGAAGACAGAAGGAGAACCCCGGAGAGTTGAGAAGACCCGTCGGGATAGCGGAAGAAGAAGAGCCCCGCCGAAGACGCCGGAGGAAACCCGCCGGGGGGGTGGGGGCTTTTTTAAAAGCCACCCCCCCCCGGCGGTGGAAGAGAACCAGACGGCGGCCCCCACCCACCCGAAGACGTCAAAGAAGAAGCCCCCCCTGGTAAAAGAGCTAATAAAGAAGACGGGGGGCGGCCTCCGGAGCAGAAAAATAAAATATTTTAATACACTGTGTGGTTTATTTGTGTTTTTACCACTTTTCTTGCAGGTGAATGGGTAGGGGTACGATGTACCCCATACTCATTCACTTAGGGTGGGGGGGCCGGTATCTGGGGGCCCCCTTATTAAAGGGGGCTCCCAGATTCCGATAAGCCTCCCGCCCGCATACCCCGACAACCAACGGCCAGGGTTGTCGGGAAGGGGCCCTGTCCTCATCAACATGGGGACAGGGTGCTCTGAGGTGGGGGGGCCGCAGTGCGCCCCCTTGCCCCAGAGCACCCAACCCCCCCATGTTGAGGGCATGCAGCCTGGTACGGCTCAGGAGGGGGGGGGCGCTCGCTCGTCCCCACTCCCTTCCTGGCTGGCCGGGTAGCGTGCTTTGGATACGGGTCTGGTATGGATTGTAGGGGGACCCCCTACGCCGTTTTTTCCGGCGTAGGGGGGGCTCTCCTTACAACCCATAACAGACCTAAGGGCCCGGTATGCTCCTGAGGGGGGACCCATGCCGGATTTTTATTTAAAATCCGGCGGGGACTTCCCCTTCAGGATTCATAACAAACGCCGCACACGTGTAGAATTGGCGGGAATCCAAGTCGGATCTCCCGTCGCTTCTATGACGGCTCTGTATCCATCGCGGCAAGCCAGCTCGGCGCTGGCTCCCGCGATGGGGCTCGTAGGTGCTCAATCTCGCTGAGAAAGAGAGCGAGATTGACACAAAATCGGGTTCACCTACTGTACCTGCTGAGCTGAGATTCGAACCGTATATGGGCAGCTTTAGCAATCAGTGAAATCCTGGTTATTTGCAAGGGAATCCAAACTAAAAACATCTTTATAGGCTCACAGGACGGGTCCCTTAGTAGCCTCAAGTTTAGAAATACTCTCACATAATTTATAATCAGAGGGGAGAGTGGGCAGTTTGGCCTCTGGACTGTAATAATGTAATTTCCTGAGATTCTCCTGAGAGGCTAGCCACAGTCCTGTGAGTAGGAACAGATTAAAAAAAAAAAATTAATTACAAGGATTTAAACAACAGTACTGTAATAGCATATAGTAATTCACAGGCTTTTGAGAGAGCATTACATGTATTTTTACAGATCAACCCCCCTCCCCCTTTAAATATCACCAAGATCCTTTCAGAGTTTGCAGAATACCAAGAAACTGTTTATATGGTTTATTATTTACTTTTAGAGGATGTTCTAAATCTTATTTGCAATCGCAGGCTAATCATAGGGTTTCCCAACATTGTAGTCATGGAAAAGACGATACAAAGTTGTGCCAAATGATGTGAGAATAACAAAGAATTTTACATTTGTGTGTAAAGCAGTTAAATGGCAATCAGTAAATGCTAGAATAGATTCATAAGGAAGATTATTTTTTATTTACATACCCCCTGTATTTAATATTACTAACTTAACGTATTATGTACCCCCATCATATCAATTTCTGTAGCTATTACCTTTTGTACCACCCCCCCCTTTAGAATGTAAGCTCTATGAGCAGGGCCCTCCTGTTGTCAATGATGACCCTGACACAATTTCTCAGGGTGAACCCCATTTCTGCCGCTTGATCCAAATTCATGAAAGCATACAGAGAACTGAGAGAGAGAGCTCTGTTCCTTTCGGTGTGAAGCGCGCAAGAGAGACTGAACCCACTTTATTGGTCCTTTTAAAAACAACATGACATCACAAAACATATGCATTCAGATTAGTTAGCTTGTATAACTCACTCCCATTTACCCACCCCCCTGTGACGTCTGTTCTTGGCAGCGTGGAGCACATGTAATATCCTTTGTGCAATGTTCATTGTACAGGGGCCTCAATCCCAAGGTTTCAGGGGCAAAGCCATATTTGGTATAGGGCTTCTTCATAGAACAAACAGTCCATGTGTAAAGTTTCTTTCACAATCGCCATGTTTGTTTCCTGAGTGAATACAAGGAGAAGGAGAAGGAGGGGGAGGGGTGGTTTGGAAGTGAGAGCGAGGAGGGGATGACATCTGCTCTTGATTTCAATAGCTCTCTCTCTTGTCTCTACTCCAACGCTGTAATGTACTGTGTCTTTAAAACAATATCTGACAAATCTTTTCAAGGAAAATAAACACTATTGTGATACCCATATATAATAACTCCATCAACATTTGAGTAGCTCTATTTTATTTACCTCCACCACACTGTACCTTCTGTTTTGAACTGTACTGTAATTGTGCTGTCTCCCCTCTACATTGTAAAGCGCTGCATAAACTGTTGGCGCTATATAAATCATGTATAATAATAATAATAATAATAATAATAATAATGTATTAATTGGTGTATATAACCTCATCCAGCAACCATGCCCATCTTAGACCAAACTCTAATGTTTTCTTTGAACTACCATGAGGCTCATATTTTGTTTAACCACTTCCCCACCGCGCCATAGACAAAAGACGTCTATAGCGCGGTGGAGTTATTCTGGGAGGACGTCCCTGGGACGCGGTAAATTGCCGCTAATAGCGGCCGTTTACCACGTGATCGCTCCGTCAAATGACGGAGCGATCACTTGTAAACAAACCGGCGTCATGTCATGACGCTGGTTCCTCCCTCTCCTCTCTGTACCAATCGGTACAGTGTGAGAGGAGAGGGGGGGAGAGCGGAAGCAGCAGCAGCTGCTGTGGGCTGGATCTGTGACAAATGCAGTCACAGATCCAGCCATCCCTCCCTGCGCAATACTCTGTAATAACACCAATACTCTGCAATACCCCCCATACTCTGCAATACCCCCCATACTCTGCAATACCCCACAATACTCTGCAATACCCCCAATACTCTGCAATACCTGCTAATATGACAGAAACGAGAATTTTTTTTTATTTTTACAGAATTTTCAGTGTTTTTTCTTTTATAGCGCAAAAAAAAAAAAAACCCAGAGGTGATCAAATACCACCAAAAGAAAGCTCTATTTGTGGGAAAAAAAGGACAACAATTTCAGATAGGCACAATGTTGTATGACTGAGTTATTGTCATTCAAATTGTGAGAGCACCGAAAGCTGAAAATTGGTCTGGTTAGGAAGGGGGTTTAAGTGCCCAGTGGTCAAGAGGTTAAAGGGGGCTTTAGCATAAAAGTGACCAGTACCTAAACATCTTATCTTGAATTATACTGTAACTGTGCTGTCTCTCTTTATATTGAAAAGCACTGCACAAACTATAGTGCTATATAAATTCTGTATAATAATAATTTAAGTATAGCTACACTGTCAGGCCTGACTAAATACAGTTTATTTAATGGATAACTAAACCCAAGAACAAAAATGTTATATATGGCAACTTACCAGTCCTTAAATATGGTGGTTGCACTAGTCTCCTTTTTTCAGGATAAGAACCTGCTTATCTTGGCAGAATGCAGTGTCTTTGCTACTTCTTTTGTGCTGAACTGGAATCGCATAACACAACCCCTAGCCCCTGTAATTTCCCCACCCTCATGTAAAGGAGATGAACAGAGGAAGACATATTGAAATCCAGACTGGGTAACCACCATGGCTCCCTCCATAGATACAATGGAGGAATGAGCTTTCAAGAACAGGAATGATCGTTGATTAGGATGGGTCCTCTGTTTTTTGCCTCAAAATTTTCAAGAACCTCAGCCCCCGAAACAAACCAGGTTGAATGTACAAAAATACAAAATCAAATCAAAGAAAACAGTTACCAAATTAGGTAGTATAGGCAAATTTTATATATTGTCACACAATATGGTTGGTAACTAGGTAAGCATTAAATGTATTAACAGTGGTAAAAACACAATTTAGCATATAAAGTGATTAACAGTAAGGACTGGGCATAAGATGAAATTTGGCGTCCAGATCACATAAACAGTAGCAAGGCCACTGCAAGTGCAGCAATGAGCAGTAGTAAGGTTTAATCTGCTGAGTGCTGGAACTATATTTGCCAGAGCGCATTTATAACGGCGATGCTAGTCCTAGAATAGCTGGGTATGCACTGTACAAAAGAAAAGGAGAATGGTAGCAGAGGGGGCAGGGGAACAAAGGGGACTTGCAAAATAATTATAACAGGAGGGGCAGTCTTTTGAGATGTTCTTCTGCCGGCTAACTTTGGGGCCCTTTAACCACTTAATGACCCCTTCACGCCGATATACGTCAGCAGAATGGGATGGCTGGGCACAATCACGTACCTGTATGTGTCTCTTTAAGCCCTGCCGTGGGGCCCGGGCCTAAGCTCTGTGACCGCGCCCGCGGACCCGATCGCCGCAAGTGTCCCGCACCTTCCCTGTTCTTCACTGTGGCAGTGTCATTGATCGTCTGTTCCCTGATATAGGGAAAGACAATCAATGACGTCACACATCCAGCCCCGCCCCCCTACAGTTAGAAACACATATGAGGTCACACTTAACCCATACAGTGCCCCCTAGTGGTTGACTCCTAAACTGCAATTGTCATTTTCACAGTAAAAATTACAATAGTCCCAAAAATTTGTCAAAATTGTCCAATGTGTCCGCCATAATGTTGCAGTCACGAAAAAAGTCGATGTTTGCCGCCATCAGTAGTAAAAAATAAATTATTAATAAAAATGCAATAAAACTATCCCCTATTTTGTAAACGCTATAAATTTTGCGCAAACCAATCGATAAAAGCTTATTGCGATTTTTTTTACCAAAAATATGTAGAAGAATACATATCGGCCTAAACTGAGGAAAAAAAACTTTTTTTTATATATTTTTGGGGGATATTTATTATAGCAAAAAGTAGAAGATATTGCATTTTTTTTAACCTGCATAATGGTCCGGGTCTTAATACAGCCATCACATCTAAAGTCAGTTAAGTTGCAGTATAGTAAACATTTGTTTTTTTCAGTTTAGATAAAAAAAAATTAAACAACCTAAATGACTCCCTACCAAATGTTTTATAATATTGTGTACATCCATTCCAGTATTCCAAACTGCAGGGCTAAATTCAATTGCTGATTCAGCAGGAGTCATTCAAAGTTGGCCAGCTTGAAGCAGGATATACACAGAGGCCCGGATTCAGAGAGATCGGCGCATCTTTAGATAGGCGTAGCGCATCTCATATGCGCTACGCTGTCGTAAAATTGAGAGGCAAGTACAGTATTCACAAATCACTTGCTCCCATATGTATGCCGGCGTAACGTAAATGGGCCGGCGTAAGCCCGCCTAATTCAAAGTAGCAAGGCAGTGGGCGTGTTGTATTATAATTAATCGTGACCCCATGTAAATGCATGGCCAAACGAACGGCGCATGCGCGCGCATGCTCAGAATCACGTCGCAAATACTCCCTAAGATACATCGGCTCAATGCTTTAGACGTGAATGTAACCTACGCCCAGCCCCATTCACGTACGACTTACGCAAACGACGTAAAATACGACGCTGTTCCCGCGCCCATACCTTAACATGACTTACCCCTGCTTTATGAGGGGTAAAGTTACGCCGGACGTACGCCTTACGCAAACAGCGTAGCTTACTGCGACGGCACAAGTATGTTCGTGAATCGGCGTATCTAGCTCATTTACATATTCGAAGCGTAAATCTACGGAAGCGCCCCTAGCGGCCAGCGTAAATATGCACCCAAGATACGACGGCGTAGAAGACTTACATCGGTCGTATCTTGGCATAATTCAGGTGTATCTGCTTTTCTGAATAAGCGTATAGATACGACGGCGCACATTTGGACTTACGACGGCGTATCTGGAGACATCAACATTGGGCCAATTCCTGCTGTATACCCAGGTTAAAGTGGAGGTTCACCCTATAAAAAATTTCTAACACTGCATCCAGCCCAGTTGTGCATATAAAATGACACTGACCTTTTTTTTTTTTTTTTCGTAGATAGCGTTTAGCTGTGGAATTCACCGCGGCTTCGGAAAGTCATGACTCGATGTGTGCGCCGTCGTTTAGCATGTCAATCAATTGGCATGTCAATAGGAACGCCCACTCCCGCGGGATTCCCTACCCGGAAGCCGCGGTGAATTCCACGGCTAAACGCTATCTACGAAAAAAAAAAAAAAAAAGGTCAGTGTCATTTTATATGCACAACTGGGCTGGATGCAGTGTTAGAAATTTTTTATAGGGTGAACCTCCATTTTAATGCAATAGAGTTGATTTACTTAAGGCAAATAGATTACTTTGTAAGGGAATGTTCCCTTTGCTCTGTGAATGAGATGAAGCTCTGCTGGCTTTCATCATCCAATTGTGTAAGCAAAAATATATATATGTTTTTCTTAATTTACTTTTTATGTGATTGGGTATTCTTTGTAAAGTGACTTTTTACCACATTTACTAAGCCAAGGTTTTTTTAATGAAGTTGTTTGTTGGTGATCTGACATATTAAAACATAGTTGTGTGTGTAAAACAGATAACATGCTGCCGCCACCAGCATATTCTAGCATTTGTTTTTACGAAGTTAATCAGATGACAAAAAGGGGTAAAGTCTGTACAAAAGGGTGACATTATTCAATTTTAGTTAACAAGCCGTTCATTTAATATTCCAAGACTAACCTTTGTTTACAAACACAGCATTAAACTTTACAGGGATAAAATCTGTTCTTGTTTTTGAAAGGATTTTCTTGTTTTAGTAAAAAAATGGAAAGCCCCGAACTGAGAACGCCCCATTTTCATCAGCTGTTCACAAAATGCTTTTCCTATTTCTTTATAAATACTTTCTTTATAAATATCAAATGTCTGTTTCGTATGTGGACACAGGCAAGTTAAATAACCTGCTACCTTATTATACCTTCTTAAAGCGGTGTTCCGCTGAATTTTTCAGCAGCTACAAATACTGCAGCTGCTGACTTTTAATATATGGACACTTACCTGTCCAGAGCACCCGCGATGTCTGCAGCCGAAGCCAATCTGTCCCTTGGCTTTCGGGTGCTGCCGCCACCATTTTCGGTATGGGAATCAGGAAGTGAAGCCTTGCAGCTTCACTTCCTGGTTCCATACTTCACATGCGCAAGTCGCGCTGCGCGTCCTCACTGGTCCTTGCTGTCTTCTGGGACCTGTGTGTCTCCCAGAATACAGCGGGGGTGGGGGAACAGAGTAGGTTCCCGGAAGTGGCGTAGGTAACCGCAATCACTGCAGTGAACTATGCCTGTATTACACAGGTATCTGCTCCCTCCTCCCCCTGAAAGGTGGAAAATGTGACACTGGAGGGGATGGGGGAATATTCCAAAAATTGAAAGTTCCATTTTTTGGTGGAACTCTACTTTATTACTCAAGGCAATTCCCTGATCCACCCAAGTGCAGCAACCATTATGAGATTCTCAATCTTTCATTTTTTGCTACATAATAATGCAGCAGAAAGTCTTCATCCTTGGTGCTGTCAGTGGTTGGGGGCATAAACAGAAATGTTAGAGAGCAGATTATTCCCCTCCCAAATCCTGCTGTTAATTTAGGTCACCAGCATCCCTTAATAGTCATATCAGTTTTGGGTGGCCTGACACTTTTTAACTACTGACTGGAGCAGAAAGGCCACTTATCTCAAATATATAACTGTGGTGCCAGCCTGTCTCTTTCAAGTATCCTGGCAGATCATTTCCAGCTCAAGCCCACAAAATGCTCTCTCTTTCCAGTGAATAACGGATGCATGGAGAGGTGAAAAGGACTGGGACATGGCAGCCTGGGGCAGGGGGATTTCTATTAACTGCCATGACCGAAGTTTTGGGAACTCAGGATGAGTGTCTGCGCCCGGGGAGTTATAGTGCCTGTAGCCAAGGAGACCAGATCTGGAAATACCTTGGAGGCTAAGGGTGCTGCTGAGTGCTAGATGCTGCAGGGAAAGAGAGAGCACATGTGCTGTGTGCTGGGAGCTTAAGAGCTGCTGGGACCACATGCTGACCTACAGTGGAGAGGATCATCTGGTGCTTCTGCAGAACACCAGCATGAGAGGGGTGAGATCTTTCACTGGCCACTAAGGGACTGCTTGGGACTCATACACCAATTTCCATGGAAAGGGGGTCTCTTGCCCAAATACATTTTGGGTTACCTTTTTTGTGGGACAGCACTGCCTTTTTTCTGTGAGTATCTTGGACCCTTTCTTATGGGATCATCCTTTTCCCATTGGGATTTCAAATACCCTCAGAAGGGAGCAATGAGCACTCCAACAGGGACTAATGGCCCCAATGCTGACATGGCTGGGGTATATTTTTTATATATATTTTTCCACTGGCCCCGGAGTAGTAAGTGCATTTTAATTGTAGGTAAGATATACAGGGTGGGCCATTTATATGGATCCACCCGGGTGGGCCATTTATATGGATACACCTTAATAAAATGGGAATGGTTGGTGATATTAACTTCCTGTTTGTGGCACATTAGTATATGTAAGGGGGGAAACTTTTCAAGATAGGCTGTGACCATGGCGGCCATTTTGAATCCAACTTTTGTTTTTGGTGTATCCATATAAATGGCCCAACCTGTAATTATGTCAATGGCATTGTTACTCTGTAAACTTTAACATTGCATTTGTTTGCCTAAGCTTTTCCTTATCAAGGCTCTTGTCTGCAATAAAACCCATTCTAAAATATTTGCAGGTGTTTTAGTGGTCACTCAGGTTGCGGTACAGCAGTGGTTCTCAACCTGGGGGTCGGGACCCCCTCGGGGGTCAAATGGCAATTTGCCAGGGGTCACTGAATCCTGGGCTGTTCCTGGAGCCTGCGTCCTCCCACTTAGCCTCTTCGCAGCTGCCCATTCAGTTCACGGCATGGCTGGGGGGCAGAGACTAGAGGTCAGCTGACTGGTGAGGAATGTGAAGGGGAGGGGCTGGAGGAGACCATATGTCCTGATTTCGGCATAGGTGTCACTGCTACGAGACACCACAAAGTTAGGGACACATTGAAGTCGGAAAAACAGTGAGTAACACTTACAGTTGCCATTAAAAGTCCCCACTACAGTTCTCAAATCAGCAGATGACCATGATCAAGCGCACCTAAGTTGGCTGATCAGAACTCGCCCCAAGCACTGCCACTGATCGCACCCACCACAAGCACTGCCACTCATCTTATTCCCCCACCAAGGAGAAAATAGAAAATACATGGAAGGGAGAGGAAAAGAGGGGGCGGAACAAAGAAAATGGGAGAGAAAGAATAAGAGGGAAAAAAAAAAGACGGCTAGAGAGAGGGATGGGGGAAAAAAACAAGGAATTAGGATAGAAAGAGATAAAAGAAGTGCAAAGAGAAAGAGTGGTACATCCTAAAATGTACCATAAGGGGTTTTAATACTGTACGAGTGGATGGGACTTGAGGAGCGCTAAATGTCCGTGGGTTAGGGGCGCAAATTACTTGTCTTGCCTTGGGTGCTGACAACCCACGCTATGAAAATGATTTTACTGTTAGGGGTCTCCACAACTTGGGAAATTTTATCAAGGGGTCACGGCACCAGAAGGTTGAGAACCACTGCGGTACAGGGTGGGTCATGGCTGGTGCAGGGCAGAAAGACTCAAACTATCCAGCGGCACCTCCAGGGGTAATGCTACAAAAATAAATTAATATATATATGGATCGAAAAAAAGATAACTGAGCTTCATCAAAACGTTGACAATAAAAACGCTGCTGTTTTGATCTATCTCCTCTGCAAGACCTGTGACTGCCTCTATATCTGTTTTGGATTTATATCAATGTATATATACAGTACATACAAATGACAACCTTCTTTGAGTTGTGCAGTGACTAAAATATTTTAGAAAGTTTAAGCAGTAATTTATGAACTAGTAGTATATAAAATGTAAAGCTGGACCTTTCCCTGTTATTAAATGTAATTTTTTTTCGATGTTTTAATGACATGTTTACCCAGGTGTATAATAACCTGCACTAGACAGATTGCACAACATGAAACAATCCCAATAAACAAAAGGGACTGCCATAGTTTGGAGAGAAATGCTGTTCTGCATGATGGCTTCAGTGGGATTTTTTTTTACTTTTACTGGAGACTTGCACCATGTAGGAATCCGTATCAAATGCCATTTTAATCACTAAAACACTAACCAGGATAATTATCAGCTTATTACTAGTAAAAAGACAAACGTATTAAATCCCTAAGCTGTGGCTTGCAATTTCTGAGTCTCATGAATCTGAAAAAATAAGAACTATTTATTTTTATGACTTTACATTTTCTCATGAATGCAAAGAAACCGATTCCAGACTGGAGCTCCATAAAGGTTGTGTTATTTGGGAATTCCATTGTAATGATCCAAAGAATGCTACATTGTTACTAATTTTGGTAGCTGCTTTTACTTCTATTATTATTTTTCATAGTTAATGAGTTTTGTTTCTCCTGCATACCATCAAATTGCTTTTGTTGATGAACTTTGTCATAATAGTAGAAGCACGTTGCGATGTGATGCTGGAGGTTTTTAAAATTGTATTTTTAGATTTATTTTTTACAGACCTGTTGTAATATACCAACATTTATTGATGAGGCAATAGTTAAGCATTCCTTACATTAATTAATACTGCTTGCTTTTTGCTGTTCAAATTTTTTACTTATAGACATCAATCTGATCAATCTGGTTGCTATACCACTAACTTAAAACCTAAGCGTAGCCAAAATCTCAAACAGTAAAATCAGCACAAGGGACATAACTTACAGCCAGTAGGATGTATCTTTTGTGCTGATTCCTCTTCTGTTAGTGGAAATCTTCCTCCCTCCTATCTCCCCCCCCCCCCCGGTCCCCCACCCTTGCCATCATAATCTTATTGTGCAGCACAACTAACGGACTGTCACAAATTATCATCAAGAGAGGCTGACAATGCCCACCATTTGAACTACAGCTTCTCCAAACAATAAACAATCCATGAAAGACACCGATTTGTGAATGGAGGGTTTAGAGATATTATTAATCACCCTCTTATCCTCCATTCAAAGATCCTGTTTCATACATAGAAGCTGTAGTATAGCTTCCATGAATGGAGCAGTTGGGTGGAAAGGGCAAGCATAGGCAAGTTGTCTTGATGAGAGCCTATTGTAATAATTCTCTGGTGCAGCAGGGGTTGGAGCAGGATGGAGGAAGATTCTCGCTACCAGAAAAGGAATCAGCACAAGGAACACATTTTACTGAATGTTATATCCCTTGTACTGATTTTTCTGTTTGATTTTGTCTGTACATAGGCTTTATATGAACACAATTGTTTCATGAGAATGTAAATACTTATGAAAGATATAGAAACAGCATACAGCACACTGACTTGCATCACAAAAAAAAATCACATTTAATAAAGTTCAATAACATTTTTCTGTGTGGAGGGAGGAAGCAGAAAAAACAAAATCTTGTTAGCCAGAAATATTTGCAGAGGTGGAGAAGGAAAAAAAAGTCTTGTCAAAATAATACTTTTTAGTAGCTTAGTAAAATATATAAAAAGAAGAAAAAAAAACACGTTCTGTGGAATTTATAAAGGTTGTCATAGACTCCCTTTAGCATTATGGCAGAGCGCAGCACGAAAAGTATTGGTGCTTGCATCCGATTTATGTACCCATCAGAGACAGGTGCTTAAATCTGTTGATGCCGGGCACTGAGGTCCATACAGCTAGTGACAAGTCATTTCCCAAACATGAGCATTGCCATATTTGGCTAATGACTTCACCTGTATCTCCAACCCCTTTGTTTATATTTTGCTTTAAGCCAGGCAATATCCAAGCAGCATAATGGGGCCAGGAATAGAGCACTGTGTGGGGTCAAATTCATGACATCTTCCCAGTGCAGACATGCCCCATGCTGAATACTGGCTACCTCTGTATGCCAGGTCAGAGCTGATCGTAATTACCATTAGTTTCCTAGTTTACTGGTAGAGGTTTCTGTTAACTCTTTCTTGGGCAGTGTGAGCAAGAAGGTTCTGGCAGCCTGGGACAGATTTCTACCTCCTGCCATTCTAGACCAACTGTCCAGTACCAACCTCTCCTACTACATGTTATGAGGAACCCTTTCTATGACTTTAAAAATATCAGAGGTCATATTGCCATAAGGTGAACTGAGGACATGGCGGAGAGGCTAAAAGAGACAGTGGGCCAGATCCACAAAAACCTGGCGCAACTTAAAAAATCCCATTTAAGTTACACTGCCTTAAAATTTCTACCTAAGTGCCCGATCCACAAAGCACTTACCTAGAAATTTCAGGCTGTGTAACTTAAATCCGGCCGGCGCAAGGCGTTCCTATTCAAATGGGGCGAGTCCCATTTAAATGAGGCGCGCTCCCGCGCCGGCCGTACTGCGCATGCGCGAAGTTACGTTACGCCGAGTTTTGTGGATCGCGCCGGGTAAAAAAAGTTGCGTCGGGAAAAAAAAATTGAAAAAAATTTGACAGCGTCGCTCGGCATGCATTCCTGAGAGGGAGAACTCCATGCCAATTTTCAAATAAAAAACCGGCATGGGTTCCCCCCCCAGGAGCATACCAGGCCCTTAGGTCTGGTATGGGTTGTAAGGAGACCCCCCCTACGCCGAAAAATCGACGTAGGGGGTCCCCCTACAATCCATACCAGACCCGTATCCAAAGCACGCTACCCGGCCGGCCAGGAATGGGAGTGGGGACGAGCGAGCGCCCCCCCCTGAGCCGTACCAGGCCGCATGCCCTCAACATGGGGGGGTTGGGTGCTCTGGGGCAGGGGGGCGCACTGCGGGCCCCCCCACCCCAGAGCACCCTGTCCCCATGTTGATGAGGACAGGACCTCTTCCCGACAACCCTGGCCATTGGTTGTCGGGGTCTGCGGGCGGGGGGCTTATCGGAATCTGGGAGTCCCCTCAAATAAGGGGGCCCCCAGATACCGGCCCCCCACCCTAAGTGAATGGATATGGGGTACATCGTACCCCTACCCATTCACCTGGAGGCAAAGTGATAGTTATTAAACACACAACACAAGGGTTTTTAAAATCATTTATTAGTCTGCTCCGGAGGCCCCCCCCTGTCTTCTTTAACTCTAATACCAGGGGGGGGTTCTTCTTCCGCTCTCCGGGGGGGTCTTCTCCGCTCTCCGGGGGGGTCTTCTTCTTCCGCTCTCCGGGGGGGTCTTCTCCGCTCTCCGGGGGTCTTCTTCTATCTTCGCCGCTCTCCGCTGTTGACTCGGTGCACCCCGGTTCTTCTCCAGCTGTCCGGTGCCTTCTCCTTCAGCGCTGGCTGCCTGCTATCTTCGTGTGTTAGCTCAATTACTAGCAGGCAGCCAGCGCGGTCTCCTGTGACGTCATCTTCTTCTCTTCTTCTCCCTTCTTCCGATGTTGACCCAACGCCTCTTCTCGCTGCAATGATGGAAGCGCGCCTTGCATCCAATTTAAATAGGCCTCACCGTCCCATCATGCTCCGGTAGGTACCCACGTGGTGGGTGCCTACCCACGTGGGTACCTACCGGAGCATAGGGGGGGGGGGGGGCGCTCGCTCGTCCCCACTCCCATTCCTGGCCGGCCGGGTAGCGTGCTTTGGATACGGGTCTGGTATGGATTGTAGGGGGACCCCCTACGTCAATTTTTCGGCGTAGGGGGGTCTCCTTACAACCCATACCAGACCTAAGGGCCTGGTATGCTCCTGGGGGGGAACCCATGCCGGTTTTGATTTTACAAATTGCCGTGGAGTTCTCCCTCAGGAATGCATACCAAATGCCGTCGCTTGAATGTGCTTTTACATGGTGTTACTAACTTTACACTTTGTAAAAGCAGCCCTAATTTTACACTTGCAAACTAAAACTTACGGCGAAAAAACGAAGCTGAAAAGCTTTGTGGATCGCCCTAAGTGCTAATTTGCATACCAGAAGCGGCATTTCGACTCGAAATGCCCCCAGCGGCGGATGCGGTACTGCATCCTAAGATCCGGCAGTGTAAGTCCCTTACACATGTCGGATCTTCTAACTTTGGAAAACTGATTCTGTGGATCAGTTCCAAAGTTAGAACCAGGGATACGACGGCTTACGCCGGCGTATCCCTTTTGAGGATCTGGCCCAGTGTTCCTGCTTTCCATCAGTATACCTAGAACCAATACCTGGAAACTTTTTTCCTGCCCTGCTAGCATTTTAATTCGTACAAGGCCCCAAACATGGCTAGTAGAAATGCATTTTTGCATATGGTCAAACATGTGAAAAATGCACGACAAACACACATCAGTCAATCAGTCAGTCAGTCGGCCCCGTAGGAGAGAACCCACAAGAGAGAGCAATTAAAGAGTTCCAGCAACCTTGGGTTATGAGATCCGTAATGGATGGAGACGGATTAAGAGACTGTAGGAGTAGGAGAATGTCGCCTGCCATGGCCCTTAACGGAGGCCTGAGGTAGTGCTCGAGAAATGCCCCTGAAGGACTTTGATTGCTGTATTGCATTCTTTCAGGTATGCTGAGGCAGCATGCTAGCCTGTAGTTAGGAGTAGGGAATAAGGAAATACCTTGCACTTGTATGTTGCACTGTGAGCTGTTCTTTTACACTTTTCCAAGTAAAGTATTGAAATGTTGTCTTTGTCTGGTCTGAAGTCATTAAAGAGGTGTGTCGTAAGTAACCAGCACACACATAGTTCACAGAGAGGGTCGTTAACACATTAGGGTAAGAGAACATTAGCATGGAGCGAAGTAATGTGAAGACATAAGTATTTGCCAAGAGTAACAGAAGTGCAACAAGATAGCCTGTTGATAGCGTGTACCTGGTATAGGTGGCGTGACCTCTCGTAGCAAAGGAGATGTTATTAGCACTCCTTCCACCTGCAATCTGTCTCCCAGAGCAATGGGAGCGGATTGCACCGCTAAGGTTCCCCAACTTGTACAGAGGCAAAGAAGTTAGGCCATGTGCATGTGTGGAGCCTGTGCAAGGTGCATGGCTGCGACCACTCTGCTACTTGGGAGTAGTACAGGAGAAGTTGAGAGAAGGTGTACACTGCAATGGGGAACCTAGAGGTAACTGGAGAACAATTGCAGGGCAGTGTACATGGTGTAAGTTCATCTCTAAGTGTAGAGGCCCACTTTGAAGTTGAATATTTTCCTCATGGCAGCCCCAGATTTGTCCCAAGGTATTGAGAAAAATGACACAAAGTAAAGGTACCCCGTGCGTGTAGCAAAGTGACACTGTAAGAAAGTGCTTAACGTAGCCCAGAAAAACCGAAATAGGGTAGGCCTCACATACTTGGCGCCCATCAAGTTAATGGAAAACATGGAGGACACAACAACCCCACCAGCCTGCCGACACACGTGTTGTGCAAAAACGCACGCAGAAACATGCATTCACAGAAGCTAGCTGTAAATAGGTCCTAAGCCTGGAAAAGCTGTGCATGGCAACCAATCAGTTTCTAGCTTTCATTTTAAAAGCTTAACTGAACAAACTGAAGTTAGAAGCTAACATGTTGCTCTACACATCTGCCCCAGTCTTTGTAAATCCTCTTCTATGTGTTGTCAAATTAGATAAAAATCATATTTTTTCATTTTGTAAAACAACCTATTTTTTCTATTACATTACAAAATTTTGGGGCCAAGCATTTTAATACAGCATACAGATGATTTTTGCAATAGAAAACCACAAGGTAGTCGTTTAGGGAGTGAAATAGAACCTTGATTAAAATATGTGCCCACACAGTGTTATTTCCTGCTAAGCTAACAATCATGAATGAAGCTTTAATAACTGCATTTCAAATATGCTTCGATTTCAGAAGAGGCGTGGAGCATATTAAGGCTTGCTTTTAATAAACCTTCACTGCTCCAGCTAGGTGGTCCAGAGCTTTAGCATCTCAGCCATTTATCATAAACCTAACTTAAACTGCTATTTATTGAGCTGTATATGCAGGTAAAACATGAGCACAGAGCAGGTGCAGCACTAAATGCACCGAAATCTGACTTATTATATTATGCCAACAGTAGTCCCTGGTGAAGTCACCACGTACAGTTTTCATTGGCACAGCTGTGTGTTACAAGGGATAGCATTTAAGGACCAGTAAGCCTAAATTATGAGATGGTATATAAAAGAGCTTGTAATAACATATATAAAACTAAATTGGGTAACTGTCAGATATTAATGTGAACCCTGAGTACTGAAATATGGGAGTTATCATTGCAGATTTGATGTGTAAAACTGCAGGTTGTGAGACTTCCATGCTGATCCTGGCCACGCTATTGTGGATCACTGACCTAAAACATGCAGGCAGTCAGTGAAGTCTTTACATTTTGAACTACCCCCCAACATGTTCCAGGTCAATGAATCATGAACCTACAAAGCATAGTTGTTTTGTATGCATTTTGCTTTTTTATTTTTTATAGTCAGAAGGACTAATAAATATTCTTTTTAAAAGGTTGTATTCTTTTTCTGGACCAGCAGGTGGTGCTTTATGCTCCTTTTCATCTGTATTTCCTCTGTCTCCTTTTTTTGCTGTGTTGCAAAAAGTCTGGTATTTACAATGAATAATATTTCAAGCTAAATTCCACATACACAGGTAGAGGAGTCAGGGAATTTATGCAAAGCAAGCTTTCAGACAGGCAGCGTCTGTCTTAAAAGAGAATGTAAACACAACATTTCATATGTGCCTGCCGTAATATGTACTTGTATGAAAAAATATCCCGTTCTCTTTGTGTTGCTTCCTTTGTGCACAATCCCTGGTGTTCCTGTCAGTCCCTTTTCTATTAAAAACTGATCACACGAAGCAGGAGAACACATCATGGTTAGTTCCCTAGCTATGCTGAGAACTCAGCCTACTTTCCTCCAATGATCAGACTTGTCCTGCCCCCCCCCCCCAGCCTTTTTACTGGAAAGATCAGTGTGCTGCTGTTTCTCCTCCCCTAGCTCTTATGCAGCTTAGAACAGAGGGAGTGTGATCACTTATAAAAAAGAGGAAAAAGGGATTTATATATTTTTTTCAGCTCTATACACAAATGTGTTTCCTTTCCGTTCTATTTCTATTTAAAGTGAATGGGTTTGTTTTACAAGGTGAGGGTTTACAATCACTTTAAGTCAATAGTCTACAAGTAAAACTGACTTTCTCTCCCACCATCAGGTAAATACCTATCACCCATATGTCCTCCCAATTCACTCACTTAATCTCTAAGCTGCAGTGGCAGAAGTGCTATCTGCCCCCTTCCTCCATTTTTTTAATTAACCCTTTAATATTTCTCATTTGCTATCTCCCTCTCCCTAGCTTTCCCTCCTCAATCAAATAATCCTACCTTCCAACCACCACCAAACCAAAAACAGGAGCCTCCTTAAACTTGCTGACCGCCTAACTGGGAATGTACGTCATGATTATGACATTAAATACTGGGAATTTGGATGCAGCTAGATAATAACCCTGGTATTGTTTTTTCCCTTAGGCCACCAGCTTTCCGATAAAAGTGATCCCAGCGTCAGATTTACTGCAAAATCACTTTTACAATTTTGCGCTATAAACCAAAAAAGAGCGACAATTAAAAAAAAAAAAACACAATATTTTTTACTTTTTGCTATAATAAATATCCAATTTTTTTAAAAGAAAAAATCTTTTTTTTTTCTCAGTTTATGCCGATATGTATTCTACATATTTTTGGTAAAAAAAAAAAATCGCAATAAACGTATAGTGATTTGTTTGCGCAAGAGTTATAGTGGCTACAAAATAGGGGATAGAATTCTGACATTTATTATTTTTTTTTACTAGTAATACGGCGATCTGCGAATTTTGTCAGGACTGCAATATTGCGGCAGACACATCGGACACTTTTGACACATTTTTGGGACCATTCACATTAATACAGCGAACAGTGCTATAAAAATGCATTGATTACTGTATAAATGTGACTGGCAGGGAAGGGGTTAACACTAGGGGGCGAGGAAGGGGTTAAATGTGTATCCTGGGAGTGATCCACGTCCCTGACTCTGTCATTGCCGATCACGGGTACCTGGCGGACATCGCGGCCGACAGGCACACGCATCGGCATCTCGGGGCGGGGATGCGCTGGGTGGCCGGAGGACGTCAAAAGACGTCCTCCCGGATTTATAGAGCCACTTTGAGGCTGTCATTTTACTACGGCCCGGGACTCAAGTAGTTAAATATGCTCCTATTAAAAAAAAGCAAGTTAATGGTCCCAAAATGATGACTTGGGGGTTGATTTACTAAAACTGGAGAGTGCAAAATCTGGTACAGCTGTGCATAGTAGCCAATTGGCTTCTAACTTCAGCTTGTTTAACTAAGTTTTCATGAAAAAAAAAATGGAAGCTGATTGGTTTCTATGCAGAGCTGCTCCAGAATTTTCACTCTCCAGTTTTAATAAATCAACCCCTTGGTGTAGATAAGCATATATACAGTATATACATGAGCTTATCAGCCCTTTTGAACACTTTTGATTAGCATAGCACCCAGGATCTAGCATTTTCAAATGCGGAGAGTCAGGCCTCGAGTTTCTCGGCAAAAACCAGCAAGAAACTTGCTGTGAGATATTTTTTTGCCGAGGAAACGTCGTGTGTACATTTTCGTCGAGGAAACTGTTGAGAAACTCGACGAGCCAAAAAGAGAGCAAGTTCTCTATTTCCTCGACGGGAATGGAGAAACTTGCCTTGTCGAGATCCTCGACAGCCTAACAAGGAACTCGACGAGGAAAACGATGTGTTTCGCCCGTCGAGTTCCTCGGTCGTGTGTACGCATAAATATTCTGTATATTTTCCCTGTGTATAATCAGTATGCATTTATTTTTCAAACCTGTATATATTCCCGATTCCCATCATAACAGGATAAGGCTTTATTCTCATGATTAAAAGAATATGTTTTTGAAAGTAAAAATATTCAACTTCCTTAGTCATTGCCCTAGAATATACATCTATTCATGTGTTGGCTAATTACTTTGTTGTATGATAGATGGGCACAGGAATAGTAATTATGCAATTATGTGCATCTTTTGGAAGTGCTAGTGCAGTGAATTTGTTTCAAAGTCAGGAAGGTAATTGGGTTTTTATAAGCAAAAATCTCTTTCATCTTTTCTAGAACGCAACAGAGAAAGCAAAATGTCACCGACATGAACTAAATCCTAGCCGGTGACCCGGCACTCTGCTGTGTCATAATGAGATGCCAGGAATATTTCATATGCTATATTACAGCTAATGATGTGCCAAGCAGGATTTAGATGATGTGATATTTACATATGACATTGTCAATGTTATAAAGAGATACTCCTTGACATTGACCCAAATGTAACTGATCTGTTTTACAACGGCATAGTGTGACATTCTTATATTTCTATCATAAATATTCAGTTTCCTTTTTATGTTTGCATATGCTTTTATGAGTAGCCAAAATGTGCTTGCGTTTCCTAAAACACTTTGGGTAATTCTCGATGGAAGTTGCTTAGAGCAGTGCACTTCATTACCAAGCAACAAAACTGCTGAAGCAAGTAACTGCTGTTTTAAACTATTTCCAAATCAGAAAAGGGAACATCTTTATAATGCTTTTAGCAATACTGGTAAAAAGTTTGTGGTCCATAGAATACAAACTTTCACTTTTTTTGCTCCTGTCTCCCAATAAAGCATGTCACATACCATAAACCTCCAGTTTACAAGCTGTTCTTGCATTTTTGAGATATTGCGAAGGATTGAAATATATGCCTGTCAACCTATAAACTTCTTTATAGTAGTGATACTCTAAGCTTAACTATGTGACTAAAGAATGATGATCCCAGCTTAGTGTAATAGAAATTTCACTGTATGTAATAATGAAAGTTGAATGCTTTCTCCTAGAATGAGAGACATTTTAGATCTTGGTTTGGAATTATGTAAATATGTTCTTTGCATCTCATTAAGATACATAGATGTGAAAGGTCTTGGCTGCGTGAATATTTTTATTTTATTTAAATGAGTTGCTTTATTTGATGTACGATGTACTTTGAAGAAACAAAAGTCGATCAGTGTCCAGCTAAAATATTGACATTTTGACTTGGATAAAATTCACATTATACATATTGCTTATTATTATACTATGGTTTGGCAGGTCTTCTAAAAATATAGCACATATAGATAGTATCAGCTGCCTTAGGGGAATACCTAAGGCATCCATTTCCACACTAAATGCTGCTCAGCAAATGATGGTGGCATATAAGTTACAAGCAAGAAACACTGATCTATGTGCCCCCTGCCAATGATTCTTTAAATTGCACCCTGAGCCCTGTCTTACAGTGCTGTATGCTATACAATTCAGAAAATCCACAACGTGACATCCTTGCCTTTTATTGTTATGAAAGTACAGATCCTTTAAGGCACAGGTGTCAAACACAAGGCCAGAGGGACGAATCTGGCCCTCCAGGACATTTTATGTGGCCCTCGCACCAGCTCTCCTCTGGTCCTACTCCAGACCCTTACTTTCTGCTTTCAAGCAATGCATCCAGCTTCTTCCCAGCAGCTGCATAAGAAAAGGGGGGTGCACTGTGATGTAAGGGAGAGTGGGGGACTCAAATTCTGTTGGTGGGGTGGCTCTTGACATCTAATGTAAAGGGGAGGGGATGCGTTGAACAGATAATCTTACAGATACAACCTGCCTTTTTGATGCTGATGTGGCCCACGATGAAATTGAGTTTGACACCCCTGCTTTAAGGTGTTGATTCCTACAAAGCTAAGTGCAATGTATGGCTCAAGTGGTATCTTAAAAGGGTAAACTTTCTGCCTAGGGGATGATTATAATGGTAGAAAAGAGGAATCTGATTGGTTAGCGTGGTCAGCCCTGCCCTGCTATACATTGCTATGTTTTAATCTACATAAATCAGCATAACTTTTTTCTATTACCATCTAATCGTAGTCTTTTCCCCCTTAGCCACCAATCAGTTACACACATATATTCTTCAACTGTTTATTTCCAGTTAAGGTTTTATTACGATTAAAGGCCTATCTTAATTTTTCATTATCCGTGTTTACAGTATAACATATTTACAATTTTGACTTTAACAAAGTCTAGTAACATAGGTATATATGTCCCGTAGATAATCAATATGCCACGTTAGTGCAGTGCCAAGAGCATGAAGTGGATGAAATCCCTGTTGCTGAACAAGCGTAACTAGACCTAAAAGCTAATTTTAGTATATTGCAGCTTTGATATTTTTTCTATATTTACACCTGAAAATCCTCTGAATAACACACTTATGGCTGTTAGACATGCGCAGAATATTGGCCGGTATCAGCCAATTTAACAGGAACCTGCTAACATTTGGCCAGTGTGTACAGCAGCCTGTTTGACAGAAGTCGGTCTAACATCTCGATTCTGTTGAACGAGCATGGTGGAAAACCAGCATCCAATCAGCGCTTGCAGCCAAAGACTGCAAGTGCTGATCAGTGTGTTCTAGGGGGGAAAGGGGGGGGGTAGTCCCTCTATCAGAACACAATAGCACAGTGGGGGAGATTGCCACACCAACAACATTGCTTAGTTATTACAGTGACCTGGGTTGAACGAAATAAAACTTCCCATGTGTATCTAGCATTACAGTCACTGGGTAGCTACTTTCACTCACTCCACTGTATCTATTGGGGGAGCCATAGTTGTCACCCAGACTGACCACCTTATTTAGACTGCACCACACACTAGCTCATTAAGAATTACTTACCTGAGAACGAGGCGTCGGTATCTCACCTGATCCACGTAGAGGGAGCTGACATGTTGCCTCGGCGTGTCTTCTGGATATCGCGGCTCCAGTGCTGTGAGTGGCTGGAGCCACGATGTTGTCACTCTCGCGCATTTGCAAGGGAGACTTCTTTCCGGCGTCTGCCGGGCTTTCAGCCGAGAATCCCCTGTGCGCATGTGCCGCTGAAGTCAGCGGCTCATTGCAAGGGGAATATCTCCTAAACCGTACAGGTTTAGGAGATATTCTTTTTACCTACAGGAAAGCATTATTATAGGCTTACCTGTAGGTAAAAGTAAAAAAATTGACTATACAACCACTTTAAGGACCTACAAGCTAAAATATACAAAAAAAAATTGAGAGCTGAGTCGGGTAGCAGCCCATACCTTTAGGGATTTATGCTACATCCCATACCCAAGGGATGTGAGTAATCCTATAAGTCCTGCACCTCTCCTTCCTTACTTCCACCTAAGGGGAAACCCACAGGAACTAGATCCTTAAAGCGGTTGTAAACTCTGCTTGGTGATTTTTGAATTTCTGAAAATGAATATCTCCTAAACGTGCAACCTTGGAGAGGATTTTCACACTGCATGCAGCCAGTGACATCACTGGCACATGTGCTCTGAAGGTCCGGCATACCTTGCCGGAACTTCAGAGCTTCGTGCCGGAACCGAGGGAGTGGCGTTATCGTGGCTCCAGCCAATCATATAGCTGGAGCTCGCAAACCCAGAAAGAAGACAGGGGTGTACATGTCGGCCCTCTCGGCTGTGACTTTAAAGTGCTGGAGGGCTTCATTCCAAGGTGAGTATGTCATAATGCGATGCATAGTAGCACATTATGCCATTGCCTTGCAGTTTTTTTTTTCAACATCTGCGGTTTACAACAGCTTTAATGATTATATCTTTGCATGTCTTGGTCCTTGCACTGCTTTCCATGATCAACTCCCCAGGCAGACTCCTGCCAGACTATTTATACAGCACCCTCTACCCTAGAATTTTATCACTATCCATGGTACATCTCAATCACTACTCTGGGGACTTCTAGTGACAATCTAGGCAATTACACTGCCTACTCTCACTACAAGGTCCCTGACCTAAACTATGTTGACAACCACTGGCTACTTTAAAGAATTAGACCAGGAACCTCTGTGCCTTTACTCTACAGCTCGAGTGATGATTACCTAGATAACGTTGTAAGTGAAAACTAAGTGGCTAACACAGAAAGAGTCCTAATTTCCAAATATGAAACAAAGTAGTTGCAATGCTGAATCTATTTCCCAAAAGGCTCTTTAGCAGTGCCAGGTTTTAGGACCCTTCTAATGCACCGGGTGAAGGACACAGCTTGTCATCAACCAGAAATGTGTGTATGAGTTCTTAGTCACAGATGAAGAATTGGTGATAGAATTGTTGAGGGTAAGATGAATGAATGTTTTCACTTGTTACGGGTTTTGTCAACTTGTGCTGTTTAGAAAAAATGAACCATGGCCAAAATACACAGCAATAATATATCAGTGTTGCACACATGTTAAATTTATTCTTGCGCAACCACCAGGGAAAACTGAGTATAATATGAAAAGTGGGCTTAAGTTGCATACCAAATGTATATCCATTGAACATTTACTAATTGGTCTATAATTGTTCCCTAATCCACAACGATCATGATAAATGAACATAGTTGTATAGAAAATATTACAAAAAGGAATTATTAATGTAGGTTAAAAGTAGCTTTGCAATATGTAATTCTATATGGAATTTTGCGTTTGATCCATATAAAAAAGAATTGTCTGTTTCTTCCCTACTCCATCAATCATGTATTCTCTATGGAAAGGTACAGTGACCACCAACACACCAGTTTGAATCCAGAAAAAAGCTCAGGTCAGCTTTTTGTTGCTGTTCTAAAACAGTGACGGAATTTCCGAAGAAACTTCCTTGCAGGTTATGTCTAAGTTCCCTAACCTCAACTCCCTGATCTGTGCAAGCCACTGCCCTCACCAGACCCACATCAAACCCTTTTTAGACCATATAACAATCTTGCCGCCTTAACCTCTCTTAACATCTCCAGAATCCGCCCCTTCCTGACTAATGACACCACAAAATAACTTATCCACTCATTGGTTATTTCCCGTCTTGACTACCGCAACTCTCTCCTCAATGGCCTACCCTTATACAGGCTACCCCCCCTTCAGTCTATTATGAATGCTGCTGCTAGACTCATACACCTCACTAACCGATCCGTGACTGCTGCTCCTCTCTGTCAATCCCTTCACTGGCTTCCTCTACCTTGTTGTATAAAAATTCTAAATACTAACCACAATATACAAGGCCATCCACAACATCAACCCCAGCTACATCACCAACCTCAGCTGCAGATATTACCCAACTTATCCTCTTTGCTCCTCCCAAGGCCTCCTGCTCTCTATCTCCCTTGTTACCTCCTCCCATGCCAGGACTTCTCCAGAGCCTCTGCCATCCTCTGGAACTCTCTGCCCTGATATGTCCGGTCAGCCCCTATCCTGTCCACCTTTAGGAGATCCCTGAAAACTATTTTTTTCAGGGAAGACTATCCCACGCCCATCTAAAAACTGTACCCGAGTCACCCCCATTAGACCATCCCCTTTTGTACCACGTCCCCCCTCCCTTTATAATGTAAGCTCCACGAACAGGGCCCTCCTGTCCCCTTTGTATTGAACTGTATTGTAATTGTGCTGTTCCCCCTCAACATTGTAAAGCACTTCACAAACTGTTGGCGCTATATAAATCCTGTATAATAATAACCACTTCCCGCCCAGTCAATGTACAATTGACGTCCAGGAAGTGGTTGTGAAATCCTGACTGGATTTCATGCCAGTGCGCGGCCGTGGGGGCGCGCAGCGCAGCGATCGGTGATGCGGGGTGTCAGTCTGACACCCTGCATCTCCGATCTCAGTACAGAGCCTCCGGCAGAGGCTCTTTACCACGTGATTAGCCGTGTCCAATCACGGCTGATCACGATGTAAACAGGAAGAGCCGCTGACCGGCTCTTCCTCACTCGCGTCTTAGGCCCCATACTCACGAGCAAACATGTCTGCTGAAACTGGCCCGCAGGCCAGTTTCAGCAGACATGTTTGGTCGTGTGTGGGCGCGAGCGGGCCGAATTCCAGCAAACATTTGCCCGCCGGGCCTTTTCCCAGCAGACAAATATTCCTGGACTTGTTTTAAAACAGCCCGCTGGAATTCTGCCCGCTCGGACATGTACGGTCGTCAGTACAGACCTACCGTACATGTCCAGGCGCCCGCCGTCCCTCGCATGCGTCGAATGACTTCGACGCATGCGTGGAAGCATTTTAAAGGCGGGCCGCCCACGTCGCCGCGTCATTGTCGCGGCGACACCGCGTCATCGACGCAGCAACACCGCGGACACGCCCCGCGTATTGTTTACGCGCGGACTTCTGTACGATGGTGTGTACAACCATCGTACAGAAGCCCTCTGGCAGACATGTATGGTGAAAACGGTCCGACGGACCGCTTTCACCATACATGTTTGGTCGTGAGTACCCGGCCTCATAGACGCGAGTAGAGGAGAGCCGATCGGCTGCTCTCCTGACAGGGGGGGTTCGCGTTTGATTGTTTATCAGTGCAGCCCCCCCTCGGATCCCCCCGGAGCACAAATAGATACAAAATAAATAAAAAACAAAACAATAAAAAAAATTAATACAAGCGATGCCAATCAGTGCCCACACATGGGCCCTGACTGGCAACATGAGCACTGACTAATGATGCCCAGCAATACCTTCAGTGCCACCCATCAGTGTCACCCAGTGTCCATCAGTGTCACCCAGTGTCCATCAGTGCCACCTCTTAGCGCCCATCTATGCCCAGTGCCCACCTATCAGTTCTCATCTGTGCCACCCAAAAGTGCCCATCAGTGCCACCCGTAAGTGCCGCCCATATGTGCCCATCAGTGCCGCCAAAGAGTGCCCAGTGCCGCCTATGAGTGCCCATCAGTGCAGCATACCAGCGCCGCCTATGAGTGCCCATCAGTGCCGCCTATCGGTGCCCATCAGTGCCACCTTATCGGTGCCCATAAGTGCCACATCATCGGTGCCCATCAGTGCCGCCATATCAGTGCCCATAATTGAAGAAGAAAACCTACTTATTTACAAAAGAAATGAACAGAAAAAAAATAAAATATAATTTTTTTCAAAAATGTCGGTCTTTTCTTAGTTGTTGCACAAAAAATAAAAATCCCAGAGGTGATCAAATACCACCAAAAGAAAGCTCTATTTGTGTGAACAAAATGATAAAAATTTCATTCGGGTACAGTGTAGCATGACGTGCAATTGTCATTTAAATTGCGACAGTGCTGAAAGCTGAAAATTGGCTTGGGCGGGAAGGTGCGTAAGTGCCTGGTATGGAAGTTTATAATAATAATAATAATAATAATAATAATGTAAGTCTAAAGCCTCGTACACACGGTCGGACATCAAACAAACTTTCCCTTGAATTTCCGTCCGAAGTTGTCCGGTCACACCCAAACTTTTCTAAAACTTTCCCAACATCACGTGTTTTTTCTGCTCTTTTCCGCTCTTTACCGCCACCCTTTGGTTAACTTCTGCTATTGTTAATTGATTTTAACATTGGTTCTGAGCATGCGTATTTGCACTTTGCAACTTTTGTTGCCGAAAAGTTTGTCCGTTTGCAGACCGAACTTTTTGTCCGACGAAACCCGAAAAAGTTGGTCCGATGGAGCGTACACACGGTCAGACAAATTTGAAAACTTGCAGATTTTGAAGTTTGTTGGCAAAAAGTCCGACCGTGTGTACGGGCCTTAATACAGAATGTTTGATGAGATTTCTTGTAGTATGGAGACTACAGTATATTACCTAATGTATACATTTATAATATAACATTGTGGAATGAAACCAGAAGCAGCATACTGCCACATGCTTTGCTGTTTTAGCCTATGCTGCACAGACACAGGCACAGAGACTAGCGAAAATGCACAGGATCTAAAAGATGCAGCAACCACTGTGATAATTGTTTTCACAGCAGTCTAACTAATATTCCTATTTTTGTTTTATACAGGATGGAGTTGTACATGTTGCTTTCCAACAGTCACACATTCCAAACTACAGAGGATGATATCGGTTTCAAAACTGTACTCCAGTACCAGCAGGTAAGTTCTGTATTTGGAGATTATTTTATCACCTGGCCAAGCTCATAACATTAAAAATTGCTGTAGAAATTACTGGGGATGGGAAGGCCCAGTGAAAGTGCCCAGTGAAAGTGCCCAGTGAAAGTGCAGAAAAGAATTAACCACTTGGTGCCCGCACTATAGCCGAATGACGGCTACAACGCGGACCCCAAATGTCGGGAGGATGTCAGTAGATGTCCTCCCCTCCGCGCGTTCCCTGTGCACCCCTGCAGGGCGCGTGCGGCGCGCGCTGTGATCACCCGAGTCACTGAAACTCAGGTGATCACAGATCCGAGTAAGGGGCTGGTCCCGGCCCTTTACCATGTGATCAACTGTCAGCCAATGACAGCTGATCACGTGATGTAAACAAAAGCCGGTAATCGTTTTTTTTCTCCTCAAGCTGACAGCGTGAGGAGAAAAAAAATCCGATCACTGGCTTATGTGTAAGGAACATCGGTTCCGAAGAGGAAGGAGGCAATTCTTGTACATTACCACAGAAAAATCTAATTTCGAAAGGAAAGAAATGTAATGTAAAATTGCTTGTGGCTATAATGCATTGCCGGATTCCGGCAAGATACATAAAAAATAATTGAAAAAAACAGCATGGGTACCCCCCAGTCTATAACCAGGTCCTTCGGGTTTGGTATAGATATTAAGGGGAACTCCACACCAAAATTCTTAAAAAATGTGACATGGGGTCCCCCCAAAATCCATACCAGGCCCTTCAGATCTGGCATGGATTTTGGGGGAACTCCACACCAAAATGTGAAAAAAATGTCATGAGAGACCCCTAAACATACCAGACCCATATCCGAGCATGCAACCTGGCAGGCTGCAGGGAAAGGTGGGGACAAGAGAGCGCCCCCTTCCTGAACAATACCAGACCACATGCCTTCAACATGGGGAGGGTGGTTTGGTGTGCCCCCAAAGCACCTTGTCCCAATGTTGATGGGGACAAGGGCCTTATCCCCACAATCCTTGCCCGGTGGTTGTGGGGGTCTGTGGGCAGGGGGCTTATCAGAATCTGGAAGCCCCCTTTTATAAGGGGACCCCCAGATCCCAGCCTCCCATGTGAATGGGTATTGGGTACATTGTATCCCTACCCATTCACCAAAAAAGTGTCAAAAAAGTAAAACCGACAATTCCTTTATTAAAATGTTTTAAAAAAAAATGTGTCCTGTGATGTAAATCCATCGTCAATCACTGTGTCCGACGGTCCTGAAAAAAAAACGGAAAAACTCTGCCTGTTTTTGATAATGAATTTACCTTGCGGGACACTTTTTTTTTTAAATTAAGGAATAATAAAGGAATTCTCCTGTAATTTTTACTTTTCTGACAAATGGGTAGGGGTACAATGTATGGCACAACAAAAGCAGCGCTCAATGGGACCAGTAACAAAAGAACTTTTGGCAATTGTGGTGCTTAATATAGATCATTTATTGGATGCACACTTGAGTTAAAAGACAATTGTCAGATGGAAATGATGTAGTTAGAATCAAATAAAATAAAACTCATTCTCATGGTTGAAGTACTCCGAAATAAAATATAAGCGATACCGGCACACTCCCTGATGACAAGGGGTTAACATCACACTCCATAGTCCCAATCATAACTGGATGGCTGGATGGCCAGAGTGGAGAGACACAGCTCTCTGAGATACAGCTGCTGGTTGGTGTCAGGTGTAAAACTCACTGTGCTGCGGGAGGTGTACTGTAGTCCACGCTGCTGGATGTTGACAGTCAAGCAGACTAGTGTAGCGAGCTACAACCTGGCATCCTGGATGGCACTCTGAGTGACGTGCACCGATTCCAAAAAACGGAAGCAAAGGTCGGAGCCAGAAGCAAAGAGTACCCAGGTGATGGGTGGATCGCAGGCTCGTTGTTGCTGTGGCGACCGTGACTTGCATGTTTCACGCCCTGCACTTTGTCAAAGTCGCGGGAGCCAGTAGCAGCAGAGGATTATATAGGCATATAAATGTGGGTGGGGTAAGCTATCTGTTCTCATGATGTTAACCCCCTGTGTACACCACACAAATACAATCATAGATGCATACACAAAAAAAAACAGCACAAAAATGCAAATTTAAATGCAAAAAGGTTAGCAATAGGGGATATTGAGTAATAATATATATATAAACATGTGTATATATATATATATATATATATATATATATATATATATATATATATATATATATATATATATATATATATATATATATATATATATATATATATATATATATATGAAAAATGCAGAAAGTGGATGATAAATAATAAAACAATATAATGTCACTAACTGTGAACTCCGAAATGTACAACAGGACCCCTCCCCCCCACTGGTCCACACGAGTGACCATTAACCACTTAAGCCCCGGACCTTTAGGCAGCTAAATGCCCAGGCCAGGTTTTGCGATTCGGCACTGCGTCGCTTTAACAGACAATTGCGCGGTCGTGCGATGTGGCTCCCAAACAAAATTGGCGTCCTTTTTTTTCCACAAATAGAGCTTTCTTTTGGTGGTATTTGATCACCTCTGCGGTTTTTATTTTTTGCGCTACAAACAAAAATAGAGCGACAATTTTGAAAAAAATTCAATATTTTTAACTTTTTGCTATAATAAATATCCCCCAAAAACATATATAAAATTTATTTTTTTCCTCAGTTCAGGCCGATACGTATTCTTCTACCTATTTTTGGTAAAAAAAATCGCAATAAGCGTTTATCGATTGGTTTGCGCAAAATTTATAGCGTTTACAAATTAGGGATAGTTTTATTGCATTTTTAATAATTTTTTTTTTTTTTACTACTAATGGCGGCGATTAGCGATTTTTTTTGTGACTGCGACATAATGGCGGACACTTCGGACAATTTTGACACATTTTTGGGACCATTGTCATTTTCACAGCAAAAAATGCATTTAAATTGCATTGTTTATTGTGAAAATGACAGTTGCAGTTTGGGAGTTAACCACAGGTGGCGCTGTAGGAGTTAGTGTACACCTAGTGTGTGTTTACAACTGTAGGGGGGTGTGGCTGTAGGACTGACGTCATCGATTGTGTCTCCCCTATAAAGGGGATGACAAGATCGATGCAGTGCCATAGTGAAGCACGGGGAAGCCGTGTTTACATACGGCTCTCCCCGTTCTTCAGCTCCGGGGAGCGATCGCGACAATAAACGAATAGCCGCGCCGTCGTCCCGGATCGCTCCCCGAGGGAACCCGACCGCCTGTGCCATTCTGTGGAAGTACATATACATGCGGCGGTCGGGAAGTGGTTAAACCTATACATTACATTTAAAATAGTATATATACCAGTGGTTTTTAACCTTGTTGGAGGAACTGAACAACACCAGTTTCATATGCGCATTCACCGAACCCTTCTTAATTGGAGAAATAAAATATGATTTTTCGTGTGATGGGCACAGTGACTGCGTTTGATGGGCACAGTGGCTGCGTTTGATGGGCACAGTGGTTGCGTGTGATGGGCACAGTGGTTGCGTGTGATGGGCACAGTGGCTGCGTGTGATGGGCACAGTGGCTGCGTGTGATGGGCACAGTGGCTGCATGTGATTGGCACAGTGGCGACAATTGATGGCACAGAGGCTGCATGTGATGGCATAGTGAGGCTGCAATTTATATATATATATATTTTTTTGCTAGTCAGAGAAGGCTCATTTAAAATAACACAAACATTTTTTTTTATCTTCCATTTTATATTAATAAAGTGCTGGTCACCTCACCTCAGTCAGCCTCCTCCCCTCCCCCCCAATCCAGCCATTTAATTATATGCTCTTAACAGGTTCTACTTACTTTTAAACAAGTTCAGTAGTCTTTTTTAGCACACTGTCTGCTAGGTTCAAATTCCACTAGTCAGGCAGGCTCCTCGAGACTAGTCCTTGCCTCTCTAGCTCATCGCAGGCAGCGCCGACACACAGCTCTCTGCGCAGCGCTCTGAGTCCCCCCCTCCGGCCGTGAGTGGAGTGACGTCACGCCGCTGAAAGGGGCCAAGAGACTCCTTCATAGGGGGAGTAAACAGGCTGCAGCAGACAGGAAAGGGAGCCGGGAAGTGACGGTCCCGGATGCAGGAGTGCACTCGGCACACAATTTGTACAGTGCCGCTGGGCGCGCTGGCGGCCGCGGCCGTGGCTGCGCCCCCCCTCCTATATGAAATGGTATCGCCCAGGGCACCCGTCCGCCCCTGCCTTGTACCGGCGGCCCTGTGTGACCTCCGCCGAACCCCCAAGACTCACTCACCGAACCCAGGTTAAGAACCACTGATATATACGAATAACAATGTACAGTATATGTTACAAAATATATGTTAAAAATGTAATTAAAAAATAAATAACAAATATGTGTGATGAGTGAAAAATAAAAGCGAAAGGTATAACCCCAATGGTATACTAGCCAGATGAACAACCACATACTGTTGATCGAACAAACCCACATTGAAAAAAGTATCTCTCCATATGGAACTGTATGTCCTAATGCATCTGGCCTAGTATGCATATATATGTATATGTCAGTGAATGCAGCCACCTGTAAATAGTATTGAGTTTAAGGAAAATGTTATGTAATAACACTCAAGACATCAATCTCTTCGTTCAAGCCCCCAGGCGAGAGAGAACCCAATAAATAAATCCAAAAAGTCTCCCTTCGACAAAGAAGGGAGAACTTTCATTGTCTGTATGGGTACCCCTAGGAATAGCCTCAATTGCAAGTGTTTCCATGCATTCAAAGTCTCTATTGTGCTTCTGACGAAAATGAAGCGGAACATTGTGCTTAACGCATCCCTTTTTAGTCAGTCTGTGATGCTCACCCACTCTAGTCCGTAGGATGCGTATTGTGCAACCCACATATAACAGGCCACATGAGCATCACAGAACGTAAACAACAAACTCAGTGGAGCACGTAATGAATTGTTTAATCTGAAAGGACTTTCCTCCATTGGTAACTATTTCTGAACAACGGCCATGAGGTATTGATTGACAAGTGAGGCTTCCTCTCTTCCGACATCAGATATGGTAAACACAGTTAGATTCGTGTCAACATTTAATACAAAATACAGAGCTATCTCCAAAATAATATATAAACATTATGATATCCTAAAACTTGATCATATTCTGGCCCAAATACTTCCTCCCAAGCCACAAGTGACCTTTAGACAATCGTGTACAATTAAAAATATTATTGCTCCCAGTAAGTGGAGCCCTGTTTGATATCAGAACCTATTTTAATAATAGGACTGGTATCTTCCAATGTCGGAAGAGAAGGTGCCTCACTTGTCAATCAATACCTCATGGCCGTTCAGACGTAGGGATAATGTGTAAAGTTCTATAAAAGTACAAGAGTTCAGACAACATAATTATGTGTCGTTTTGCAATTTTTTAATGAGTATGTTGTTAATGTTGGGGCCAGAACTGTTTTCTACTACTTTGACCTTTTATGTAATTATTGAAAATATCCTTGATACCATCTAACCAATAAATAAACCTTTTAATGTAATATATTTACTTTTCAAAACTAATTTTGCTGCTAAAAAACCCCTTGAGGATCTTCCACTCAAATTGTGTAGAACTACAAACCTCAGCTAGGAAACTCTAGGTATTTGTACTGCATTGGGGATACAGGGTAAATTAGTAGTTGAGTCTTCTATAACAGCCTCGTTAATGGGACCCCTCTCATACCACAGGCCCCATAGCAGCTCTCTGGCCTGCTATGACGATTGTTACTCTACTGATTGGCGCCTGGCTAGCTCTACAGAATCTCAGAAAAAGGCATCCTCTGTATCACTGGAGGCACTAAATCAAATGTAGCCAGCTAAATTTTATGGGTGCTTAATCTTCTTGTTTTAGTCAAAACAGTAATACTGTAATTGCTACTACTAGCTGACATGAAACTTTATTTAGGTTTAGTTGATTTACATTTAACAACTGAGTGTGGGTACTTTATGGCATGCAATGAAGACTGTTTGTAGCTCGATCTGAAGTATTCTTGGCAGTCCAATAAAGGGATTCTGTTCTTAATTTTTAAAGCTTACATTTAAAGCGGTGGTTCACCCTATAAAAAAAAAAAATATTCTTTTCCCTCTAGCATAAAATTAGGCATAGTAGCGCGAGCTACAGTATGCCTGTATTTATTTTTTTAGCCCCGTACTCACTGTGCAATCGTATATTGAAGATTCCGACTCCCCGCGGGGAATGGGCGTTCCTATCCAGAGGGAAGGTGATTGACGGCCGGCTCTGGCACGTCACGCTTCTCCGCAAATAGCCGAAATAGGACTTGGCTCTTCACGGCGCCTGCGCATAGTCTGTGCGCAGGCGCCGTATAGCGCCGTGAAGAGCCGAGACCTACTCCGGCTGTCTTCGGGGAGCGTGACGTGCCAGAGCCGGCCGTCAATCACCTTCCCTCTGGATAGGAATGCCCATTCCCCGCGGGGAGTCGGAATCTTCAATATACCATTGCACAGTGAGTACGGGGTTAAAAAAATAAATACAGGCATACTGTAGCTCGCGCTACTATGCCTAATTTTATGCTAAAATGTTGTTGTGGAGGGTGAACCACCGCTTTAAGTAGTATTTATGGTTCCCTTAAAGTTGAGCTTTCACTTGTTTTTATCAATTACACAGAAGCAAGTACAGCTTTAATGTGTACAAAACATATGATCAGCAAGAAGAAAAAATATTTATTTACAGTCAAATCATATAATAATCACAGCTTTATTTTATGGCTTGCTTAGCATATCACATTTTCCCACTCATTAATGTTGGGGTTCACGTTAATCTCCAATTTCCCAGCACCACTTGCCTCTTCTTTTCTCTCCCATTGCTTCATTCGGCTGCCAGGAGCAGGAGAAACCACCCTGTGTGCTACAAGTTACTCCAATTGTAGGTTACATGGCATACCTCCCAACTTTTTGAGATGGGAATGAGGGACACCTATCAGCAAAAGTATGCAGACATAGGACACACCCCTTGTCACGCTCCCTTAAAGGAGAATTGTACATAAAAAACAAGATTGTATAAACACACAAGTGCTTTTTTTCCACTACTATTTCTTTATATTGGCTTTTGAAATTGACAAATGCAGCAATTTAGAAATCAGATGAAAGGTTTAGCACTGGGAAACACTTTTTTATAGATGAAAAGTGCATTTTATATACATCTCTATAGATCAGACCAAAATGAGGGACAAATGAGGAGGAATATAGGACAGAGGGACATTACTCAGAATCAGGGACAGTCCCTCGAAATCAGGGACAGTTGGGAGCTATGCATGGGACTATGGACTCTCCCCATGTAACATTGCTTACAGATACTCGTACTAGACAAGTACCTTGTATTTTCATCTAACTGCAGCTGAACAGAGAGGCAGGGGAGCAAAAGACAGACAAGTATGTTCTTCAGGGGAGGCAGATTAAAGTCAAACTTTTTGTGTGATAATAGTAGAGATTTGAGTAAAATGTACCAGAAAAGGCATGACAATTACACTAAAGAGTAGTAAATGACTGTGTACACACTGAGGTGTACTCATCATTTTTATTTTACTACCTATATAGCTTAGCTGGACTGTGCTACTATTACATTCTTGCAGAAAGGATGTCTCTCTAACAGAGCGTGCCATGTACAACCTTGTGTTGGGTTTGACCCATGCTTTTCTAGTGTATCAATGTAAGCACAGTTAAGACTCAAGGATTTCCAGTCTTTTTTTATCTGGAAAAAGAAGTGTATAGGAAAAAATAGAACAATAGGCAAATGCTTTGATGTGTAATGCAAACAGAACATTGCAAGGCCATGTCAGATATAAAAGTATATTTATTTCTGACCTATGTGGTTTCAATGTATAGATCTAGTTTTCAAAACAGCCTTTTGGCTTAATGAAATTGAATAGGCCCAAATAAAAAAAAATGTTGTTCATGTTCAGAAAACATATAGGACCAGATCCACAAAGAACTTGCGCCGGCGTATCTATTGATACGCCACATAAGTTCTACGATGCTCCGTCGTATCTTTGTTTTGTAACCACAAAACAAGATACGACTGAATGTGAGCTCGATCCGACTGACGTACATCTTAGTACACCGTCGGATCTTAGGTGCTGGCCTCTAGGTGGCGCTTCCGTTGATTTCCACGTAGAGTATGCAAATTAGCTAGATACGCCGATCCTCAAACGTACGTCCGCCCGGCGCATTTTTTTACGTCGTTTACGTAAGGCTTTTTTCGGCGTAACGTTACCCCTGGGTCTATGAGGCGTATGCAATGTTAAGTATGGACGTCGGGACAGCGTCGAATTTTCCGTAGTTTACGTTGTTTGCGTAAAACGTTCGCGAATAGGGCTTTGCGTAAATTACGTTCACGTCGAAAGCATTGACTATTTGCGACGTGATTTCGAGCATGCGAACTGGGATACCCCCACGGACGGCGCATGCGCCGTTAAAAAAAATGTCATTTACGTGGGGTCAAGTTGAATTGACATAAAACACGCCCACATGTTGGTCAATTGAATTGCGCGCCCTTACGCCGACACATTTACACTACGCCACCATAACTTACGGCGCAAATTCTTTCTGGATACGGAAAGTACGCTGTAAGTTACGGCGGCAGATCTTTGTGGATCTGGGCCTTAAAGCCTAACTCCAGCTTTCTTATGGCTTTAAATAGCTTGTTTGTACCAAACTGGTCCAAACAAATCATTTTCTTCACTAACAGATGCACCTACTGGGAGCGCTGTATAAATTGTAAGTAGGATCATTAACATACAGTATAAAGCAATATGTTTTGGCAGCGGCATGGGGACTTCCCATACCATTCCCTGAACAAAATCAAGTTGTGTTGAGCGCTGCACAGCCATTCACAGAAAGCATTGTACTTCATCAATGAATACAGTGCTCCTTCTGATTGACTGAGCTGGTGAGGTGGGCTGAAGACATCACAATCTCTGCTGCAGCCAGTCAGAAAAAGCCTTGTATACAGGTGCATCTCATAAAATTAAAATATCATCAAAAAGTTAATTTATTTCAGTATTTCAATTCAAAGAGTGAAACTGATATATTTTATATAGATGTGTGACACTCAGAGTGATATATTTCAAGCATTTCTTTTTTAAAATTTTGAGGATTATTGCTTGCAGCTAGTGAAAAGCCAACATTCAGTACCTCTGAAAATGAGAATATTACATAAGACCAATAATAAAAAAAAAAAGGTCAGGCAAGTTTGCTGGTCAAGCACAGTGATACAATGATCAATAAACCAGGTATTGGTACTTTTGGCAGTGTGGGCAGGTGCCAGGCCCTGCTGGAAAATGAAATTAGCATCTCCATAAAGCTGGTCAGCAGATGGAAGAATGAAGTGCTCTAGAATGTTCTGGTGGAGGGCTACGCTGACTTTGGACTTGATAAAATACAGTGGACCAGCAGATGACATGGTTCCCCAAATCACCAAATGCTCTACCCCTGCAGCTGACAGCTGTGTGGAAATGTGATCAGAGCACACAGAAAACCATTGTTTTCTCTGTGAACTTTCAGAGTTTCATTTGCCATTTGCATTAAAAAGCAGCTCTCCACATAAGTGTGAACCTGCCCTTAATTCAGATGTGTTATGATCTCTAAATGAACCAAAATGCATGGACAAGATACAAGGAATTGTTTTCTGTAGGGTCTGTTCACACCAATGCATTACAATGCAAGTCCTGTACTTTGCAGATGAATGTTTAACCTGCATTTTGTAAGTATGTAAGACCGTGCTGGACCTTTGGTTGGACAGGAATGATTTGTCCTACAGAGAGTTCTGTAGCTCGTGGGGGTATAGCTCTGGAGAATGATCAAGAACAGGTTTTTGAGGCACACCTGGAATAGAAGTAAGTCGAGTTTGAATAAAGAACTTATAGGTAGATTCAGGTACATTGGATTAACTTTAGGGCGGCGTAGCCTAGCCTGTTTAGGCTACACCTCTGTAAATTAGCTAGGCTAGTAGTGATTCTCAATCTACTTACCTGCTAATCTACGGCGGCGTAGCCTAAAGCGGGCGGGCGTAAGGGCGCCTAATTCAAATCGGTTGGAGGGGGGCGTGTTGTATGGAAATGAGGCTTGACCTCACGTTTTTTGACGTTTTTGGCTACTGCGCATGCACCGGGCGCCTACATTTCCCAGTGCGCATCGCGGCTAAGTACGCCGTACGGGCCTATTGATTTTGACGTGGACGTAAACGACGTAACTCCCGATTCACGGACGACTTGCGCAAACAACGTAAAAAATTCGAACCTCGCGGCGGGAACGGCGGCCATACTTTAACATTGTTATTCCACTTCATAGGTGGAATAACTTTAGGCCGCCTAAGGCCTTACGGAAACGACGTAATTCGACTGCGGCGGCCGCAATGGAAGCGCCACCTAGCGGCCATCAGAAACATTGCAATCTAAAATAGGACGGCGCAAGCTTAAACATAGGTCGGTGCAGATTCAGAGTTAGGTCGGCTTATCTGTAGATAAGCCGGCCTAACACTTTCTGAATCTACCTATTAGTTCACAGGTAATAAGCCAGTGCATTTTGAGGGAACCACCTTCCCCTTCATCAGGGCTAGTGTACAGAAAAAATTAAGACAGCCATTAAGTAACAGATAATAAAACAAATAAAATAATAAACTAATTGTTACTTATTGTCCGTCTTAATTTTCTCTGTACATTAGCCCTGATGAAGGGGATGTGGTTCCTTTGAAATATATTGACTTCTTACCTTCTTACACCGCCGCAAGTTTTCATCGCAAGTGCCTGATTCACAAAGCACTTGCAATGAAAACCTACGCTGGCGGCCTCCGGTGGAAGCCCGCGTAATTTAAAGGGGCGTGTGCCATTTAAATTAGGCGCGCTCCCGCGCCGGACCTACTGCGCATGCTCCGTTTCGAAATTCCCGCCGTGCTTTGCGCGAACTGATGTCAGTACTTCTCCGTATTCCCGGACGTCTTACGCAAACGACGTGAATTTTTAAATTTCGACGCGTGAACGACGGCCATACTTTATACAGCACATACGTGTGCTGTGTAAAGTTAGGGCACCCAAAACGACGACTAACTTTGCGACGGGAAACTAGACTAGCAGCGACGTAGCGAACGTGAAAAACCGTCGTGGATCGCCGTAACTCCTAATTTACATACCCGACGCTGGTTTACGACGCGAACTCCCCCCAGCGGCGGCCGCGGTACTGCATCCTAAGATCCGACAGTGTAAAACAATTACACCCGTCGGATCTTAGGGCTATCTATGCGTAACTGATTCTACCAAAGTTGATAAATGGATCGACCTGGGTACATTCATCCTGCCCATAGATGGTTCAAATCTTGCCTGATTCAGCAGAGACCGGCCGAGATTCGTACCATCTATGGCCGGCTTAAGGCTGCCTCTAGATGGGTCACCTGATTGAAAAAACAGCGCGTCATCAGTGATTGCATCGGCTTAACCTGGAAGATCCGGCAGTTTAGCGATGACATCACAGAAGAAGATGGCTGCGTGGGACCGAGGGGGGTACAGAGAAGATGCGGCTCTCAGCAGGACAAGGCTGAATCCGCTGGGCAGGTGAGTACCTTAAATGTACAGGACCTGCAACCAGGTAAGTGGAGGTTAAAAAAAAAAAATGGCGTAGGGAACGTGAAGTTCTACTTTAAGGAAAACACAATACAACTTCTATGCAGTGATTGTCTGGCTCCCTTAACTTGAAATACATTGCAGTTTGCTGAAGTGAGGTCTTCGGTAAGAAGGGAATCTTTAATCACTTTGAAGACTGTAAATTAAAAACTTTTTCTGTGGCTGATGTATGTTTATAACGTTTTACAGCTTCACAGTCTGACCATCAGATAACACAGTAGGATCTGCTTAAAAGACGTCCTTCAGTTTTTTGCTAGGACAGGAAATCGCTCTTTAAAGTTGAGTTCCACCCATAAATATAACATTACATCAGTAGTTTTAAAAAAATGTCATTAGTCCTTTAAGAAAACATTTTTTTTTAGATGCCTTCAAAGTGTTGTTGCTAGGCAGAATAGTTAATCTTCCCTCTTCCTGCACCTAGGTGCTTAAGCTTCCTAACCTACACCGCACAGACTCCTGTGAACTTTCCAGGAGTCTGTGCACTCCCCAGTCTCGAAGAATCATGTGACTTGGACAGTACAGGTGCTGAAACCTGATCTGACACTGCTTGTGCAGCACTGAGCATGTGCGAGATCTACAAGGCTGAAATCCAGGAAGTCATACAGTCTGGCTTCATGATGCCCACACTTAAGATGGCCCCAGTCAATTTCTATTTTATAAAGTGTCTAAATGCTGTAACAACCTAACAAAACGGACCTTAGTTTACAGACTAACTTTACTAGAATACATTAAGCTTGTGTATTACAGGGGTATTTATATTTAAAAAGTGAAATTGTGGCCGGAACTCCGCTTTAAGGTCACACCATGAATTGCGGCCTGACTATTCAAGTATAATGGCATGGCGTGAGTACTATCACATGGTGGTAACAGGTGTTAGTCCTCTGAACATATCAAACCCGCGATGGGATGTCGCTAGCAATATGTCTACTCTTCCTTTTGTTTTAATGATCGTTTATCCAGCCACATAACACCTGCTGAGACAATGAAAGCTCCCTGTTCTCTATAACTATGTCCCGGATCATTCAGGCTCATCAGCAGTAATTGTGAATGGCCATTTATCTTTTGTAGCGTGTTCATATGTTTTCAATGCCTGGGACTGAATCTTTTGTTTTTTACGTGCATTCCGTTTTCCGGTCTCTTCCAGGTAACGGTGGAAAAGCTTCCTGATGAGGCTCAGATGAACACATTGCTGAACAAATACTCTGCAGACCCTCAGTATCAGCAACTCTTCATCAATCTGGTAAGGACAAGAGCCAAATAGAAAAACAAACATTTCCTCTGTGAACAATGTGTTTGTTATATTTAAATCATTTGTTTATGATGGCTGTGTCAGCCGCACTGATTTACATAAACATTGCCAATCCTGAGACTTTACATTTTCAACAAAAGTAGCACAGTACAAACAGCATTCCTGGGTTTTAATTCATATTGTATAAACAGAACAGATGTTGATAAAATGAGCCAGCAAGAAAATACAACAAAGAAGTCTAGAGAAGTTTTTGTGTTTCTATTAAAATGCATTCCAGATTGACACTGTGATACGTGGTCTGCGGATCGTATATAATTTCCATGTCATTTCTGCCTGTTTAATAAATATGTGAATAGTACGCCTCTCTTCCATTTTTTTCAAATATCTACTTTATGATGACCTTTTTACTCTTAATTATCATTTGGAATTCCTTAGGGCTAGTTTACACTTGTAGTCCAGAGCTGTAAAAACAGACAGTTGAGCTGCATTTTTACCGCCCCTTTCGGTCGCCCCCCTCTAAAAGTGGTTGTAAACCTCAGACGTGAAATATGAACAAAACGTATCCCTCTAAAGTGTGAACTTGTTTCAGTTAAAGGGTCACTAAAGGAAAAAAAATGTTATCCTTTACCTTACTGCAGTCTTGTTTTCATGTCCTCATTGTTAGTTTTTGCTCTAATCCTTCTCTGTTCTGAACACTTCCTGGTTGTCTGTTTCCTGATGAAAAAAGTCATGGGAGCTTTCTCTCTGTGGTCTCTGTGGTCACTAATCAAGGAGGTGTGATTACTGTTAGGTAGATTCAGGTACACTGGCATAAAGTTAGGGAGGCGTAGCGTAGCCTGTTTAGGCTACGCCGCCGTAAATTAGTTAGGCTAGTAATGATTCTCAATATACTTACCTGCTAATTTACGGCGGCGTAGCCTAAAACGAGCAGGAGTAAGGGCGCCTAATTCAAATGGGTTTTGGGGGGGCGTGTTTCATGGTAATGAGGCTTGACCTCACGTTTTTGACGTTTTTTGTCACTGCGCATGCGCCGGGTGACTACATTTCCCAGTGTGCATTGCGGCTAAGTACGCCGTACGGGCCTATTGATTTGGACGTGGACGTAAACGACGTAAATCCCGATTCGCGGACGACTTACGCAAACAAAGTAAAAATTTCGAATTTCGTGGCGGGAACGGCGGCAATACTTAACATTACTATTCCACTAGAGCCTAGCTCTAACTTTACGCGGCCTATCTCTTACATAAACGGCGTAAAAGTAATGCGTCGGCCTGGCGTACGTTCGTGAATCGGCGTATCCCCTCATTTACATAATCTACTCCGGCCGCAATGGAAGCGCCACCTAGCGGCCATCAGAAAAATTGCAATCTAAGATAGGACGGCGCAAGCCGTCGTATCTTAGATATGTTTAAGCGTATCTCGGTTTGAGCATACGCTTAAACATACGGCGGCGTAGATTCTGAGTTAGGCCGGCTTATCTACTGATAAGCCGGCCTAACTCTACCTTGTAACGGCTACCCACTGGTAGTGAGGGGTATCAGCCGTTGGAGACGTCCTTTTTGCTGACAAGTTATGATATGCAGGTACCGCCGGTATATCCCATCGAACGCCCTTCCAAGAAACGAGACGGGCTACGTTTGCAGAGTCAAGCAGACTGATCTTTAATGCCACATTTTTCCTCCTTATATCTGGTTACAAACTGTACAGAAACAAATGACACTCCCCCCCCACCCAGGGGGGGCTTCGAAACACATACTTTGAAATAATGACATTCCCTTGAGCCAATCAGTCGCTAGCCGTTTTGGCTCCTAAACTTAGCTTGATCAGACAATAGAATTCAATTAACCTTTAAAACAATTATCACTCACACATAATCCCCATCAGCATACACCTCACAGGAGGCTGTTACCTACACAAAAGAGCGTTCATTAGCTATGCAAAGGGAACATTAGCATTCAGCAGTGAAAGAGACCCTTGTCCAATTAACCCTTTGAGCTCAGAATACAATGTGGTACATCCAATTGTGACAAGCCATGCAGTTCCTTGTAGTCCTCCCTGCATGAAGATTATCGATGTCCCGGCAGCATGCATGGGTCCGTTACACTACTCCCCTTTTGTGAAACACTCCGGCAGACCCGGATTGATCCTTTTCGGGTCAACTTGGGGATGTCCGGTCTGCTGTTAAGGTAAAAGTTCTGTTTGCCTGGACAGTCCGTCGGCCTTCCCGTTGACTTACCAGGTCGGTAGCTGATGGTGAAGGTGAATAATAGAATTCAGTTCTGGAACAGTCACTTGCTTTGCTCTCTCAATGGCTCCCAAAACCTGTTGCTGATGCTCTTGGGACAGATACGGCACCACCTGGATGCAAATCCCATTTAATCTTTTGACAATTTCCGCCTGTTTGTGCATTTCAATGTTCAAGCCACGGGACATCTCATAATACATGACATAGTGTCGTTGCATCTCTGATTTCTCACTGGCCAACTTGTCACATTCCCATTTTAGACTGTGATATTGTGCCGGATCTACAGTACATGTCGGGGAAGGTAGTCTTACCCGGTTCTCAGCAGCAAGCGAGTTGATTCCAGCAACGCGGGTGGTCACGGGACAAGCAGCAGCAGGTGTAGGTAAATAAGCCGAAGTCAGATGGCCAATGTCGTTGCCCAGCACCACCTCGGCAGGTAGGTTGTCCATGATACCAACTGTGGTCTTTCCTGACCCGGCTCCCCAGTCTAAGTGCACCCGGGCGGTGGGTACGCGAAATACAGCACCCCCTGCGACCCGGACGGCAACTGTGCGAGTGGACACGTTCTCTGGCTTTACCAGATGTTTTTGAATCAGAGTGAAAGTAGTCCCGGAATCTCTTAGGCCTTGTGCTACTTGTCCATTCACTCGTACCTCCTGACGGTGATGCTGACGGTTATCCGGAGAGGCAGCTTGTATTGGGTCTGCCTCATACCAAATTCCCAGACATTCCTCAGGGCCCCCCTCGGTCTCCAGGCAGTGGGCCGCAGAGGGACGTGATGGAGTGACCTCTGTGTTGGGTGTTGTGCGTCTCCAGTTGTTATTTGTAGCTCTCAAAGGACAATAACGAGCAATATGTCCCGTGTCGCTGCAGTGATGGCACGTCACCCTAGGCGAATCCCGGGGGTAGTTGCTAGGCCCCTGAGGACGTGGTGGGACTGGAGCCCGAAACTCTGGGCGTGGGGTGACGGTTGGAGTACGCGGTTCTACCTTCTGAGCCAGCCGCATAGTACCCTGGCTTACTTTCCTTGTCTCCGCGTACTCATCTGCTAGCCGAGCCGCCTTGTTTAAGTTAGCGGGACGGCGATCTCGTACCCAGTCTTGTATGTCTGCGGCCAGGTCTTGGAAGAAATGTTCCATTAGGAACAGCTGCAATACTTCCTCCCCGGTGTTGACCTTGCACCCTTGGACCCAAAGGGATGCCACCCTTTGTAACTGGTTGGCCCATTCCATGTGGGAGTCCACAGCCATCTTCTTGGACTCCCGGAAGCGCCGGCGGTAGGCTTCTGGTGTTACGGCATATCGGGTTAGCAGCGCCTTTTTAACTTGCTGATATTGTAAAATATCCTCTGGAGAGAGAGCCCGAAAGGCTTCATTGGCTTTGCCCGACAATTTCCCCGACAAAATAGTGACCCATTGGTCTGGTGGTACCTGGTGTAGTGAGCACTGCCTCTCAAAGTCCGCCAAATATCCATCTATTTCCTCCTCACTTTCTACAAAAGCTTTAAATGCAGTGAACGGTATTTTCTTTCCTGTAGCAGCAGGTGGGGGGGTAGGAACTGCAGGTGTAATGGGCTGTCTCGCTCTTACCAGTTCCAGTTCTTGTCCCCTCTTCGTTTGTATCTCCTCCCTTGCTTCCCGGAACAGCTGGTTGATTAGTTCCACGGACGTTTCTGAATACAAGGATAATCTCCGCTGTACAATCCCAGTAATTACATCTTCTTTGCTGACCGGTGCAAGGGGCTCCGTTTCTTCCATGGATCCATCCATTTCGTCCAGCTCCAGCAGTTCAGCTATCAGCTCCCTCCGTGGTCTGTTGCTGGTGCTCCTACCACGACTCTCCAATAGATCTTTTTAGTGTGGATCTTTTCAGCCTGGCGTACTGCGACTCCATTCAGAACTTGCTCTTTGGATAAAAGGACCATCCCACTGCTGCCAACCAATGTAACGGCTACCCACTGGTAGTGAGGGGTATCGGCCGTTGGAGACGTCCTTTTTGCTGACAAGTTATGATATGCAGGTACCGCCGGTATATCCCATCGAACGCCCTTCCAAGAAACGAGACGGGCTACGTTTGCAGAGTCAATCAGACTGATCTTTAATGCCACATTTTTCTTCCTTATATCTGGTTACAAACTGTACAGAAACAAATGACACTCCCCCCCCACCTAGGGGGGGCTTCAATACACATACTTTGAAATAATGACATTCCCTTGAGCCAATCAGTCGCTAGCCGTTTTGGCTCCTAAACTTAGCTTGATCAGACAATAGAATTCAATTAACCTTTAAAACAATTATCACTCACACATAATCCCCATCAGCATACACCTCACAGGAGGCTGTTACCAACACAAAAGAGCATTCATTAGCTATGCAAAGGGAACATTAGCATTCAGCAGTGAAAGAGACTCTTGTCCAATTAACCCTTTGAGCTCAGAATACAATGTGGTACATCCAATTGTGACAAGCCATGCAGTTCCTTGTAGTCCTCACTGCATGAAGATTATCGATGTCCCAGGAGCATGCATGGGTCCGTTACATACCTGAATCTACATATGTGTGTCTAAAACCCCCTCAGAACCAATCACTTTCGTTTTCCAAACCATCACTGCCCTGTATTGTGCAGCAGAGAAGCAGGAAACATGCAAAAACGAAACTGAAACTGTAGGCACCTTATATGATTTATATTTATCTATTTTTAATCATTTTTAAAAGGAATCAGTTAACTATTATGTCTCTATACCCTGTAACCAGTCATTTCAGCAAAAAAAAAAAAAAAAAAATTCCTTTACAACTGGTTTAAGAGCACTAAGTGTCATTTTTGTCTACTGCTTTGTTCCTCTGCTATCAGCATGAATCACTTTTGACAAGTTTTCTTGACACCAAGAGAGAAGGTGACAGGGAGGGATCTCCAGCTGACTGACAGCCTCAGCTCTGTTCTAAAGGGGGGTTGTCCCTTCCCCCCAATCTGCTTTCAGAGCTCTTCTCACCAGTGGTGTAACTAGAACCTTCAGGCCCCCTGTGCAAGAAACCATGAAGGGCCTCCCCGATCCCCGGCTGGGGCCCTTTCCTGTGAGCCGGGTGGCTTGAGCACCAGGGCCCGGTCGCAAGTATTTTTTTTGTATAATCCTTTTCCTTGGAGTTCTGCTTTAATGTACACAGAATGTAGTTATCCCAATACAACTGGGTTATACTGCCACCTTCAGGAGAAATTGGACACTGGAAAACAAATAAGCTGTTGGCCAGCCAGGTATATCCCCCCCCCCCCCACACTCCAGCATGCTTCGGTGACCTTGGAGGATGGACATCTTTCTCTTTTAAAAATAAAATGCTGCGGGACTTAGTCTCTTTATCTGGATTGGCATATCTTCAGCAATTAGCCGTATCTGGACTTCAATGTACTGAAGATTGCAGGGCTTGTCTGGAATGTGATCTTGGCAATGGGCTCTGTTTGTGACACTTTCCAGACCTTTGTATACTGTATTAGTTAGCCCCAGTTATAGGTCCAAAGTCATAGCACGTTTTCACGTCTGAGTACAGCATCTGAGTGTGTAGGCAGAGCATCAGGAGCTACTACACCTTTTGGCACCAGTTTCTATAGAGATGGTTAACTTTGCTGAGAAAGTGAGAGCTGGGAAAGAGAAGTGGTGTCCATGGGCTACAGGCTAGAGCTGTACTCTCTGCCTCCACCTTGCATCATGCTATCCAACCTGCCTGTGTCTTTTCCCAGACTAGCAAACCCCCATGCTGGTCTGCCAGATCTTTTAAAAAGAACATAATCACCATTTTCCTACAGTGGCAGAAAGGTTTCAGGGTTTTTAGTTCAACTTGTGTACTTTTGCCAAACCGAAAGGGGGCCCCATCTTGGATCTGAAGGCTTTAAATGTCTTTATTTGGGTCCAAACATTTTGCAATAAATCCACCAATACTTTCATAGCCTCCTGCCATCAGAAAGACTTTCTAGTCTCTGTAAACATCAAGGATGTGTATTTGTTTCCATCTTTACACCACATCAACATTACCTCCGTTTTGCTGTGGACACGCAACAATACCAGTTTGTGGCCCTTCCATTTGGTCTGCACCCCAACTGTTCACTAAGATATTGGCAACCATACTAGCCTTACTATGCTCCCATATGATTGCTATTTGGGATATCTGGATGATCTCCTATTGAGGGAACAATCAGCACAATTTATGACCCACAAGTTGATGCAGACAGACCAGACTATAAAAAGGTTCAGTCAGGGTCTGAATCTTCACAAGTCAGTGCTGGGACTGACACATCATTTAAAGTATTCAGGTCTCATCCTGGATATGGTTCAAGACAGGTTTTCCTTCCCCAACAAAGAAAGTTCATCTCTCTGCGTTCAGATTTTAACCCTTGGCTTGAATGTCATCTCATTTGAGGCAGTTCAATTCACTCAGTTCCACTCCAGACCCTTACAACACAATATTCTGTCAACATAGGCCAAATGATTCGGTGGCCTAGTGGCTCAGGAATCTAGCTTTGGAATGAGGGAAATCCTTCCTTCATCTAACCTGGAAACTGTTAACAACAGATGCCAGCCTGAAAGGATGGGGAGGCGTCCTAGACAACTTGTCAGTGCTGAGGTCACTGGAGGAATCTCACCTCTAGATCTGTGTCACAGGTGGGGGGGAAATCGGATATGGATGTGTTGGCCTTCAGGTTTAGCAACAAACTGAACATTTGGCCTTGAGCACCATCACCATCAAGGGACAAATCTGACAATTTTATTTAAAAAACCTCTAGCCTCCCATTATAATTATAGGGTGTCTCTTGTGTAGCCCCCTCCTATATAACCTCCTGCGGCACTATGGGTTTTGAATCTAGTTCTCTAAGCTCTAAAAAAAACAACCCTCTGAATCTAATATAGGATATTCCTCTGTCCATGCTTAGTCAGAAGGTTGCCTTCCTTGTTGCCATCACTTCTGCAAGGCGTGTATCTAAGCTGTCAGTCTTGTCCTGCAAAAAACTATTTTGTCCTACATAGGTATAAGGTGGTGCTGATGCCCAGAGCCTCCTTCCTAAGGTGGTTTTGGTCTTTAACTTTTTTTTAATTCAATCGTTTTTATTAGTTTTCAAATTATACAATATAAACAAGATAAACATTGTGGTAGTAAAACACAGTGTAATGAACGGTTGGTAGCCGCAGATCATATATTAGACAATACCAGTTATATTGCATATACGTAAAATAACAGTAGATTAACATTGTTGAGTATGCGTCAGGGAACCCTACTTTGGGGTTATGCTGGTGAAAGTAGACAAGGAAGGCAAACCTCTCCCAAACACCCCTAGGGGAACACACTGTGTCCGGGAGAGGCCCGCCCACATCATTGTAGGGCGTAAGTTTGTTAAACATACTCAAAAGGTAAGAAACTATTCAGTATTAACATACCAGGAGATCCAGGGTGACCAGCAGTTTGTATGGATATGTAGTCGTCCCAGGGAGGACGCCAACATCTTCTCATAAGTACAGTGAAGGTTGGTTAGGTCTATTACTTCAAGAATAGTTGGCTGGTATGTGTCTTTCCTATTTCCTTGTAATTGTTAGTATAGCAGCCAGGAGTAAGTGGGTGATGGTGCTTTGGAGATGGAGTGGGAATTGGTCAATTTAGTCTTTAACTTTAATGAGGACATTCTTCTCTGTTCTTCTAATACTGCTTTTCTGCAAAACCGAAGCAGTTTTAGTTTGCCAGTGTCCAATTCCTCCTGAAGGCAGTAGTATAACCTTAACCTCTTGCCGACTACCCCACCAACATATACTGCGGGGTGGAGGCTCTTCTGTGTGAAATCACATACAGGTAAGTGATCTCGCGCTTTTGGGTCTGCAGGCGGAAACTCGATTTTTTAAATTTGTTTTATTGGATAATGTTTTATACAGTATTCACACCCCTTGAAATTTTCCAAGTTTTGTCATGTTACAACCAGAAATGTAAACATAATTGTGAAGTAGGAGGAAAATGATAAAAGGTTTTCAACTTTTTTGTTTGTTTATAGTGCAAAAAATAAAAACTGCAGAAGTGATCAAATACTACCAAAAGAAAGCTCTATCTTTGAGAGAAAAAAAATCTATTTGTGTACATGGTTGCACGACCACACAATTGTAACATGCCGTATCGCAAAAAATGGCCTGGCCATGAGAGGGGGTAAACCTTCTGGAGCTGAAGTTATTAAATGAACTTCAGGAAATAGATTTTACCATAACTACAAAAAATCCTGCTTTTGTTGTTACTGAAAATATTTCCCATCACTTTTTATTCCTGTCATCACATGTCACTAAGACAAGATGTCTGAAAGAAATAAAACACTAAAACCTGACAGAGGTCCAAGTGTAAAAAAGCCCAAAATGGTCTGGAGTTGGTTTTTGAGCATCCCCCTCAATCAACCTTTCTGATAATGATGTGTGCAGGACAATTTCTTTGAAAACTATATCCATGTGAATGTCACAGGATGCTATTTTTCCCCTATTAACATCACTTTATTTTTACTATGTGTAGCTCTCTACTTGTAACTTTGATGGCACATCTGGAGGGTAAATGAAGATATTTTTGTGTGAGAAAATCTTTGTGCAGGGTCTGTTTACATGAGAATGTCAGAGGTGGATGCATGCAGAAGTATGAGCATTGCTGTCTGGATGTACACTAAACAGGTTTCACAATTCCCGCAGCCACCCACAATCCACAGCACAGTATACTTTACTATCAAGGAAATGAAATAGACTGTAAAGAGATTTTAAGCATGTAATATACTGCAGCTAAAAAAAAAATGTTGGTTGATTTAATTCTCAATCCTAATACTTGGATTTGGTCCAGTCACAATAGCTGAAGGTAAGCTTGCGGTCTATGGTTTAACAAACATCGCTTTCAGCACCCCGTTTTCCCAGTTTGAATCGCAGTATAGAAAGTATGTTTTCATTTATTCTTGTGATGAGAAGCTCTATGCTATAGTAGCAATGTACACAGTCCAATTTATGGGGTATGACTATTTCTAAACTCTTTTTTTTCAAATGCATTTAACAAGGTAGCAAAATGTAACAACCTACAAAGACCATAATAATTAAAATCACACATAAATTACCATCATAGTACTGTATTATGTTGTTGAAAACTACATGATACTTACCCAGTCACATGCAGTCCAATTGGAGGTTGCAGCAGCTGTTCATACAATAAGGTGAATTCTAGCATAGTTGCCTATAATTTAGTATCCAGGGAATCTTGTTGTTTAAAGTGGAACTTTACCCATAACAACTTGATAAAAAATAATGTTCTTGAGCAAGGAACATACATTCCACATTTCTAAGTATGCTACCAAGATTAGTGTGTACCGTAAATTGCCTCCAGCATTGTTCCCTTTTCTTCTTGCTAGAGGCTCCCATTTTGCTGAAGCCCAGAGCCCCTGAACAGCAGTAAATCATAAATCAGAACTGAACCCGTTGATTTAATGGTTTCAAAAAACAGTTACATTCCTGAAAAGCTTGGATTGCTAACTGTCACATTTGCTTTTGTCTTCAACCAAACTGTCAAACCATCAAATGGCTGGTGTCATAACTGAGTGATTAGTAAGTGATCTATCAGGCCTTAAAGTGGAACTAGTCAGAAAATTAATTCCTGTAAGATCACTTCAGGCTGGCCCCCTTTGCAGGTATGTAAAACATAAAAAATAAGTGCCTATAGCCCTATACTGTTTAAGATCCAGTCATACACTGTCTCACCCTGCTCTGCACATGCACATATGCTTTCTAATTTTAAACACGGACGATCTGCTGACAGCCTTAAGACCCCTTTCACTCTGGGGCGTTTTTCGGGCGTTTTTCAGGCGCTTTGGCGTTAAAAAAAGCACCTGTAAAGCGCCTGAAAGAAGCCTCATCTGCAATCCCAACGTGAAAGCCTGAGTGCCTTCAGAGCCCTTTCACACCGCCAGCGCCCAAAAAACACTGGTAAAGCTCCGCTAAGACCCCTTTCACACTGGGGCGTTTTTCAGGCAATTTAGCGGGAAAAAAAGCACATCAATGGGAAGGGGCACTTTAGGAGTGGTGTATTCAACTCTCCTAAATCTCTGCAAAGAAGCTGCTTGCAGGACTTATTTTGACGCCCTGCCAGCACAGCGCCTCAGTGTGAAAGCACTCGGGCTTTCACATTGGGATTGCAGATGAGGCTTCTTTCAGGTGCTTTACAAGCGCTTTTTTTAACGCTAAGACCCCTTTCCCACTGGGCGTTTTTCAGGCGCTTTAGTGTGAAAGCACTCAGACTTTCACATTGGGATTGCAGATCCTGCTTCTTTCAGGCGCTTTACAGGCACTTTTTTTAACGCTAACGCGCCTGAAAAATGCCCCAGTGTGAAAGGGGTCTAAAGCAGAATAAAACTGTCATATGCTTTGCATCCAAGGAAGCTGATTCTGTTTGATCTGCAACTGCCATGGTGATGCACATGTGATCAGTTATGACACCAGCCATTTGATGGTTTGACAGTTTGGTTGGGGACACAAGCAAATGTGACAGTTAGCAATCCCATCATTCCAGGAATGTAACTGTTTTTTTTAAACCGTTAAATTGATGGGATAAATTCCGCTTTATGATTTACTGCTGCTCATGTGCGCTGGGCTTCAGCAAAATGTTGCCCTCCGACAAGAAGATAAATGAATAATGCTGGAGGCAAATTACAGCACACACTAATTTTGGTAGCATAACTATTAATGTGGAATATATGTTCTTATGGGTAAAGTTCCACTTCAACTGTTACATTTGAATACATATTTTAACAACTGTTTAAATGAATAGGGGAGATATTGTTTAAGCACTCGAGTCCCAGAGTGTTAATGTTTTTGGTTTACATTTCTGTACCTTATAATTTTGACTACCCTTGTACTTAAGCTTGGGGTCCCCCAGCAGTTGATAGCCAATTTAAATTCATGTAGGTTGGAGTGGAGCTAAGGTCCCTGGCTGCAATACGAATATTCATATTGCAGCTTCCTCTCTTCTTTTCTAGCATATTTTCAGCATGTAAATTTTAGGCAATGGCTATGTACAACTCCTTCTGACACCTCACCCTGATTGATTGGGTCATAGCTGGAAAAGCATGCACTGTATCATGGGAGATGAGGTTTATTTTTCCTGCTTCATCCCTGTATGTAGGCATGCAATAGTGGCCACATACAGAAACATAAATGCATATATAAGCAAGTTCTGGGTCCTGGGGACGCCATAGTTAAAAGCGTATGTCAAGCCATTGAAGGACACAGGATCCAAAAACAATTGAGTTATGCTCTTGTAGGCAGCAGTATGACCCAATTGTCTCCAAATTCTGTGTTCCCCCAAGGAAAAAAACATGTTAGACCCCTTTTACAGTGGGGCCGCGTTCGCAGTAAAGCGCCGCTCGTTTTAGCTACTTTTTCATCCGCTAGCGGGGCGCCTTTAAATCAAATAAAGAGGTTAAAAAAAGATTTGGCTTGACATACCGTTACGTGTTCATTTATTTTTACAGGAAGCATATTATTGCTGAAGTTACAGTATGTAATCATTTTAGATACAAATATGATCACAAAAAGCTCCAAAGATACGTCAACTTCCAGCCACAATTTGAACAGAAACTCATCACAGTGTTTGACCTCTCATAACGAAAATGTTATGTTGCACTATGTAGGTTATCCAAAGTAAGTGTACACCTTCCAACCTAACGAAATGTCATCCTAGAAAATTCCCTCTCATTACAAGATGGCCAAAAGATGCAATCAAAACTTTCTGACTCCAGGAAGTCATTTTCAGGGAGTGATTGGCCTTTCATTAGTTTTCACTTTACAGTTGCGCACTGCACTTAGTACTATTTTTTCTTTGGATAACCCATATAACGCAGCATGACCTTTTCTATGTAAGAGGTTGAAAATTGTGGAGATATGTCCTTGGTGGTTTTTTAACAATTATATATTTCTACATTGTATTTAACTATTTCCAGCCTACTTTTGTTAAGCTGATTGATCTTGAAGTGTAAACTCACTTTGTGAATAATCCCACACTCATTTACTTCCCTGAAGTCTGTGACATGTATTCACTATGACCTGTGAGTAGGCACTGCTGTGTCACAGAATTCACAGAGCCTGCCTTGTGAACTACAGGGTTGCTGAGAGGAGGAGTTTCAAGGTCAAGTCATTACAGGAATCACTGCTTGCAATGTACCATTGCATATGTAGTCCTTAGTATTTAAAAGTAAACAGCAAAGGAGAAGTTGCAAAGCATGTAGGGAATCCAGGAAATTGTGGAAAGACATGGCTAGTAGACTGCAGGAACTCACAAAATAAAAGGAGATTTTTCAAGTACGTTGCTGGAGAATTTTTTTTTTTTTTTTGGTATTGCTAGTACAATTCTGATGTAATAAAAAAAAATTGTACGTTGTGACTAGAGAACCCCTTTAATTACTTCCCACCCAGGCCAATTCTGACATTCTTCTCCTACATGTAAAATCATAATTTTGCTAGAAAATTACTTAGAACCCCCCAAACATTATATATACATATATATTTAAAGTGATTGTAAAGTCTTGCTTTTTTTTTTAAATGTTATACTTATTTACCTGCTCTGTTGCAGTGGATTTGCACAGGGCAGCCCAGATCCTGTTTGGCTCTCCTGGCCCTTCCCTCCTGTCAACTGCCCCCACAGCAAGCAGCTTGCTATGGGGGCACCCAAGCCAAGCTACAGCTCCGTATGTCCATTCAGACATTGAGCTGCCTTTTGGCCCACCCCCTCTCTCCCCTGATTGGCTAGCTGAATTTGATTGACAACCAATGGCACTGCTGCTGTGTCTCAGCCAATCAAGAGGAGAGTCCTGGACAGCCGAGGGACCCGTGGACATTGCTGGACAGAGATGGGGCTTGGTAAGTATTAGGGGGTGCTTATTTGTTTTACTGCCATTTTTCTATTTTTAAACTATCTCTTTAATTTTTTTTTATCAACTATATTGCTATCACAAGGGATTAACAACATTCCTCGTGATAGCTTGAGCAATGACAGGTACTCTTTACTGAGACATCTGGTGTCTATGAGACCCCAGATCTCTCCTCTGCCCTTGAAAGCATCTGATGAAACCAGTAAACATCCTGACGAAGACTAAAGTGACAAAAAACTTGTTGCTTCCTGTTTTTTAGACCATAGAGATGATCGGAGACGTTCTGGTCCTCAGTAATCTCTATGTAAGCTGGTGGAACACTGGCAGCTTTAGTCCAAGGCTCCTGGAGGAGGGGAGGGGGGTACCACTTCATGTAGTACCGCTACATGTAAAAGCAATGCAGCAGATATTTAGCTGCCAAGATCGCTTTTTTATTACAGAGAATCGCCAACCAAAAAAAAAAAGATACAGAGATAATGCCTGTAGCTGTAGGCATCATACCAGTATTACCAATCAAGCCCATGACATCATATGATAAACTACAGAAGGAAAGTAGTTGTAAACCCTTACATATACCCAGTGAAGTGACTGATATAAAGGGATTAAACAAATCCAACTTGTCAGAAGTGATTGCAGATAGCAGAGGGGAATGACTCTCATGGCGCGTACACAAGAACGTTTTTCATGTCATGGAAAAAAACAAAGTTTTTGTCGTCGTGATTTCTCTCAAGCCTGCCTTGCATACACACGATCGTGATAAAAAATGCTCTAGCAAAGCGCAGTGACGTACAACACGTACAACGGCACTATAAAGGGGAAGTTCCAATCGAATGGCGCCACCCTTAGGGCTGATTATGCAAATTTCCCTTCTCATAACTTCCTTCTGAGCATGCACATTTTTTTCCCCGTCGTTAAAGCCTACACACAACCTTTTTTTCACGACGAGAAAAACGGCGAGAAAAAATAGAGCAGGTTCTACATTTTTAATGGCCAAATGGAGAAAAATGCTCTGGAGCTCACACACGACCATTTTTAACGACCAATTTAAAAAATTTCATTTTTCTCGTCATGAAAAACGGTCGTGAGTACGCGGCATAAGTGCTGAGGATAGAGACGAACGAGTACAAATTATAGAAGAATATGCTTTGACAGATTTCATGTCTGATGTTTACAACCACTTTAAGGATCTTTTGGTATCAAATTTATTTTAAGTAGTTTATATACAAATATGGGGATGTTTAAAAAAAAACTGCATAAACTAACAATCTGGTGATTTTTGCATTTAATTAAAAATGTGTACTAAGAAACACAATTAATGTTAAAACAAATAATGTTTAAAAATCAATATGCATATCTCAAATATATGTTATTTGCTGATATTATAATAATCCATAATTTAGTCAAAGTGTAATGTCTGTGCAAAGTGCATCACCCATGTAAACTGGTCACATTTGACTACTGTATTTATGGGAGGATAAAGATTCAGTTGATTGATTGTTGTTTAATACAGTTCTTTGGAAACACTCAGGGCACTTTATTTAATTCTAGCTAAGCTCTAGGCAAAGAGCTACATACATAGGGGCAGATTCTCGTACAATTGCATGGGCACAGCGTATGTGAGATACGCTACGCCGCTGTAACTTACTTTTCAAAGCTTTGAATCCAGAAAGAATTTGCGCCGTAAGTTACGGCGGCCTAGTGTATCTCTCGCGGCGTAATGGCGCGGAATTCAAATGCGGCGAGTAGGGGGCGTGTTTCATTTAAATGAAGCACGTCCCCGCGCCGAACGAACTGCGCATGCGCCGTCCCTAAAATTTCCCGCCGTGCATTGCGCTAAATGACGTCGCAAGGACGTCATTGGTTTAACGTGAACGTAAATTGCGTCCAGCCCGATTCACGGACGACTTACGCAAACGAAATACATTTTTTTAAATTCGACGCGGGAACGACAGCCATACTTAACATTGCGTACGCCACCAGATAGCATCTTTAACTATACGCCGAAAAATACTGTTATACTGTTTCTCCCTTCCTTTCTCTGAGCTCTTCAGTACAGTAGACGGCAAGAGGCTGATACCAAGTCTAATTCAAGTACTTCTTCTGCTTTGAAAATAAATACATATAATGATGTATTAACCGCCTGCCCAGAGTAGTTGTGCTGTGAGCGGGCACCAGCTCCAGGCCGGGTGACGTACTTGTCTGGGTTCAGGGCGTGCACCCCCTGCTGACCCGTGCTGTGTCCAGTCAGTTGGTAAACCAATGATTTTGGCTGCAGTCAGCTGTTTGGCTGTGGCCAATCATACACAGAGTTCTGTGTTTACAAAAACACAGAACTCTGTGTACAGGGAACAGTGATCTGTCTGCAGGGAGAAAAAACAGGCAGATAGTAAAGTCAAAGCAGCACATATTACACATTATTAGGCACACAGTCAACCCTTTAAATGCCCCAAGTTAATCCCTTCCCAGACAGTGTCAGTACAGTGTACATTATTATATCTGACCACTGTATTAATGTCACTATTGATGTCAGTGGGCCAGATTCTCCAATATTCTGCCGCGGCCTCGCGTAAGCTATTTACACTACGCCGCCGCAACTTACTGGAGCAAGTGCCGTATTCCTCAAGCACTTGCTCTGTAGTTTGCGGAGGCGTAGTGTAAAAGGCCCGGCGTATCCCCGCGTATTTCATTTTTTTCAAAGGGGACGGCTTATATTTAAATTAAGCGCGCCCCCGTTTCGATCGAACTGCGCATGCGCCGGGCTAAAAATAGCCCAGTGCGCATGCTCCAGTTCTCGGCGGAAAACGTCAATGACGCCGACGTGTGCATCATTGATGTAAAGTCGTATTCAAGAACGACTTAGGAAAACGACGTACCCGACGGGAAAAGACGACGCGGACCCGACGCCATACTTAACATGGCATACGTGGGACTGGCGTAAGGTTACCCCTCATATAGCAGGGGTAACCTTACGCTTACGCAAACGACGGAAGCGACGGTTACGCGACGCGATTTCGTTCGGGAATCGGTGTATCAGGCTCATTTGCATAAACAAATGAGACCTGAACGTAAATGCCACCTAGCGGCCGGCAGGGAAATTACATTTAAGATCCGACAGTGTAAGTGACTTACACATGTCGGATCTTCAGCGTATCTATGCGAAAATGATTCTAGGAATCACTCGCATAGATACGCGGGTCAAAAAAGAGATACGATGGAGTTTCCTGAGATACTCCGTCGTAACTCTACTGAGAATATGGCCCAGAGTCAGTTAGTCAGCGTCAGCTAGCATCTGATTGCTCACCACGCTATCACGGTCCCACTATAAGTCGCTGATCACCGTCATTACCAGTATATTGTCATAGCTGTGTAAATTCTGGTATATATACCATAGTGTGTAGACGCTATAACTTTTGCACAAACCAATTATACACATATTGTTTTTTTTTGTTTTTTTTATTACCAAAGTCATGTAGCAGAAAACATTTTGGCCTAAATTAATCAAGAAATTCAATTTTTTTTATTGGATATGTTTAGTAACAGAAATTAGAAAGTATAATTGTTTTCCCCAAATTTTTGGTCTTTTTTTATTTATATTGTAAAAAATAAAAAACCCAGGGGTGATTAAATACCACTAAAATAAAGATCTATTTGTGTGAAAAATAATTGTTAAATGTCATTTGTGTACAGTGTTGCATGACCACTCAATTGCCAGTTAAATTTGCGCTGTGCTGAATAGCAAAAAATTGTCTGTTCAGGAAGAGGGTAAAACCTTCCAGAGCTTAAGTAGTTAAAGGGGTTGTAATGGGACATTTTTTTTTCTCCTAAATAGCTTCCTTTACCTTAGTGCAGTCCTCCTTCACTTACCTAATCCTTCGATTTTGCTTTTAAATGTCCTTATTTCTTCTGAGAAATCCTCATATCCTGTTCTTCTGTCTGTAACTACACACAGTAATGCAAGGCTTTCTCCCTGGTGTGGAGTGCCATGCTCGCCCCCTCCCTTGGACTACAGGAGAGTCAGGACACTCACTAACACACAGCTCCATTCTCTATCTGCAACGTAGAGAGCGTCCTGACTCTCCTGTAGTCAAAACGAGGGGGCGAGTACAACACTCCACACCAGGGAGAAAGCCTTGCATTACTGTGTGGAGTTACAGACAGAAGAACAGGAAGTGAGGATTCCTCAGAAGAAATAAGGACATTTAAAAGCAAAATGGAAGGATAAGGTAAGTGAAGGAAGACTGCACTAAGGTAAAGGAAGCTATTTAGGGAAAAAAATTATGGGCCAGATTCACAAAAGGGATACGACGGCGTATCTCCTGATACGCCGTCGTTTCTCCTGATACACCGTCGTATCTCTGTTTCTAACTATGCAACTGATTCATAGAATCAGTTACGCATAGATATCCATAAGATCCGACAGGTGTAATTGTTTTACACTGTCGGATCTTAGGATGCAGTACCGCGGCCGCCGCTGGGGGGAGTTTGCGTCGTAAACCAGTGTCGGGTATGCAAATTAGGAGTTACGGCGATCCACGACGGATTTTCGATTTCGCTACGTCGCCGCTAGTCTAGTTTCCCGTCGCAAAGTTAGTCGTCGTTTTGGGTGCCCTAACTTTAGTCAGCAATCGTATTGCTGTCTAAAGTATGGCCGTCGTTCCCGCGTCGAAATTTAAAATTTAACGTCGTTTGCGTAACACGTCCGGGAATACGGAAGGACGCTATGCGCGTCGCCGTTCGGAAAAATGACGTCACGGCGCGCAAAGCACGACGGGAATTGCGAAACTGAGCATGCGCAGTAGGTCCGGCGCGGGAGCGCGCCTAATTTAAATGGCACACGCCCATTTGAATTGGCCCGCCTTGCGCCGGCGTAGTTTTCATCGCAAGTGCTTTGTGAATCAGGCACTTGCAATGAAAACTTGCGGCGGTGTAATGTATCTACGATACGTTACGCCGCTACACTTCTACCTGAATCTGGCCCAGTACCTTTACCACCCCTTTAATGATTACAGAGCTGCGATAATTTGTGCGATTGATTTCTTCCTGAAGTTCAGCCTCAAACAACCAGGTAGGATTTAGAGGAGCTCTCTGGGTTTTTTACAATTATCATATGTACGGCGTGACAAATTTTGTTCCAATAATTTTTTACTGAATCTCCTTTAAGCAGTTTTGCCGTGTGTAGAACTGTCACATGTCCTAACAGTGAGCTTTCTTTTCACAGGAACCATATATTAATAAGTCAGCCGTGTGCGTCCAAGCTCATTTCTCTCTGCAGCGGGCTTACGTTGTGTTCCGAACTCTGGGACTGCGCCACCTGACAGTTGTAGATCTTCAGAACAGAGCAGTTGGGATGATCACTAGGAAAGATCTGATATCTTTGCGGCTGGAGAAGAGACTGATTAAATTGGACTCTGGAAGACAGGATTCAGATGAAGAGCTCTTAAGATAGAAATGAATATGAGGTATTCTGAGGCCACGGTGAATGAAGTGAAAAATACAGAGATGTTGGCAGTATACCCCAGTAGTCTCAACTACGAGAACTTTTGTCACAGCAGCAAAATCATTTGCTGGGAAGTGTGAAAAGATAGATGAGACTTTTCTATTTTATTGTTACAATATCCTGTGCGGCATTATGTAAAGAAATGTAGCCTGAAATACGTATATGTTCCAGAATGTAAGAAATACTGCATACACATTTTCTCATGCTTTGCTTCTGACAACTTCAATAAACTCTGAATCAGCCGCTTGACTTGATTTTGTTTTGCTTCAATAACACAATTTATTTCATTTCTAAAGTCCTCAGATCTACAGTATATAGTGTGTCATGATACAAGATATTTCACGATACAAAATATTTCAGCAAGATCATACAGCAATCTAACAACGTAGGGAGGAACAGAGCACTTCTGAAGTCTGGGTTGGTAAAAAACGAATCTGGGAGAGCGATTATTGCTGGCATCTTTTTATCTGCGATGGAGATCCATGTAATGGAAATCGGACACACACACAATCAGAATATACTGTATTACATAGCTCCCAAATGTACCTATTTTCGAAGGACTGCCCCTGATTTGGAACAAATTCCATCTGTCCCTCTTTCCTCCTCATTTGTCCCTCATTTTGTTCTGATCTATATATTTGTATAAAGAAAAAATGCACATTTAGGGCCAGATTCTTAAACGAGATACGACGGCGTATCTCCAGATACGCCGTCGTATCTCTAAGTTGCGCGGTCGTATCTATGCGCCTGATTCTTAGAATCAGTTACGCATAGATTTCCCGTAGATCCGACTGGCGTTACTGTGTTACACCATTGTATCGTAAATGCATATTTACGCTGGCCGCTAGGTGGCGCTTCCGTCGAATTCCGTGTCGAGTATGCAAATTAGCTAGATACGCAAATTCCCGAACGTACGCCCGACCGACGCAGTAAAGTTACGCCGTTTACGTTAGGCTTTTTACGGGGTATAGTTACCCCTGCTATAGGGTGGCGTAAGTGAAGCGTACCAATGTTAAGTATGGCCGTCGTTCCCGCGTCGAAATTTGAAAAAGTTACGTCGTTTGTGTAAGTCGTGTGTGAATGGGGCTGGACGTCATTTACGTTAACGTCTAAACCAATGACGTCCTTGCGGCGTACTTTGGAGCAATGCACACTGGGAAATTCCACGGACGGCGCATGCGCCGTTCGGGAAAAACGTCAATCACGTCGGGTCACAGTACATTTACATAAAACACGCCCCCCCTGATCCAAATTTGAATTAGGCGGGCTTACGCCGGCCGATTTACGCTACGCCGCCGCAACTTACGGAGCAAGTGCTTTGAGAATACAGCACTTGCCCGTCTAAGTTGCAGAGGCGTAACGTAAATCGGATACGTTACGCCGCAGCAAAGATACGCGCTCCTACGAGAATCTGGCCCTTCGTTTTTTTTATCTGTGGGTTAATTTGATAATTTATTTGTATAATTCTCCTGTAAGGGAGCATCGCGGGGGGTTTGGGGGGGGGGGGGGTCAGGGTGGGTGTATTATGCCTACATACTTTTGCTAATAGTTGTCCCTGGTTCCCATCTCATAAAGTTGGGGGAGGTATATATATATATATATATATATATATATATATATATATATATATATATATATATATATATATATATATATGTCATAAACCTGGGAGACCCCACCGTGTAAATAAGAGACCCCAACACAAACCTATCCCTTATCTAAATAACTTTACACACAATCAGAATTTCCGATGGCATAAAATCCGATGGAATTTTCCGTCGGAAATCCGTTCAAGCTGTCTTGCATACACACTGTCAGGCCTAATTCCAACCGTCCAAAACGCGGTGAAGTAAAACACTACGATGAGCCGCGAAAAATTAAGTTTAATGCTTCCGAGCATGCGTCGACTTGATTCTGAGCATGCATGGTTTTTTCTCCGTCGGAGTTCCACACAGACGATCATAATTTCCGATAGGATTTTTTCCATCGGAAAAAAAAATAAAACATGTTTTATTTCTTAACTCCGACGGAAAAAAGTCAGATGGGCCCACACACGGTCGGAATATCCGATGAATATCTGGACTTTTTTCATCAGAAATTCCAATCGTGTGTACAAGGCATAAATGAAAGCTGGTAGGATTTGGCTTCTTGGCATCCCGTCAAACACTAGCTAAAGCCTGGAAACAGATATCAATACCCTTCTCTGAAGTCAATGAACGTCTCTTGGGCATTATGACCCACAGAAATTTATTAAATCTATTCTCTACAATAGCCACACTAAGTATCTCACAATATGGGAACCATGGCTTAACTATAGGAAACACTTGAACATTGACCATTCCCTTCTTTCCCTCTGATCAAGTGTATTAACAACTACTACCGTACCATCACCAATAATGGAACCACATGGGGTTAACTCTCTCTTATCCCAAACTTTCTGATCTCCTTCTTCCCACCCTCCCTTCTCTCTTTCTCTTTGCTACTTTTCTCTTTCATTCATTTCTTTATAAACTTTTACATTTCCTATCCACTTGACTTAATTTACTACTTGGATCTTCTTCAACCCTTCTGTCTTACACTATAAACAATTGACTAACATAAGAACTCTCCTCAAGGACTGTTTACTCTTATATTTTCATTCTTATTGTGAACTGTTTGTTCTTATACGCTAAATATAAGCTACAATTAATGCTATATCACTTATTGGTGTTGATACTTTATTCCCTTTTGTCTTTTTGTCCAATTCATGTATTATACTCCATCTGTATAATTCTAATAATTCCAAAATTGTACATTTTTCCCCTGTTGGTGGACCCATCCTGTCTATCAATTATTTACCTAGGACATGGGATAAACATCAAATTCGGATATGCTATTTAGTATCCTGAAGATGTGTCAAAACCTCAGGCTGTCATTCAGCTTAGATAAGAGCACTTCGGGACCTAACCACTCATTGTTAGATTTATCTATGGCTCAAAATGCTAAAATTTCCTGTACCTTTTCTGAAATGCCGTTTCCCTGGGCTTCAGGTACCCGACGAGGTCTAATCACGTGCTTCAAAAAAACAACAACATTCATATCCATGCCTGTAGGGGCCAGGCGCATGGATTAGGGGAGCGGCGCCCCTGCGCCCCTAATGGAGCAGTTGCCACTGCTCAATTGCTTACATGACTGGCGATCTCCAACCATGTAAGTGCATGGGGTTGGTGATGTCACTGGTTATTCAGGTCTGCACCTAACAACCATTGACAACATGTATACTAGCGGTCGTAATACCGTTATTATACATGATGTTTGGCTCCCACCTAAAGGGTAAATGTTTAGACGAACACCTGAATAGCCAAGGTTTAGTCCAACATTTCCAGAGTTTTCTATTTCTATTCTACTTTAGTCCAACATTGTTTTCGACCTAAACCTTAAAGGAACACTAAAATAAATGTTTTTTTTGTAAAATAACAAACATGTTTTACTTACCTCCACTGTGCACCTCGTTTTGCACAGAGTGGCCCCGAATCCTGTCTTCTGGGGTCCCTCGGCGGCTGTCTCGGCTCTTTCTCGCAAGAGCTTTCCACCTTCATGCGAGCGAGCTCGCATGGTGGAAAGCTTTTGCGGGCGGGCATAGCGGCTGACTGTATCACTCGGCCCCACCCCCCGGCGCGCCTCGTCATCGGATGTGATTGACAGCAGCACCAGCCAATGACTGCGCTGCTATCATTTCATCCAGCCTAGCCAATCAACGGCCAGGCTGGGAGCCAAAGAGGATCACAGGGACGCATGCGGGACTTTCGAGGGGTGAGGTAAGTAAAACGGGGGTTCGGGGGTCGGTACCGTCTGATTTTTTTTCACCTTAATGAAAAAACATTTACCTTTATAACTCCTTTAAACTCATTACTATCACTGAGGTGTGTAATTGAGTAATTTTTAACAACTGACACAGCTCTTTGGTTACCTTTGACATAAGCTGCTTCCCACCACTGCCCCCCTGCTCATTAAGAGAATCTAATTGGCAGGAGGTGGGCATTTATATTATATGTGCTGCGATTAGCTGCAGTGCAAGTTTGCATTGGAAGCTTCCTGTGACATTTTAGTTACTGTGCTGGGAGCGAGCAGCAGATTGATTCAAACCATTTAACATTGAGGAAGGTGATTTACAATGGTCAGCTTTTATTTATTTATGTAAAACCTTTATCTTAAAAGGAAAAAAAAACTTTTAACTGTTAAAGAATATTAGCTAATTTGTTAGTCAAGTCCACCTAAATACAGTGTAATAGTGCATCTAACACTACCCTATCCTTAGATTGACATGTATTGTCTGCTGTCCATAGGTGTCTCAGTTGGTCCTCCATCCAGAGTGGAGACACCTTAAAGTGATACCAACTTTCATTTATTTTTTGTTAAAATTAACAAACATGTTATACTTACATGCCCTGTGTAGTGGTTTTGCAAAGAGCAACCCAGATCCTCCTCTTCTTGGGTCCCTCTTCAGTGCTCCTGGTCCCTCCCTCATGTTGAGTGCCTGAGCTGAGCCACAGCTCCCTGTGTCCATTCATACACGGAGCCACGACCCAGCCCCACTCCCTTTCTCTCTTCATTGCCTGACTGACTTTGATTGACAGCAGTGGGAGCCAATGGCTCTGCTGGGCACTCCTAAATATAAGAGGGGATTCTGTTGGGCACTCTTGGATGTAAGGGGAGACTCTGCTGGGCACTTCTAGATATAAGAGCGGACTCTGCTGGACACTACTAGGTGTAAGGAGAGACTCTAGTGGGAACTCCTAGATATAAGAGGAGACTCTGTTGGGCACGCCTGGGCAGGGCCGCCGATAGAAATTATGGGGCCCAGTACAGCCTACCTGACGGGGTCCCCTTCAGCCCCAACCCTGGTCCCTCCTTCAGTCCCACCCCTGGCTCAGCTTCTGCCCCCTCCCCAGACCCCACCTTGAAACAAAGTGCAGGTTTGTCTACAAGTGATATTTATCTTTCTCCAGCCAGTTATAGCAGCTACAAACGATGGGCGGTATTTATATATTTTTTATTTATTCGTAGTAATGGTGATGATAGTAATAGTAATGGTGGTGATCAGTGACTTGACAGCGGGACATGCCAATGCCATAATGTACTGCAGACAGTGCCACCCATGCTGCCAATGCCATAATGTATAGACACTGCTGCAGTAGTAGTAGCCCCCCCCTCCAAGCAAGCACACACACCTGTGTCAGTTGGGCCCCAGGAGTTACTTTCTTTCTGATCCTGCTGCTGCCTGGAGTGTCAGTCTGTGTCACAAACTATTCCAGTCAGATGCCAACTGCTTCTTTTTTTTCTTATGCCGCCGCCGCTCGCCTCACTGCTTCTTCTCTCAGGATGAGTAAGGAACAGAGCAGAGCACCAAGCACGGAGGGAGAGGAGTTACTCCACTGCGCCAGGGAAGGCAATATGCAGGACGCACTGGCCGATACTTGTGCCAGCATGAGGAGCAGGCGCGGAAGAGACATTCTTCCGCGCCCAAAATAGAAGCAATATTTCCTCCCTGCTGTCACCTCCATGAACACAGTCAACTGGTATTGAGTTATCAGGAAAAAAAATTAAAAATTAAGTGGCAGATGGACGATGTTCGTTCATGGCTGGATGATTTATTTATTTATTTTTTCTACATTAATTCGTTCTCTGTTCAGGTTGCCTGGGCCCCTCTGCTGGCCGGGCCCGGTACAACAGGGCCAGTTGTACTGGCCTATCAACAACTGGATGTAAAGGTAGGGTGGGGTGTGGGTGGGGGGCTTATTCATGCATTTAAATTGTATGCATTAATTTATAAACTTATTTATTTTGGCCAACAAATATTTGTAAAATATATGATGTGGGCCTCATACTGAAATGTGTAGAGACCCCTCATAAAGAGGTAAGAGAGGGAGTAGGGATTGGCATAGGCTACAAAACCAAAATGTATTTTTATAGTGTTGTAACAAATTAAGTTGATAGGATCAGAGACCTTCTAACATGAGCGACTTCATTAGGTATAAAACATTTTGCGCCTTCTCTTTCATTCTTTCAATTGGCACTCATCTGACATTTAAGTAACCCCTCCGCAAGAGTTTAATAACATAGCTAAAGAGGTGGTAATCAAAAAAGAAGATATATTTTCAGAAGTAAATTGTTTTGTACCTACTGGAGTGGGTCATGTTTGAGGATTAGAATGTACATTGCCTAGACATTCTTAAGTGGTATTTATCTTTTGTATGTCTTCCACATCTTTTAACCTCAATCATTTTACTCGATTAGTAGTCTGAATATATATATATTACAGTTGTATATACATAATAAAACAGTCTGCATCGTTTCTCATGAGTTTTTATTCATATATTCATTGGAGCCCCACTCTTAAGCCTCATACACACGATCGGACTTCCCTCTGAGTTTTCCGTGGATTTTTGTCCGAAGGGGCGTTGGCCGTGAACTTAGGGCCAAATCCTCAAAAGAGATACGACGGAGTAACTGCTGTTACTCCGTCGTATCCCTGGTCCTAACTATGGAACTGATCCACAGAATCAGTTTTCCATAGTTAGGGAGAAGATCCGGCATGTCTAAGGGACTTACACTGCCGGATCTTAGGATGCAGTACCGCATCCGCCGATGGGGGCATTTTGTGTCGAAATGCCGCTTTGCGTATGCAAATTAGCACTTACGGAGATCCACGAAGCTTTTCAGCTTCGTTTTTTCTCCGTAAGTGTTAAGTTGCATACGCAAAATTAGGGCTGCTTTTACAAGGTGTAAAGTTAGTACACCATGTAAAAGCAGACCCTTCTGTCTAGCGACGCGTTTTTTTTTCGAATTTGAATTTTTTTTCGTGTCGTATCTTTTTTTTTTCCCGACGCAACTTTATTGACCCGTCGCAATCCACAAAGCCCGACGTAACCTAATTTCGCGCTATGCACGTCGGGAAAATGACGTCACGAGCATGCGCAGTACGGCCGGCGCGGGAGCGCGCCTCATTTAAATGGGAATCGCCCCCATGAAATGAGGAACGCCTTGCGCCGGCGGAATTTAAGTTACACGGCCAGAAATTTCTAGGTAAGTGCTTTGTGGATCGGGCACTTAGGTAGAAATTTTAAGGCAGTGTAACTTAAATTAGAATTTCGCCGTTACGCCGGGCCTTTGTGGATTTGGCCCTTAGTATGCATACACATGGCAGAATATTTTCAGCCAACATTCACCAAATCACGTGTTTTTTCAGCTCTTTACCGCCACCCTTTGGGCAACTTCTGCTATTGTTAGCTGATGTTTAGCATTGGTTCTGAGCATGCATGTTTGTACTTTCATTTTAGCCGGATGGAATTGTGTACACACGATCGGATGATCCAGCGTAACACATTTGCTGTCGGAAAGTTTGAGAGCATGCACATCGAACATTTGTCCGTGGAAATTCCAACAAAAATTAGATGATGGAACATACAGACGGTCGGATTGTCCGTTGTTGTCGGAATGTCTGATCGTGTGCATGGACCTTTACACTCCTGTCCAGATGTATGGCATTGTCTTGGCTAGTTTAGATGTTTGCCAGAAAAGTTGTTTGGTACTTAAATGTATTTTTTTACATTTTATCTCATGCTTACTGTATGACATATTGGATGTATTGTTTAACTCATACATAATTCTCTAGTGCCTCACTTCAGTTATTCATAATTATGTTAAGTCTATTTTTCCCATGGATATTAATACACTATTTAGTTTTGCATTTGCAAAAATATTTTTTCTCATTGTAGGTTTACCCAGGTAATTGTATTTATATTATTTTAAAGAAATGTTATTCTCTTTTCTTGTTATTATTTAGTGCAAAGCCTGAGAGCAGTCAAAAACAGAAAAATCAGCACAAGGGACATACAGTAACATACAATCAGTGTTCATTTTGGTGATTCCTCTTTTTTTGTTGTTGAAATCTTCTTCTGTCCTGCACCCCCCTCCAACCCCTGCTGCCATAATCTTCTCAGTACTACAGCTTCTATGAATGGAGCAGGATCTATAAATGTAGGATGGGCAGAAATATTTCAACTAAAAGATGAGGAATCCGCACAAGGGACACATCCTACTGACTGTAAGTGTAGTACCCGATCCCTGTAAGCATGGTGGTAACCCCCAGAAACAGGGTGTAGATTACTTAGGCAATAGTTGGATGTGAACAAATGGGTGCCAGTCACTTTAAGGTACTAATAAAAAGGAGTTTATTGACTCTCATTCAAAACTCCTGACTGGGAGAGAGGGGTAGGGAGATCAGAACACCCGTTACTAGCCTGCAGACTCAATAGCACAAAAAGAAGAGACACCAGTACATAAAGCATTCTTTAATCTGATTCCACCAATCTGTACCTTCTTAATAGCAGGCATCTCCATTAGCAACCAGATATATTTCTCAGTAGCAGCAGCAGTAGTAGTCTCGGTGATCCCATCTTGATGCTTTTCTAGGCTTTCTACAAGTTCCTCACCCAGGACCTCATATATACTCATCTGTTCCTCTCCTGTCCTCTGCTAGGCTCCTGGACCATGGAGCCTCAAGCACCAGGACCAGGGGTGTTTGTAGGGGGTGGCTAGGGGGGGCTGAAGCCCCGAATGTGACCCTAAAAAAGCCCAGAGTCTCGGCCATTCATTTTAAAATTATTAGCCCCGAGCGCCACTGAGCAGGGACCATTCTGTTGCCGAGCGCTGCCGAGTGTGGCCGAGAGACACAGCAGGTCCCGCCTTCTGGAGCCTGCAGTGCCTATGATGGACGTCCCACTGATCCAATCCAGGACCGCGGAACATGTGACGTCCATCATAGGCGCTGCAAGCTCAAAAGGCGGGAATTACAATGCCGTCCGGCGCGCCATGTCTCATCCCTGCTCGGTTCGGCGTCTCTCCTCGGCTCCTGAGCCTCCTTTGGCTGCATATGTATGATGGGCACATTGGTCGCGCCAGCACCGCACACCACAGCTGCCCGCCACGCATTGCCACATCCCCGCTCCCTGCTTGGCAGCTCTCCTCTCCTCCTCGGCTCCTTAGCCTTCTCTGGCTGCATCTCTATGACAGGCACATTGGGCGTGCCAGCGCCGCACACCACAGCTGAGGTAGGTCAGTGATTGTGTATGTCGGTCAGGTCAGTGTATGTAGGTCAGGTCAGTGTATGTAGGTCAGGTCAGTGTATGTAGGTCAGGTCAGTGTATTGTAGGTCAGGTCAGTGTATGTAGGTCAGGTCAGTGGTGTATGTAGGTCATGTGTCAGAAACAACCCTGAAAGACAGAGTCCCTAAGAGCTTCCTTACATGCTGATCTCATGGAATGTGTAACTTACATACATACACATACTGACTTACACGTCAGTGTGTGTGTGTGTGTGTTTGTGTATGTATGTATGTCAGTGTGTGTATGCATGTCAGTGTGTGTCTGTCAGTGTGTGTGTGTACTGACATACATACATACACACACACACACACACACACACACTGACATACATGCACGACAGTGTGTGTGTGTGTGTACATCACTTGGCTATCCGCAAATATTTATACTTCCCCCCAGCATGCACCGGTGGCCAAAATCTTCTTCTGGTTGGCTAGGATAAAACATGAATATTCATATGTCAGTTTTACTGTAGTTCCTCATACTAATACTGTACAGGTACACATGACATCTACTGGCAGAAGGGAGAAACCACAGGTCCACTGAATTTAGGGTTAACACCAAATGAACAAGTATACTATAAAGTAAATCAGTGAGGTTGTCTATCACCCAGCAGAGTTGCCTGGTTAGAACAGGGTGGCTACACAAGTTATGTCCCTTGAGTCGTTTTTGATTTTGGCTGAACTTTTTCTTTCAAATCCCTCTATTTTGATCCAGGGCCGTCTTAATAGCATCATGGGCCCCTGGGCAAAGTAATGCTCTGGCCCCTCTATGCCCAAGATATCCCCCCCAGCACTCTGACCCCTCTACACCCCAGATATCCCCCCAGCACTCTGGCCTCTCTACACCCCAGATATCCCCCTAGCACTCTGACCCCTCTACACCCCAGATATCCCCCTAGCACTCTGACCCCTCTACACCCCAGATATCCCCCCAGCACTATGACCCCTCTACACCCCAGATATCCCCCCAGCACTCCGACCCCTCTACACCCCAGATATCCCCCCAGCACTCTGACCCCTCTACACCCCAGATATCCCCCTAGCACTATGACCCCTCTACACCCCAGATATCCCCCCAGCACTCTGACCCCTCTACACCCCAGATATCCCCCCAGCACTATGACCCCTCTACACCCCAGATATCCCCCCAGCACTATGACCCCTCTACACCCCAGATATCCCCCCAGCACTCTGACCCCTCTACACCCCAGATATCCCCCCAGCACTATGACCCCTCTACACCCCAGATATCCCCCTAGCACTATGACCCCTCTACACCCCAGATATCCCCCCAGCACTCTGACCCCTCTACACCCCAGATATCCCCCCAGCACTATGACCCCTCTACACCCCAGATATCCCCCTAGCACTATGACACCTCTGCACCCCAGATATCCCCCCAGCACTCTGACCCCTCTACACCCCAGATATCCCCCCAGCACTATGACCCCTCTACACCCCAGATATCCCCCTAGCACTATGACCCCTCTACACTCTAGATATTCCCCCCAGCACTGTAACCATATACCATAAGATACCCCTGATATTGTGACCCCACTACATGCCTGATACCCCTACACATCCCTGATACCTCTAGCACTATAGCCACCTAAGTTACCCCAAGCATTGCTACCCCCTATTTTGGCTGAACTTTTTCTTTCAAATCCCTCTATTTTGGTCCAGGGCCGTCTTAATAGCATCATGGGCCCCTGGGCAAAGTAATGCTCTGGCCCCTCTACGCCCAAGATATCCCCCCCAGCACTCTGACCCCTCTACACCCCAGATATCCCCCTAGCACTCTGACCCCTCTACACCCCAGATATCCCCCCAGCACTATGACCCCTCTACACCCCAGATATCCCCCCAGCACTCTGACCCCTCTACACCCCAGATATCCCCCCAGCACTATGACCCCTCTACACCCCAGATATCCCCCCAGCACTATGACCCCTCTACACCCCAGATATCCCCCAGCACTCTGACCCCTCTACACCCCAGATATCCCCCCAGCACTATGACCCCTCTACACCCCAGATATCCCCCTAGCACTATGACCCCTATACACCCCAGATATCCCCCCAGCACTCTGACCCCTCTACACCCCAGATATCCCCCCAGCACTATGACCCCTCTACACCCCAGATATCCCCCTAGCACTATGACCCCTCTACACCCCAGATATCCCCCCAGCACTCTGACCCCTCTACACCCCAGATATCCCCCCAGCACTATGACCCCTCTACACCCCAGATATCCCCCTAGCACTATGACCCCTCTACACTCTAGATATTCCCCCCAGCACTGTAACCATATACCATAAGATACCCCTGATATTGTGACCCCACTACATGCCTGATACCCCTACACATCCCTGATACCTCTAGCACTATAGCCACCTAAGCTACCCCAAGCATTGCTACCCCCTATACACCCCAGATCCCCGCTCAGCATTATTTCTCCCCATACACACTTGATATCCCCCATCACCATTATTCCATCCATGTAGTACCCCCTTTTCCAGTGGCGATACAGTTCATGTAAACTTTTGGCTCTGTGCCCACCTCCAGCACTGCACTCATCTATACCAATCAAGCAGGCAAAAGGAGAGATGGAGGAGTGAGCATCCCTCCGGGCATTCTAAGCTTATAATCAAACAGTGCTGGACAGCTCACCATGACACCATCCACAATGCTACTTCCGCAGCTGGGCTCTCAGTGCTGTCGACTCAGCAGCTCTCACTCCAACTCCTACCCCACAGCCTTTGAGTCCTGAGCATTCAAGCTGCATGGGGCGGGGTCAGAGCATGACTGGCTCTCCGGCCCTGCCCCTCCCTGCTGGCTGTGAATAATAGGTATCGTTCTGCACAGCGCAACGCTGCCAGCCTGCCTCCCCTATGTATCAATCACTCTCAGTGCCATCACGGGGCCCCCAAAATTCGGGGCAGCATGAACTCAAGGACCATCAGCTTTGGGGAAAGTACTGGGGGCCCCCCATGCAGCTGGGGCCCCTGGGCAGTGCCCAGGTGTGCCCTCTCATGACCTGTTCTGATCTATTGATTATCTTTTCCCTTTCTTTGTATGTCTCTGTCCATTAAAAGTAGGTATAGTTATGGTTTTGACACTGACATTTATGTTTTTTTAACTGACATGCACTATAAATGGTAAATCACTATACAGTATACGTCTTTCTACTGACTCTGAAATTCATTTTTTATAACTTCTGCTTAAAGCATCATTACCACTCAATCTATTTTATACTTGTCCCTCTGGCAGAGAACACACCATATTGCTCTTAAAGCTTTTAGATGCATGTCATGTTATTACAGTTTAGATTTTTTTTTTTACTCTATACTCATTTAGTAGTGATAATTGTTCTCAATAAAGTAAAAATACAGAAAGACGGGAACAATGTTCGGATGCTGATAAAAAAAATTCAAGGTAAAGACACTGAACCTTTGTGATTTGGTGATTGATGATAAATCATAGAAAGTAACTACTGAAGTATGGGGCTCCAGTGTGGCGCCATTGTGGCTCAGGAGTCCACATTGCACCCACTCAGTGTGTGCCATTCATGCTCTCTTAATGTAGTTATGAACATACAATGTTATACACACTTTTGAATACAGTTCTAACAGTATAAATGCGCCATAACTGATATTGCTTAGTTTAAGAATGCTTGTTATACTCACTGCGGAACCTAAGGGGTTAATCCTCTGCATTGTGTAAAATGGCTGTTTGATCTTGTATGCACAGATCCTCCTCTCCATGCACTGTCCCCCTGGATGAGTCCGGATAACACAGAGCCTTTGGAGTCAGGCTGCACATGCTCAGTTTGGTGTGTCTTACTAGAGAGTTTTTTTTTCTTCTGAGAATGCATGTAATCAGCACAGGACCAATCAGCACTGTCCAGACATGTCCAGACAGAGGGTCAGGAGCCCTGCAGCCTCATAGGACAGCTGAGTGCAGTAATAAAAAAACTCCTCCTACAAGCTTCACCAGGAACTGATAGAAATCACAAGACTGCTGTATACTGTACAGTACTGCTGATGAGAAATGGTATTTAGGAGTTTATATTTTCTAAAATAATTGCTTTTCCATGTTCTGTGTATTGTGGGAGACCATATATAACGAATGCAGGGTCCTGTGTGTAGTATCACTTTAACCACTTCCATACCAGGTACTTACGCAGCTTCCCGCCCAAGCCAATTTTCAGCTTTCAGCACTGTCGCACTTTGAATGGCAATTGCGCGGTCATGCTACACTGTACCCAAACAAAATTGGCGTCCTTTTTTCCCCACAAATAGAGCTTTCTTTTGGTGGTATTTGATCACCTCTGCGATTTTTTTTTTTTTGCGCAACAACTAAAAAAAGGCTGAAAATTAGGAAAAAAAATTACGTTTTTATTTTTTTCTGTTAATTTTTTTGTAAATAAGTTTTCTCTTTCAATTACGGGCACTGATATGGCGGCACTAATGGGCACCGATGAGATGGCACTGATGGACATCGATGAGGTAGTACTGACGGGCACAGATGAGGTGGCACTGATTGGCGGCGCTGGTATGCGGCACTGATGGGCACACAGGCGGCACTGATGGGCACACATAGGCGGCACTGATGGGCACTCATGGGCGGCACTGGGCACTCATAGGCGGCACAGATGGGCACTCATGGGCGGCACTGATGGATACTTATGGGTGGCACAGATGGGCACTGGGCATGGATGGGCACTGTGGGGTGGCACTGATGGACACTGGGGTGGCACTGATGGACACTGGGGTGGCGCTGATGGACACTGGGGTGGCGCTGATGGACACTGGGGTGGCAGCACTGATTTTTGCCAGGTTGCCAGTCAGTGCCCATTTGTGGGCACTGACTGGCATCTTTTTCTTTATGCTTTTTTTTTTATTTATTTTTTAGACTTTTATTTATTTATTTTTTCTGGCATTTTTTTTTTTTTGCCCACCCTGGTGCTCCAGGGTGGGCATCCCTGGTGGTCCAGTGTGGCGATCCGAGGGGGGGCTGCGCTGATAAACAATCAGCGCTAACCCCCCCTGTCAGGAGAGCCGCCGATCGGCTATCCTCTACTCGCGTCTGTCAGACGCGAGTGAGGAAGAGCCATCGACGGCTCTTCCTGTTTACATCGTGATCAGCCGTGGTTGGACACGGCTGATCACGTGGTAAAGAGTCTCCGCCGGAGGCTCTTTACCGAGATCGGAGATGCAGGGTGTCAGACTGACACCCCGCATCACCGATCGCCGCGATGCGCGCCCCCACGGGCGCGCGCGGCATGAAATCCTGCAGGACGTTCTAGAACGGCCTGTCAGGATTTCATAACCACTTCCCGGACGTAAATCGGCCATAGGCCGGGCGGGAAGTGGTTAAACAAAAAAGTTCTGTCATGTGGCCATACATCACTTTTCCTGATACCCAGTGGGAAGATGTGGTGTCTTGGGTTAGGGGTTATTACAGGATCCTGTATTCCATAGTCTGTTCAGATTGAGGCAAGATGCAGGCTGTTTTTGATCAGGGGTCATATCCGAGAGGCAAGCCGTGTTTGGCAGGGAGTATGTGCCATATGCAGGCTGTAACTGGTCAAGGGGTGTAGTGGAAGAACAAACTACCCAATACAGGCATGCTGTGTGTCTGCACAGTGTCCGATACCTCTGAATAGCCAGCTTCCATGCTTTGTGTGGTCAGGAAGAAAAGTGACTGTCAGGATCAACTAGGCACATTAGATGGAAGAAGTATATTAAAATGATAGCGACTATGGCCCGGATTCACAGACAGCGGCGCACATTTATGCCGCTGTAGCGTATCTCCTGTACGCTACACCGACGCAGCGTAGAGAGGCAAGCATTGAATTCACAAAGCCAATGCTCCCAAAACTGCGCTGGGTTTCCAAGGCGTAAGTCGGTGTAAGTGGAAGTGGGCGTTAGCCATGCAAATGAGGCGTCACCCCATGCAAATGATGGGCCGAGCGCCAGACAGATACGTATAACGAACGTCCCGTGGACACATCCCAGTGCGCATGCTCACAATCACGTCGGAACAACTGCCTAAGATACGCCGGATCACTGCCTACGGCGCGAACGTAACCTACGCCTAGTCATATTCACGTCCAACATAAACTACGCCGGCTTGTGTTCCCTGGTGCAGACCTTTGAATGTCTGCTGCTGAGTTACACCTCCTTTATGGGGCATAACTTTACGCCGGACGTATGACTTTACGCGCACTGCGTCTGGCGCACGTACGTTCGTAAATCATCGTATCTCCCTCATTTGCATATTTGAATAGGAAATCAATGGGAGCGCCAAATGCGTCCAGCGTAAATATGCGCCCACTGTACGCCGGCGTAGGCAAGTTATGTCGGAGGGATGAAGCCTGTTTTTAGGCGTATCTTAGTTTTGTGGGCCCGGCGCACAGATACTGCGGCGCATATTTGCACTTACGCGGCCTATCTGGAGATACGTCGGCGCAAGTGCTCTGTGAATCCGGGCCAATGAGTTATAAAATATACACACATAAGGGTAACATAAGATGAATTCCAAGTATGGATATTTTATACATACTGTAGTTACTTTGATTCAGCTTGGACCAACGTAAAACTATGCTTCAGTGATTGCCAGCTTCCAGGGACATCAGCCACATTTGGTATATGCATAATTACATTGGTCCAAGTTGGACCAATGTAACTATGTATAAAATTTCCATACCTGGAATTCACCTTTAAAATCGCATCTGTAGATCACAAGCAAACAAAGATTTCCCAGCATAATTACCAGCTAGTCTGCAAAAATACCCAAGTTGACCCTGTCAACAGGGGGTTTTGTTTGCACACATTTGCAAATATATGCCTAAGCCTCAGTGCCTACATCAAGGCTCCTAACTCCTAACTGCGGTCCTAACTCTATCATACGAAGTCCGCCTCATGGACCTACTCCTATGATAGACAGCACACTGGTGACGTCTATCATAGGAGCCGGTCCAGAAGGTGGGACTTCGTATGATAGCGGCTGCGCCGGGTAAGTGGGAGTTCCCCGCTTTTTGTAATCTGGCGGTTTTCCTCTCTTTGCATATCAGGCTTCATTGGATGGGCACTGGTGAGGCTGCATTGGATTGCCACTGGTGAGACTGCATTGATGGGCACTGATCAGGCTGCATTGATGGGCACTGATCAGGCTGCATTGATGGGCACTGGTGAGGCTGCATTGGTGGGCACTGGTGAGGCTACATTGATGTGCACCTAAGGCTGCCTGCCTTGCCCTGGCTGCATGCATATGTGCGCCAGGTAAGTGTGAGATCCCTGCTCTGTGTAATTGGGCAACTCTCCTCTCTTTGCATTGCAGGCTTCATTGGATAGGCACTGGTGAGGCTGCATTGGATTTGCACTGGTGAGGCTGCATTAAATTGGCACTAGTGAGGCTGCATTGATGTGAACTGGTGACACTGCATTGGTGGGCACTAATCAGGCTGAATTGATGGGAACTGATCAAGCTGCACTGATGAGGCTGAGTTAATGGGCACTGGTGAGGCTGCATTGATGAGCACTGGTGAGGTTGCATTGATGGACACTGATGCAGCAGCACTGATGGGCACTGATGAATGGTGAGCTGATTCAGTGGTTCAATGGGCCACTTGACTGGACTTGCCCCTCAGGCCTAAGGCTGCCAGCCTTCCCCTGGCTGCATGCATATGTGCACCACACATGTGAGGTATCGCAGCGAACGTCAGAGTGACAGTAATAATTCTAGTGCCAGAGCTCACGTTTAATTCTAAACTGGTAACCTGTAAAGGCTTGTAACGCGTCACCAATGGAGATTTTTAAGTAATGTTTGTTGCCATTTCAAAGGTGTGCAACATTTTAAATCTTGCCATGTCTGGTATCTATTTACTAAATGTGACATCATCTTTTGTATTTTACCCCAAACATTGGGTATTACATTGTGTCTGTGTGCAACTAAACAGCATTTAAGTATATTTTTTCCTGAAAATGTAAGTTTGATTAACAGCTACACCCCTAAGTGAAAATGTCCAAATTGGACCCATTTATTATTATTATTATTATTATTATACAGGATTTATATAGCGCCAACAGTTTGCGCAGCGCTTTACATCAGGGAAGACAGTACAGTCACAATACAATTCAATACAGGAGGGATCAGAGGGCCCTGCTCGTTAGAGCTTACAATCTAGAAGGGAGGGTCAAGTGGAACAAAGGGTAGTAGCTGTGGGGGATGATCAGATGGACTCAAATGCAAATACAGTTGTTAGGTGTGGGTAGGATAGGCTTCTCTGAAGAGGAGGGTTTTCAGGGATCCTCTAAAAGCTAGTAGAGAAGGAGATAGGCGGATAGATTGGGGTAAGGAGTTCCATAGGCTTGGAGAGGCTCTGGAGAAGTCCTGGAGACGAGCATGGGAGCAGGTGATGAGAGAGCTAGAGAGTAGGAGGTCTTGAGAAGAGCGAAGAGAACGATTAGGTTGGTATTTAGAGACTAGGTCAGTGATGTAGCTGGGGGCAGAGTTGTGGATGGCTTTGTAGGTAGTAGTTAGTAGTTTGAATTTAATTCTTTGGGTGAGCGGAAGCCAGTGGAGGGATTGACAGAGAGGAGTAGCAGAGACAGAGCGGTTGGTAAGGTGGATAAGTCTGGCCGCAGCATTCATGATGGATTGAAGGGGGGTTAGAGTATGCAGCGGTAAGCCAATGAGAAGGGAATTGCAGTAATCAAGGCGAGAGATGACCAGGGAGTGAATTAAGAGCTTTGTGGCGTCATTGGTTAGAAAGGGGCGTATTTTGGAGATGTTGCGAAGGTTGAGGCGGCAAGATTTGGACAGTGATTGAACGTGAGGTTTAAAGGACAGTTCAGAGTCCAGGACTACACCTAGGACCTTGACATGTGGGGATGGGCTGATAGTTGTGCCATTAATTTTGACAGAGAGATCAGGGGAAGAGGCACGTGGGGGAGGGAAAATGATAAGTTCCGTTTTAGATAGATTGAGTTTGAGGAAGTGGTGCGACATCCAAAGTGATATATCCGATAGTAAATTAGTGATACGTGAGGAAAATGAAGGAGTGAGTTGAGGGGTAGAGAAATAAATTTGAGTGTCGTCAGCGTAGAGATGGTATTGGAAGCCGTGGGAGGCTATCAGCTGACCCAGGGAGGAGGTGTAGATTGAAAATAGGAGGGGTCCAAGAACAGAACCTTGGGGGACCCCAACTGAGAATGGAAGCGGAGAGGAGGAAGTAGAATTGTAAGTAACGCTAAAGGTACGGTTGGATAAGTAAGTAGAGAACCAGCGAAGAGTACAGTCACGGAGACCAAAGGTGTGAAGTTTTTGGAGGAGGAGTGGGTGGTCAACCGTATCAAAGGCGGCAGAGAGGTCCAGGAGTAGGAGCACAGAATAGTGTCCCTTAGTTTTGGCTGTTAGTATATCGTTTGTAAGTTTTAGGAGAGCAGTTTCTGTGGAATGTTGAGGACGAAATCCAGACTGAAAGGGATCAAGAAGGTTATTATCAGCAAGGTGTACGCTCAGTCGGTTGTAGACTAGACGTTCAAGGAGTTTGGATAAGAAGGGGAGCAAGGAGATGGGACGTAGGTTGTCAAGATTGGATGGGTCCAGTGAGGGCTTTTTAAGTATGGGGCTGACTAGTGCATGTTTCAAAGAGTTAGGGAAGATGCCAGAAGAGAGGGAGAGATTGAAGATGTGGGTTAGAGAATGTAGAATAGAGTCAGAGGGTGAACGTAGCATTTGCGAGGGAACAGGGTCCAGAGCGCAGGTGGTAAGATGGACGTTGGCAAGTAATTTAGCGACCTCGTCTATAGTGGTGGGGTTGAAAGAGGGAAGTAAAGATTGTACCTGTGGGCATGAGGTGGGAAGTGTGGAGAATATCTGAACAGTAGAGATCTCCTTGCGAATTGTATCAATCTTCTGTTTGAAGTGATTGGCGATCTCCTGGGAAGTGAGTGAGTTGGTGGGTGGAGGCAGTGGGGGACGAAGTAGAGAGTTGAAGGTAGAGAAGAGTTGACGGGGACGGGATGATACGTTTTTAATGAGGGTGATGAAATAGGTCTGCTTGGCAGTGAGGAGGCTGGAATTGTATTTTTGGAGGGCAGATTTATACTGAACGAAGTCTTCCTTGGACTTGCTCTTGCGCCACTGGCGCTCAAGAGCACGGCTGTGTTTTTTCAGACTTCTGGTATCATCTGTTTGCCAGGGTTGAAGGGGGCGGGGCCTTATTCTGCGTGTAGTGAGGGGGGCCAGTCTGTCCAGTGATGCTAGAAGTGAAGTGTTGTAGACAGAAGTGGCTAGGTCAGTGCAGGACAGGGGTGCGATTTTGTCGTAGAGGTGGTCAGTCGCAGAGTATAGAAGAGAAGGGTTGATATGGTGAAGGTTTCTACGAGAAGCCGTTAGGCGTTTGGGTGGAGAGGAGGTGGAGGAGAAGGAGAGAGTGAAGTTAATAAGGTAGTGATCAGATAGGGGGTAAGGATAGTTGGAGAGGTTACGTGGAATGCATAGGTGGGAAAAGACAAGGTCAAGGGTATTGCCTTCGGAGTGAGTAGGAGCCTGTATCCATTGCTTCAGGTCAAAGGAGGAGGTTAGACTGAGAAGTTTTGAAGTTGCAGGAGTGCTAGCATTAGTAGGGATGTTGAAGTCGCCAAGAATGATTGTGGGGATTTCAGAAGAGAGAAAGTAGGGTAGCCAGGCAGAGAAGTCATCCAGAAAGGATGATACTGGGCCAGGGGGCCGGTAGATCACAGCTATCCTTAGAGAAACTGGGGAGAAGAGACGAACACAATGCGCCTCAAATGAGGAGAGTGACAGAGAGGGAGGTGGGTGAAGTACCTGAAAGGTGCTATGTGGGGCTAAAAGGATTCCAACACCCCCTCCTTTGCGTCCACTGGCTCTGGGGGAGTGAGTCCAAAGAAGACCACCGTGAGATAGAGCAGCAGAAGACGCAGTGTCGGATTCGTGAAGCCAGGTTTCGGTAACGGCGAGAAGATTAAATGATTTAGCGATAAAGAGATCATGGAGGGAGGTCAGTTTGTTACAGACGGAGCGAGCATTCCAAAGGGCGCAAGAGAAAGGGAGTCTGGTCTTGGGAAGAAGAGTAATGGGAACTAGATTGTGTGCATTGCAGCCAGAGGGTGTAGGGTAATGGGTGTGTTGAGCACAGTTAGGAGGCCCAGGGTTTGGTGATACATCACCAGAGGATAGGAGAAGCAGAAGGGTGAGGGAGGTAATGTGGGAATGTGATTTATATGAGGGGACATTCCCCAGTGGTTTGGAGTATTGGGCGTGTAAATTTAGAGTTAGCCAGAGTTGGTGAGCGCAGTAATAAGGGGAGGACAGAAGTGAGGGTGATATATAAAAGGTGTGGGGTGGAGAAGAGGGATGAATGAAAGCCAGTTTAAGGATTGAAGATGCAGCTGTCAGAAGGAGTGGTAGACACAGCATTTTAGTAGGGGGAGGAAGAGCAGAGAGTGTGAACAAGGTTACCTGTCCAACAAATCTCCAATTTTTTTTTTTTTTCCTACGCTTTGTGCATTCGCTGAAGTGCAGGCTCAGAAGTGCTCCCACTTAGATAAATCCTCCCACTTTGAGAAGGAACCCCATTTGCAAACGTGCCACCCCTAGGCAAACGTGCCTTTCCCAAGAGATGGTTAGATATATACTGTTAGGAATGGGGGGTGTGTTCTTCCAATTACTAATTAGGAAGGTAATAAAATGGCTGGCTATGCAGAGCAGAATTCTCACTTAAGAAACAAATTTACAAGTGGACAGCTAATAGAGATAAGGAAAGGCCATAATTTAGGGGTAAAGCAAAGGGAGGAAAGGAAAACAAAATCAAGGTATGTGGATAGTCTACAGATTGTTAAGCAAAAGGCATAAGCAAAAAAGTTCCCATTATTTCTATTAAAGATGGCGTTTCATCAGTGCAAACATACCAGCAATTTAGACTATGGGGAATTAAACACGTTCAATATTCAATTCTGGGCGGATTCAGCTGCAAACATACCAGCAATTTAGACTATGGGGAATTAAACACGTTCAATATTCAATTCTGGGCGGATTCAGCTGCAAACATACCAGCAATTTAGACTATGGGGAATTAAACACGTTCAATATTCAATTCTGGGCATTTAGCCATTTTCCCTCCCCGGTGTCATGTGACTCATTAGTGTTACAAGGTCTCGGGTGTGAAAGGGAAGCAGGGGTGTTAAATTTGGTGTTACCGCTCTCACTCTCATACTGGTCACTGGAAGTTCAAGATGGCACCTCATGGAACTCTCTGAGGATCTGAAAAAAACAATTGTTGCTCTACGTAAAGATGGCCTAGGCCAGGGGTGTCAAACTCAATTTCATCATGGGCCGCATCAGCATTATGATTGCCCTCAAAAGGGCCGGTTGTATCTGTAAGATTAGATGTCCAGCGCATCCCATCCCTTTACATTAGATGTCAAGAGCCACCTCACCATCAGAAGTTGAGTCCCCCACTTTCCCTTACATCACAGTGCACCCCCTTTCCTTATGCTGCTGCTGGGAAGAAGCTAGATGCATTGCTTGAAAGCAGAAAGTAAGGGTCTGGAGTAGGACCAGAGGAGGACTGGAGATCTCCTGCAGCTGCAGGAGAGGTGTGAGGGCCACATTATATGGCCTGGAGGGCCTGAAACTGAGCTACAGCCGTTAAACAGGACAGGTTCCACTCAGAACAGGCCTTGCCTTGATCGCCCAAAGAAGTTGAGTGCACATGCTCAGCGTCATATCCAGAGGTTGTCTTTGGGAAATAGACATATAAGTGCTGCCAGCATTGCTGCAGACGTTGAAGGGTTGGAGAGGGGGGGGGCAGCCTGTCATTGCTCAGACCATACACCACACTGCATCACATTGGTCTGCATGGCTGTCGTCCCAGAAGGAAGCCTCTTCTAAAGATGATGCACAAGAAAGCCCGCAAACAGTTTTCTGAAGACAAGCAAACTAAAGATATGGATGACTGGAACCATGTCCTGTGACTGATGAGACCAAGATAAACGTATTTGGTTCAGATGGTGTCAAGCGTGTGTGGCGGCAACCAGGTGAGAAGTACAAAGACAAGCTTGTCTTGCCTATAGTCAAGCATGGTGGTGGGAGTGTCATGGTCTGGGGCTGCATAAGTGCTGCCGGCACTGGGGAACTACCATTCATTGAGGGAACCATGAATGTCAACATGTATTGTGACACACTGAAGCAGAGCATGATCCTCTCCCTTCAGAGACTGGGCCGCAGGTCAGTATTCCAACATGATAAAGACCCCAAACACACCTCCAAGATGACCACCGACTTGCTAAAGAAGATGGGGGTAAAGTGATGGACTGGCCAAGCATGTCTCCAGACCTAAACCCTATTGAGCATCTTTGAGGCATCCTTAAATGGAATATGGAGAGGGCATGATCTCTAACTTCGCCCAGCTCCGTGATGTCGTCATGGAGGAGTGAACGAGGACTCCGGTAGCAAACTGTGAAGCTCTGGTGAGCTCCATGCCCAAGAGGGCATGAAAAATAATGGTGGCCACACAAAATATTGACACTTTTGGGCCCAATTTGGACATTTTTACTTAGGGTGTACTCACTTTTGTGGCCAGCGGTACTGTTAGCATGCTGTCTTTACAGACATAGGTACAACAAGCATTTTCATATATCATACTGTGATTAGTAGTTCTGCCACTAGGTTGTTTAATCCTCCTAATGGAACTACATGGTTATGATGTAATTTCCTGTCCCGGTGATCCTGTTTATAATATACAGTGGAGTGTTTTAGACCATTCAAAAATAAAATGTACATATACTGTGACACGTGGCAACACAAAGTGCATGGCATTCTAGGGGTTAACTTAATGTAGTATTTATTTGGTCAGGTTCTGGCTAAAGTACATTTATGTCAGTTTTTAAAAGAAGAGAATATTGCCATATTTGTTTCACCTCGCTATGACCTGATGCTAGAATTAAATTGAAGTTCAGCTTTTATCCAATAGTTTTCATTTAGAGCTTTGGGTCTAGAGAACTGAATATCCCATAAGCAGTGAGGAGATAATGTTGCAATGAAAAATCACAATACATTGAAGGAAATTACATATAAAAGTAAATATAGATGTTTATGTCCCATATTTGCATCTAGATTTGAGTTTTTGCTTTAAGCTCTGATTAGGAAACATTCCTAGTTGGCAAGAAAACAGCAATTGCCGTTGGTTTTGCAAGTAGAAACTCTACTATAATTTTTTTAAATTATTATATGTTCAGCCCTCAAAATTTCCACTCGCCTACTAGCATTTGGCGAGTGGATTTAAGCTGGGGGCGATGACGCGGCGACGTGCGAGGCCCTGGCAGTTCAATGCTTCCATGCATGCGTCTAAGTCATTCGACGCATGCGAGGGATGGCGGCCGCTCGGACATGTACGGTAGGTCTGTACAGACGACCGAACATGTCCGACGGACAGGATTCCAGCGGGCATGTTTCTAAACATGTTTAGAAATATTTGCCCGCTCGAAAAAGGCCCGGCGGGCAAATGTACGCTGGAATCCTGTCCGCTCGGCTGTACAGACGACCGAACATGTCTGCTGAAACTGGTCCGCGGACCAGTTTCAGCAGACATGTTCGGTCGTCTGTACGGGGCCTTAGAGTCCCAATGAGATTGGCGGCCGAAGAGGAAAGGTGCATGCTCGGAAAAAGTAGTCTGGTGAGCCGCGCACAGGCAGAGCAGTACACAGGTGCTCTCCTTACAATTCTCATTAAGCCATGGGACCTAACAGTATGACCTCTCTGAGCCTGCCCCCCCTCCCCCGGGCCCCGACTAATGTAGCTGGAGGGCAGAAAGTAATGAGTGAGGTGGAGGATTGCAAAAATTACCACTCCAGTGCAGCGCTCACTGAAAGTTGCCCTGACATGAGAGCGGCAGCCTTCTAGTTTGTGCAGTTTTCTTCTCCTTGTGCTCTATGTAAGTGTCCACTTACTAAGTGAGCACTGTGAACAGACTGGTCTCAATGTGTGCTGTGCGCTGTCTGTGTGCGCTGTGCTATGGTGTCAATGACTGTGCAGTTGTGTGGATCTCAGCGCTGGATTGTACTCCCTCCCGCTGTGCTGCAGCTCCTCTCCTCTCTGCCAGCCTGAATAAAAGGGGGAAGTGGGGACATGCAAGCGTGGAGCCGGACACACAGGCTCCTGATGATGAGATGAATGGGAGAGAGAGAGAGGATGGATGGGAGTTGCAGAGGAGACAGCAAGAGAATGGGGAAGAGACCCAGTTCTAGTGCCCTGTCCCTCTGGTCTGCCCCCAGTGCCCTCTCCCTCTGGTCTGCCCCCAGTGCCCTGTCCCTCTGGTCTGCCCCCAGTGCCCTGTCCCATTTTGTTAAAGTTGTTGTTGGTAATATTTAATTTTGTAACTTGATTCTGCATAAAACATTGTCATTCCATGAGATAATCTACGAGGGCGTGTTTACGGGTGCAATTAGGCGCAGGGCAGTGTATGAATTAGGTGGGGCAACTGGTGGCGAGTAACTCTTGAGGCCTGGCTAGTAGCTCAGGACTTGAAATTTTGAGCCCTGATATGTTGATGTGATTACTGTGGATTTCTAGAAAATAGCTCTTACAGCTCTTTTGAACCTTTCTTACTATCAGTGGGGTGGATTCAGGTAGGGGAGCGCAAAACTGCGGCGGCGTAACGTATGACATTTACGTTATGCCGCCGCAAGTTTTACGGGCAAGTGCTTGATTCACAAAGCACTTGCCTGTAAACTTGCGGCAGCGTAGCGTAAAAGGGGCCGATGTAAGCGCGCGTAATTCAAATAATCCCGTAGGGGGCGTAGATTATTTAAATTAGGCGCGTTCCCGCGCCGAACGTACTGCGCACGTTGTGGAGTGTCACTTGTAATGTCACACATTGCGGATTGTCACTTGTCATGTCACCTGCCACACGTTGCAGATTGTCACTTGCTACATCACCTGCCACACGTTGCTGATTGTCACTTGCCACGTCACCTGCCACACATTTATGATTGTCATTAGCCTTTTAAGGTGCAGATTGTCACTTGCCAGAGTGAAGACAGCAACAGAGAGAGCCCGTGGCTGCACAGTGAGGGTGGAACTGCAGTGATGCAGGGCGGGCGGTGAGAGATGATGTCATCTCTCTGCTCCCCCGTCCGCTGGCTTATTGACTGGCCAGCACCTCCGCTCACCTACCGACTGGCCCGCCCACTCATTCACCCAATGACTGCCCTGCCCACAAGCACACTCACCTGCTGATCCCCCTCACTCACGCGCCGACCTGACTGGCCCGCCCACTCGTTGATCTGCCCACTCACTCATCCGCTGACTGGCCTGCCCGCTCATCCGCCAGCCCATCATTAATTTCTCGTGGGGGGCAGTTGCCCCAATGCCCCCCTGGATCCGCCCCATGTCTGTGCAGCAGGAAGCTGCGACTTAAAGACTAAGGTCCTGTACACACGATCGGACAAAACCGATGAAAACGGACTGAAGTTCAGTTTCATCGGTCCAAACCGACCGTGTGTGGGCCCCATCGGTCCGTTATCCTTCGGTCGAAAAATGTAGAACTTGCTTTAAAATTGAACCGATGGACGCCTAACCGATCGGTTAAAACTGGCGGTTAGTACGCAAAAGCATCGGTTTAAAACCTGCGCATGCTCAGAATCAAGTCGACGCATGCTTGGAAGCATTGAACTTCATTTTTCTCAGCATGTCGTTGTGTTTTACGTCACCGCGTTGGACTTGATAGTTTTTTTATCTGATGGTATGTAGGCACATCAGACCATCAGTCAGCTTAATCGGTTAACTGATGAGAACGGTCCTTAGGACCGTTCTCATCGGATGGACCGATCGTGTGTACGCGGCCTTAGAGAGCCCAGAGAGGTCAGAGAACTGGAAAAGCTGGATGAGCTAAGAAAGTAGCACAGGAACACTAAGACAGTTTGTGAGACGTCCTGGGGGACAAGCCAAAAGCCAAGGGTTAAGCCTAAGCAGCACCGCTGCTGGAATGAGGAAGCCAAGTAGTTTGGTATTATTTTTACAGTTCCTGTTTTGATGGTGAAAATCCCTGTGTGGGCAACTACTTTATGTTGGACTTTAATTTTGTTTAATAAAAGTGGTCTGGAAAGCCCTAAAACACAGTTCTGATTGTCATGAACTCACTAAAAATGCTACTACTACTGGCCTTAATTCCTCAGTATATCACAGTATAGCATAGGTTTAAAGGCTCACAAGGCCTGTATTGTAAAGCAAGCATGCATACCGTATTGTTTATTCCACACTGCGCCTGCATTTTAAGAATTTGTTTATATAATGCAAAACGTGGCAGTGAACACTTCATGATAGAAGGAGAGCTTTGCCAGGCCATGTTATTAATCTCCTCTAATTATATTTTTTCCCTATTCATTAAAATTAATAGGAGTCCTGATGCAAGTAAAGTTGGCGGTATTTTTTTACCACTGTTTTTTAAACAATAATATGCCATGGTAAGGTCATATTGCTGCTTTATACATTTATAATTTTACCATATCCAATAATCTGTTTGTAGTGAAAATAAATAAATAGGGGAAATGATGAGGGAGAGCTTAAGGGGATACCAAAATACAATAGAAACAGACTTTATGTGCCAACATCCAACAGTCATTTACTTGTAGGCAGGTAGAGGGTGCCCAACCAGTGGCCCGGGGGCCACACATGGCCCGCGGAGCCCTCTGATGTGGCCCACGACCTCCTGCTCTGGGATGGAATAGAATACTGTTATTAAGTCAGTTTATTACTAAAATCATAGGGCTAGATTCAGATAGATTAGCGAATCTTTAGATCTGCGTAATCTATCTGATTTATGATCCGCCGGCGCAAATTTGAGAGGCTAGTGCAGTATTCAGAAAGCACTTACCTCGAAACTTGCGCCGGTGGATCGTAACTCCCCCGGCGGAATTCAAATTCCGCGGCTAGGGGGAGTGTAGTATTTAAATCAGGCGCGTCCCCGCGCCGATTTAAATGCGCATGCGCCATCCGTGAATTTTCCCGGCGTGCATTGCTCCCAATGACGTCACTAGGACGTCATTGGTTTCGTCAATGACGTCCATCCGTATTCGCGACCGACTTACGCAAACAACGTAAAAATTAAAAACTCGGCGCGGGAACGACAGCCATACTTAACATTGGATACGCCGCATATAGCAGGGGTAAGTATACGCCGGAAAGAGCCGAACGCTAACGACGTAAAAAAAAAGCGACGGGCGGGCGTTCGTTTCTGAATCGGCGGAAATCGTCTACTAAAGATGTTTGTAATCTCCTTTTGGAGGAGGGGCTGCAGGAGAATACTTTTGCTAAGCCAGATAAGGAGAATGGAGAAAATAAATTGAAGAAAGGGAGACTGGAATAGAGACCTGCAGAGACGGAGGAGGTTGGTTTTCCCCCTTGTTCTCCCCTCCAGGGAGAGATGGTCAGCATTATAGAAGATCTTCTAACAAGGGACGGAGAGAATGATTGATCCAAATCTGGCTGAAAGCCACAAACTATCCACAAGCTAATACATTCACAGAGTACTTCTGATCTCAAGCCATTGATTGGAGAATATTAATGCCACTATCTGCATTGTTCATTTTTGTTTATTGACTTGTGCAAGTAAAAGAGTTTGATTATAACGAGAAGCCTCTGTGTGATGATCTAATGAACTGAAACACCTATTACAGCCAATACCTAGGGAGTAGAGTGAGCTATGTGCTATTCAAGTGCAAGCCTGATCGACACTGCAACAGTAACCTGTGATGCCCTGCGACTGCGACCTGTATGTTGCGGTGGTCACTCAGCTGCACGTGAGGGGGGTCCTGTCCACAAGCCACTGTGGAGAAAAAATATCATGGTCATAGGTGGTGTGAATTGAACAATATGTACATTAAACTGAGGAAAAGGGCAAAAAATGTATATAAACACAGCCTTATTGAAGGTAATTAGTATAATAGAATTGTTCTTGCCATTAAATGCAGTTCCACTCAATTTATGCTTAAAATGGAAGTAAACCCATTGGCCCGGATTTAGATAGAATTGTCTATCTATGGGCGGGTGTAATGTATCGCAGATACACTACGCCGCCGTAACTTAGAGCGGCAGGTCCATTATTCAGAAAGGACTTGCGCCCTTAGTTACGGCGCAAGTAAAATTCAGGTTTTACTGTGAAAAATTCAAGAGGCAAGAGGTGAGCAGCAGCGAACAACAAAGGTACATGAATTTGTAAATAGGCAATGTATACACAAATCTTTGTCTTTCACTTTTTAAAGCTGAATTTTTTGTAAAAAATGAAGGCACGCTATGAGGTAAGTTCAAGGAGGTTCATAACATTTGACATTTTTATTGCACAAGGCTAGCATTGTATTTCCAGAAGCCTGACACTGATGCTTCAGGTCTACGCATCTTCAACATTCGAGTTGGTGCAGCTGCTATGCCTGCCCCTCCCCTCTTTCAGCCCAATCACTGAAGCCTTTGTATCATGTAAACTCATTCACAAAATACAAAGACTTCTCTGAATGGGCAGCAGAAGGGAGAGGTGGTCATAGCTGCTCTGTATGCCTCTCTCCTCTCTTACAGCCCTGAGTGTCAGTGCATGCTCTGACAGAGGCATAAACCTGTCAGATATAAATAACAGAGATAAGTTCAGGAGATGTCATGCACCTCCTTGGACTTAACTCATAGTGTGCCTGCACTTTTTACAAAGTGTCAGAATTCCTGGAATTCAGCTTTAAGCATTAAAATGAATTGATGTATGTAAAATATATACTACAACATTCAAATAGGACTCTGGCATGTCTGTAAGCACTGTACTTTAAAGCGGGATTCCGGGCATAGTTTTTTTTTTTTGCAATCCACAATACATTACATTCAATATTCTTTTACAATTATCAAAAAAAAAACACGATTGGTACATAAAACAGTGTAAACACTTACCTGATATCTGCTCAGCGATCTTGTGGCCGTTTCCATGTTAGCTGTGGGCATGAGAAGCCCAGTTCCTGTGTCTTCCTGTATTTCCCTAGAGAGGTGCATGCTGGGATTTCTAGGCACAGTAATGCCCAGAGACTCCTGGGAAATTAATGTTATCATTTCCCAGGAGGCAATGGGGTCTTAGGACAGGAAGTTGAACCACCGCGGACTAGGAACTAGTCAGATTACGAAATATGCCTAGTAACAGCCATATACAAGTGAGTAAAAAAAAATTTTTAAGAAGTTTTTTTTTTTTTACATTAAAGGCAAGCTGTTCATAAAAAGTTTGTTTTTAGGGTGGAGCTCCTCTTTAAAGTGAAAGAAAAGCCTCAGTCTAACAATTTTTTTAAAATGCTTCACCCCACCACACCCCCAATATCCTGCCTAAATTGTATAATCTGTGTACTTATCCATTTTTATTCTAGTCACCCACATTTCACAATGAAAATCATAAAATTATCACTCCGCCAGGGAAGGCAAGGAGATAGGCAGGTGGCTGGCCAAGGTTTGAGCCAAGGCAGAAGAACATGCGAGCGAAGCTAAATGGGCATGCACCCGAAACTGAAGAAATATCCCCTCCGCTCCAAACAGCACATGATCATCAGAAAGGGGCACAGATAATGGAAAAAATACAACCCCCCTATGCTAGTAGGCACGGCGGAGCGGGGGTGTGTAATTCAAATTTTTTTACTTTAATTCTGCACTGATTGTCTTTGAAATTGCCCCTGCCCCCTATTAAATCCAATCTGGGGACAAAACCAGGGACAGACTAGGTCCGGGGACAGTGTCCTCAATCAGGGGACTGTCCCCTGAAACTGGGGATGTCTGGTCACCCTAATGTAAGGGGGTGAGGAGTTCTTAAAGTAGAACTTCCACTTTTTGGTAGAACTCCACTTTAACTATGTACATGTGTATAAGACTTTGTTATTTTACTTTATTACATTATATATACTGTGACAGGAAGTCAGGTAAATCTGTGGGTGTTGTCACAAATGGGACATACATTTCTGCCTTGCTTAGACAATACACTAATCATTATTGGGCGTCGGCTACAAGTGTGGCCAGGAAGGCTAAGGGCCGTTGGAAGACTCCAGCTGTTCAGAGTGAGGCAATTAAAGGCCTCTATAAGAAGTCCAGAGGATTACCACTAATTGGCTGCATCACTCCTAAGGCTGTGTGAGTAGGAGAGTAGTGCCAGAAGGTCTTCGGTGGAGGTGAGTAGACCATTGATTTTTCTGTGTGATAAAAATCAAAAGACTATTGTTTTGTGCTGTATGACCAGCACTGTCTACCCAGCAGTAGGCTGTGTTAGACTTCATAGATGTCTGATTTTGTTTATGCTGTTTGGATGCTTGCAATTGTTTTCCAGCAAGATGGAAAAATAAACCAGAAACGTTGTTTTCAACCGTCTTCGACTGCCAGTCTGTAGAGATTCAGTGTGTGGTGAACCCATCCAAGGGGTCACACACCCCGCTACCGAGCTAACTCCGCACAATACACATATATGACACACAGACGATTCCTGCCTGATATGTGAATTATAATACTGTAGGAAAAGTATATGTTGGACATACTCTATATTGAGTAACTAAACAAGAGTTATGGATAGAAAAAGGATTAAAGCTGTCAAACAGAACTCTTTGGTCCATACTGAACACATAACCAAAAAGAAAAAAAAAACAGCATATTAAAAATAAAATAATATTAATACCACAAACTACACACACACAATTCATGCATTAACTTGAGTGACATTAAAGCCTACTTTTTTTAGCCTTTACAACTGCTGCTGTAAAGGCTTATATGATGGAGTAAACATTGTATTAAAGTTTGGGGTGAGAGGCAAATTTGGGGTGAGAGGCAAATTAGTCTAGCGCCCCCATAAAGCGGCTTCGCTGCTTCTAATTTTGACTGTCCTGGTCCACTGTGCTATATGTTTTCTGTTGCACCATTGGCATGGTTATATCTTCTTAAGCCTTGTACACACGGTCGGTCCAAACCGATGAAAACGGCCTTAAGTCCAGTTTCATCGGTCAAATCCGACCGCGTGTACGGCCCATCGGTCCATTGTCCAAAATTTTAAAACATGCTTTAAAATCGAACCGATGGACCGCTGCCCGATCGGTCCAAACCGATGGTTAGTACAGAAAGCATCGGTTCAAAACCCGTGCATGCTCAGAATCAAGTCGACGCATGCTTGGAAGCATTGAACTTCATTTTATTCAGCACGTTGTGTGTTTGACGTCACCGTGTTCTGACCCGATCGGTTTTTGGAACGATGGTGTGTACGCACATCAGACCATCAGGCCACTCCAGCGGTGAACCGATGGAAATGGCCCATCAGACCATTCTCATCGGTTTGGAACGACCGTGTGTATGCGACCTGAGTCCTCCATAAAATTATCAGAAATGTGTGCTTAAAGTAGAACTATAGGCAACACTTTTTTCTTTTCATTTTGGATAGAGTAAGTATAGCCCCTGTTAGTATATTTTTTACCATCCCTGTCCCATTCCCTGTCCACTTCCTGCTCCATAGCCAAACAGGAAGTGAGAGGAAATCTATGCAAATTAAGGGAATCCATCCCCCCCCCCAGGCTGTCAGAGACCCAGTGCTGCACACTCCCACTTCCGGGTGTCAGCAAGGAATTCCCAGCCTGAGAGCGCTAATTCGCATGCGCGAACACCAATCCCGGCGCACGGTGCCCTATTTAAACGTGAATCCCCTGAGCGTCAGTGCTGGATTGTCTCTTCAGCTATATCTGTGTTCCTGTTTACCTGTTATCAGATTGACCTGTAACTGAAATACCTGGCTTGTTTGACTACCCTTCTCGGATCCTCCTTACCTGCCTGCCTGCCTCTGCCTGTTATACTGACCCCGGCCTGGACTTTGACTACGATCTTGTCTCCTGATTTGGTACCTCACTGCCTGTCTGCTGCCGACTCCTGCCTGCACCTGTTTCCCTATTGATCTTCCCTGAACGGATCTGATGTCTTGTTGCTGCAGGTCCTGTACTGGAAGAGGTTCCCAGCACATCCGAGAGACTATCCCTGAACCAGCAGGCACCTGAACCCTCTCGTGCCCCTGCATTTCCTGTCCTCAACTCCAGGGGGTGTCGGGACCGGGTCCGTGCAAGAGGCCGCCCCCACTTTCTCGGCTCCGCTGTAAGGTACGTGACACAGGCCCTCAGAACTAGTGTCCCCACTCAAAAATTGAACAGAAAGGGATGTAGCCTTGACAGCAAGGGGTGCACGAGTATAGTCAGGACTATGGCAGCACAAAACCTAAATACACTACTGGGTACCACTCTATGTTGGAGTATGGACTATGGGATTTGTAGTGTGCATAGAGCAGTGCACACGACCACAACTCACATGTACTCCTCCCTCACAAAAGGGAAGGGAAGGGAATAAGGAGAAGTTCACGGGCTCATGGGGATATTACAAGGAAGCAGAAATCAGAGTAAGAAAAATGCCATGAAAAATCTGCAGCCATAATCTTAGGATTAACAGTTCTCTCTTTTGATGTATGTGGTATGGTCAAAGAGCTGAACTGGTAAAGCATATCTATGGTAAACATGTAAAATCATGTATTCATTTCCACATTGTATTTTCATTATTTAGAGCCTACTAATCTGTATATATATAAAAATATTTTTTAATGTCTCTAGCCCAAGTGCATGCTGGGGCAGTGATGTCACAAGGGGGCCCCTTACCGATTTTAGAACTGTCAGACAGAGGAGCGGGCAGTCGGTGGTTAGTCTTCGATGAGTGCAATGTGTTTTTAGGAATTATTAAAAACTGCGTTTGTGTTTTTTTACATACTCATTCACATAGGGAGGCAGGATCTGGGGACCCCCTTATTAAAGGGGGCTTCCAGATTCTGATAAACCCCCTGCTCGCAGACCCCCACAAACACAGCCCAGGGTTTTGGGGAAGAGGCCCTTGTCCCCATCAACATGGGGACAAGGTGCTTTGGGGTATAGTCCAGCAATTATTTTTTTTACATTCAGCTGTGAGGGGGGAACCTCCCTGACAGCTGATGATACATTGGTTGTTAAGGACGCAGTGACCAGCTTCCCGGCTCGCTACTGAGCAACCAGTTATATAGAGTGGTTTTATAGGTAAAAAATGCAAAATGCATGAAAACTGCATGCAAAAATTAGGGATTAAAAATGCACTGTAAAACATGCCTGAAACACGCATCAATCGCAAAGATGTGAACTTAGACTTAAGAGACACTGTCACTTTGCCCATGCAGGACAAATTGGCAATGTAAAGGTCACCCCTGGACCCCCATATACTCACCTTACCCATGCTTCCTTTTTTTTCCCTAATTGGCAGATGCTGAAATGAGCTGTGTTGGCAACCTGGGGGAGCGGTGATGTCACTATCCTAGTCATGTGACAGTGCATGGGCATAATGATTATCCCCGGTCCTGTCAAAAAGCAACAAGTCACACATTTCTCCATACCTGGAAGTACTGGGTATTCTTGTTGGGTGCAAAGAAGCTGTGAGGGAGGCAGGTATGTTGATATAAGGGTTCAGAGGATGCCCTTTGCACATATAGGGCTAGATTCAGAAAGCCCGCCGTAAGTTTGTGCGGGCGTAGCGTATCTCAGATACGCTACGCCGCCGTAACTTAGTGAGGCTGGGGCTGGATTCACAAAGAACCTGCACCCTAAGTTACGGCGGCGTATCGTAAATCTGTCGGCGTAAGCGCGCCGAATTCAAATTGAGAAGAGGTGGGCGTGTTTTATATAAATAAAACATGACCCCACGTAAATGACGTCTCTAACGAACGGCGCATGCGCCGTCCGTGAACGTAACCCAGTGCGCATGCTCCTAATCACGTCGCAAATAGTCAATGCTTTCGACGTGAACGTAATTTACGCAAAGCCCTATTCGCGAACGACTTACGCAAACGACGTAAACGACGCAAAATTCGACGCTGTCCCGACGTCCATACTTAACATTGGCTATGCCTCATATAGCAGGAGTAACCTTACGCCGGAAAAAGCCTTACGCAAACGGCGTAAAAAAATCCGCCGGGCGCGTGTACGTTTCTGAATCGGCGTATCCAGCTCATTTGCATATTCTACGCTGAAATCGACTGAAGCATCACCTAGCGGCCAGCGTAAATATGCAACTAAGATACGACGGCGTATGGGACTTACGCCAGTCGGATCTTAGCCTAATTTCGACGTATCTTGCTTTCTGAATACAGAAAGAAGATACGCCGGCGCAGCTTTGAATTTACGCGGCGTATCAATAGATACGTCGGCGTAAATTCTTGCTGAATCTAGCCCCTTCTCTTTTTTTCTCTGCATGGGCAAGGCACAAACTGACAACTGACAGACTGTAAAAACATGTTCATCAGTTAGTCTATTTAATGATTTTCGCTTTATGGCCATTTCTCACTGGATGAATTGCAAAACTTTATGCTGTCTCTTTTTTTTGTCAATGCTGATAAAATGCTTAGATTTGCAATGTGCAGTACTCTCTGTAGCATCCATTCTTGTAAAGGTACTGTGTCAGAAAAAGTCCCAGATTCTGCATACTGATCTGCAATTTGCCATTCAAAGCAGTTGACGTAACTGTTCATAAACAGCAATGCATTTGAAGCATGACAACGCAGGCCATGTGACAACACACACCATTGTAAAAAAAAATTCAAATGCATCTTGTATGACTGAGCCTTTGAAGAGTGTAAAACATGTTTGTACTCTTTTGTTTGCTTTGTCTTACTTCCCAATCCCAACCCAACCCAGCTCAGCTCTCAGCCCTGGTCCTGTGAGAGGATGCTTCTCATTTTATTAGTAACAGAAGAATCGCAGGGCTCCAGAAACATTCTTCAAATACACTAGATGTCACTATTGTTTTGTTCAGCTGAAGCTAATTCTGCCAGCATGGAGAAGAGAAACCAAAATCAATGTTTAAACTACTTTGGGACTCGCAGATTAAGACACCAAGGCATTGTGCTAAGTGGTAATAAAAATACTAAAGTATGTCTTATCAAAGGGTGCTGTTTCCTGCATAAATGTTGGTAGTGATTTCTAGAATACAGCATAGGCAATATTCGTATGTGTATTTTAAACATTGTTGGGAAAACATCGTTGCTCTTAATGGAAAAAGAGCAAGTGGTGGCCCTGTATATTACACCAGGGGTCTCCAAACTTTTCAGTGAGAACCAGATCATATATTTTACAATTGCAGTCTGAAAAAAATCCCCATGAGAGTTCCCCCTGATATCATGGTCCCCATCAGAGTTCTCCCTTACACCAGGGTGCCCATCAGAGTCCTCTGTACATGAGGGTCCCCATGAGAGTTCCCCCTTACATCAAGGTGCCCATCAGAGTCCTCCATACATAAGGGTCCCCATCAGAATCCTCCGTACATGAGGGTCCCCATCAGAGTTCTCCCTTACACCAGGGTGCCCATCAGAGTCCTCCATACATCAGGGTGTCCATCAGAGTCCTCCGCACATGAGGGTCCCCATCAGAGTTCCACCTTACATCAAGGTGCCCATCAGAGTCCTCCATACATCAGGGTGTGCATCAGAGTCCTCCGCACATGAGGGTCCTCATCAGAGTACCCCCTTACATTAGGGTGCTCATAACAGTTGCCCTTACATAGGAGCCTCCCTTACATTAGGGCCCTTATCAGAGCCCCCTGTTACATGTGGGAGGGAGAGGAAGGAGGGTTAAAGCAGAGACCATAAGTAGCTTTTGCTGTCCCTACTCCACTGACATTAGCCATGGACTGTATACAATCTTGTAGTGGGCCCATTGGCGTTCATCTAGAGACCCCTATTAGGCCTGGTACACACGATAGGATTGATCCGCGGATACAGTCCGCCGGACCGTATCCGCGGATAAATCCTCTGGCGGATTTGGATCCGTTGGCATGTACTCACCATCGGATCCAAATCTGCGCAGAATTCAACCGCGGTGACGTGTCGCGCCGTCGCCGCGATGATGACGCGGCAACGTGCGCGACGCTGTCATATAAGGAAATCCACGCATGCGTCGAATCATTACGACGCATGCGAGGGACGGGTTCGGACGGATCGATCCGGTGAGTCTGTACAGACCACCGGATCGATCCGCTGGAGCCGATTCCAGCGGATAGATTTGTTAGCATGCTTACAAATTTTTATCTGCTGGAAATCGGAAATATCCGCGGATAAATATCCGCTGGAACGTACACACCAGGGGATCTATCCGCTGAAACCGATCCGCTGAGATTTTTCAGCGGATGGATCCTCTCGTGTGTACGGGGCCCTACACATTCGATTTTTGCTGCAGAGATGGGATTAAAAAAAAGCTGAACTCTGGCCAAAAGTATACAGCTGAAAATGTAGGTGAACTTTCTTACCTGCCAAAATATTTCTGATTCTGTTTAGCCTCTTTTTTTCAGTTTCCTCGTCTTAGCTTTGCATAGCCAGGAAGTTAACATCATTATTTCTCTTAAGCCTCGTACACACCATAGGTTAAACTGATCAAAGCGGTCTGAAGGACCGTTTTCATCAGTCCAAACCGTTCGTGTGTGGGCCCCATAGGTTATTTAACCTTAGGTTAAAAAAATGGCAACTTTCTTTAAAATTGAACCTATGGATGGTAACCGATAGGTCAAAACCGATCGTTAGTATGCAAAACCATCGGTTAAAAACCTGCGCATGCTCAGAATCAAGTCGATGCATGCTTGGAAGCATTGAACTTCATTTTTTTCAGCATGTCGTTGTGTTTTACTTCACCGCGTTCTAACACGATCGGTTATTTAACTGATGGTGTGTACGCACGACGGACCATCAGTCAGCTTCATCGGTTAACCTAGGACAAGGGTCCTTCAGATCGTTCTCATCGGATGAACTGATCGTGTGTACGAGGCTTAAGTGATAGAATACAACAGTGTCACCTTCCTGCTACTGACTGCTCATTGGACAAGCAGCAGGACACTAATAAAGTAATCTCTGTGCTGTTTCTGTAAGTATTGGTCATGTAGACTGACAGCACTGTGAAATGCAGCAGCGACTGATTGTCTTACACTGTTGGTCTACTCTGCAATTCTGGGTGATGCTGTACAAGGGATTACAGTATATAAAGCTGATTGTAAGACAAATTGGCCCAGATTCACAGACACTTACGCCGACGTATCTTCTGATACGCCGCGTAAGTGAACGGATGCGCCGTCGTATCTATGCGCCTGATGCTTGAAATAAGATACGTCTGAATTTTGGCTCCATCCGACCGACGTAAGTCTCCTACGCCGTCGTATCTTGGAGGCATATTTACGCTGGCCGCAAGGGGCGCTTCCATTGATTTACGCGTCGAATATGTAAATGACCTAGATACGCCGATTCACGAACGTACTTACCCCCGTCGCAGTAATCTACGCCGTTTACGTAAGGCGTACGTCCGGCGTAAAGTTAAATCACCAGATAGCAGGTGTAAGTCATGTTAGGGTATGGACGTCGGAACAGCCGTCATATTTTACGTTGTTTAAGTCGTACGTGAATGGGGTCATTAGCATGGGGTCACGCTTCATTTTAATAGATCACGCTCACCTCCTAACTACTTTGAAAAAGGCGGGCTTACGCCGGCCAATTTACGCTACGCCGCCGCAACTTACGGAGCAAGTGCTTTGTGAATACTGGTCTTGCCTCTCTATGTTACGTCGGCGTAGCACATATGAGATGCGCTACGCCAGCACAAAGATACGCCACTCTACGTGAATCTGGCCCATTGTCTATAACAAATATATTTAAAAACACATTAAATGCTTTTCCATTAATACATGACTACATACGTTGGGGTTGTTTTCCTAAAACTGGAAAGTGCAAAATCTGGTGCAGCTGTGCATGATAGCCAACCAGCTTTTAGCTTCAGCTTTTTCAATTAAAGTGATTCTAAAGTCTCTTTTTGTGTGTAAAAATAACAAACATGTTATACTTACCTGCTCTGTACAGATCTTCCTCTTCTCAGGTCCCTTTTTTGGCGCTCCAGGCCCCTCCCTCCTGTTCAGTGCCCCCACAGCAAGCTGTGGGTGAACCTGAGCCGAGCCACAGCTCCGTGTGTCCATTCAGACACGGAGCTGCTCCCTCTCTCTCCACATTGACTTGCTGACTTTGATTGACAGCAGCGGGAGCCAATGAGGAGGGAGAGTCCCAGGACAGCCGAGTCTCTTGTGCAACATCGCTGGATAGAGATGGGCTCAGGTAAGTATTAGGGGGCTGCTGCACACAGAAGGCTTTTTATCTTAAAGTGGTAGTATACTCTGTACTACCACTTTCACTTACAGGTAAGCCTATAATAAGGCTTAGGCCTCGTACACACGACAGAGATTCTCGGCAGAATTCGCCGAGAAACTAGGTCAAAACACGGATTCTGCCGAGAATCTGTGTCGTCTGTACAGTTTTGGCTCGATGGAGCCGCCGAGGAGCTCGACGAGAAAATAGAGAACATGTTCTCTATTTTCTCGTTGGCCGCGTTGTTCTATAGGAGAAGGCGGCCCGCCGAGCTCCTCGGCGGCTTCATCCCAAAACGAGACGAGGAACTCGACGTGCCAAGCACGTCGAGTTCCTCTGTCGTGTGTACGGGGCCTTACCTGTAAGTATAAAGAATATCTCCTAAACCTGTACGGTTTAGGAGATATTCCCCTCGCAATGCGCCGCTGACTGCAGCGGCACATGCGCAGCGGGGATCTTCGGCTAAAGGCCCGGCAGCGGCCGGACAGAAGTCTCCCGCGCGCATGACGTCATCGCCGCTACAGCCAATCACAGCGCTGGAGCGGCGATACCCAGAAGACACGCAGAGGAAGGATGACATCTCCCTCGGCGTGGACCAGGTAAGTTCCCCTAACCTCGTTCCAAGGTAAGTATTTCATAATGAGCTAGTATGAGCTAGTACCGCTTTATGCATAGATTACATTAAGATATAAAACCCTCTGTCTGTACAACCACCTTAAGGGCTGACAAAAAACCTGGAAGCTGATTGGCTTCTTTGCAGAGCTGCACCAGATTCTGCACTCTCTAGTTTTAGTAAACCAACTACACTGTGTATACATAACATTTACAGTATATTTTCTTTATGTTACCCTCTGTTAATCCTTGGATCATTTTGGGTTTGGAGTGTTCAGGTCGATGCATCTTTCTCTGAAAGTTTTGGGTGGACAGAGCATAGATTTATCTGTGTTGCATAAAAAGGAACTCAGGAAGCTGTGCCCAAAAATAGGCAGACAGCGGGCAAAGGACTAGTCACCAGTATTGCCTGTGCTCTGCAGCAGCCGATGTTTTCCCATTACTGACGTACAATGCCTTGTTCTGTACTGGAGGCAGCCATCTGGGTAGAAGTAAAAATGTCTCATTTCTAATTTCAGAAATTCTAGCAAGAAAAAACAATGAGCAGGATGTAGGAGGGCCCCCTACTGGTGGATTGTTAGGCCACTTCCCGTGCCTGGGGCCACCAGCAAAACAGTAAAACACGAGGGGATTGGGTTACAAATCCATCTCACTGTCTGTGAAACTCCTCTTCATCTTACACAAGACCAAAGGGGTCCAAAAGGATACTGGTCTCCTGTCTAAATCATACTTCAGGCCCTTCAGGATGTGCTTACCCTTACACAGATTAGGCATATTACACATCCCAGCTCACCCGATGGCGGATTGTCCAACCAGTGTTTGCTTTACTTAACAGCCTTTCTTATCTTATCAAATACAGATAGTAACATAACAGTTACCCAAATAGAAGGTCACATTATCCTGCATAGAGGGGTTGGCTGCCAGGACTCTGAAGCCTCATACACATGACCGATTTTCCCGGCAGGAAAACTGCCAGGAGAGCTTTTGGCCGGGAAAACCGGATGGCTGGAAAATAGAGAACCTACTCTCTATTTTCTCGTTGGGATTCTCAGCGTTTTTTTTTGCCAGTTCTACTACTTACCTATGGTAAACACTGCGAGGCAGTGCCCATGGAGCATACACATGGCCGGGATTCCCGGACAAAGCTCCATGGCAGTTTTCCTGCTGGTTTCTCGGCTTTCCCCTCGGTTTTCTCGGCAGAGTATTACAGCCGAGAAAACCGAGTGTGTGTACAGGGCTTGAGTCTCTGCATGGCTGCTCACAGTATGTTACCCTTAGGTTTATTTCACAGGCCTAAGTGGGGGCCCACAGAGATGCCACAAATGGACTGTCTCTTCCCACGTACCTCTCTTTCTAGCAGCTCCTTCCTACCCCTAACCCCTAGGTTCAGTCAGGACTTCTGGGAGACAGGCTGGGGACCACCTTGAAAGTGAAAATAACCCCTTTTACATTTTCACCCCCCCCATTTTCTTTGCACACCTTAGTGCCATGATTATTCATCAGACTCGGTAGCAAATAACATACATAACAATAACATAGGGAACAATGATCCATGATCAACAAGTAGCTTGCAATCCAGATAGCACTGTAATCAGCACATCAGGACAAGCCATTACCCGCTCCTGGAAGAAGATAGGCATATAGGGACCATGTCACAATACGAGATTCCAGCAATTTCAGACAGACCACCTCTGGAAGTCTCTTTCTCTTGTTCAATGACGTACAGGCAGGCTCCTTGCTCTGGCTGAGTTAGAACAGATAATTGATTTCTAGGTCCAGAGATTGGCACTCAGTGTGTAACTCATCCTCCTCCAGTTTAGAGAACACCCAGGATATAGCCTGAAGTTGTCCCATTAGGAAAACACCCTCCCTCTTCTTCTGGGTCGGAGACTGACCCTGGTGAGGCATTTGATACTCCAACTTGCGCCAACTTTCCTACTGTTGTAGACATCTTGGGTTCTGTCCAATGACACGTTTGGTCATATCCAGGGCCGGTGCTAGTGCAAGGCAACATGGGCACTTGCCTTATGGCACCAAAAAAAGCTCCCTGCTTGGAAAAAAATTCCATCCCATCGTTCTACAGCTGCGGCTGCCTCCCGCACTATAGCCCCAGCGGTGGCACGGCACTTCACCTGCAAAAAAATTAGCTCAGCTGTCTGGCAGCATGGAGGAGTGTGACAGACGCCCCAATGCTTGTTGACAAGTGTTGACTAACTAGAAGAGGCGGAGCCTAAAGCTCCGCCTACCCTCCTCTGCGCGCCTTCATCTTTTCCCCGAGCGGTTCGGTGAGTGACGAGGGTCACCCATCACGTGAGGTGAGGTTTCTGTGGAGGACAGGACAGAGAGGAGACTTGCTATTAGGGGAACCCCAAAGCCAGGCAGCGCAGCAGCAGGGGAGGCCAGTTACCGTCCGTACTATAGTATAGTAAAGTCACAATGTACCTAACCTATCATCATGTGTATGTTGTTGTATGAGATGTGTGCCAGGTTCCAACTGCCAGTGCCAAGCAGCCAAATGTATAGTACTTTCTCAATATGGATTGATTAAATAAATTAGAATTCTGCATAGCCATAGATATCCTAAATAAAGTGATTTGTGCAAGTAGTACCTGCTGTTGCACAAATCACTTTATTTATATCTATGGCTATGCATAATTCTAATTTATTTAATCCATATTGAGCAAGCACTATATTTGATTGTCTGCTTGCATCTGTTTGGTCATGTGCCTGGCACATGACTTAGGCTACTTTCATACTGGGGCGTTGCGCCGCCGGCAGTCAAACGCGCTATTTTAGCAGCACTTTACTGTCGTTTTTGCGGCACTGTGCGTGCAGGGGGGGCGTCAACATGCACCTTTGCCTGAGTTGGCAAAAATCCTTGCACCGGCCCTGGTCATATCTGGAGTGTAGTTAAGTCATTTCCCATGCCAGGGATCCTGGTTTGGAGATCCTTCTCACTTGCTGGGGAACTCCACCATTTTACTTCTACAAGATCACCAGGAACTCATACTGGTCTCCTGCCCAAGTCATACTTTAGACTCTTCAGGGTGTACAAACCCTTATACAGTATAGGCATATTGCACATCCCAGCTCACCAAATAGCAAAATAACATCCATGCAGTGCTTGTTTTTCTGAATGCGTTACTTAAAGCGGGGGGTTCACCCGAAAAAAAATGTTTTAACATTAGATTGAGGCTAATTGTGGGAAGCAGAATCGGGTGTTTTTTTTTCTAAATCAAAGCAGTACTTACCGTTTTAGAGATAGATGTTCTCCGCTGCTTCCGGGTATGATCTGTGGGACTGGGCGTTCCGATTTGATTGACAGGCTTCCGACCGTCGCATACAGCGCGTCACGAGTTGCCGAAAGAAGCCGAACGTCGGTGCGGCTCTATACGGCGCCTGCGCACCGACGTTCGGCTACTTTCGGCAACTCGTGACGCGCTGTATGCAACGGTCGGAAGCCTGTCAATCAAATAGGAACGCCCAGTCCCGCAGATCATACCCGGAAGCCCCGGAGAACATCTATCTCTAAAACAGTAAATACTGCATTGATTTAAAAAAACACACAATTAGCCTCAATCTAATGTTAAAAATGTGTTTTTCGGGTGAACCCCCGCTTTAACAGCCGTTCCTGCTAGTGGCATAACAGTTCTCTGAATAGAAGGTCACATATCTTGCATAGACGGGTTGGTTGCCAGTACTCTGACTCTCTGCATGGTTGCTCTTATGGACTATCATCTTGAGGTATATTTCACAGGCTCAACTATTCTGGGAAGGCTGTCCACAAGGTTTAGGAGTGTGTCTATGGGAATATTTGAATACTCTTCCAGAAGCCCATTTGTGAGGTCAGGCACTGATGTGGACAAGAAGGCCTGGCTCACAGTCTCCACTCTAATCCCAAAGGTGTTCTATCAGGTTGAGGTTAGGACTCTGTGCAGGCCAGTCAAGTTCCTCCACCCCAAACTCTCTCACCTATGTCTTAATGGATCTAGTTTGTGCACTGATCCAAATCATTTGGTGGAGGGGGATTATGGTGTGGGGTTGTCTTTCAGGGGTTGGGCTTGGCCCCTTAGTTCCAGTGAAGGGAACTCTTAAGGCGTCAGGATACCAAGACATTTTGGACAATTTCATGCTCCCAACTTTGTGGGAACAGTTTCGGGTTGGCCCATTCCTGTTCCCATATGACTGCATACCAATGCACAAAGCAAGGTCCATAAAAACATAGATAAGCGACTTTGGAGTGGAGAAACTTAACTGGCCTGCAACCCAATAGAACACCTTTGGGATGAATTAGAGCGGAAGCTGTGAGCCAGGCCTTCTTGTCCACATCAGTGCCTGACCTCACAAATGTGCTTCTGGAAGAATGGTCAAACATTCCCCACAAATGGGGGGCCTTCATGTTTCTTTCTTCCCATGCCTTCATTCATAAAATACAATGTTTCCTCTGAATGGTTGAGCAGCACTCAATCTGACTCAATTTGTAACAGGATGGGGAGTCTCCATACAGCTGCTGAAACATAGCTCTGTATGGTGTATGTAGCTATAAACCGGTTCCAACAGCCGCATCTGTTTATAAAGAACTTGTATAGTCCAAACAAACTACGGTATTTAAAGTAAAGAAAAAAACACGCTGACTCAAAAGAAAAGGATACTAAAGGCAGCAGCTTAAATGAGATAAACACAAAACAACAATAAATAAAAAAGAAGCTGCGCCAAATTTTAAACAAAAAGACCTGCATAGGGAATGAACTGCTGCTGTTTTTGCTCTGTTAGGAGTATATCTAGTGCATTTATCCTCCTATGCTTGTATACCAATACTATAGGTTTTTTGTTTAAAATTTGGCGCAGCTTCTTTTTTATGTAAACTATTTAAAGTCATAGTAAACCTTGAGTAAAGTGATATTAAAGGTAGTTTTTTTAGTAAACTTGTCGTACTTCCCTGCTCTGTCCAAAGGTTTTGCACAGAGCAACCCCAATCCTCTTCTTCTCGGGTCCCCCGCTGGTGCATCTGGCTCCTTCCTCTTGACCAGGCCCCCAATAGCAAGTCCCTTGCCAAAGTGGCACTGGTGCGTGCTCGCTCCTGAGCCCTGCTCTATGTCAAAAGACACATAGAGCAGCGGCTCTGCCCTGCCCCCCGCTCTCTCCTTATTGGCTCACTGGCTCTGATGGTCTCAGCTAATGAGGAGAGACAGACCCAGGATAGCTGGAGCTCCCACACACATCACTGGATTGAGAGGGGGCTCAGGTGAGTATTAGGGGGCCTGTGGGGAGAGCAGCACACAGAAGGTTGTTTACCTTTATGCATAGCCTTTACAACCACTTTAAGTCTGGCAAAATGGTTTAGAGAAGGGTTAGAGGGAGGAGCGGTAGGAAGATGCATTTTGCCCAGAGTGAGGTTTTAAACTGGTGTAGAAAAATATATACTGTACATTTAACTTTTAGCTACCTGTATCTATTATCTACTGATTGTTTTGTCATGCAGCTTTCACTGAAGTTTACCTCTGATTCTGCATTTTTTCCATCTCATGTCTGAATTGTCAAGATTTGTGATAGTTTTAAGCAACAAACAGCTGCCATCAATAGGACTTTTGTTTTAATCATGAGCACCTGTAAAGTAGGCACACATTTACTTTCTGTAGGAAAAAGAACTTGGGGAAATGTATCTGCCAATAATTGACTAGGTGGGATAATTCAATGTGCCCACATTAATGGAAAATCATACATTACTCAAATTAATGTAATGTATCAATTCATAGGTTATTCTTCTCCTAAAATGCAGTGTGGTTTGAATGATTTCTTCCACCCTTTCCCCAGAGAACAGCGCAGGAGTGCATCATCATGACTCATTTCAAGGACATCACCTACCTCATCAATGATCTTATCCTCGTGCATATTTTCTGTGGTCATGTTCATGATAAAGGCACTTGTAACCCTTGCTCTAAATCACAGTAGATCTGATTTATAAAACTGTGTAAAAAGTACATAAAAAAATCTGTTATCCCGAGCAACAAACATGCTAGCTGTCCTATTGTATGTAGATAAGAGTGAAATAAGCATAGCTCCCAACTGTCCCTGATTTCGAGGGACTGCCCCTGATTTGGAGCAATGTCACTCTGACCCTCTTTCCCTCTCATTTGTCCCTCATTTTGGTCTGATCCATATAGTTGTTTATCTTTCAAAAAGTGTTTGCCAGTGCAAAACCTTTCATTCAAATTATTAATTGCTCTATTTGTAAATTTTAAAAGCCAACATAAAGGAATAGTAGTGGTAAAAAAAAAGTCCCTTGTTGATTCAATTAACCTTTTTTTTGGTTAATTCTCCTTTAAGGGGGTGTGGCAAGGAGTGCGTCCTATGCCTACATACATTTGCTAGTAGGTGTCCCTCATTCCCGTCTCAAAACGTTGGGAGGTATGTGTAACGGTCAGGGGTTAACGCTGTTACGATATTCCATTCCACCAACCCACGACAGCTTCCGACACTCCACAATCCAGCAGACAGGACCCATTGGATTTCCTCCAGAAAACGAGACACACAGCTCTGTTCTCTGGTTCAAAACGAATAGACTTTAATGACAAACTCAGGGTCTTTTTATACAGTCAGTAATAAAGTAACAATAGCGTAACTCCACCCACAACATGACACAAGGAGCCCAATACGCATCTTTAGTCAGACTTTCTGGCACCGATATAATCCACATGAGCTAATTACTAATCCTTTTACCCAGACAAGGTGACTCCGAGATAAGCTCTTTTCACCTCAATACAATACACATTCCTTTAGTAAACATAAGTCAGACATCTGACCATTTAGAGTGTGCTAATTCACATTCCACATCTATCATCAATAGAACTTTCACAAAATACAGTGTTAATTAGCATCACACAATGAACAGGTCTTTAGATGCCAGGCTAAGGCTTGTTTACATGACAGTAGCAGACTTAATTACCCCCTTAACAGTCTATGTTCCCCATTGAATGAATCACTCTCCTATTGACCTGTTGAGTTCAGAATTAACCACCTGTAATATTTCAAGATATCCTGCAATACATTGTGAATTATCATTACTGTCCCATCTCATGTAATTCAAGATATCATTTCTCAGTCATCCTATGCCCCTAGTGGACATAGGATGACCCTAGACACAGGAGTCATTGGTGAAGCTGAAGCAGGAGTATCCCACATCCCTCAGGAGCCTCTGGGTCCTACGGGCCATTCCGTTACAGTCTAAAACAAAGAATATGGTTAGGTGTTAAGAGGATATTGTTTTGTTGAGCCACAGAGCTGGTTTACTGTCATACAATGCAGGGAATTCCCATGTACACCGCATTGAACAGATAAGAAAACCACTTAAAGTTTACTAATGTTATACCAGATAACACACATTTCTTTCGTTTAGAACAGGGTCTTCAAACTACAGTCCATGGGCCAAATCTGGACTACAGCTAGGGTCAGCGGCCTGCTACACAGATCTTCGGGTCAGCCTATGGTCTTTATTTCAGCTTAACATCAACAGCCATCCCCATTTGGTCTCCAGTACAGGTCCCTCAGCTACGCTGTTATTGTATTATCATTGGTTGCTAGGGCTGCCAGCATGTAGGCAGGTAGAGTTATATGCTAACCCAGTCCTGAGAGTTAGTGTTAAGTGTGTTTCTTGGTTATTTCTTGGCTGCCTTTTTTTGGTTCCGACCCACTGGTCATGTGTGTTATAAAATGCACATGGGTCCAGACCCAGGAGGTCTGTGGTCACTGCTGCTGTCTATTCATTACTGTTGCCGGAGTCCATCCTGCTAGTTGCCTGAAACATGCAGAGACTGGAGTGCCAGCTAATGAACACCTGGCTTCAGGGTCCTTCTACAGCCTAGGGACATTGCTGGGACCTGCAGTCCAGCCTGAAGATGCCAATCCTGCACACTAACATCAGGGAATCAGCTAGGTATGAATGCTATCCTGTGAAGGTATGCCAGGGCAGCCACAAGCCTGAGTTAGTTTAGGGAAAGACCATTGGCTTTGTTTGACAGTCATGCCAAATTATTTAAGTAAAGCTTTTGAAACTTTGCCTTTTGCCTGGTCTGAAGTTACTCAAGGGGTGTAATGTGTGAAGATACAAGTGGTTACCAAGAGTAACAAAGGCATCTCAAGCAGCCAGTCGTAAGCATGTACATGTGACAGGTGGGATAAGTTCTTGCAGGAGGAGTTGTTGTTGGCACTCTCTCCAAGAGTAGGTCCATCTACCTTAGCAACGGGAGCAGATCAGCACCGCAGAGGCCCTTAGTCTGTGCACAGGTACGGAAGAGGAAACGTTAATGAAGTGAGAAGTTAGTGAAGTGCACAGCGAGACCCCATACAATTACTGGAAATGAGGCACCGGTGATATGGACAGGTGGAAAAAACATTGGCACTGACCCTATCCAAAGTGCCTAGCATAGCCCAGAAGAACCCACCCCAGGGTAGTCCTCTTATGCGACCCTTTCTTGATGCCCAACGAGGAGGGAAACATGGAGGACGTGTCAACCACCCCACTACCCTACCCCTACAAGCGCTCTAACAACTTATCATGTCCTTGCTTCACGGAGGACAACACTTCCTTCACCCTGACCTGCTCTGCCTATTTCTACAACCACCATTACTGGGCTCTCCAGGCTCCCAGCCACGCTGTGTGTGAGATAAGGGTGGACTTTGATGGGGATTCGGATGTAAGTGTGGGCTCTGATAGAGAATCTCATGTAAGGGGGACTCTGATAGGGATTCTGATATAAAGGGGACTCTGATGGGGACTTAGTTGTAAGGAGGACTCTGATAGGGACTCTAATGAAAGGACAGACTCTGATGTAAAGGGGACTCTGATACAGGCTCTGAACTAGAGAGGGCAGAGAAAGCCACTTGCCTTGGGGGGCACCACTGCATGCTCGTTACACTGCTCTATGCATCCATAAGACACATAGAGCCACGACTCGGACCGCTCCCGCTCTCTCCTCATTGGCAGTGACCTGGGAAAAGTATGTGTGCCTCTCAGGCTCTTTCCTTATTGGCACACTGCCTGTGAACTCAATGAGGAGGGAAAGTCTGCATATAGTCGAGGCTACAGTGAACATCACTGGATCAGAGGGGGCTCAGGTAAGGATCGGGGGTGCTGCACACAGAAGGTTTTTTACCTTCATGCATTCTATGAACCTTTAGAACCACTTTAAGTTCTATTCATTTATTTTTAAAACTGATTTTTTTTTTTTTTGGCCCTTGAATATCCTTAAAGTAAACAATGTAGCCCTCTTATTGTAAAGTTTTGAGGTTTAGAACGTTCTACCTAAATATACAGCATTAAATGACATGTTGTATGCACTCGGCCTCCTGTACGCTGCCTCTTGCTCCCCTGTACCCCCTTTCATGCTGTTTAAGATTCCAAACGATCGCAGAAGGAGGAAACGTCACCCCAGGTTGTTTGTCGGGGTTTCCCTGTACAGAAAAATCCTAATTGTAGAAAGACAGCAGAGACCGTTTGAGAAGTAACCTCTGCCGCATCACTGAGAAATGTCTAAAGCCAGTGTTCTTCACATGACTCACTGTATGTTTGTACTTCACCCACTCATCCCGTGGTTTTGTCCTTGATACTGTTGTTATTTCTCTGACATTTTCAGTGGGGGTGGTTTCCATTTACATTGGTTACCAAGGTGCCTTTATTCCATTTTATTCAGACCATTTGTTAGTATTTAGGTGTTCTGAAATGAAAAATGACAAATGATCAAAACACTAACTGCAGGTTTTTCAGTCATTGTTTAGTCTCTGCCTCATCCTCTGTTCTGCTTGTGCTTCGTTACCTTTATTTTTATACTCGGCTTCATCTAACATGTGCGCTTTGTGCAGATAAATCATTCGGTTTGATGAAATACAATGTTAAATTGCTATGCAGGAGAGTTGGGGGGAAATTACCTCCGTAGTCATCAGCCCACATAGCCCATTGTTGATATCTGAAGGCTTAATGCAGCCCCCCCATGATATTGCCCTCTGTTAAGTGAAGGGCAGGTTCAATATTGTTAATACTGAGAATCCTGAAAGTGTTTGGTTCCATTGCTGTACTGTAATTTGAAGCACTTAATGTAGAACTATAGGCAAAACTTTTTTCTTCTCTCATTTTGGATAGAGTAAGGGAGGGTTATAACTGGAGGTCGATCGATATGGGTTTTCCCCTGGCCGATCCCGATATTTAGAAATCGGGGCGGCCGATGGCCAATATATGATGACGATTTGTGCGGCTGATATTTTAAGCCGATTTTTCTTTTCTTGGCAGGTGGCACTGGTTGGCACTGATTGGCATGACAGGTGGCACTGGTTGGCACTGGCAAGTGGCACTGATTGGCACTGGCAGGTGGCACTGGTTGGCACTTATTGGCACTGGAAAGTGTCACTGATTGGCACTGGCAGGTGGCATTAGTTGGCACTGGCAGGTAGCACTGGTTGGCACTGATTGGCACTGGCAGGTGGCACTGGTTGGCCCTGGCAGGTGGCGCTGGTTGGCACTGGCAGTTGGCACTGGCAGGTAGCACTGGTTGGCACTGGCAGGTGGCACTGATTGGCACTGATTGGCACTGGTTGACATTGGCGGTTGGCACTGGCAGGTGGCACTGGTTGACACGGCAGGTGGCACTGATTGGCACTGGCAGTTGGCACTGATTGTCACTGGCAGGTGGCACTGATTTGCACTGGCAGGTGGCACTGGTTGGCACTGATTGACACTGGCAGGTGTTACTGGTAGGTGGCACTGGTTGCCACTGATTGGCACTGGCAGGTGGCACTGGTTGGCACTGGCAGGTGGCACTGGTTGCCACTGGTTGGCACTGGCAGGTGGCACTGGTTGGCACTGGCAGGTGGCCCTGGTTGACACGGGCAGGTGGCACTGATTGGCACTAGCAGTTGGCACTGTCACTTGCAGGTGGCACTGACTGGCACTGGCAGGTGGCACTGATTGGCACTGGTTGACATTGGCGGTTGGCACTGGCAGGTGGCACTGGTTGACACGGCAGGTGGCACTGATTGGCACTGGCAGTTGGCACTGATTTGCACTGGCAGGTGGCACTGGTTGCCACTGATTGACACTGGCAGGTGTTACTGGTAGGTGGCACTGGTTGGCACTGGCAGGTGGCACTGGTTGCCACTGATTGGCACTGGCAGGTGGCACTGGTTGGCACTGGCAGGTGGCTCTGGTTGACACGGGCAGGTGGCACTGATTGGCACTAGCAGTTGGCACTGTCACTTGCAGGTGGCACTGACTGGCACTGGCAGGTGGCACTGGTTGGCACTGATTGTCACTGGCAGATGGCACTGGTGGCACTGGTTGGCACTGGCATGTTTCACACTAAGCCGATTTGTCAGTTTTACAGTTACACTATATGTAACTGAATTCAGAGAGAGACCAGCTGTCAGAATTCAGCAGTGATGTTGTGGGTGGGTGGGTGGGACCCGGGGTGGGCAGGACCTGGGGGTAGGGCTTATATTGCGGTCCTCCCCAAAAATCACAGTAGGTCTTATTTTCGGGGAAACACAGTGGGGCAGATTCATATAGATCTGCTAGATCTACCTGGTTTACGATCCGCCGGTGCAATTTAGCGAGGCTAGTGCATGATTCATAAAGCACTTACCTCGCAAACTGCACCGTCGGATCCTAACTCCCCCCGGCGGAATGCAAATTCCGCGGCTAGGGGGAGTGTACAATTTAAATCAGGCGCGTTCCCGCGCCGATTTAACTGCGCATGCGCCGGGGCGAAAAAGCCCAGTGCGCATGCTCCAAATGACGTCGCTACGACGTAATTGTTTGCGGCGGGTACGTCGTTTGCGGCCATCGGTATTCCCGATCGCGGTACGCAAACGACGTAGAAAATAAAAAAATCGGCGCGGGAACGTCGGCCATACTTAACATTAGCTACCCCTCATAGAAGCAGGGGTAGCTATCCGCCGGAAAAACCCGAACGCAAACGACGTAGAAAACGAGCGACGGGCCGGCGTACGGACGTGAATCGGCGGTTTTCCTCATTTGCATATGCGACGGGTAAAAAATCGCAACGACACCTAGCGGCCGGCGGGAGATTACAGCCTAAGATTCGACTGGTGTAAGTCACTTACACCAGTCGGATCCAAGGGAGATCTATGCGGAACTGATTCTTATGAATCAGTCGCATAGCTCCGACCGTGGGATCTCACAGATCCGACCGTGGGCTCTCACAGATACGATGGCGGATCCGGAGATCCGCCGGTGTATCTCTATCTGAATCTGCCCCACTAGTAGTAAAAGCAGCACACTTTACATGCATTACACACAGTTAGGCACACAATTAACCCCTGTAATCCCTTCCCAGCAAGTGTCATTAGTACAGTGACAGTGTATAGTATTATCACTGATTGCAGTGATAATCGCAGTGCCATAATAAATTGCTGATTGCCGCCATTAGTAGTATTAAAAAAACACAAGCCAATCTATATACGCTTATTGGGATTTCTTTCCATCGAAAACATGTAGCAGAATATATTTTGGCCAAGATTTAGGAAGAGATTTTTTTTATTTTTTATTATATGTTTTATAGCATTATTTATAGATACGCTGGCGTAAATCAATGCTGAATCTAGCCCTAGGTCTCCATTAAGGAAATCTTTTGTGAAATTTTACATACAGGTTATATCCCCACAGACAAAGTTTGGAGGTAAGTATGAGAAAAAGCAGCAGAACAAGGAGGCAGGCAGTTCATATGCTGACAAGCAGCGTGGTAATGGGATAAGAAAGCAAAGAGATGAGCTTATCATTGTGCTGCTTCTCCTATCACTGTCCCTTTACATGCTGGGGGGTCCTGGGTGACCTGGGCTCAAAGGAAGTGGCATTAATGCTGCTGGCCATCAGACTGAGTACAGTATGGTAGTGGTGTGTGAATCACAAGACTAACCGAATTACAAATATGTTGGTACGTAAACCAGCTCACATACACGATATTACCAAAAGTATTGGGACACCTGCCTTTACACACACATGAACTTACCCAGTCTTCGTCCGTAGGGTTCAATATTGAGTTGAACCACCCTTTGTAGCGGTAACAGCTCTTCTGGGAAGACTGTCTACAAGGTTTAGGAGTGTGTCCATGGGAATGTTTGACTTTTCTTCCAGAAGCGCATTCGTGAGGTCAGGCACTGATATGGATGGGAAGGCCTGGCTCGCAGTCTCTGCTCTAATTCTATCGGGTTGAGGTCAGGACTCTGTGCAGGCCAGTCAAGTTCCTCCACCCCAAACTCGTTCATCCATGTCTTTATGGACCTTGTGGACAGCCTTCCCAGAAGAGTTGAAGCTGTTATAGCGGCAAAGAGTGGGCTACCTCAATATTGAACCCTAGAGACTAAGGGCCAAATCCACAAAGATCCGGCGTAACGTAAATTTTTCCATTTAAGTTACACTGCCTTAAAATTTCTAACTAAGTGCCCGATCCACAAAGCACTTACCTAGAAATTTTGGGCTGTGTAACTTAAATTCCGCCGTCGCAAGGCGTTCCTCTTCAAATGGGGGCGATTCCCATTTAAATGAGGCGCGCTCCCGCGCCGGCCGTACTGCGCATGCTCGTAACGTCATTTTCCCGACGTGCATAGCGCGAAATTACGTTACGCCGTGCTTTGTGGATCGCGTCGGGTCAATAAAGTTGCGTCGGGGAAAAAAAAGATACGGCGGGAAAAAAAAAATTCAAATTTAAAAAAAAATCGCGTCGCTGGACAGAAAGGTCTGCTTTTACATGGTGTACTAACTTTACACCATGTAAAAGCAGCCCTAATTTTGCGTATGAAAACTAAAACTTACGGAGAAAAAACGAAGCTGAAAAGCTTCGTGGATCTCCGTAAGTGCTAATTTGCATACCCGAGGCGGCATTTCGACACGAAATGCCCCCAGCGGCGGATGCGGTACTGCATCCTAAGATCCGGCAGTGTAAGTCCCTTACACATGCCGGATCTTCTCCCTAACTATGGAAAACTGATTCTGTGGATCAGTTCCATAGTTAGGAACAGGGATACGACGGAGTAACAGCAGGTGGCAGGTGGCACTGGTTGACACGGCAGGTGGCACTGATTGGCACTGGCAGTTGGCACTGATTGTCACTGGCAGGTGGCACTGATTTGCACTGGCAGGTGGCACTGGTTGGCACTGATTGACACTGGCAGGTGTTACTGGTAGGTGGCACTGGTTGCCACTGATTGGCACTGGCAGGTGGCACTGGTTGGCACTGGCAGGTGGCACTGGTTGCCACTGGTTGGCACTGGCAGGTGGCACTGGTTGGCACTGGCAGGTGGCCCTGGTTGACACGGGCAGGTGGCACTGATTGGCACTAGCAGTTGGCACTGTCACTTGCAGGTGGCACTGACTGGCACTGGCAGGTGGCACTGATTGGCACTGGTTGACATTGGCGGTTGGCACTGGCAGGTGGCACTGGTTGACACGGCAGGTGGCACTGATTGGCACTGGCAGTTGGCACTGATTGTCACTGGCAGGTGGCACTGATTTGCACTGGCAGGTGTTACTGGTAGGTGGCACTGGTTGCTTTAAATGAGGCGCGCTCCCGCGCCGGCCGTACTGCGCATGCTCGTAACGTCATTTTCCCGACGTGCATAGCGCGAAATTACGTTACGCCGTGCTTTGTGGATCGCGTCGGGTCAATAAAGTTGCGTCGGGGAAAAAAAAGATACGGCGGGAAAAAAAAAATTCAAATTTAAAAAAAAATCGCGTCGCTGGACAGAAAGGTCTGCTTTTACATGGTGTACTAACTTTACACCATGTAAAAGCAGCCCTAATTTTGCGTATGAAAACTAAAACTTACGGAGAAAAAACGAAGCTGAAAAGCTTCGTGGATCTCCGTAAGTGCTAATTTGCATACCCGAGGCGGCATTTCGACACGAAATGCCCCCAGCGGCGGATGCGGTACTGCATCCTAAGATCCGGCAGTGTAAGTCCCTTACACATGCCGGATCTTCTCCCTAACTATGGAAAACTGATTCTGTGGATCAGTTCCATAGTTAGGAACAGGGATACGACGGAGTAACAGCAGTTACGCCGGCGTATCCCTTTTGTGGTTTTGGCCCTAAGACTAGAATGCTATTAAAAATTGTGTGCGTGTAAAGGCATGCCTCCCAATACTTTTGGTAATGTATTTTAGTGGTGCATTTATTATTTGACTAGAGATCAGATGTCATTATAAACACAGGAATGTTTTTTTCTTTAACATAATTACTTTACTAAAGTATAATCTATTAATATTTAGTGTATATAAGTACAATTTTAAAGTATAAACATCACAGAGCATCAATTCTATGGCTAGGTATTAATATATGCTGGGAAACCACAGGATGTCACTGTTTTCACTCTATTCTTTACCAAACGACATCATCCTGCTGACTCATGGAATGAAAAGTTAGTAGACTTTTACGGCTTCTCACAATACATCATATTGGGCATATTTATAGAGCAGTGAATGTGACATTCACCAAACATTCACAAGCGCTTATGCATTCCTTGTAATTAACTTTTTGTAAATTTCACATTCACTGTTTCTTAAATGCATAGTCAAACTGACTGCAGTACAAAGCCATCTACATATACAGAAGATAGAAAAATTCCTTTGTATAGGAAAGTGATAAGTAAGTGCGGCTTTTATAGTAAGTCATTTAGTGAGATATTTAGGGCCAGATTCAGATACATTTGCACTTGCGCCGCGTATCATTGATACGCTACGCCGCCGTATCTTACCTGGCGGAATTTCGAATCCACAGCAAAATCGCGCCGTAAGTTATGGCGGCGTAGTGTTTTTCTGGTGGCGTATTTGAAATTGGGCGGGTTGGGGGCGCGCTTCATTTAAATGAAGCGCGTGCCCGCGCCGAATGAACTGCGCATGCTCCGTTTTGAAATTTCCCGTCGTGCTTTGCGCGAAATGACGTCGCACCAACGTCATTTTTTGAACGTCGACGTGAGTTACGTCTTTTCCTATTCACGAACGACTTACGCAAAAAAAAAAAAAAATTTTTTTTAATTTTACGCGGGAACGACGGCCATACTTTAACTTGGCAAGTCTAAATATAGGCCAAAAAATAGCAGCTTTAACTATACGCCGGGAAAAGCCGACTAGCGGCGACGTAAGAGAATGCGACGGCCGCGCGTACCTTCGTGAATCGCCGGAAAAAGCTAATTAGCATACCCGGAAAACGACGCAAACTCCACCCAGCGGGCGCCGAAGTATTACACCTACGATCCGAAGGCGTACGAAGCCGTACGCCTGTCGGATCAAAGCCAGAAGCCGTCGTATCTTGGTTTGAGGATTCAAACTAAAGATATGACGCGGCAAATTTGAAATCTGTGAATCTGGCCCAGGGAGTCTTTTTTCCTTCAACTCAGTAGGCTTAAAAAAATAAAAAAAAGATTAATGTACTAACACAAGTGATGTTGGTACATCAAGCTATTGTATTTTGACTGGGGGACCGCCCCCGTCAGGGCAAACTGATCAGTGCTGCAAGCGATGATCGAATGCTGGTTTTCCAGCAAGCCCATTTGTTAAAAGCTGATCAGGCTGCTGTACACATGGGAGGGGTGATACCGGCCAATATTCGGCCCATGTGTTTCAGCTTAGCCTTAAAGAAGTTGTAAAGGCAGAATTTTTTTTTTTATCTTAATGCATTAAGATAAAAAAACTTTTATGTGTAACAGTCACCCCAGCATCCCCCTAATTACTTACCTGAGCCCCATCTCTCTCCAGCGGTGTCCACGAACGTCTAAGCCGTTCAGGCTGATTGGCTGAGACACAGCAGCGACACCATTGGCTCCCGCGGCTGTCAATCAGTCAGCCAATCAGGGTAGGGGGCGGACCTGGTCGAGGCTCCGTGTCTGAATGGACACCGTGAGCTGTGGCTCGGCTCCAGTGCCCCCATGGGAAGCTGCTGGCTGGGGGGGCACTCGATAGGAGGGAGGGTCCAGGAGCACCAAAGAGGGGCCCGAGAAGAGGAAGATTGGGGCTGCTCTGTGCAAAACCAACTGCACAGAGGAGGTAAGTATAACATGTTTGTTATTTTTATTTATTTTTAAAACAAGACTTTACAATTACTTTAACCACTTCCTGCCTGGCCTATATCAGAATGAAGGTCGGGCGGTGGGTCAGCTATGCTGACTGGGCGTCATATAATGTCCAGCAGGATAACTGCTGGCGTGCCCCGCATGGCGATCGGTGGTGCGGCGTTTCAGTCTGACACATCGCTACACCGATCTTAGAAAAGAGCCTCTGACAGAGGCTCTTTACCAAGTGATCAGCCGGAGAGGAGGCTGACTCTGTGATTCTCCTAACAGGGGGGCCTGTGCTGATTGTTTATCAGCAAAGCCCCCCGCGGATGCCTGCCCAGGACCACCAGGATGACGCCAGGACCACCAAGGATGACCAACACACAGGACCGCCAGGTATGCCACCCTAGACCACCAGGGATATGCCAATCAGTGCCCAGGCAGCTGACATTCTGTGCCCAGGCAGCTGCCAATCAGTGCCCAGACAGCTGCCAATCAGTGCCCATCCGCAATGCCTGCCAGTGCCACTAGTGATGCCTATTAGTGCAATCAGTGCCAGCCATCAGTGCCACCTTTCAGTGCCCATCAGTGCTGTCTATCAGTGCCCAGCAGTGCCGCCTATCAGTACCACCCATAAGTACCCATCAGTGCAGCCTTAAAGTGCCCATCAGTGTAGCCTATCAGTGCCAGCTATGAGTGCCCATCAGTGCCGTCTATCAATGCCCATCAGTGGTGCATATCAATGCCGCCTATCAGTGCCGCTTATCAGTGCCATCTCATTGGTGCCAACTCATTGGTGCTGCCTTATCAGTGCTCATCAGTGCAGCTTATCAGTGCCCATCAGTGAATGAGAAAACATACTTATTTACAACATTTTATAATAGAAACATAGAAAAAAAATCTGTATTTTTTATTTGTTTAGAAAAAATAAAAACCACATAGGTGATCAAATACCTCCAAAAGAAAGCTCTATTTGTGGGAACAAAATGATAAAACATTTAGTTTGGGTACAGTGTAGCATGACCGCGCAATTGTCATTTAAAAAGTGACAGTACCGAAACCTGAAAATTGGCTTGGGCAGGAAGGGGGGTAAGTGCCTGGTATTGAAGTTGTTAGTATATGAATCTGACCTGGTATCAGCCTTGTGCTCTCCCTGCACAGCAGAGCTTAGACTGGCAGAGAAGGAAACAGCCAGTTAGCTGTGCAGTGGAGCTCACTGTATGTATTTATCCATGCATGTAAACACCTCCAAATGCCTGTGTGCATAGGCTAATATGCAGGGCATTTAGAGGCAGAAAAAAAAGCCAGACACCCCTAAGAGCAGTGGTAAAAACACCCAGTGTGCAAAGATTTTAGAGCCTGGTCGTGTTTCAGGTACTTCTAACAACCTAGAATCACCTGCTAGTTGTTTTTTTACATTAGAGGACTGGCAGTCTGCCAAGATTCTGATCCCCGTTAAAAAAATATATATTTCAATGATTATGTTGTAAACTTTGAAAATGAATTTTCTCACAATGCTTATAGATAGAGAGATACATGAGAGATTGCTTTAACGTGACTTGTATTGCTTATTTTGAATACATAACTACTTGAATTGATCTGGGCACAGGTTCACTTTAGGCAACCTCTGAGGATAGAAATTTGATAGCCTCTAAAAATCTTGATTAATTCCCTCTACCAATAAAATTAGGCTCCAAAAACAAAGAGAAAGGACGTCAGACAGGCAAATGTTTAAAATAAATCATAAGTCCCTTTAAACTACTGGTATTTGTTTGCTATTAACGGGATAAGATCCTCAGTCATATACATATCATCGTTAATATGGACTTTTTCATTACAGCATTTCTTAACCTTACTTACAACAGGCATGCTGCTCTTCTCCATTAACATGTAAATTGTGTAAAACATCAGTTGTATTGTGTTGTGATGTAAGGTGAATCTAATCAAAACATTCAAGGCAGAAAGTTACTGTGATTCTGTACCAGGTCCTATTTCCTGTGTATTGATTAAGAGCAAGGATGACCTCTAGTTCCATCACCTTTACTAGACTATATATAGCAGGGAGCTTTTGACACTTTGGATTTATTCTGAACATCCTACAATAGCACATTGAACACTGACACCGAGGAGTTAATACAACAGAGATGACATGATTGGCTGATAAGGTGAGAACATATTGAACAAATTCTTAGCTCTGGATACTTCTTAAAAGGTCACAAGATAAAAAGATTACATACATCTCAAAGGTCTACACAGTTATACCATGTGTTTCGTAAGCTACACATCCACATGAGTATGGCTTACAGATACTTGGTAACATATAATTTAGCAAGTTAATGTCACATAATTAGAAGCCAATAGCATCAGGAATGTTGTTTGTCAATTATTCTTAGGCAGCGCTTGCTATAACATGTGAAAAATCAAATTTGTGTCTTAATAAGTCACAAATAACATGCTGTGAATACCAATGAAATATGAATCTAAACACATATAATTCGTATTTGTGCCAAAATATTAAAGTGACAAAAGGTCTTTTTAAAACTGTGCAATCTTAAGTGCTTTTGGTGCTTGATTCTCCCCTGTAGTGAATGTTCCAATTCGTGCTGAACGTTTACACACCGCACTCACCAGATGTCGATGACCCGCTTACTATACAGCAAGGGAAGTCATAAAGAC